>NC_140595.1:630491414-631091414 GCF_964204655.1 Triturus cristatus | reverse complement strand
TGTTTACCCCTCCTTTACAAAATTCACTCTGTAAGTTTTGTTTCAAATTTACCAATCTTTCATTAATAATACAAAAACACCACCATTGTCCGCTTCGCTAACCAAAGAATAGCAAAGGACCTTTCTCACAAGAATTCCGTCTTTCCTGAGAGCAGCGCTTACCTCTGCCCTACTACAGAATCGTTACTTCCGTTGATAAAGTAGCACGTCCCTCTACTTCACCCTTCTAACAAGCATCAGCTAACTGCTTCTCCAGAATTAAGACACCTAGTTGGAGACCCAATGCTCCTGAGAAATAAAACCAGAGTTTCGCAATTAACCGGAATGCCTTTTCCATTCACGCACTATCACACAGGAAAATTGTAGTACATTCACACAGAATTCTGTCTTTTCCGAGAACAGCGAACAGTCTGTCCTACTATAGAAGTACGACACTCTTTAACAAAGTAGCACTTCCCTCTACTCTGTCCTTCTAGCAAGCTCAGAGAATACCTGCTACCTTTCCAGTGATAAGCGTTATCAGAGTACCTTCTGGCCTCCTGGTACCTCAGACCAAAAATCTCACAGGTAACCTCCGCTATCATACACACTTCTTTTATACAGAAAATGTCTCTAATGGCAACACACAACGATGCTACCAAACTGAACCCAGACAATGCGTTGTGCAACTCCAATCGTCGCACGATTCCCCGTGTACTTACAGGGCAACAACAATTCCGTCTTTCCCGAGAGCAGCGCTTACCTCTGCTCTACTACGAAACCGTTACAAACTTCCGACTTCCTACATCCCAAAAGCCGTGCAAACAAAATAAAACTCGACACAACTCAACATAGAGTGTTAATACATAACCCAATATCAATCAATAACCAATAATCAATAAGCAATTTACAAGCAATAATCACCAAAACAATAACAACCATCATACTGCTACCAGAAAAACTGATGCAGCGTGGAATGTCAAATCCTCCCATCGTCACAGACCAAATATCACACTAGCACATTCGCTCAATACATTCATTGGTGGGGCCCATAACACCAACACTTACGCATTTCTGATCTGCTCTTACGGGAGGGATACGTTTTCCAAACGCTGACATGAAAGGAATACCTTTTGACCTAAAGAACCTATTGACATAAACATACATTGAATACCTTTATTAAACTCTGAACCTCGAGATATTCCCTCCATTTAGTCGATGGATCAGTTAGATGTTTTTGGGTAATTGGTAATTTCAATCTCAATCTAATCTCTTCAATAAATAGCCCAACACATTTGTTTGTTAATCAATACTTTGTTTATCTAATTAATTGCAAAATGTAGTAAATCATTAATCAAACCACGGAACATCATATTTACCTAATCTGGCTATTAGTCGTCCTCTAAGTCAATCACGTCGTGAAAATCTTTAATTCATCAAAATCGGCAGCAATTCAGTCTGTCAAAGATTCAGGGAAACAGCTGTCCAGCAGTGTCACCGTCCTCTCCATCAGCATAACGTCAGGAAAATAACCATCAGTTCGCACGTCTCTGTCAGGAAGATGTCGACTCACTATTCTATCATCTTTTATAATAATTTTAATGTCAAGATGTAACAAAAATCAGTTTTAGGCAGTCCTGATTGGTGGGTTTGGGGTCGTTCGGTGAAGTTCTCACATAGTCTATTTGGTTAGGTCATCACACTTGCTGGTTCCGGTTTAAGAGATAGTCCTTTGCTTAAAGTTCTGGCAATTCTCCCATTGTGACCTTGATGGGTACATCTTGCATGGGGTCAGGACGAGGCCACTGTTGCTCGCGGTGGCGCAGAGGCACTTCACCCGAAATCTCGTGGAATGGTGACTAGTCCCGTCAAGTCAAACGTTGGCCATCTTGACGTAGGCCCAATTGGTCAACTTAAGCAAAACAAACACAAAACGTAATTAAAACATGGAAATAACGATTAAATGTTTAACCCTCACTAATTCCCCTATGTGCATGTAACTATCTAGCATAATAGCAACATTCAAAGCGTTTATATTCACCCAATGATGTCATCTGGTGAGACTTACAATTACGTCACAAAAGCAACATATATCATGCAATATTCTAATTTTCTAGCATTAGTATGCGTACACTTATTGGTTTACAAATTATTTTAGCCATGCAAATGCAAATCCCACGTGTAATTCTTTCATTAATACGATTGATTCGATATCACTTCAAACAGATTAATATTATTACAATTAATAGATTTTTCAGATTAATATGAACATGCAGAAATGGGGGGGTATACAAAATTTTGTACTACACGCTCCATCAGTGGCAGACAAAGACGTAATACCATTGGAATTTTATAAAACACTTGAGGATATTATCGTTCCTCTTTTGATTAAAGTTATCAAGATATTCGGGCTAGCAGGACAATGTCCTCCTCTTGGAATGTGACTAATATAGCCATTTAAAAAAAAAAAAAGGTTAAGCCACCGGAGGAGGGGGGTTCATATCACCCTATGTCTCAATGTGGATGCAAAAAACATTTGCAATGATTCTGGCAGCCCAGCTTGCTCCCCTTAAGTCTGGGTTAAAAGATAGGGAAAATAATAAAACAGAAAGAAAATAAAAAATCAGGTTGAGTCATATAACACAGATAGTACAAGTCCCATGTCTGAGCATACCCATCGCACTTACAGCATATCACTTAGAAAAACAAAAAAGGGATGGTAGTAATGCTTGAATTAATCTCCACCACTGGTAATTATTTGAACCACAATCCGGTTCACCATATTTTGTCTATTATACCACCATCATCAAATCAGTATTTGGGGTGATCCATCCAGGAACAATGCAGACAGAACTGCAAGCTAATTTACCCTCTAGATGGGAACCCAAGCAATGCCAGACCCGCTCCGGTCTTGGTAACCTCAATATTGAGGAGCAGCATGACTCGTGGGGCATAGTGAGCATGGTACCCATCTCTGGCCGTGCCTCTCACTCAGCATCTCATGTAGAAGATAAAAAAGTGATGGGAGAATGCTTGAATTAATCTAAGTCACTGGGCTGTATTCTAGTCCACAATTTGTTTTGCATTATGCACCTCCACAGAAAACCAAGCCAATCTTGGCTCCAACAGGAGGTGTCTAGAATGAGCTGTCAGGCCAAGGCACCTCTACACAGGAACACAAGCAACTGCAGATTATTTGTTTTTGTCATGGTCCAGTTACATGGTCTGTTCAATGTATGTCATATACATTGAAAGCATTTCCACTTTCCACTATTGATTGGGGTCATACAGAATAGCAGCACTTCTGGTGCTCACACATCTGTGCCCAGACCAGGGTCTAAATTAGAATGCCTATTCCACCAGAATACTGCTGTGGTGGAAGGGTGAGTCTCTATTAGCAGGTGAAGACATAGGAACTTCTTTACGGCTTCCGATCATATCAGGTACTGAATTGGTGCATGTTTTGTGCATGTCCACCCCACCCCCAGTGCCCTCACCTGAACTTGGCTAAGGGGAGGGGGAGAACATCTTCCTGCCAGCACTATAGCTGGTGATGCACGAATGGCTGGTGAGCATGACCTCTGGTCTGCCTTGGGGTAGGGGCCAAAGCTATCTGTGTCCCCCCCAGTGTATACTGATGGCAGCTGGAGGTGAGGATCCAATAGTGATTAAACCACCTCTCTATTTCCTGGTGCCTATCTACACCACAGGTGCGGGAACGGGCATTGGTAGAGCGCGGGAATGTTATACACCACACGGTCAAGCCTCTGTTCTTTGCAGTCTTCCACCTGGATGAGTATATTGCGAGGACACATTCAGAATTAAGCACAAACTTATTCCACCCCACCTGCTTAGACAGAGTGCACCTTGTAGTTATCAGCTGCCCGTGCCCCTGTGGTCTTCCTGTGGCATTCCCTGGTATGGGAAGGACGTTTAGGAGGATGGGGTTTGGACGAACCAAATTTCCCCAGAGCTTGTAACCCACTGGAGCAAACGATTGTGGGAACGGGGAGAGAGGCACAGGCAATGGGACAGACAAGGGGACAAAATGAACAGGCTGACATTAAAAATACCTAGAGCCAGATTTATCATAGTATTGCATTGCCCTTACGTTACGAATGGTGTCGCGAGGGCAATACAACACTAAAGTCAGATTTATAAGCAACGCAAGTTCGCCTTTGGTGGCCCTGCATCATTGGGTAAATGTGGAGTAACTCAAGGCAGCGTAAGTTACTGCCTTGCATGGAAGGCGTTCCATGGGTGGAGAGTAGCTGTTCCCATGCATCCACCGATGGATTTTGGTGCATTCCCAGTTTAACGAGGACCGGCCTGTGCAGGTGAGACTGGTAGAGCGGAGTGGGGGGACTCAACAGACGATGATGAGGGGAAATTAAATAAATAATCCATTTTCCCTCATCGTTGTCCTTTGAGTCCTCCCACCGCCTCACTGCTCTTACCTGCACAGGCCACTCCTGAGATTAACCAAGACTGGTAAACCTGGAAATGCATCAAAATGCTATGCCTTCCCAGGGAAGGCACAACAAGGAGAAATATCTTTATTTCTTCTTGTTGTTTCCTCTTTCTAAGTGTACTGCATTCTGCAACACACTTAAGAGGGAGACAAAATTCTCAGAAGAATTTTTTTGTTGTTGCAGGAAGTTGTCAATTCCTGCACAAGAAACAATCCAACCTGCAACACAGGCACCCTTGCACCATGGCGAAAGGGTACCAGTGTTGGTGCTCGGGAGAAAATTGTGTGCCAGCGCAAGCAGAGTCCAGGAATGCACCATATAATGGTAAATACGACACATTCCTGTCCTATCCCTTTCACACAGTGCAGTGAAGCAAGCTGTCATGCTGCGATGCGTAAAAGATTGACAGATCTGGCCCCTGGGCTCTTAGTACAACTCATCTTCAGGGGCCAAAGGAATCACAATTAGAAGCCAGAAACCGTATATTCCTTCCTTTTATGGCTGCAAGACATTAAAACCTAGAAAATATCTGTCGGAAAAAAAAATAATGGGCACACAGACAGCTTTATTTTAACCGATGTGGCTTATCAGAGAGAGGAAAGAGTATTCTGCAGTGTCAGACAAAGCATAGGGGCATATCAGCAACAACCGGCGATAATTATCGCTCATCGCTCTTAGCGCAAGGATAATTATCGCCGGCTAGCGTGGATTTTTATCGCTGAGGTAGCGTGCTATTAACAACGCTTATCTCAAAAGCGATAAAAATCCTCACGCTAACTGCCTAACGTGAGATTATCGCTGGAAACCCAGCGATAATCTCACGCAATGTGGCGTTAGCTTGATGATAGGTACTCACAAACTTAGCCAGGATATCCACCTTCCATAGGATATCATGGCTAAGTCAGTCCTGAAGCAGGTGTAAGAAAGTAGCGATAACAGGGGTTATCGCTACTTTTCTTGCCGCTATGCTTCATAGCGTGGGGCTTGATGATAGGAGAAATATCGCTTAGCGACATTTCTACTGTCATGTCAGAAACGCCCACTTTGCATCAGCTCGGCGTTAGGAATTCCTACGCTAATGCAAGTTTTCACGCGTTAGCGTGAGTTTGCTAATTGCTTTTCGGCCGAAAACGGCGGCAAAAGCGGCGGTAATTTTATCGCCTCGCCTTGCTGATATGCCCCATAGTAAGGGAATCTTTTAAATGTAGAGTGAGAGCTGCTGATATTAATTTGAGGCTTGTAGCTTTTTTCATATATTTGGAGGAGAGACAGTCATGGTGGGTCCATTTTATTATTTATTTTGGCTCACACCCGCTAGTCTTTCTCTTTCCTTCGCGTGTCTGCCTTTATGTAGAGACATATTGCTTCATTTTGTGGTGTAATTACATTTGTATTCGTATGCCCTGCGCTGTGAGCGTCATAAATCAGGGCTAAAAACGTATATAAATCGTGTTTTTCTGCTGAATCCTTTTCTCTTAACTGTAATCGAAGACATCGCAGAGCACGAATTGCACAACTTTTTCCACTGGGTCGCCACTCATGAAATTTAGGACACAGAATAACATCGAAACCACTAATCCGAGGCCGCTAAACGTTCTTTAAAAAGCCCCCAAGTCTTTTTCCGAAGTCAATATATCAAAACAAGGTAGGAGCTGAGATGAGAAATTGCCTTGCTGACAATAAGGAAAAGGCCTCCTCCTTTCAAAGGCGTTCCTTGGTCGGTGAATCTCAGAATCTCATGTGTTTCAGGCAGTATCTCACGCCACGCGCACAGTTAGGTGTCCAACACAGAATAGGACATTCCATCAAGTCCGGGTTGGTGCCGGATGTTTGAAACTGAGCCCAAGAGACAATTGGTCGAGACCTCGATGGCCAAGTGCTTTGGAACAGGGTTATTATAGCGCTTCTGTGATTCCTGTTCATACAGTGCCTTGTTTGGGGCAGTAGCAGTGCTTAATTTGAGCTAGTTGTTTCCGGTGCTCGACACCGGCACTTTTCATGAGCAACAGTTAAGGACACAGTTTATGAGAGATTAAGTGATTTACCCAGAATCACAGGATGATGAGACAACGCAGAGACTTGAACCTGTTTCCCCAGCTCCAAAGTCGGCAGCTCTGGCCATTATGCCACATCCTCTCCGCACTTTCATGGTTAGTAGTTGGTTCTGTTTAAGGCGGTGCTAACAGAAGAAATGGGATGGTGTAAGCTGCCTCCTGATTAGAGCCCCAGCAATTATTATTTGACATTAACCATTGGGTAGCAGTGACCCAAATTTAGTATGGACATTGCTTCCGGGATAGTAAATGGAGTGTGTGAGGATCGAGGTACAAGTTGCTGACCTGCGATCTGATACTCTATTTCTTCATCTTCTTGTACGTAACATAATGACTGAAGTTGCCATCATACATTTTTTTAAACTTCAAATCCTTCATCAGGCTAAACTACGTCATGCTTTGTTACCAAAGAAGACCTTTTGTCGTCCACCTATGTTCTCAATGATTTCCGGTCATTATCCAGCCATCTGTCATGATATCCAAGAGTGACCTCACATACCCACTTGCATTTATTGTAATTCCTTAAAGTGAGGCCTACCGTATTCTTTCGCTCTTGAAGAACACTGTTAGTGCATCTATAAGATGAGTTCAACCAATAGTCCAAGGGGACCACCTAGAGGTGACACCAAATTATTGCATAAGGCCAGAACATGCACTTTTTCAGTGAAACTAGAGGTTCTTGGAAGCTTGTTTTATATGGAGCAATCTAGCCCTGGCATCCTTGTACTTGAAAGCAAGGCAGCATCACATTTTTTGTTCTCCTGTAAATGCACTTTGAAAAGGCTTAACTGATGTAGAGGCCATTTTAAGAAGACCCATTGCAAAAAAGTCATTTAATTACGAAATCATTATTGCAAATTCTCAAAAGAAAATTTGTTTCAAACGTTTATAAACAAAGTAAATCGTGTTTTGTTAAATCTGCTCTGTCTTTAATGCAAATAGAAAGCAAGCTCTGGCTGAGCCAACAGGTCGGGGTTTAGTGTGCCAGTGCAGATAAACTCACACATTCACATATGACGTTTTCATACGTTGCATGCACAAATGCTGTTTACTACATTAAAGCCAGACCGAAGTAGCTCATGTGGGATTGTGAGAGAGGACAGCTGAACATCCCCGCTCTCCACCCACTCTAAGATGGAATCATGGTGAGTCTGCAGCATCCAGAGTCTTCTGAAATGCTGACAGTGACAGATTAGCAGTGATGACGTACAGCGACAGATTAGCAGTGATGACGTACAGCTCGCTTGGAGATAAACATGAAGTCAGTGGCTGGGCTGCCAATGCTATATCCATTGCATGAGAATTGGGAGTGGGAGGGAGGCAGCTGAGCAGGAAATGTATTCAACACTTTGTCCCCAACAGAGAAACTGAGCAGCGCATCGGATGCACATATTTGGTCAGAGGGCCAGCTTCAACGCACCGCGAGAGGAGGACTATAGTCTCAGAGAGAGAGCGGGGGCATAGACCCTGGCAGCTCTGAGGGCCCTTGGAGCCGGGGAAACCTCACTGCAGCCTGTTCAGGCATGGGAAGGGTAATACGCCGTGGGGTTTAGGGTGGCTTGGATTCCTGTGACCTTTCACCCCATCACAGTGACAATAAGTGAGAAGGAAGGAGGGATGGTTGTGATCCAGCGGAAACGGTGTACATTTTATAATCATTTACCATAACCCTAATTTTTTCAATAAACATGAACTTCTTTATAACTAAGAGTTCGGGCCCATGTAAACTCAATAATCACTTAAAACATCAGGTCCTCTGATAGAGCTTTGGTAGAGCTAATAGGGACTCGATAATGAGACAAACAATCATAGTCACAATATACAATATGTCGAATATCTCATCAATAAAGACAAACTCTGAATACTTATCAAGTTACTTTTATCTAATATTTCAGAATTTGAATGGTCATTACACAAGTACAATAAGAAACATAAAAAATCTTCATTAGTTCAACGTTACAGGTAAATCCATTATAAGAGAAATACAGTTCATAACAAATACATCCGGATATCAATAACGAGTGTGAGAGGAGAGAGAAAGAGACAAAAGGAATAATTTCTTTGCAATAACAGTGTGCAATTTGAAATTCATACGAGCCTAGATCAATGAGAACTAATACACAGCATGCAATAGTTAGAAATAGCTAACCCTTCGGCCGAATGGGTATAGCTTAGGCAACATCACCAGCCGATGAAGTGCAAAGTAATCAGGACAGTCTCGATCAGGAATTGCAAGGATAGTAGCCAGCCAGAGTAGCACAGAGAATACAGCAGCAAGGGCGCTCTTCTCATAAGAACAGCTACTACTGAGTTATGTTCTCACTGTAATTTTTATACCTCCAAAATGTTCAGAATCCAACCCCCCTAAAGTAACACTTTCGTAAATCACTCGATTTCATTGGACGAACTTATGAGATGATCATCATCCTATCCATTTCCACCAAGTTTCTCTGTTAATGTTCTCTGTTATACTAATGGCGTCATCGCTCCTCAGAAGCAGGAGAAAGTCATTGTATTCTTCTCCATATCCTCGCGCTCACTTCCACATCAGATTGCAACATAGTCGAGACAATAATTCATAGAAAGAAATACTCTAGCTGAAGAAAGAGGATGTCCGAGTGACATGCTTTACACAACTAAACAAATCAGCATTTTAGAAATAATGAAGGACAAAGTACATTCTTCTGAGGCCTATGTTAGAAAGGAAAAATAACTTTAGCAGCTTTTTGGCTTTCTTGGTGAAACTGTAAAATTGTTTCTTCTAAAGAATATAAAACATATTTGAGTTAAACTATCACAATGAAATACATAAGAAATCAATATTTTAGAGATTCATTATTCTAATAATCCATGAACATAATCTTATTTCAGAATGTTAACTATTAATGATGAACATTCACTAAAACATTTTTCTGTAAGTGTTTCTATTATTGCTATTTCATTATTCTACTTGTAAGGGTTTCAGCATACATTAATTAAGTCTCTCCTTCATACTATATGTGTTTACATAATGACCCATAGTTTCATTTGCTTTTTCCGTATCTCTTCTGCACATTTTTCCACGTTATTCTTTTTAAGTCCCCATGTTAATACTTTTTCAAACTATTAGTCATTTGTTTTGTTAATGACCCAATTTATGAGCAGATTTGATCAAGCAAGATTATTTCACAAAAATCATGCTCCATCAGTTGGATTGTAAGAACTCCGGAGGATGTTGCCCTCTAAGATGAGATAGATAGATGAGATGACAGTATTTCTCCCAGGCTTGTGCAGAGAAATGTGATGGTATACAGAGGAGAGTGCGAAGTGAAGGAAGATCCTTTTCGTTTCTTGCAACCCACTTGGAAACTTAATAATTTGTAAAGTATTGTAAAACTTTATGTGCTAAACAGTGAGGCGTGCCTGTTTAGAGCATACATACAAATGGCACAAATGCAAAACTTGTTTGCACAGATGATGAGCCTGGAGTACAAGCGCTTTTGGAATGGGAAAGAATGTACTTAGTGAACCCAAAAATTGGGGGTCAAGGTGTGGCAGAGGAAGGGTGGAGGAGTCTGGTGGAACGGACTTAGGGCAACTAACTACTTATTAATCAGCACAACACTTGCAATATAAACTGAAAGAACCAAAGATACTTTTGTTCCCCCAAAATACGAAACATAATTTTATTGTTACAAATTAATACACTTTACAATAGAGACTCACTCTTTGAAACCATGGAAGTCATCTGAGTCTGTGCCACACTGCCTGTTTTTCCAGTTCCCATGCAATATCTTTAAAGTTTTTAACATCTGTCTTATATCTGTGTGAAACATTCTAATTATCGTGGGAGTAAAATTGATTAGCTCCTGATAAAAATATATCAGCTACCTTTCGATTTTTTTTTTTGAATAATGTGTTTTTAAACAAACGTTCTGGATGTGGCGAGTGTATGAGGATATGAGTGAGTTAATATGAGTGAGTCTCTATTGTAGAGTGCATTAATTTGTAGCAATAAAATTATGTTTTGTATTTTGGGGAAAAAAGAATCTTTGGTTCTTTCAGTTTATATTGCAATTGTTGTGCTGATTAATACGTAGTTAGTTGCCTTAAGTCTTTGCACTAATTCACTGATCCCTGCCTTAAGGAACGCTCATTCTATTAGCAGGGGGCCTCTTGCTCTTTACACTGTCAGGTGGAACGGAGCCTGAAAAACAGAGTCTGACAGATAACTTATACATTTATGAATGTGACAGTAAAGCTGCTCTAGCTTACATAATTGGTCCAAAGAAGATGCAGTTTTAAGTATCTTACAGGGTTAAGACACTTGCTGCAGACATAGGTGTTGGAAGTAGGGGTGCAAGGTTGCTACAGCATACCCAAAATAACCATGCTGGACTTCAGAAAGTGAACGAGCAATACAGATGTCTTTTAATTATATATTTATCTTGTCGCGTTTGCTCTATTCAAAGACAGAGGTCAAATAGGCATCTTAACACAAATTGCTGCTTATTCTTTTAGCATGGAGATTGGTAATTATATTTCATTCTTTTTAGTTTACTACAATAAAGTAGCCTGGGCAAAGTTTGCGGAGTCCCGCTATGCGGAACTCCGCAAAGTGACCCAAAAACTCTGCCGCACTATGTACAGTTTCGCAAGTGGTTGAGTGCATTTGGTCATGCCGTTCGCGTTGATTTTCAGCATCGGGTGTTTGTCCGTGCTGTACAATCAACAAAAATGGCACCATGCGCGGTGTAAAAGGATGCTGCTTCTTTTCTTGCCGCTCGAGTAGATATTCTACCAGTGCGGTAGCTTTCTCAATGTGAGCAGTCACGACCATCCGCAACTGCCTGCGTTGAGAAATCTGACCACCCGTGTGGAGAAATCTCACCTGGAGGTGGATTTTCCTCGCTGGTGCTCGTCAACCTGACAGCGAGTGCACGGGAGGAAAAAACTCCACTATTTGGAGTGGAGTGGAGATTTTCGGAACTCCGCATTCTCCGCGGAGTGTGGAAAACTACAAACTCCGCAAGCGGAGCGGTGTTCACTGCCCAGGCCTACAATAAAGATAGTTTACATGGTGACAAGCAAATGATACAAATTCACTGCGAACCCACACATTATCGATTGAATGTGCCCTGTAGCATTTTTCAGTAAAACTGCATGCCTGTGCAAATGTTGTGGTCATTTCAATTTAAAAATGTGGTGTCTGTAAATGACAGGCAATACCACACCATGCTTTAGTAATATATTTATGACAGTGTGCCCCAACATGCACCACCAGGTACATACTACACCCTTAACACTTGTATGCTGAATTGGTGTGACTTATTTACTATACTTGTTCTTTGTGTTACACTTGGATCTTTCACAATCCCTATGATTTCAGTGATGTATCATTGATGGCAGCACCCCACTTTGAAAATTGTACAAGCACCAATGGCTGCAGAACAATTTTGAGGATTATTATGTTAAAACTAAGTTAACTCTGGTGGTTAATGGAGTTCTGGGAGAGTTCTGTTTTGTCCAATCACAGGTTTAATTTATAAATTAGCATAGAGCGTTAATGTGCCTGCTGCAAAGCACACAGTGTAACATGCAAATCACAGATTTGTATTTTATGTAATCAGGTAAGTGGGCCACTGCTTTTGACACTGAGATAATGTTGTTACTCCAGTTCATAAGGTGGAAGCCTTTTAATATAGCGCAGTCAGCTATTTAGCAGCATAAAGAAGCTCCTTGCAAACCTTAAGTCATGGATTTAGATCTCTAGTGTTTTTTTCTCAATCTGTTGTTATTCTAAGATTGCAAAGAATGGCTCCTCTGGGAATGTAATGAAGTCACGTTAGTACAGACAACCTCAATCAATTTGTTAAGTTTTATATTCTGAACTTGTTTTTCTCCTGACTTTTTCAATCTTAACCTACGATACTTACAACTACAAGTATGGACGATGTGTGATTCCAGTACTGTATAACCTTAATTTTTATAAGTAACACTTCCTGTAGATTGATTTAAATACTTGTATGTTGTATTGTGTCTCTGTGTGTGATGTAAAGCGCCCTGACTCTGCACAGTGGGACGAGAAGCGCTATAAGCAAATTAAATAAAAATAAATCAATAGGTGACATTTAAATCATTATTAGTGCAATTATTGATACAAACACATGATTCATACATTTTTACATTGCATGCACATGTCATACATGGGGGCGCAAAGTCAAAAACCTACCTTCAAGTCATAGTTTCCCGTAAGTACTTGTGAAGTGATAATTTGTGCGCCTTTGTTTCCTACCATTGCAGTGGGATCTAAGTGTTCGGCTCCAGATAGCTCTTAGTCAGGATGATACTTGTACAGAAGAGGGTTGATGATCCTTTGAATCAAGCCTTTCTTTGTGTCCGGCTGGAAGTGGAAGTAAGAAAGCTCCCTCGCTGCCTGTAGGTTGCTGCTCTGTACAGGATGAAGACAAGATACGGGCACTGCTGAACTGTGTCCCAGTCCCAGGGAATGACCAGGACAAATTCAGAATATTTCCCTGAATCAGTCAGATCCCAGATATTGCACAGAAATATCTGCAGGACCTGGGATCCTACTGGAATCCCCTACTTACCATTACTATGTGCAATAATAATGGCCCTCACTGCTTAGACCTGGCAGGCCACAGGTGAAGGTTTTGCTCACTTCTTGGCGGTCACAAAATACAGGCCTCCAGACAGACTGAGTTGTCTGTAGCAACCCCAATCACAGTCTGGGGACTGCCATCGGTAGCTCTGGAACAGTTCCGTACTCCTTCCGATCTGTGCCAGGAGAAGCACGCGAGTGCTGGTGCTATGACACTCAACTCCATTGCAACAAGGAGAAAGAGGGGCAGCCAGCTCCAGGGCACATGTAATGAGGGCCGAGTGGGGCTTTTATGATTTGTCCTTAGCCAATCATATGCTTGCCTAAATCTCGCCTGTCACTTCCTATTGGTCCCTGCTATGTATCCAGTCATTGTTGTGTCGAGACACTGCAAGGAACAGCTCAGCACTCAACTTTATTTGATCAGACGTGCCAGCCCTGCCAAGTTGCATGATGATCTCTTGTTTTGCAGTAATGTGGAAATGTTATCAAAAATGTGTTAGTCTACCAGGAGATGATTGGCATTAAGGTCTAGAGTATTTCACCAAAGGGCAGCTCTCTGTCTCAGTATGGAAGTTGAGAGAATTGGGTTGCAGAACCCGGCCTTCCAAGACATCTTGCTGAGACCATCCAAAACTCCAGACATCCCTTCCCAATGAAAACATATTCCCGTCATTGAGGTTCTTTCCAATGATGGTGTGCTGTACCTTCTACGTCTGAAGTGCAGTGTGAGCTCCCGTTTGGGTTTAAATTTCTTTGGGAGGGTTTTGAAGATAATGTTTAGTTTTCCACCCTAAGAGCACATTAGACACCAATTCAGGCATTTTGTGAGCCTTGGGCAGTCCAGAGAGGATGAGGTACTTGCATCCCATCTCCTGAAGAGGTTTTCCTTATCACGTCCTATGCCTCATTCTCTAACCTTTCCTTGAGATTTACCTCTGATCTTAAAATCTCTACAGGTCTCTCCCCTTTGAGCCTTTACCTTCTGTGGTTGTCAAATTCTCCCCTATTATGGTTGTTTTCCTTACAGCAATTACTTCATCTTGTAGTATTGGTGAGATGGGGGCTTAATTTTGTAGATCTTTTCTCAAGATTATTGAAGAAGGCATTGCTCTTCAACATTGTTTTAAATTTGTTCCCAAAGTAACTACTCTCGTTACTCAGCTAAAATTGCTTTTCCGGACCTTAATTTATATTCGTAATTCTAACAGCTCCTTCTTCTCATCGTATCTTTGTTGCTTTGGGAGCAGCTGTGCTGGAGAGAAAGGCTTTTGGTTATTAGATTTTTTCTACAATTATTTTAGAATACTCTTTAGCCTGGATTTCGCTCAGAGATTTCTGTGTGGACTTTAAAGTAGTTCCTTCACCTGACTTTTATAAGACAGCTACTTGGACTTCACCTCATATCCTTCAATACACTATTGATTTCAAAATCTTACATTAGAGGGATGTTCTTTTGGGCTGCGTATACTCAGTTTGACCCTGTCTCGGATATTTTTTGTGCAGTCACTAATAGAATCACATGGTGTTACTACATTAATGGCTTACAGTGTGTTTTTTAAAGAGGTTATTAATGGGTTTAATACACCCATAAGTAATTGGGATGTGTAAATGACCTGATTACTTACGGATTGCCTTCATTGCTCTTAGTCTTACCTAGCAATGCCACAATCCTTGCGACGAGGTCCAGACTGGGAAGCCGAAAGCAGCCCTGGTAAAAATACTCAAACCAGCCTGGCCTTGTTTTTTCTGTCTTTCCATCCGTTCATTCCCTAGCCCCTTCCCTCTTCTCTCCCTTTCTGATCTTTTGCCCTCCGCTCTCTCGTAGCCCCCTGTGCCTGCTTCAATTGTTCTCTGGGAGTTTGGTAAAGTGGCAGAGGCATTAGCAGCAGCCCTTGGCCTCAGCAAATCCATCCATCTCTAGTACCCCGCTTTTCAGAATGCTCCTGAGTTTTTTCTTGTCTTAAGGTAGGGTCACTGCATAAGTAATTACTGTGATGAGGGTAACTAGGACTAAACACAATCAAAATTACCGGTAAGTGTTCAAGTAATCTTTTGCAAACTGAGTTCACACTTCCAAAAGTGCTTTGGCACAATTTCCAGGAGTGCGCAAGGTTGCTTTGAGGTTTAGGGGAGAGTGACCTGGTGTAGGTGAATTGGGATGCAATACACATGACACGCTGGGGGCTGCTGTTACCTGTCTGCATCCTGTTGACATATTTGTGTCCCCCATCCCAAGATTTGCACAGGGAAATACATCACAGCAGCATAATAAGCTCAAATTGATCTAAGGGTTCATCAGCCCTCTGTCAAAGTGTTTTTTTGCATCCAGGAGAGTCACCCACTGGAGCGATTCAAAATGGAGGCCTCTGTTTATTGAATGGTGGAGTTGTTTGGTGGGGAGTTATTGGACTTGGCCCTCTCTGCTATGTCACCCCAAACGTTTTGCCTTCACCCCTTCTGTTTTCTGAATCCATTATGGTTGGTTTTTAGGCCGCTGTGCGCTTTACCACTGCTACCCAGTGCTAAAGTGCTTGTGCTCACTCCTTAAAACATCGTAAAATTGGCGTACAACAGATTGCATATTTAATTTACTTATAAGTCACCAGTAAAGTGGTATTAGATATATCTAGGATCTGTAAATTAAATGATACTAGTAGGCTCTGCAGCACCTAATGTCCCACCCATTTAAGTAGGCCTTGAAAACATGTCTCAGACCAGCCTGTGCAGCCTGCTTGCAGGTTTAAAATGCCAATTCGACTTGGGAAACAAACCCCTTTACCAAGCCCAAAACATCCTTTTTATACATATAGGTCAACACTAGGTTAGACTCTAAGCAGCCCATATGGAAGGGTGCCTTGTATGTAAAAAGTTTAACGTGTACTTTTAAATGTTATATGTCCTAGAAGTAAAAAAACTAACAAAAATTGTATTTAGCTACTGTAAGGCCTACATCCCCCATAGGACAACATTAGCTTACCTTATTCCACTTAATAAGTGATAACTTTTGTTTAGGAGCAGGTAAAAATAACATGTTTGGTATCTAAATGTCAGGAACTGTCCGGTACTATGTCAGGAACACAGTCAGGGACTTGAGCAAGGACTGGGGACTGGGTAGAAAACGTACCGTGCATAGAAAGAGTAGTACAGCGCTGCCAAGGATCACACAGGGAGTCAGAGGAGAAAAAGGGATCCAAAGGGGACGCCTGTACAGTGAACAAGATGGCTAAGACTCAGAGAGGAAGGGCACTCACAGGGCAATTTAGCATTCAGACTAACTACACCCAGGATGGACGTGCAAGGCATATATATAATACAACATTAGCAATAAAGGGAATGTGGGGTCAAGCACTCAGGAGCTCCACACGGTAAGACTGAAGCTCAGTAAGTTCCTCACCCAAAATTGCTGTTACAGATACTGACTGAAAATAACCACATATAGGATATGTATGCAAAGGCAGGGTCTGTGGAGCTTATGCCTATGGTGATGTTATAAATGTAACTTGAGGACAATACTCACAGTGAACAAGAAACACCACCTAGGTAGCCAGCTGTGCTCATGGATCCTGGCGATCAAACAGGAACATGCAAGGCAGTAACAGCAAGAGGATAGAACTAAACACAAGCACAATAGACAAGGAGCTAGCAAGGAGGAGTGCTTAACAGGAAAGGAAAGAAATCACAAGGCACACTTTGCAGAAAGCAGGTAACAAACATACAAGGTAACAGAAGCAAGACAGCAGAATAGAAAGAAAGCAAACTAGGAACTGGAACCAAGGAAATCGGAAGAAAGGCAGGGACTGGAAAAGGATATACAGAAGGGGAGACTACAAGGGTATACTGGAATAGTGCAGGATCAGGAATCAAGAAAACAAAGTAGCATTGAAGGCAGTGCTGGGGCAGGAACAAGAATTGAGCTAAGGCTCAGGAGTCAAGGTAGCACTGCAAGCAGTGCTGGTTCAGGAACAGAGAGTTACTAAAGCTTCAGGCGTCAAGCTAGCACTGCAGGCAGTGCTAGTTCAGGAACAGGGAAATTACTAAAGCTTCAGGAGTCAAGGTAGCACTGCAGGCAGTGCTGGTTCGGGGAAACAGGAAATAGCTACAGCTCAGGAAACAAGGAGTCAAGAGAGCACTGCAAGCAGTGCAAATCAGGAACAAGAAATAGCTGAAGCCAAGGAACAGAAACAAAGAATAAGTATAGCTCAGGAACTCAGGGAACAAGGTAGCACTGCAGGTAGTACTAATTCAGGCACAAGGAATAGCTATAACTCAGGATTCAAGGAACAAGGTTTAACTATAGCTCAGGAATCAAGGAATACCAAAAGCTCAGGAAACCAGGATCAGTCTCACCGGAAAACAGCTACAATGACCAACATTGGGCTGAAGGGAGCTGGGGCTTAAAAGAGCTCACAGTACTCATGCGCATCAGGTGTGAGCAGGCTAGCAGCAGCTAGCCACAGGTGAGCTGAATTCCTCCACCCGTCCTTGGCCTGCAGGGGTGGAGACAAAGCAGTGAGCAGGGGATTACATGTAATGGAGTTTCCAGCATGAGCAGACTGGCTTCCGCAAAGCCCCACATGGATTGGGAATGGATGTCAATTCCTAAATGATGTCCAAATGCCTGGAAGTCAGGATATGCATACAGGGGAGTGTCTGGAAGCATATTAGAATACTGGAAAGCCCCACAATTTATCCCCCTGTTGGTGGGAATGAGAGCACAGTGAATCGCGACACTAAAGAATTATTGTAATTTAAAATTCTCTTTAATGATAAAGTCGAATTTTAATTCACAGTTCTGAAAATGGCACTTTATAAAGTTGGCATCTTCTGGTCCTATTGTGTGCCTGCAGCTTGTCCCTGGGTCACATGACTAGGTCTGAGTGGCAGTTGGACTTTGTGCATTCCTCCTAGACAGCCACACAGCAGGGAGACTGGTGGTGGCAGGATGGGTCACTCTGAAAGGATCGGACCGCTGATCTGTGCACAGTCCTGCTTGCACTGCAAAAACTATGCCTCAGCACACACACAAAGGATATTGTGACTTCAGAGATCCTAGGACCAGGGCACGGAGGCATGAAATTCCAGTCACATCTGTGGGGGGAGACTCCAGAAACGTCCTCTACTTCAAAATGGGCATCAGGTTTAAAGTAGGGCTCTCAGACCCTCTCTTCAGTTAACTTCGGGACCTGTGGAAGGACTCTGAGGACTGCCCTGCTGCCCGTGGCTTGCTGTGTACTTCAGTAAGCTGCCCTGCTGCTCCAAGTTGACTGCTTTGCTTCATGAAGCCTGCCCTGTGCCCTCAAACGTATTCCCGGCTGCTTGAGACCTGCACTAATGCTTTAACCCAAAACACCCAGAGTGACTCCAAGGACTAGTTGTCTAGCTTCAGGATCAGAGCCTCAGGGACAGAAAATGCTCCCACCATCTTGAACCCACACCTGCACCCACCCTGAATGAGTCCTAACCCTCCAAATGGTGACCCTGCAGTCCTTGACCCTAGGGTATGGTGCTAAAGTTGCCCCGATAGTCAAAATTCAAAACATGGAACTTAAAACATTTTTTGTCAAAAAAGTGCTCTGAGAATTTTGGGGAGGCTAGTACCTACCTGCTCACGATCCACCGGAGGTGCTTCATGGTAGCTCCTGCTAGGTTCTTCTCCACAGCAGCAAATCCTCTCCAGCGGCCACTGTTTGGAAGGGTATCTGGCTTCATGGAGCCCCCTTCGGCTACAGCCTGCAGCCATGTCCCGCTGGAGATTTACTACTACCAAAAACAAGACTAAGTCCAAATGTAGACATTTTTACTGCAACTTCAAACCTGACACGGTCGGCTACCTTGCCCCCTGAACTTTACCACCTCAGACATTTTTCCTTGAAATTTCCTCTAAGTCTGAAAGTAAAAGTGGGGACCGCCCAATCCACTTTGTGTATCTGAACCAAACTCCATTGAGGTCAGCCATAACATTTGACTTTGCTCTGATCTCGCGTGACTAGATGGCCACGGTTGGCGCTAGATTTTACCAAAAAAGAAAAAATTAGTAACTCCGGTTTTACTGATTGGATGGTTGTTGTTTTGGTCTCAATTTATTACATTTTACTCTAGTATTCGAAATTGATGTGGATATTTTTCTTGTGTTGTGTTTTCACTTTATTATTGTATGATTGCTGCGTAAGTACTTCACACATTGCCTTTAAGTTAACCCCTTCAGCGCGGCGCGGATTACCGCGCTGTGCTGAAGGGTTGGTGCGCGGGCGGGGCCATGACGGAGCGGTTCCGTCATCCACACAGCGCAACCGATGCGCATGACGGAACCGCTCCGTCATGCGCATCGAAGGGGTTAAACCGAATTCCATTGTGCCAAGCTACCAGATGGTTCAATACAGGTTAATTTTGCGACTTTTTGTGTTTCATCTTGACAGGGATTGTGGCTGTTGTTTGAGTGGGGTTTTACCCCCATCAACCAACAACTCAGAGCCTGATTCACAAAGGGCCTCAACACTTGTGTCAGAGGTTCCGCAGTCATGGGGCTGTCTCCACACTTGGGGCGGAAACTCAGCAATGCGAATTCTCATTGTGGATATTCTGCCCTGGGTGAGGAGACTCCACCACGATTGCGGAGCCTCCGCCGCAAGTGTGGAGGCCCTTTGTATATCAGGGCAGCATCTCTCAAAGAAGCACAAGCCCCCGCGTCTGCTGGAGACCCACCATGCTGCAAATTGACAGCAACACAAATTAGAGACACACAGCCAGTCAGAAGTGGAGAGAAAATGGACAGATGAAGCTGCACTGCCCAATATTGGAGAAAGAAGATGAGAGCCGGCGCACGGCATGAAAAACGGACATGTGAGCGGGGGCCTTCATGGAGACACAAAATATGCTTGTCTTGGGATATGCCCCACTCCCCCTCTACTCTGCAAAGTATGGTTTGTTCCAACCAAAGCATGGAAAATGATAGGTCGGTATTTGATCTCAAAAATCGTTTATCAGTTTGGATTGGCTGACGTTCATGCAGTACTTAATTTGTGCCTGTGGTTTCCAGTGCTCAGCACCGGCACTTAACTGTCAACACCGGGACTTATGGCTGTCTGCCACATGGGGACACTATTTGTCTGATTTAAAGATGAGCACAACAGGTGTTTATAAATTCAAAATACATTAGAAATGACTAATACCTGCTGCCCAGGCCATTCTCATAACTTTGGGGTCCTGGAATAGTCTGCATTGTCACGCGTGTAGGAATGTGATGGTCAGTAGTTGTGTTGGTACTGACACTAGCAGCACGCGCAGAGCAATGGATAGTGCGAGCTGTGGTAGCCTCCTGACAAGAGCCCTGGCATTTATTGTTTTACAAATTAAGGACTGCGTTCATGCAATGCCTTAATATATATATCCTTCTGTTGTGTTGCGATTCCCAAGAACATAGGATTGGCTGCATGACTAGTAACAAAGTACTAGAGGCACACAAGAATCCTAAACAATGGGTGCAAATGCTACACAACATCGAGTGTGAATTATGGGAACACTGCACGGTTCTGAAGTTGTGTATACCTTTGTATTATGCATAATTACTGAGTGTTGATCCGAGTTCAACAAAGTACTGGTGCGTACATACTTGATGCCACTTACGTGAGTATTACCTGAAGAAATCATAAAAATAATAATTGTGTTGCAAAAACAAAAAAAAGTTTGCTCCGAGGCTCCCCCACCATGAGAACAGAATCAGGCGGGGCTCAGGGCCATCATACCCAAACGGCAAGTTTCATTACGCTGCAGGAAAAGAATTTATCAAAAAACACCAGACCGTAAATATTTCCTGCGCGTAATAGCTCTGTGGCTTCTGTTTCCACGTGCGGTGGGCCCGTGTTTCACTTTTCCCTATATTGGTTTTATTTTATCTCAGCCAGTCTCTTACTGGAAGGCTTCTCTGGGCAAACTTAATTACAGCTCCGGTGGGAACAGGCCTGACGAGGTTTCCCCTTTGTTATTAAGTGCCCCCCCCCCACCTCAGAGCCCTGGTATGGCTGGTGCTGCTGATACTGCATATTTTTGGGATGTCGTGAGATTTCCCTAAAACTTTGAGGTCTACAGCTCAGCCCCTGCTTGAGTTTCAGCAATAAATCAAGCCCAGTTACTTGTGGAAGGCAGGGAGGTGCAAGTCTGTGCTTTTTATGGCCCAATCTTTGCTGATGTGGGGAGAGAATGAAATGTCTGCCGGGCTCAATAAATTACAGTGTTCTAGTTCGACAACTGTATACTGTTAAGTAATAGTAAATGTAAATTAAATGCAAAAATAGAATGGAACTGCGTGACAGCATCAGTCATACATTTCAGTGCTTTTTCAGAAGTTTTTTTTTTTAAACGGGTTGAAGCCGTGTCTGGCCTGGAGTTTTAGAATAATTCTTAAAATTAAAAGGTCCGTCGGCTAGACTGCCGACTTTGGTGCTGGAAACTAGGGTTCGAGCCTCGGGGTCGCGTCCACATCCTGTGATTCTGGGCAAATCACTTAATCTCCCCGTGCCTGACTGTGTAATGTAAATACGGTGCTCATGTAAAGCGCTCCAATACCTTCGGGTCGACTTCGCGCTATAGATATATAAAAATAAAAATAAAAAAAATAATAGAGTTTACCTTGTTAAAATAGTCGAAAAAATGTGGAAGTTGTAGGCTGGATAGAAATGTCTATTTTCTACAGAACTGATATAGTGGACTAAGGTCGAAGTAATGCCGCTGTCCGCGTCCCACGCAGGGGGACATCAGCAGGGCAGCTCTCTAGTGGCCACCCGTCGGAGCCTCCCCCCCCCCCCCCACTTCCATCTCTCGCGAGAGGCCGCGCCTTGGGGAGGGGAGGCCCCAATGGGCATTGCTGGGGGAGGCGGGGGCTACTGGGCTGGGCGGGGCCAGGCCCTATTTATGCCTCCCACCCCCGTAGATCGCCCTCTGCTTCCTGTTACGCTCCTGGCCGCGCGAGATCCCACCCTTTCCGCTTACCCTGCGCGGCGTAGGCAGCGCGCAACTGGAATGTTATAATGTTTTTCTTGTGTTGCAGGCGGAGTTACAGGGCGATCTGGAGGCAGAAGGGTACAGTAAGGGTACCTCTGCGACAGTCGGTACAGTAAGGGTACACCTGTCCGGCACAGTAAGGGTGCCCAAGCCAAGGTCCGGGAGCCGAAGGAGGTTCTGGGAAGACCGCGACGGCGCCCCGTTAGTCCTTCGGGCGGTTGGGGGGCCTGACCAACCGGGGGTGTGCCATAACACGCTCCGCCCCCGTTAAAAGGGGCGGGAGTATTACACAGATCACGTGATCCAAAGGAGGATCTGAAAAATGTACCGCACTGCCGGGCATCGACCCACCGTGCGTGCTGGCTCGCAAGGCGGGCGGAGCAGCGAGGGGCTGCTTGCCCTGGATCGCCCGTAAGATAACCCACTCTACCGTCATACTTATGTTGTATGAAATAAACCTGCAGCAGTTCTTCACCCATAACTAATGTGTCAGTGTAATCATTGGGTGATGTCTGTGCATACGTGTTGAGTGGAGCGGATGACGGTGTGGTCACTATGATTTGCACAGGCCTTTGCATGTTGCAACACAAAAGAGAGCTCCTTCCCTCTGCCAGCAGGGAGGTATGCTTCAGGACAGGCACAGCTGCCTCAGCAAGAGGTACAGACTTAAGGTGATGTCCCCTCATCTTCTCAGAGACTGGCTGTCAGGCAGGCCCCAGCCCTGGTTGGTGGCTTCGGACTGTTCTGCAGACCACTCCCCTCCTTGATTATAGAGGACTTGGAGCTTGAACAAAGTGGGATAGTTTTGATCCAAAATGGATCCCATGTGGCCTCCTTTACTCTGGCTCACTCACACACCATGCATGAGCTACACGTACCGGCCAACTCATGTAAAGTTACGCTTCTATGCAAGCGGAACTTTACACGAGTGATCCAAATAAAAAGGCCTGGTCACACTACTGAATCTTATTGGCATGTTGCCACCACCGCTCTATGTACTCAACCCATGGGCAAGGACAGCAGTGCTCTGTCACAATTGTTGGCATGCTTAGTGCGCTCCTTTAGGTCACAGGACAAGACTAGACGTTTCACAGGGACCAGTCGAGCCTCAGAGTAACGGACTCCAGGATCAATGTAAAAGGAAAAGATACCAGACACATGCTGGCTTGCATTCAGGGTTGGGAAAACAACTGTTGACCATTTTGGGGACATTCCCATAACAGCAGAGGAGCAGCCCCAAATATGGGTCCTAAAACTATTTTGCCTTCAGATCGAAGCTGCGCCTCACAAATGAGGCCAAATGAGGCAGAAGATCACTTGGGGTTGAGTGTGGTATCTGAGCTGAGGGGACTGGCCTTACACTTCTATAAGGTCTGATCCTTTGTAGTCGGGTCTAGACCCCTTTGAATATGGTTGGTCCCCTTCTGTATGCAGTATGAGGTGGGCGCAGGTTGTGGGTGCTCAAAGACCACTTATTCACAATCTTGGCTCTAATGAGAAACAGACCCTCTAAGCCATGGAGAAAGGAACAGAGAGAATAGTTTCTCGAGAGGAATTGATACATATGTGAGGTGATAACTCCTCACCATCAAAAATAATGTTAATACAGAGAGATGGACTGCATGTGACCAAATCAGTCAGCAGGAACCTGAAAGAGAAGATGACTCCTGGCACAGTACTCACCTGTAAAAGATTGGTGCAGCGGGGCATTACACTGCATAAAAGTCCGCCGTAGACCCGAAGCATGTGGTTTCACCCCTGGACACAGCTTTTGCCCTTGTAGATAAATATAACATCTCTGAGTGCTGGGGAGTTAGAGATGGGAGGGTAAGCAAGCTCCAAAGAAGCTGGCTAAAGGAACAGACCTCATTGGTTGACAAAGGGACATGGACATTAGAAGAAGAGGCAGAAGCTTGGGGCCTTCCCACGGGGGTCAGAGACTGAATAGGAAGATACACAATCTGGGTGTAAAAGAAGTCTGTAGGCTGGAGCCAGGAATGATACAAGATGCTAAGTCTGAGGAACAACTTATAAAGTCTATGAGGAGAAGTCTACATGTCTTTGGGAACCTTGAGCTGGTGAATGGCTGGTCCCCTTGGGCTGAGGTATGAGGATGTGATATCTTTCAGCCCTCATTGGATGTGGGGGACACAAAACACTCCTTCTTTCTCAGAACTAGGGGTGGGCGGAATTTGCGAAATCCACTTTCGCAAATTATTGCAAAAATGTTAAAAATTATCGCAAACACGCGGGAATATCGCGAAGATGCGGAAGTTTTTTTCCCGCATGTTTGCGAGATTTTCTGCATGGTTGAGGCTCGCCAACTTACCCATGTGGTTGCTCGCGGGTGCGACCATCTTGTTTTCAGTTGTCTCGCGGTGCATGATCGCGAGAAGAAAGACGTGATCGCGCGACGCATGACGTCACTGCGGGCGCGAACTGTCGCGAGACTGCGCAAATGGCTAAAAACAATACAACATCTCATGGAGAACGCGACCGGATCAAGAAAACTTGTCGGCGAACGCAGGGATTCAGGTTAGGCGATCGCGCGCGCGCGCGAGAATGTATTA
Organism: Triturus cristatus; assembly: GCF_964204655.1. Taxonomy (NCBI): domain Eukaryota; kingdom Metazoa; phylum Chordata; class Amphibia; order Caudata; family Salamandridae; genus Triturus; species Triturus cristatus. Next base: position 631,066,738 of record NC_140595.1, on the reverse strand, counting down.
TTTTACAGCGCGAGCAAGAAACAAATTATCGCCAAGCTGCGAATACGAAATAGGTCGCACACTGCTCGTCATACCAGCAAATAGCCCCATAGAACTCTGGATAGTGTAGTGGCAGCGGTGAGTATGCCTATGCCACGAGTATGTCAGTATTATGCCATCCCTGGACACGTGTTTCGAGGTAATTGCCTCTCGTCAGCAGGGAGCAGGTAGGTATGTGGGGTGCCGAGTAGACTGCCAAAATATCAAAGGTATAGTACCTCTCACGGCGCGCAGGTGCGGAACCAAGGCTCGTCAGCCCAAGTCGCTCGAGAGAGCTTAAATGCAAATACGAAATAGGTCGCACACTGCTCGTCATACCAGCAAATAGCCCCATAGAACTCTGGATAGTGTAGTGGCAGCGGTGAGTACGCCTATGCCACGAGTATGTCAGTATTATGCCATTCCCTGGACACGTGTTTCGAGGTAATTGCCTCTCGTGAGCAGGGAGCAGGTAGGTATGTGGGGTGCCGAGTAGACTGCCAAAATATCAAAGGTATAGTACCTCTCACGGCGCGCAGGTGTGGAACCAAGGCTCGTCAGCCCAAGTCGCTCGAGAGAGCTTAAATGCAAATACGAAATAGGTCGAACACTGCTCGTCATACCAGCAAATAGCCCCATAGAACTCTGGATAGTGTAGTGGCAGCGGTGAGTACGCCTATGCCACGAGTATGTCAGTATTATGCCATCCCTGGACACGTGTTTCGAGGTAATTGCCTCTCGTCAGCAGGGAGCAGGTAGGTATGTGGGGTGCCGAGTAGACTGCCATAATATCAAAGGTATAGTACCTCTCACGGCGCGCAGGTGCGGAACCAAGGCTCGTCAGCCCAAGTCGCTCGAGAGAGCTTAAATGCAAATACGAAATAGGTCGCACACTGCTTGTCATACCAGCAAATAGCCCCATAGAACTCTGGATAGTGTAGTGGCAGCGGTGAGTACGCCTATGCCACGAGTATGTCAGTATTATGCCATCCCTGGACACGTGTTTCGAGGTAATTGCCTCTCGTCAGCAGGGAGCAGGTAGGTATGTGGGGTGCCGAGTAGACTGCCAAAATATCAAAGGTATAGTACCTCTCACGGCACGCAGGTGCGGAACCAAGGCCCGTCAGCCCAAGTCGCTCGAGAGAGCTTAAATGCAAATACGAAATAGGTCGCACACTGCTCGTCATACCAGCAAATAGCCCCATAGAACTCTGGATAGTGTAGTGGCAGCGGTGAGTACGCCTATGCCACGAGTATGTCAGTATTATGCCATCCCTGGACACGTGTTTCGAGGTAATTGCCTCTCGTCAGAAGGGAGCAGGTAGGTATGTGGGGTGCCGAGTAGACTGCCAAAATATGAAAGGTATAGTACCGCTCACGGCGCGCAGGTGCGGAACCAAGGCTCGTCAGCCCAAGTCGCTCGAGAGAGCTTAAATGCAAATACAAAATAGGTCGCACACTGCTCGTCATACCAGCAAATAGCCCCATAGAACTCTGGATAGTGTAGTGGCAGTGGTGAGTACGCCTATGCCACGAGTATGTCAGTATTATGCCATCCCTGGACACGTGTTTCGAGGTAATTGCCTCTCGTCAGCAGGGAGCAGGTAGGTATGTGCGGTGCCGAGTAGACTGCCAAAATATCAAAGGTATAGTACCACTCACGGCGCGCAGGTGCGGAACCAAGGCTCGTCAGCCCAAGTCGCTCGAGAGAGCTTAAATGCAAATACGAAATAGGTCGCACACTGCTCGTCATACCAGCAAATAGCCCCATAGAACTCTGGATAGTGTAGTGGCAGCGGTGAGTACGCCTATGCCACGAGTATGCCAGTATTATGCCATCCCTGGACACGTGTTTCGAGGTAATTGCCTCTCGTCAGCAGGGAGCAGGTAGGTATGTGGGGTGCCGAGTAGACTGCCAAAATATCAAAGGTATAGTACCTCTCACGGCGCGCAGGTGCGGAACCAAGGCTCGTCAGCCCAAGTCGCTCGAGAGAGCTTAAATGCAAATACGAAATAGGTCGCACACTGCTCGTCATACCAGCAAATAGCCCCATAGAACTCTGGATAGTGTAGTGGCAGTGGTGAGTACGCCTATGCCACGAGTATGTCAGTATTATGCCATCCCTGGACACGTGTTTTGAGGTAATTGCCTCTCGTGAGCAGGGAGCAGGTAGGTATGTGGGGTGCCGAGTAGACTGCCAAAATATCAAAGGTATAGTACCTCTCACGGCGCGCAGGTGCGGAACCAAGGCTCGTCAGCCCAAGTCGCTCGAGAGAGCTTAAATGCAAATACGAAATAGGTCGCACACTGCTCGTCATACCAGCAAATAGCCCCATAGAACTCTGGATAGTGTAGTGGCAGCGGTGAGTACGCCTATGCCACGAGTATGTCAGTATTATGCCACCCCTGGACACGTGTTTCGAGGTAATTGCCTCTCGTCAGCAGGGAGCAGGTAGGTATGTGGTGTGCCGAGTAGACTGCCAAAATATCAAAGGTATAGTACCTCTCACAGCGCGCAGGTGCGGAACCAAGGCTCGCCAGCCCAAGTCGCTCGAGAGAGCTTAAATGCAAATACGAAATAGGTCACAGTCTGCTCGTCATACCAGCAAATAGCCCCATAGAACTCTGGATAGTGTAGTGGCAGCGGTGAGTACGCCTATGCCACGAGTATGTCAGTATTATGCCATCCCTGGACACGTTTTTCGAGGTAATTGCCTCTCGTCAGCAGGGAGCACGTAGGTATGTGGGGTGCCGAGTAGACTGCCAAAATATCAAAGGTATAGTACCTCTCACGGCGCGCAGGTGCGGAACCAAGGCTCGTCAGCCCAAGTCGCTCGAGAGAGCTTAAATGCAAATACGAAATAGGTCGCACACTGCTCGTCATACCAGCAAATAGCCCCATAGAACTCTGGATAGTGTAGTGGCAGCGGTGAGTACGCCTATGCCACGAGTATGCCAGTATTATGCCATCCCTGGACACGTGTTTCGAGGTAATTGCCTCTCGTCAGCAGGGAGCAGGTAGGTATGTGGGGTGCCGAGTAGACTGCCAAAATATCAAAGGTATAGTACCTCTCACGGCGCGCAGGTGCGGAACCAAGGCTCGTCAGCCCAAGTCGCTCGAGAGAGCTTAAATGCAAATACGAAATAGGTCGCACACTGCTCGTCATACCAGCAAATAGCCCCATAGAACTCTGGATAGTGTAGTGGCAGTGGTGAGTACGCCTATGCCACGAGTATGTCAGTATTATGCCATCCCTGGACACGTGTTTTGAGGTAATTGCCTCTCGTGAGCAGGGAGCAGGTAGGTATGTGGGGTGCCGAGTAGACTGCCAAAATATCAAAGGTATAGTACCTCTCACGGCGCGCAGGTGCGGAACCAAGGCTCGTCAGCCCAAGTCGCTCGAGAGAGCTTAAATGCAAATACGAAATAGGTCGCACACTGCTCGTCATACCAGCAAATAGCCCCATAGAACTCTGGATAGTGTAGTGGCAGCGGTGAGTACGCCTATGCCACGAGTATGTCAGTATTATGCCACCCCTGGACACGTGTTTCGAGGTAATTGCCTCTCGTCAGCAGGGAGCAGGTAGGTATGTGGTGTGCCGAGTAGACTGCCAAAATATCAAAGGTATAGTACCTCTCACAGCGCGCAGGTGCGGAACCAAGGCTCGCCAGCCCAAGTCGCTCGAGAGAGCTTAAATGCAAATACGAAATAGGTCACAGTCTGCTCGTCATACCAGCAAATAGCCCCATAGAACTCTGGATAGTGTAGTGGCAGCGGTGAGTACGCCTATGCCACGAGTATGTCAGTATTATGCCATCCCTGGACACGTTTTTCGAGGTAATTGCCTCTCGTCAGCAGGGAGCACGTAGGTATGTGGGGTGCCGAGTAGACTGCCAAAATATCAAAGGTATAGTACCTCTCACGGCGCGCAGGTGCGGAACCAAGGCTCGTCAGCCCAAGTCGCTCGAGAGAGCTTAAATGCAAATACGAAATAGGTCGCACACTGCTCGTCATACCAGCAAATAGCCCCATAGAACTCTGGATAGTGTAGTGGCAGCGGTGAGTACGCCTATGCCACGAGTATGTCAGTATTATGCCACCCCTGGACACGTGTTTCGAGGTAATTGCCTCTCATCAGCAGGGAGCAGGTAGGTATGTGGGGTGCCGAGTTGACTGCCAAAATATCAAAGGTATAGTACCTCTCACGGCGCGCAGGTGCGGAACCAAGGCTCGTCAGCCCAAGTCGCTCGAGAGAGCTTAAATGCAAATACGAAATAGGTCGCACACTGCTCGTCATACCAGCAAATAGCCCCATAGAACTCTGGATAGTGTAGTGGCAGCGGTGAGTACGCCTATGCCACGAGTATGTCAGTATTATGCCACCCCTGGACACGTGTTTCGAGGTAATTGCCTCTCGTCAGCAGGGAGCAGGTAGGTATGTGGTGTGCCGAGTAGACTGCCAAAATATCAAAGGTATAGTACCTCTCACGGCGCGCAGGTGCGGAACCAAGGCTCGCCAGCCCAAGTCGCTCGAGAGAGCTTAAATGCAAATACGAAATAGGTCGCAGTCTGCTCGTCATACCAGCAAATAGCCCCATAGAACTCTGGATAGTGTAGTGGCAGCGGTGAGTACGCCTATGCCACGAGTATGTCAGTATTATGCCATCCCTGGACACGTTTTTCGAGGTAATTGCCTCTCGTCAGCAGGGAGCACGTAGGTATGTGGGGTGCCGAGTAGACTGCCAAAATATCAAAGGTATAGTACCTCTCACGGCGCGCAGGTGCGGAACCAAGGCTCGTCAGCCCAAGTCGCTCGAGAGAGCTTAAATGCAAATACGAAATAGGTCGCACACTGCTCGTCATACCAGCAAATAGCCCCATAGAACTCTAGATGGCATAATACTGACATACTCGTGGCATAGGCGTACTCACCGCTGCCACTACACTATCCGGAGTTCTATGGGGCTATTTGCTGGTATGACGAGCAGTGTGCGACCTATTTCGTATTTGTATCGCCAAGCTGCGGAATGCGGAAATTTTGACATTTTCGCGCTTTCCGCGGAACACGAAAATGTCAAATTATCGCAATTTCCGCGAACGGAACAAAATTTTCGCCCAGGCCTACTCAGAACCAAATAGCAGCATGCCTTTTCTAGTGCAGGGCGAGCAAGTAAGGAATTGGTGATCTTCAGTTTCCTGGAAATTGGGAATGAAGAAGCATGGGGATATGGAGAATTGTGCTGCTCAAGAGGTACATACTCCCAGGAACAACCCTCAGGGCATCTATATAATTTCACAAGGCAATGGCCAGGTCTTGAGGCTTAAAGGTGCAGCAGCAATTTTCTTTGGACATTGCGAAGGATGCACCAGCTGAAGAAGAGAGAGCACCATTGGAAGCAAGGTCATCATATTCCCTCTCAGTCAGAAGGCTGGCTGGTCATCCTAGAAGGTGTGCACTTGTACAAGTTTTTGTTGTAATCACAATTTCCATCAGACTTCATTTCCCTACGCTTCTGTTTATATCTGCACATCCACCCACCTTTATCAACAATTCAATGACCGGCGATGCACTGTATCAGTTGCTGATGCCACTCCAAAGGTCTGTTACCTAGAGTCACCTAAACTCACTGCACTGAAGATGCGTGCACCTCTACCACATGAATACTCCTTAGTAGTCAAGTGAGCTCACAGCCCAACTACAATGTTCAAACAAAAGGGGGAGGGGCAGGTATGGGGTGATTGTCAGCAGGATCAGCCAGTGAAAATTGGGCCTACAGCTCCATTGATCACTTGTACACCACCTCTGAGCTCACTCCTCCTTTCCAGATAATTACATTGCAGCTATAAGACCACCTGCACCCAGGAAGAGATGCTTCACTTGTATTGTGAAAGAATTCCATGAGCGTATGAGAGTACCTAACGCCAAATGCCAATCCAGAAGCGGGTGACAGTCCTAATTAGCTGTCCTTGCACTGCTCCACATGGTGCCTAGACAATAGTGGGTCCTCCACAAAGGCAGGGTATTTCCTAAAGCTGTAGCCCATCCAATGAGTTCTTCTACATATGTACATGCTTTGGTGTCTGGGGATCTACCACATTAGTGTAGTGTATGGATTTTTCTCCAGTGCGGTGGAAATAAATCCATATACATGTTCAACAAAACTTCCTCAACATATACATCAACATTCAGAATGTATTTTTATGTTAAAACACATTATTTTAATAGTAAATTAGGTAAACATCTTAACCCCTACTTCTTTGAAATAAACACTTCACTCCACATGCTCCCTAATAGAATTATCACAAAAATAATAGCTTTAAAAAACGTGTGATTAGACCACTTAATATTATTGTATAAATGGGAAACTCCCTTGGCTCCAAACCCATTTCCCCTATCTGCAATTTTACATTTTTTAGAACAATTTATAAAGGGAACAGTTAATTTAGAACACAAAAAGGGAAACATTACGTGCAAACAATAGAGGTAGTACCATGGTGACATTACACAGATTTCACAAGGGTGAACTTGTTTTCTTGTGCTCCAGCACCTGGCCATAGAAATGAGGAGGTTCGGTTCTCTGATCCTTTCAACACCTCAATCTGAAATAACACACTCATGGGATGGGATGATGGCCCCTCGCGTCACAACACTGCCTCTTGGAGGATCTATACTTTTTCATTTGGGTATAGCTTTGTTCTCCCAACTTGTGAGGTCTACTTCAGTTAGGGTGACCACCTCAATCGGGCCCATTATAGACACTGTCTCTGCAAATCATTGATTTCAGGTGTGTTTACCCAATGACCCCTGTATGTCGAAGTGGTCCAAAGGTCTTTTTCAGCGTGGTTTCTCCTTCCTGACGGCTGCTGACTGCTGCCCTGACTGCCGCCTTGCTTTGGCCCCCTTTTTGGTGATGTATGGTATCGCGAGACGTTAGACGGCCTCTGTTGGCGTAAGAAGACACTTAGTTAAGTATTGGTGGGTAGCTCCCACAATATTGTTTGATTTGGGTCTTTGTTTCGGCTATTGCAAAAGCCGAAGCCGAGGGGTGAGTACATTTGTGCTGTGTTATTTGATTTAACCCCTTGATGTTTGTGAACAGTCCAGTGAAATAACGATGCCTGGTCTGAGTAAGTTTAGAAAGTCTTGTTGTTTTGGTTGTGATAGGGATTCCCGGCTGGAGGACTCTTGTCCAATTCCTCCGGTTGGAACTATGTGAATTAAATTAGCCGGCTCCCTTGAGGGAATACCTAAATAGGTTTAGGTATAAAAACATATTTCTTCCTTGGTGATGCTGTATCCCCAGGGAATTAAAATATGGACATAATACATACAAGGATCCTTTGTTCTGCGCTATATTATGAATGGAGTGTATTTTGGCTTCTTGGACATATAGCAGTCTGTTGGGCTTTAAAAAACGTGTGATTAGACCACTTAATATTCTTGTATAAATGGGAAACTCCCTTGGCTCCAAACCCATTTCCCCTATCTGCAATTTTACATTTTTTAGAACAATTTATAAAGGGAACAGTTAATTTAGAACACAAAAAGGGAATCATTACGTGCAAACAATAGAGGTAGTACCATGGTGACATTACACAGATTTCACAAGGGTGAACTTGTTTTCTTGTGCTCCAGCACCTGGCCATAGAAATGAGGAGGTTCGGTTCTCTGATCCTTTCAACACCTCAATCTGAAATAACACACTCATGGGATGGGATGATGGCCCCTCGCGTCACAACACTGCCTCTTGGAGGATCTATACTTTTTCATTTGGGTATAGCTTTGTTCTCCCAACTTGTGAGGTCTACTTCAGTTAGGGTGACCACCTCAATCGGGCCCATTATAGACACTGTCTCTGCAAATCATTGATTTCAGGTGTGTTTACCCAATGACCCCTGTATGTCGAAGTGGTCCAAAGGTCTTTTTCAGCGTGGTTTCTCCTTCCTGACGGCTGCTGACTGCTGCCCTGACTGCCGCCTTGCTTTGGCCCCCTTTTTGGTGATGTATGGTATCGCGAGACGTTAGACGGCCTCTGTTGGCGTAAGAAGACACTTAGTTAAGTATTGGTGGGTAGCTCCCACAATATTGTTTGATTTGGGTCTTTGTTTCGGCTATTGCAAAAGCCGAAGCCGAGGGGTGAGTACATTTGTGCTGTGTTATTTGATTTAACCCCTTGATGTTTGTGAACAGTCCAGTGAAATAACGATGCCTGGTCTGAGTAAGTTTAGAAAGTCTTGTTGTTTTGGTTGTGATAGGGATTCCCGGCTGGAGGACTCTTGTCCAATTCCTCCGGTTGGAACTATGTGAATTAAATTAGCCGGCTCCCTTGAGGGAATACCTAAATAGGTTTAGGTATAAAAACATATTTCTTCCTTGGTGATGCTGTATCCCCAGGGAATTAAAATATGGACATAATACATACAAGGATCCTTTGTTCTGCGCTATATTATGAATGGAGTGTATTTTGGCTTCTTGGACATATAGCAGTCTGTTGGGCTTTAAAAAACGTGTGATTAGACCACTTAATATTCTTGTATAAATGGGAAACTCCCTTGGCTCCAAACCCATTTCCCCTATCTGCAATTTTACATTTTTTAGAACAATTTATAAAGGGAACAGTTAATTTAGAACACAAAAAGGGAATCATTACGTGCAAACAATAGAGGTAGTACCATGGTGACATTACACAGATTTCACAAGGGTGAACTTGTTTTCTTGTGCTCCAGCACCTGGCCATAGAAATGAGGAGGTTCGGTTCTCTGATCCTTTCAACACCTCAATCTGAAATAACACACTCATGGGATGGGATGATGGCCCCTCGCGTCACAACACTGCCTCTTGGAGGATCTATACTTTTTCATTTGGGTATAGCTTTGTTCTCCCAACTTGTGAGGTCTACTTCAGTTAGGGTGACCACCTCAATCGGGCCCATTATAGACACTGTCTCTGCAAATCATTGATTTCAGGTGTGTTTACCCAATGACGTCAATGAAAGTAAAACAAGACTAACCCTCCCAGAATGCATTAGGCTGTCACACAAAAGTGCAGAATGAAAAACCAAGGGCAGCTCCTCTGCTAAGGCGGAGTAGGTTGTGCAGGAAAAAAAAATGATAGTAACATAGTTAATATCATTTTATTTTTCGCAGGGTTAGGGCGGGGAAGGGCTGGAAGCATAGGCGGAGGAGTGGTTTGTACACTCAAAATGCACATGACTGCTTGGCCGGCCGGACGTCTTGGCCCGGCCAAACACTCATGCACATTTAGCATGTTCCCCACCAGGCTGCATTACACAGCATGCTGGGGAACATGCTGAGGCCTCCAGTCCCCATCTGAGCGCTGATCCACAGCACTCAGACCAATCACAACTCTGCATTACCGCGTTGTGATAGGCTATGGAGAGGCTGGGTGCTTCTTGGTTCCGGACTGCAGAAGAAGCGGAGGAGAGAAGTGGCCCGCAGAAGAGGTAAGTGTTTTAAAAAAAAAAGAAATAACTTTTGTCAGCCTCACTCCATAACCACCCTCCCTTCCACCGCCTCTCCAGCCTCATTCCCTGCCAGCCGCTACTGCTTAAAACTGTGTTCATAATACCTCAAGTGTCTTGATCATCCTACATTCAGTGTATTGGAATCCACCAACACAGCTGAAAAGGAAAGGTGGCTCTCCTATCGCCAATGTGCATGGTGGTGAAAAGAAGGTGAAGGTCGATACAGAAATTATAAATGGAACAAAGTACCTGCTGATTTACATTATAAGGATGTTGCAAGTAACTGAGGAGTTCCATGACCACATAGAGGAATGAGGCCAAAGGCAGAGTTCTTTTATAAGTTTATGGAACTCTGAGGTGCCTTGAAATATCCTTATCAGGTACCAAAGGTGCTATTTTATTCCTTATAATGCATGAACAAACCACCTGACCCCTTGTTGTGTAGCTCTTTCTTATGAAACAGACAACATGCATTTAAAGATGTAAAATAAAAATAGAATCTCTTGTGCAAAACTAAACACATCAAAAAATCTGTTAGATATTTATTGCAAAACAATATTGAATCAGTCCGTCCGTTTTAAAAAATAGGCGCAGTAGCTCGGAATGTGTAGAAACACACAGAAAGATTCAAACTTTTCTATAATTACAGAAGGAGCGCAAAATACAAGCATGTTGGAATAAATATCTCGTTTCAGCCTGTCACTGTACAGCTAGGAAAACAGAGCAGAAGAAAGAAATGCAACATTTCCATTTCATTATGATCAGTCACGGGTATGGAGCTTGCCTGGCCTGAAGATGGTCACCATTTAAGCGAGCTCCTTCGGCTGTATTCACTGTCCTGTAACATCCTCATGCTTTAACGAATTGAGTACCTCCAGCAGCAGCCGTGTGTGCATCCTTCACATGCGGTGCAGCTGCTGTGCCAAAAATGCACCATTGGGCCCTGCCAGGATGCCAGCAGGTGGTAACCTTTCCCAGCTGTATTGCTCGTGGTGGCAAGGGTCTGCGGGGCCTACCTGCGGTGCGGAGGCTTCTGATGAGCCTTGGCGCTCTCACTCGCGGAGCCCAACTGATCACAAGGGGGGATCCTGGTATCTCATCTTGAGGAAATTTGATTACGGCTCCATCTTGCGTATTGACACCATTGTGATGTTGCCCTCACTCAGGCACCGACGACCTTCGTAGCGTTTCTTCGTACTCTGAACTGTAACATTCTAAATGACCTTTTTCCTTTTCCTCTGAGCAAGGTACATTCTGGGACCCGGCTCGAAGCAACTCATTTCCGTGATAACCATCTATTGACCCTTGGTGATCCTTCTCTGCCTTCCCTTTGTTTTACGAATCACCACCTGCATTACGCAAACACGTCCTGTTGTAAATTAATTAAACTTAGGAATGCTCATGCCACCTGGCCTATAGGGTCAGGTAGAGAACACGACCCTAGGGAAGGAATTTCTATTACCTGTTATCCTGTATCTTGTAAAAGGAATGGTTGCTAGTGGATGACATGTTTTTTCTTTGCACATTGAGGGCGTTGTTGCTTTAGCGGATTTAAGCGCTATAAAAGACTGTGAGCCACGGATTGAAGTGGCAGTCTCCTGAGAACCTACCACTGATGTACTTCTAGGACAACTGTACCTAGCTGCAACTAATAAATTGAAGTTCCTATGCCAACAGAGTGTTCCGTGTCTCTGTACATTTAGAAGGCGAACTCAGAAGATTTCAGGTGTACCCTGCGCCGCCAGGCCTAATTCAGCCTGGTTCTTCAAATGGTGCCCTCTGTGAGGTGGCTTCAGAGGTAGCGGTTTTGCCTGAAGGTCGTGAGGAACCCCGCAAGAAAATTCTGGAGAAATCGCGAACCACGTCAAGCGACCCCTGTATGTCGAAGTGGTCCGAAGGTCTTTTTCAGCGTGGTTTCTCCTTGCTGACGGCTACTGACTGCTGCCCTGACTGCCGCCTTGCTTTGGCCCCCTTTTTGGTGATGTATGGTATCGCGAGACGTTAGACGGCCTCTGTTGGCGTAAGAAGACACTTAGTTAAGTATTGGTGGGTAGCTCCCACAATATTGTTTGATTTGGGTCTTTGTTTCGGCTATTGCAAAAGCCGAAGCCGAGGGGTGAGTACATTTGTGCTGTGTTATTTGATTTAACCCCTTGATGTTTGTGAACAGTCCAGTGAAATAACGATGCCTGGTCTGAGTAAGTTTAGAAAGTCTTGTTGTTTTGGTTGTGATAGGGATTCCCGGCTGGAGGACTCTTGTCCAATTCCTCCGGTTGGAACTATGTGAATTAAATTAGCCGGCTCCCTTGAGGGAATACCTAAATAGGTTTAGGTATAAAAACATATTTCTTCCTTGGTGATGCTGTATCCCCAGGGAATTAAAATATGGACATAATACATACAAGGATCCTTTGTTCTGCGCAATATTATGAATGGAGTGTATTTTGGCTTCTTGGACATATAGCAGTCTGTTGGGCTGGGCTTTTTTTTTTTTGCAGTCTTTTGGAACACTATTAAGAAGCGTTTCTTGTAAATATGACTTGCAACTAGTATTTACAAATGGTTTGGTTTAAGTACAGTCTGTGGGCTGTCCTTTGTTTCTGTCCCAAGTGTTGATCTGTGGGTTAAATGTGTGTTTCTGTGGGTTAAATGTATGTGTCCTGAGTGTTTGACCCTTTTCTGTTTATGTCTGAAATGAGCTCAATGTGTGTTTGTGGTTTTTCTTGATGTTTTCAGTCTGTTATGCAAAATGTCAGTTAATTAATATTAAGTAGAAATTAAATAAAAATCCAGAAATGAACCATGTGATATGCTAAATAGCTATATGTTGCTATATAATTGATAGAGTAAGCAACTATGCACATGTACAAACTGTTAAATGCTTAAAAAAAAAAAATTCACATTCACTAGGAATACAATGGCCTCAAAAATGAAATTGTGTGTTTTGTAGAAAAATAAACTTATAGTATTTTTTTTACTTACATACATTGTATTAGATATTAACAGGCAAACACTGCCTCATGTTGCAACACTGAGACACAAGCTTTTATTGTCGCTAAGCAAGCAGCTCTAATAGACAGGAATGTTTACTCAGCCAGGACTTCGCCATCAGTTGAACACGGGTGAAACTTTGCATTTCAAAATGTTGTTTTAAAAAGGTTCCAAAACTAAGGTTCATTATTTTGTATTACAGGAAGACATTTCAATTAAGGGTTTCCTCTCTTTAAGCATTTTTATAAGAATATTCTTGGTTTTAATTTAAGTTGTGTTGTACTGCATAATGAGGACATTTGTATATGGAATTTCACTTGGCGCAGGCTTTAAAAAACTCATTTGTTCTAAAGGATTTGCAAGAGATAGGTCTAATATCCAATATCTGCAATCTGTAAGGAACATTCTGAGGATGATTAATATGTAGCACAATTATAGGATATTTATTTTTAAGTGCCCCAAATATCAAAGTCGAAATTGGGTAAAATAGACTATTTAAACAGCATTCTTGCCCTTTACAATAGCTTTAAAGTGCATTAGGCTTCAGTAAATGCATATATTTAGGTATAATACAAATTTGCAGGTTGCTCCCATTTGGGGTTGCTTTTAATGTCTCAGTGAGCCAATGTGCCCAGTGCAGAGGTTTGGGTTTAATATCAAGATTGAAGGTTATAACTCTAGCTAGACCTACTGAGACGTTCATCCTTTTAAGGTTGATGAACTAAGTACCGTTGCATAGGGTAGTAACAAACATTTGTTCTAAAGCTAGTATGTTATGTTATTATGTTCTGTGAGTTATTCACAGTAAATGTTTTGATAATTTAAGAATAGAAATAAATTGTAGCCCCTAAAAGAAGTAATATATATAACATGTGTTTTTAAAAAGGGTTCATTATTGCAGGTTAGGAAGAGTAAGGAAGGTTTTTTTTGTCTGTGACAAGCTTCAGGGTTGAGGAGCGCAGAGCGCGAGGCAGATTTTGACCTTGAGGTCAGTAAGGTGGGAGTTAGAAGTGAGTGTAAACAGATGGAGAAACCATTGCTTGGAAAAGCTTCTCTGACAAGAAGACATTAATGCTTGCACACTATAGGAACCTTGAAAAGTGGTGGGGGCCAGGAGTGCTCGCAGTGGCTGGTTCTGCGCTGAGGTGCTATTTTTAGCTTTTCTGATAAGATAGGACAGCCGAGGATCGTTACGGAGCCCTGTCTGTTCCCATATTGTTCAAGACAAAATAAAATAAAAAAAGGGTGCTGAGAAGAAAATGATACATTGGTATTTCTGCTTTTGAAAAATAATGTCCACGTAGTTGCCTTCATTTAACAAATGTGGCATTAGCCTCAGACAAAAAGTAAGATGAAGCTCTTTCTTAGAATTTTGCGGGCTACATGCCTAGGTAAAAACGATCAGCAAATTAAGATTCATTTTTCACAGGAGGAATTGTGGCGCAAGGGAACACAGAGTGTCTGTGAAAATGTTTTCCTTTTAGACAGTTAAAATTAAGGTGGCTTAACATGCTTACATGTTTTAGTCATTGCAAAATTGACAAGATGATTACAGTTAAGTACCACTAGGTTTGTATTTTTTATTTTTTGTGTTTTGTTAATGTGTGTTATGTTTTGTCTCCTGATTAAAAGTTATAGTTGATATTTTTGTGTGTTATGTGAAGTGTTTTTCTTTTGTGTGTTGTGTATTTTGTTTTGCTTCTGTCCACAGATCATTCATGGATTGTTCTGGGTGGTTCGAGGGCTGACAAGACTACAGTTGGACACGTGAGTTGGTTTGACGAAGATGTCAGTTGTGAAGGAATAATGGTGAAATGAGCGCCCTGAATGGCTACAGGCAGGAAATCAGGGTGAGACAAGACTAGAAAGGACTGAGAATGTTACAGTAGGTGAAGAGGAGTAGTGAAAAAGCAGGGGTTAACAGCCAACGAAACAGCGATGGTCCATATCATGAGGTGGTGGAACGAGTGTTCCATATGTCCCTGTGGGACCTAATCAATGTGCAAATTGCAAAAAGGAGGGTGCTGTCAGCTGTGTGTTGAAACAGATGTGTTTTTGCATAACTTCTTTGGAAAGAAATGTTTGTGTTTATTTTTGTGCGTTTTGTCTTTCCATGAATTGTTCCTGCTGATCCTGTGTGTCAGAAGCGACACAGTCAGTTGTTTTGACAGCCGGTCACCACTTTGGTTACCTGCTGTCAAAAGAAAAGAGTAAGGAAATGGAATATTATTTTTGAGCCTGACAAATTAAGCAGGCCAGAATATTAGTTGTTGAGTTGCAGGTTCATTGTGCATAAAGTGCATGACATAGTGTTGTGCGTCACCGTTCATTTACATATGATATTGAAATTTGTCTATGCTTTCTGTGCTTGGTATACAGCAAGTATACCTGATGGCTTGGCATGTGTGTTTTTATTTTATGCACTTTTTTGTTTTTGCGTTGTGTTCACGCTTTTGCTTTTAATACTGTTACAAGCTCCCCTGTGTTGTGAGGGGATGGTCATGACGATGCCCATCGCTACGCAACAGTTGGTTGGACTTGTTCTGGTTACTAAATTTCACAGATATGATATTTCATGCTGTGAATATGACAGACAACACTTCACCAGTGCATGTCTATTTGGCTATAATGGTATTGAAAAAAAAAAATAAACAAAAGAGATATACAGGATTAAAAGTGTGTCACCTGCAGTTAGTCATGTTACTGCTCCTTCCTTTAAGGGACGAGCAGCCTAGATTGATGTTCCCTGATTAGACCCTAAGGATGAACTATAAATCTGTGGCTCTTGCTAAAGGTGACCTAACTTTCCTTATGATATTGCACTTCTACATGTAGTCATAAGAGACACCAAGAGTTTCTTATTTGCTGTCCTGTGTAGCAGGATTGTGATTTTAAGTGGGTATAGTGCCCCCTCCGGACAGGTGATTAGGGAAAGGAAACGTTGTAGATCAGACACCAGAGACCTGAGAATTATTAGACTAGGGTGACAGGTATTCTCAGTAATCATGAGGAGAAATTGTTTAGCCTGTGTATTGCATGGTGCACTTGCTGCACAATTATTAAAGTTAGGTATCTGCATGCCCCTGATCATTTGTATCATGCGTTTCCCCTTTTGAGGTGTTCTAGATAAGGAATGTAGGAACACACAGATGTAGTAATTTAAGAGATGTTTATCCCATTAGAAAATCATGAAATGAATATTTGTAAATCCATAAGGGACTGGCCTATCTGTAAAACTGGAGCCACTATGAACCACGTCCAGTTTTACTAATGATACCAGAATGTTTAATTGATTGGTTATTGAATTTGCCTTTTGGATTCCCCTCCTTTATATCTGTCCTACCTCATGAGCACTTTTTTTTTTTTCACACTCCCCTTGGAACAACCTCTTTCTCTATCAGGAGCATTTAATATGGTGATCTGTTGCAAAAGTCTTTTAGTTTTCTCTGGTCTGTATTATACCCTGTTCTCCTCAGGTTTTGAGCTGATCATGCATCTAAACTGACACATTTTCACTCTGACTCCTGCAGTCCCGCATTTTGGTGGGTCAGCACTGATTACAGCTCAGGCTACTGCTGCCATACCTTTTTGATGGTGCACTGTTCACACACATGTTGTGACTGATAAAGGAGAGACTGCAACATGGTCAATCTCCTTGTGGCTTAATTATATTGAGATTGGATACAGACTGTCATGTAGCAGATCCTATAGGCTGGCACACTGTGTGTTTGAGTGTTGGTATGAGTTACTGTGATACGTTTGGCTGGCTGTTACTCTTAGGGTCTTGAGATGATCAGTGCTGCCTTCTTTAATAGGCACCTACTCTGAAATTGATTCTGGGCTTAACTTCACCTCAGAGAGCTACTTTGAAGGTACTGGCGAGCTACCAGTGGCTCCCGAGTTACTCGTTGGAGACCCCTGGACTAGAAGTACTGCCTTTGCCTTTGCATCTTATGAGAGTGACAGTGCATTCTAAACCAGAGTTGTCCCATGGCTTCTGGCCACTCCTTTGAAGATTGCAGGCCACCTGCCTGCAGTCCTATTGTTAAATACAATGAACTGTTTTTATACTAAACTGAAGGAAGCTAACAACTGTGTCACATTTCCTACGTCACTAGATTCTGAGGGAATTAAGTCATAATAACCTGCAGAACATTGATTTAAGCCTAATTCCCATCAGTGACAGCTACAGATGAAAGGCGGACGTCTTGGCCCTACAGTCCCAGCACCCAGAAAGTAGCAAGGCTGGACAGCGATCGCCAGCGCGCCATCAATGGTATGTCCAAAGCATCGTAGTTGCTCCATCAGACGGCGTTGGACATCACAAAACCAGAGTTTCAGTGTAAAAGAGCGAAAGAGAAGGATCCCTGTTGTTGATGGCAGGGCTGGTTTGAGGCTTCAGTTTTTTACCTGTCATGTGCTGGTAACCTCTGACAGTGTGCAGTCCCTTGAGTCCCTTGAGCCACTTGGCCTGAGTTTAGGCCACCCCCCCCCTCTTTTCTTTGCTCCAACGGAAGGGCAGTGCACCGGAGGATCTAAGGCACTCCATGATGAAAGGAAAATTAAATGAAAGAGCAGCCCAATCATCCTCTGACACTGAATAGCGAGTGTTGGAGCCTGAAAGTGTTGCTGAGCGTGAAAGTCTGTTGCTTTTTCCGATTAATAGTACTTGGGTCTGCACGAGATGATCTGTGCCCATGACCAACGAAGAGCACAATATCTGTAGTGCCTGCCGCAGAGGAAATATATTGGTGCACTGCCTTGAGACATTGAGACTTTCGAGTGAGCTGTGAGTGTTTGCCAGGAGGGCACTCCAACGAATACTGAGAAGCACTATTTTCATGGAAGGCCTGAATGAAGAGGCCCAATGCGGAAGAAAACAACAGAAGCAGATTTGATGGACGATAGAAGCCTACCAGAGAGGCTTAGAACGGACTTTGGCATAGTTATGGTTGCACAAACGGTTCCCGTGCAATTGCATAGAATGGGTGTTAGGAGACTGATTCTTATTGTTTTGCTGGCATTTTTTTTAGAGTAGTATTCTGTTTAGTAAAAGCAGAATGAAGTCTATCCTCTGTTGAAGAGTATTCCCATTTCACCTGAGAGCATTGATAAGGATCGCCACTGTTTCACCTGAGTATACAATAGTCACTGAAATGCATAAGAGCCCTATAAAGGGGGGGGAGGAGCCTAGCGCTTGACCAAGATGGCCGCGTGAGCTTTGAGCTCCCGAGACCCTCGTGCCCTCCGTCGACTATCCTGTCTCTAATCCTGTTTGCATGCATGGCATCGTGCAGATGACTTGTCAGGGAGGCGATTGATGCTACCCGCGGTCGGATCGCCCACCGGGAACCGGAGTTATGCATGGCGGAAGATTGAGGCCTATCTCCGAGGGATGCCAGGGGCTAGAGTTGGCAGGATGCCCGACCTCTAATTGAACAACAGCGGCCAGGCGAGGTGTGAACTACCGGACGGAGGTCCCTATCCTTTCACTTTCACTTTCTCGCCCTTTGTTGGTCCTGCCCAGGGAGTGCTCTCGGCTGCTTTATTATCATTTGGACGCTCTGCACGCTACTCTGGCGGCCCATCGCAGGACTGCGCACTCCTGCCTCCTTTCGCTGAGAGAGGGTCGTCCTGTTTGAACCGACCTGCTTGAGCCAACCATGTCGGGCAAAGCAGAGGTGGATCGGCTGAAGCCTAAGGCCACCAGGCGGGGAGCCTATACTCAGGTCAATAATATGGACCGCTACGCCCAGCAGAAGGGGTCACCGGGTGGACCGAGCCAGTCGCCGGATGCACAGAAGACTGCCTCACCCTTGGCCCCGGAGCTCTCGCTCCAGGATGTCATGGGCGCGCTCGAAGGGCTGCAGACTTCGATTGGGAGACAGTTTGATGCCCTGGCGCACAAAGTGGATGCCATCTTGGTGGACGTTAATCTGATCCGCGCGGATTTGGGCAAAACGAACGAACGAGTTAAAACCCTGGACCTCAAGACCACGGGCCTCGCTGATGATGTCTCGGAACTACAGACCGAGGTCCGTAAGTTGCGGACCGAGAGTGATCTCGCCGCCCGTCGGCTGGAGGACTTTGAGAGCCGGGCCAGGCGCAACAACGTGCGCGTTATCGGGGTCCCGGAGTCCTCGGACGAGACTTCTGTAGACCTGCTAGTGGAGGACTTGGTGCTTAACCATCTGCAGCCTAAGGGTCTTGGAAAGTTTTTCGCAGTTGAGAGGGCCCATAGGGTGCCGGGTGGTAGGCCCAAAGTGGGAGCCCCACCGAGGCCGATTGTCGCCCGGCTCTTTCATTTTCGAGATCGGGACGCTATCCTGCAAGCATCGAGGGTGACGGGCCCGGTCCCCTTCCAGAACGCGTCGGTGAATTTCTATCCTGACTTCACCCAGCAGGTGCAGAGGCAGAGGCAGGGCTTCCTGGGGGTGAAGAGGCGGCTTCGGGAGAGGGAACTGAAATATGCCATGCTCTTCCCTGCCAGACTACGTGTGGTGTACGAAGACCGAACATTCTTTTTTGAGTCGCCTGTCATGGCCGATGAATGGCTGGACGCTCTGCCCCGACGACGGACGGGAGAGGACACTGCCGCAGACGGGGACAGTGGCCGGGATGAACAAGGTTGATGTCTTCGGAACCGGACTGACTCGATTTGACTCTAGCTAATGACTTGAACAGAATGCAGTAAATACGGAGGGTTGTGGGAGGACGAGGGGAGCTCTTTCCTCCCTTAGGGTACTTTTTGTAGATTTTGGGTTTGGTAGGGCGACAGGCACACTGCAAGTTGGGGGGGGCTTTGTAAGCTGCAGCAGGGGTGCAGGGTGGGGGGGATATTTGGGATTTTGGGTTTGTTGTTGGGGGGTTTGTTTCTGCAAGGCGTATTGATTATTTTCAGGACTGTTCCATGGTGGCTCTTCGGGTGTGGGGTGGGCCTCCTTACGTTTGGGGATGGGGGGTAGGGGTTTAAGTGTTATTAGCTGGAATGTTAATGGTTTGGGGGATCGCATTAAGCGCGGGATTGTTTTGCAATTCTTGAAACGGTCATTGCCGGATGTCGCCCTACTGCAGGAGACGCACCTTATAGGTAACACGTGCTATGCTCTTAATAGGAAGGGTTATAAATTCATAGCTCATTCGGGATTTTCCTCTGGGTCCAGGGGTGTGGGCATCCTAGTCAGAGCCTCGCTACCATTTGAGGTGGACTCCACCATTGTTGACGATAGGGGGAGGTTTGTGGCGGTGGCGGGGCGGTGGGAAGGAAGAACTTTGGTTTTAGTTTCGGTTTATGTCCCGCCGGCCCTGCAGGCCTCCACGTTTACAGATCTGGGTAGGGCCTTGCTGGATCTCCCAGGGGGTATGCTTGTGGTGGGGGGTGATTTCAATGCTGTCGGCTCTGGGCTGCTGGATAGATACCCGCCCAGAGACACAGGGGGGGCTCAGAAGTGGCTTCCAGACTTTCTTGACACACTTGGCCTGATAGACTGCTGGAGGCTCCGGCACCCCACACAGAGCTAATACACCTTCCACTTCGGAGCGCATGGTAGCCTCTCTAGGATTGATTACCTGCTCACTCTGGCTGCGCACGCCTCAATGGTGTCCGAGGCCAGGCACATGGCGCGTGGTATATCGGACCATTCGCCAGTGTGGGTCAGGCTGGATGTTGGCCGTGAGGGAGGGGGAAGGGTGGCTCCTATTAACCCTTGGTACTTCCGAGACCCCAAGATGCGCAGCGCACTGGTGAAGACAGTTGAAAATTTTTTCAAGGACAATCAGGGATCCGTGGACTCGGCAGTGTCGCTGTGGGAAGCATTTAAGACCGTGCTGCGAGGGGAGGCCCTCTCCCTTGTAGTGGCGGCCAAGCGGCGGAGAGATGGCGAGGTTATGCAGGTTGAGGAGGAGATCGTGGCTTTGGAGGGAGCGCTAGAGGAGGAGGTTACAGAGGCCTCACTGCATGAGCTGAGCTTGAAGCAAGCCGAGTATAAGGACCTGGTGATGAATGCCGCTAAGACCCTCAGTAGGGAACAGCAGGGCCGCTTGTATGATGTTGGTGACAAGGCCGGGAAACTCCTAGCTTGGCTGGACAAAAAAGAACGGGTTAATAGAGTAGTGCCGGAGTTGACGGGAGAGGGGGGAGAGGTGATTGTGGAACCTGAGAGGATTGTACAGTGCTTCACGGACTATTTCCGTATGGTTTATGCCTCAGTGTCGGATAGGCCGCCCGAGGACTCGCGTGACCTCTTGCGTGATATCGCTTTGCCCTGTCTTTCCGACGTAGATAGGGACGATCTGGATGGAGACATAACGGTCGATGAGGTGGCGGGAGCTATCCGCGCGCTGAACTCGGGCAAGGCCTCGGGCCCGAATGGCTTGCCAATTGACCTGTATAAGCTGTTTCCGGATAGGGTTGCCCCTCACCTGCGCGCCATGTTCGTGGAGGCGCGGGGGAGTGGGACCCTCCCGATGGATCAGCGACTGGCGACAATTGTTGTTATACACAAAGATGGTAAACCCCGAGATAAGTGTGCCTCATATAGGCCTATCTCACTTCTTAACGCCGAGCCGAAGATTCTGGCTAAAGTCCTTGCGGCCCGATTGATCAGGGTACTTGGAGACCTGATCCATCCGGATCAATCCGGTTTTATTCCGCATCGTAACACTGCGTTAAATCTTCGGCGCCTTCATGGTGTAATCGCCAGGGCGGGCACGCTGCGTGAACCAGCTGTTGTGGCGTCTCTCGATGCCACGATGGCCTTTGATACGGTGGAATGGGCATATTTGTGGGCTGTGCTGGCCAAGTTCGGCTTTGGCCATGGTTTTGTGAGCTGGGTGAGGTTGCTGTATGAGGGACCCCTTGCGAGTGTGGTGGTAAATGGCCGGGCGTCGACTTCGTTTCAGCTTGGGAGGGGCACTCGGCAAGGTTGCCCCCTGTCGCCATTGTTGTTTGCCCTCGCCCTTGAGCCACTGGCGGCGTGGATACGCCGGAACCCGGATATACGGGGACTTAGATGGTCGCCCGAACACGAGGACCGCATTTCGCTATATGCTGATGACATCCTGTTGTATCTTGCCTCGCCCAAGAAATCACTGATAGTGGTCTGTGACGTTCTTACATCTTTCGGTAGGAATTCGGGTCTCGTCATCAACTGGAGTAAATCGTATCTATATGTTCTGAGTGGCGAGGTTCCACCGATCCCGCGAACTTGTTCGATCCAGATCGCTCAGCAGGGCTTCGTGTATCTGGGGATCTTTATCTCCACGGACTCCGCTTTGCGGTATGAGAGGAACCTGCTCCCCCCCTAGCGCGCCTGCGGCGGGATGTAGAGGGCTGGCGGAGGCTGCCGCTCTCCCTCGTTGGGCGCGCTGCCTTGTTCAAAATGATGTCTCTTCCCTGGTTCCTCTACGCATTGCAGAATACGCTAGATTGGGTACCGGCCAAATACTTTCGGGAGATCGAAAGCCTCCAACGAACGTTGTTGTGGGACGGGCGGCCGCGAATAGCAATTGCTAAGTTGACGCTTCCATGGTATGATGGGGGTATTGCGCTTCCAGACATCCGACGCTACTATTGGGCCACCCAGCTGAGCGCGATTAATCATGGTCTCTATGGCCCTGCCCTCAGCCCTGGTTATGCCATGGATAGGTGGTTGCTGCGTGGTGGTAACTATCACAGGGCGTTGTACTCGCGGTCCCTGGACTCGTCCCTCACGGGGCCCACTGGGGTGGCGGTGCGTGTGTGGAAGATGGCAACTGACTCGCTGGGCTGGAAGGATAGGCTCACCCTCGCTACCCCGCTGTTTGAATCTGAAAGATTGGGTAGGCTTTGGCATACAAAAGGTTTTGATAAATGGGACCTGATCGGCATCTCCAGGGTCGGAGATGTGCTGATTAAGGGGAGGGTGAAGTCCTTTGAAGAGTTGCAGAAGGAGTATGAGCTGGGGACTTCCGAGTTTTTCCGCTATGTTCAGGTGCGTCATGCCCTCCGGTCAGTCCTCGTGGAGGGTGAGAAGGTGCCTGAGTCCTCCCCTTTGGAGGACCGGATCCTTGATGGCCATATGCCTGAGAGCACGATCTCGCTCATCTACAAGAAATTGATAAACGTCCGGGCGGATACGCTTCTGGGGCTGCGGGACCAGTGGACTAGGGATGGACTCGAGTTGGATGACGAGGATTGGCAGTCTGCTGTTTCCTCTCCCAAGGAGGTTGCGATCCCGTCGCGTCTGAGGCTGGTGCAGCTCAAAATACTGCATCGAGTGTATGTGACGGGGCCAAGGCTGGTTCATATGGGATTCTCTGAGGAAGGCCTATGTAGGAGGGGATGTGGTATGGTGGGTACTTTCCTGCATATCATCTGGGAATGTGGTGTCATCACGGAATTCTGGAGGAGAGTCCATGCAGTGATGGGGGAGGTGACGGGCATTGCTATGCAGCCGGAAGCGCGGTGTTGTCTCCTGAATGTCTGGGGGCCCACTGATCACGATGCGGCACAGACCCAATGGGTGACTCTGGGTAACATGGTCGCTAAGAGAGACATCGCGCGATTGTGGGGCTCCGTGGGACCCCCCACTTTGACCGCGTGGAAAGAAAATATGGATTGGAGTATGCTCAGGGAAAAGACAGTATATTGCGCTAGAGGCCGCCCTCGGAAGTGGCACGCCATCTGGGGGCGGTGGAATCAATACAGGGGGGGAATTTGTCTTGCCCCTGATTTGGATCCCCCCGAGGAACAGCTTTCTTCTTGACATTCTTTCCAGCCCAGTATATAAGATGTGATGATTAATTGACTTCTTGGGCCTCTGCTGTCCCCCTTCTTCCTCTTATCACAGTACTGTGACTGTTAGATGATTGGGGTCCGGCCTCCCCTGGGGGGCTATCACCATGGGCATTCAGTGTTCTTGCCTTGCTGGGGTTTGTTGTGTGTTTGTGTTTACTTAAAAATGGAATCTTTTCACTGCTCCTTTAATGCAATGTGGACGCTTCTTTGTCCTTCTCTATCGAAGCTGCCGAACCTCCGGGTTGTCGGCTGAATAGCTGTGTCCAGACTCTTGGAGAAATAAAGGTTTTTTAAAAAAAAAAAAAGAGCCCTAAAAAGGTTCGCTAAATAATTTTAGGATTTGCTTTTGCCTAGGGTTGTGAAAAAATGATAATCCTGTTTGTAATAATAGTCATTACTTTCTTCTGCTATCTGAATGTTAATTATGACTCAATGCTTTGTTCTCTTTGTATCCCTGTTGATAGCTTACACATACCTGCTTAAATGAAATGTGTAGAATGGAAAATGCTCACCTAGCAATGAATTAGGATTTGCCTGAGTAATGGCAAAAGGAGGGTCTGAGGAAATTTGATTACGGCTCCATCTTGCGTATTGACACCATTGTGATGTTGCCCTCACTCAGGCACCGACGACCTTCGTAGCGTTTCTTCGTACTCTGAACTGTAACATTCTAAATGACCTTTTTCCTTTTCCTCTGAGCAAGGTACATTCTGGGACCCGGCTTGAAGCAACTAATTTCCGTGATAACCATCTATTGACCCTTGGTGATCCTTCTCTGCCTTCCCTTTGTTTTACGAATCACCACCTGCATCACGCAAACACGTCCTGTTGTAAATTAATTAAACTTAGGAATGCTCATGCCACCTGGCCTATAGGGTCAGGTAGAGAACACGACCCTAGGGAAGGAATTTCTATTACCTGTTATCCTGTATCTTGTAAAAGGAATGTTTGCTAGTGGATGACATGTTTTTTCTTTGCACATTGAGGGCGTTGTTGCTTTAGGGGATTTAAGCGCTATAAAAGACTGTGAGCCACGGATTGAAGTGGCAGTCTCCTGAGAACCTACCACTGATGTACTTCTAGGACAACTGTACCTAGCTGCAGCTAATAAATTGAAGTTCCTATGCCAACAGAGTGTTCCGTGTCTCTGTACATTTAGAAGGCGAACTCAGAAGATCTCAAGCGTACCCTGCACCGCCAGGCCTAATTCAGCCTGGTTCTTCAAACTCCAGGTTCCGAGGGCGGGAAATGCCCAGGAATGCTTAGCGAGACAGAGTCACTGGACTGGGGCCACAGGAATACGCAAGCAAGAAGCCTGAGCTCGGAGGTGCGGTTTATCCAGGGCCATGGTGCTCACACGGGCGCCGACCCATAAGCTGCATTAGCTGCCGCTGCCTCCTGATGCCACGGGGCGGTGCTCAGTACAGACTATCTTGGTGCATCTTGGCCTGGCTGAGCGTGGACTCACTACAGTGGGGTCTCGCTGTTATAGGGGCTAGTGATATGGACTGCGGTGCTCGGCGCCACTGGCAACTACTTGCCCCTACAGCATCTGGCCATCTTGTAGTACATGGCAAGTGGCGTCTCGACTGTCTAACTCAGAAGCGCCTGTTTGTACCTACTGCCTGCTTCACCAACAGCATCTGCAGCCATCCACTTTGCCATGCTGTGCCGGTATATGTTCTGGACCGGGACTTTGCAAGCATGGGGCATGTGAGACTTTGATGGCACCACCTGGGCCCCTATGGTGTTAGAAGAACCTGAATTGAGGCGATAGCTCTCACTATACCTGCACAATGTCTTGGCAAGTGCTATTGTGCTCATACCGCCTCGAAGGGTCTCCTGTGAGTCCCCATACTTACCTGCTGCTTGCACTCCTGTGGTGCGGGTGTGGTTGTGGGTGCCCCTTGCTGTGCTCCGAGGAGACGAATTTGCACAATGGGCGAAACAGATAAAATGCAGCCCAAGCTGCAGTTTGTGCTGCAGAAGACACCCAAACCTTGTGACGATGGCACAGCCCCTCTCGAGGCAGGTCCAGATGCTGTGGAACCTGAGATGGGAAGCGAGCTAAAGCAGATCCTGACTGCCATGCAGCATAGCCTCACAAACATTGATGGCAAGATTAATGTACTGTCCTTTTGTATAGATCAGATGTTTAGGCGCCTGAATAATCACACGGAGTGTCTTGACATGGTAGAGAGACGTGTGTCAGAGGCAGAGGATGAACAAGTGAACATGGCTGTGATGGAGCAAGGACTCGTAGAAAAGAGACTTGCTCGGAAGCAATCCTCTTGTTTAACTCACTAACATGTTAATAATTACGTATTGTGTGAAATTAACGTGCACCACATAAACACATGAATTAGTGAAGCTTGCATATGTCTTTCCTAACAATAACAACTCAAACGAATTACTAAAACCGCTCTAACAGGGAAATCTTTACTGCGCATGCGTCAACTGCATCTACGTAATATGACGTAATAATGCTTAGAGGGAAATTCTTGCGCTTGAGCAGAAGGCACTAAAATGGAGTCTTGAAGACTCGCGTGCATGGCACCTGCTTAGCTGAAGCGAAATCGAGCTATTTATCTAATGCTAATGTGGGGAAATTATTAAAAAGTAAAGGGGGTTAGAGTAGAGATGGGTGGTATACAGTGAAACCATTTATTTTTGAAAATAACATCTGTCTTTCTGACTTTATCACTAGTGCATTTTTGGGCCTCTCGTGCATGGCCGAAGTGAGCTAAGTCATGTGACATTGGCGCATGACAACTGAAAGTTAACCCAGAAGAATGACGTGTGGGTCGGAAAGAGGACATGGTCGCAATGTGCCTGAGCCTGAAAACCAGCAGTGAAGAATCAAAATGAATGAGTCTATATGTTCAATTGACAACATTTGTTGCAGATGAAATGTGAATGCGGGTGGGAAAATAAAAACATGAATACAAATTAAGGGGATGGGTTTGTTAACAATGGGCTAACTTAAAAAGTGATTTGTAAGCATGGTGTGATGATCTTCCCCCCCTTGCCTGACCAATTAGATTTCGTATTTTTGCGATATTGAAACTTTAGTGAGTGGTACATGAAGAGCGAAAGGTATAACTAAGGTAACCTTTAGTTAGTTAGAGACGTCGATGCTGAGATGCTGTGAGCCGTGGGTTCTGTCGGAGTAGCGAGAGATGCTGATGAAGAATCGAATGCAGAACCTTCTATACTAATTTAATTAGGGTTAGACAGAAGATCGTGGAGGAATCTCGAGGAGGAAGAGAGTGTCAGAGAGGGGTGCGACGCAAGCATCGGTGTTAGAGAGGTCATCTATCCTGTCCTGAATTCTGTCATGAGGTCTTTGTCTCCTGAACTATCCTGGGGCCCCTTACCAACTCTTTGGCCAGGGGGTTGGCCTTCACACCATTCTTGGTAAATATATATTCGTGCATTTGCAGATGTTCTTTTCTCTCTGTCCTCTCCTTTCTGAGCATAAGTCATTGCAAAAGTTTAAAGTATGTTTTGATGATTGATTAATTGAACTTTCTCTCCTATGAGTGATGGTGACTGTACTGTATTTTTGCAGTGGTTGACATGCAATTAATTTAGATAAAGACTTAAAACTTACCTGAGTCTGTGGTTATTTACTTTAATGTATAGAGAAGTTTCGATTATGTTCATTATCACTATCAAATAGTTCAACTAATGGTCCATCGACCAGAGGAAAGAACTTTTTGATCAGTGAGAGGTTAGTTAGGAATAGTGAATAACTAATTCTGATAGTGAGATTACACATGAACTTTGACTCCAGCGGTTTACTCAATTGTGTGTGTTTATGGGCCCAGGTGAGTATATGGTAGTAAAGTATATGTTTTTGGTACGCCGCTGGATCAGCTGCGTCCCAGAAACAGGTGAAGATGGTGCTCACTTCCTTGTAGGCCAAAGCGGAGGATTTTGATGCTCGTTCACATTGTAACAATCTTTGCATCATGGGACTGGTGGAATCCACAAATGTGGGCAACATAGAGAAGTATATGGAACAACCTCTCATCGATCTCTTGGGGCTTGAGACATTCACTGACATGTTTGTTCTGGAGTGCACTCATCATACCCTAGCACTGCATCCAGTGCCGGGGGTGAGGCCTCTCCCAATCATCGCAAGGCTACTGAACCACTGTGACCGGGATGCAGCACTCTGGCAGTCCTGGGAATGGCCGGTACTCCGCTACGATGGCACTGAAGTTTCCATCTTCCCGGACTTCATGCAGCAGGTTCAAGATGCGTGGAGGCAGTTTCTTCCTGTTAAGTGCAAATTGCAAGGACTGCACCTGGAATATGCTATGCTTTACCCTGCACACTTGCGGGTGATGGTGGATGGGAAATTGAAGATCTTCAGTGACCAGAAATCGTTACATAAGTTCCTCCAGCAGCTTGCAGCTGCCGGGACTTGGAGGCGCTCACCGCACTCTGAGGAGGGAGTAACTGTGGCATCTAAGGACTTGGAGAAATAGGACTAATACTCTTTACAACGTGATTTGGTTAACATTGGTATTTGTTGTACGACTCTGAGACCCTTGTTTGTCTGACCGGATCTTTCCGTTCTTTGGTCCTGTGGGTGTATGTGTTCTAATTGGTTGCTGTTCGTGGATGGCAGAGATGATGGCTTTGGGATATGGTTGCAAATGTTATATTATGATTTCATTTGTGTCCACATAGGGCTATGCCTGGTTGTGCAACTTGTTCCTCAGCTGGCGTTGAATGGGTTCCATAAATTTGGTTGGGTACAGGGTGAGTCGGGGTGGGATGCACATCACTGTGTGGCTTGCTGGGGATCACGGTGTGTGTGGGCACATGTTTAATTCAAACATTTACTGTGCTCTGGCGAGAGCTGACTACAATCTGTGGTCCACTCAAGATTTGGTTTCCGTAGTTTGAGGCATGGCGATGGCTGATGCTATGGCTGGTGACAGCGTGAATGCCGGAGGTACTTTGCTGTTAAGATTCCTAACTTGGAATGTTAGGGGCCTGAATGACTGTAGAAAAGTGTGCACGGTGGTGGCATACTTACAGGGACACCATGTAGATGTTGTAATACGCAGAAAATGAACTTTGTCCCCAGTAGCGGGCTCCTTACGCAGCGGCACATGGGGGGCATGTGCTATGCGCCAGGTTTTACTGTGCATGCCAGGGGCATGCTGATTTTGGTTCGTTGGAGCTCTGGTGTTAGGATTCAAGAAGTGTGCATAGATCAGGGTGGCCGCTATGTTGCGGTGCACTGTCAAACAGATAATTTGGCTGCCCTTCTAGTGAGGGTATATGATCACAACTATGATGACCCGCAGTTCTATCATTCACTTCGCGCTCGCCTTGTACACTGTGGTGATCTAACTTAGAAGTGGGCTGGTGATTTTAACTGTTTCTTGTGCCCTGCTTGTGAATGCTCCTGGGGTTCACCTCGGAGGCTTTCGGCAGTGGCACACACCCTCAATGCTATAGTAGAGCAATGTGGATTGCAGGATGCTGGCAGTGCAGGTTCCTCACGGGTGAAGGTTATTCTCATTATTCAATGGATCATGATATACACACGTGCATTGAGTACTGGTTGATGTCCCGAAGCTTGGTATCTCATGTTCATCAGTGTGAGCATGTGCCATGTACATATTCTGATCACTCGGCGGTACTCCTAGTTCTTGAGTTGGAGGGCCAGCAGACCCCTGCATTTTCTTGGGGCTTTCCACGGTATTCCCTTCTGGATGCTGTGTTTTGTGAGGAACTCGCACAGGCAATTGATGAATTTCCACAACTAACATAGGGACTGTGGAGAAGTTTGCTATGGTCTGGGAGGCCTATCAGGCCTTTATCAGGGGGGTCACCATATCCAAGCAGGGCAGCGTGCTCTCTTCAATTCAAGGCCGATTGTCACGGCTGGAGGCAGATTTAGCATAACTAGAATAGGTGCATAAAGAAATGGCTGCACAGAGTTTGTTTGGTGACATCAGGGCCCGATTGGAGGAGTATCATGAGGTAGCCCAAAGTGAGGTCACTCATCTAGGAAACTATATAACTGCAAGGGTGTATGGTGAGTTTGAACATCCAGGTGCTACGTTGTCAGTGCTTGTGCAACTGCAACATGAGGATAGTGTGGTTCTGGCAGTCCGGGATGAGCAGAAAGCGTCTCTTTGCTCCACTGACCAGGTTGCGGATCGGTGCTGTCGTTACTGCACGGATCTTTATTCTTCATACCAACCGCATGATGAGCAGGCCACGGCAAATTATCTAGCCCACATCGCAATGAATGGGCACGTGGTGGCACATAGGGAGCACCTTATGGCACCGCTCTACCCTGCAAAGATTGTGACACCTCTGAAAGACATGCCGGTTGGAAAGGTGCCAGGCACGGTTTGGCTATCTGTGGCCTTTTATAAGGCCTATCAGGATAGACTTGTCCCGCACTTGCTCACCTAGTACGAAGAAATGGTGTGGGTGGGATGTATGCCCCCTACAATGTACAATGCTGTATTGGTCACCCTGTTAAAACTGGGTAAGCCAACTGACAGTTGTTCATCCTATAGGCCGTTGTCTCAACTGACCCCGGACACAAAAGTCTTTGTGAAAATCGTACCTAACCACCTGGCGCCTCCATTTCTGAGCATTGTGGACCTGGAGCAGGCTGGGTTCATACCAGGGTGGCCCTTTAAATATAACACCCTGTTTGCCGCGATCCCTTATATAGATTAGAACTTTCGGGCAACTGTAGTATTTCTAGATGCCAAAAAAGCATTCGATTTGGTCTAGTGGGGGGTTTATGTTGGCTGTTTTGCACTGTATGTATGTAGGAGAGTCTTCTTACAATTGGTCAAAGTGCTTTATTCTGAGCCGACGGCTCGAGTCCACGTCAATGGGATAGTTTCAAGTACAATTGACATCACAAGGGGTACAAGGTAAGGTTTCCCCTGTCACTACTTTTATATGCCTTGCTGGCCGAACTGTTAGCTTGTGTGCTGCGCGAATATCATGCACATCCCGGAATCCGCTTCCCACACTATAATTTAATTGTGTCTACTTATGTAGGTGATGCACCTCTTTATGTACGAAATCTGGAGAGCAAATTGTTCTCGGTTCTTCAAGAGGTCGTCTTGGTCAGTGGACATTCCAGTCTGCATTTAAACAGAGACAAATCCTTAATATTTCCTCTTACTGTGCCTAATTCACAAGTACAGATGGAGCACCCGCTGCTGTAGACACTGTACTCAATACAGTATTTAGACATGCAGGTGCAAACAGATCCCACTGTGGTATTGTTAGAAAATTATGGCAGAGCGGTACAGCGGCTCATGGAGACCTTTGAGCACTGGATCCGGATTCACCTGTCATTGTGCGGCTACATTGCCATTAGGAAGATGATAGTGTTGCCTCGTTTTTAGGTCTCGCCTAGTCAGCGCTTGCGCTGTCTCTTCGAGACATGCTGTATTCAGGATATGTGCATAAAGCTCCGCCTACTTGCTGCCCATCTTTTTAATTGGCTCCTGTCCCTGTCCTTTGTAAATGGTGGCTTTTCATTGGTCCTTTGGGTTTGCAGTCCCTCCTTAGTACCTCCCTGTCTCTTTTTGTAACCTCCCATGAGGACACCCCCATTACATGTGTTGTTACGCCCTAGGTTTTAATTACAGCCTCAAGTCACTATTTTCTTAAAGGCCTTCAGACAGGACACTCACTAGGTCCTAAATAAGTATGGCAGTGGCTACTTTTCTTGCTAGCACATCTCACATTTATATTAGACCTTCTACCAATTTCCCTTCATCAGCTCCACACAGAGTAACACCTAATCCGGAATTTATGTAGTAATTTTTTTTTCACATTCCAAAGCTACTAATTGTATATATTGAATGTTCTGTGGTACTGTCTTGCATGCAATGCATTATGGGTAGGGTGGATTTACTATATCGTCAAAGTTTATGATGCTCACTAGGGACCTCTAGGCGCAGCTTGCGGTACTGCACCTACACATCACACATTTATATTAGACCTTCTATAAATTTCCCTTCATCAGCTCCACATAGAGTACAACCTAATCGGAATTAATATAATAATTGTTTTCTCACATTTCAAAGCTATTAATTGTGTATATGGACATAGCTATTTGAATGTACTTGTGGTACTGTCTTGCATGCAATGCATTATGGGAGGTTTTTTTTCTCTTATCAGGGCGCCGCTTCTGGTTCAGATACATCAATCGTCACCTTCCACAACACCCTATTTATTCGCCAGCATTGGTAACAAACTTGGCAAAAAATGTGCAAGCTATCCCATAGACCTTTTACCTGTGAATGGAAAAGGTCACGTTAGTCAAATACACTCAGTAAATAACTACATTTACTCCACCTGTCTTCATCCGCCTTCTCCCCTGTCGCCAACCGGTTCCTGGGTTAAAGAAAAAAAGGACAAAAACAGGTTAGTGGCCCCTCCAGGGTCCCCCCCCAGTGCAAGGGTACAAGGGGACCACTTTGGGTCCTCAGTCGTCGTCGTCTTCATCTGATCCGTCGAGTGCTGCGTAGTCGTGCAGTAGGCTGTGGATCACCTTATGGCCTGCCGGGGTCAATGTCTCCTTCTTCCCTACTACCAGGCGGTTTCTGGAAAACAGAACAACATTTTTAAAACAGCACAGGAGTCTCCAGCAGTTCTGGAGGTCACTCAGTGCGTGTGTCCCTGGTAAAAAGAAACATACATCACAGAGTCTGCGTTGATGCAGGGCGTAGGTATCCAGGCCCTAAGCTCTGTGCCTAGAGCTTTCAGCAGGTCCTGTGGGTACGTGCACTCCCAGAAGAGATGGTATGTTGTCTCCTCCGTGATGCACCCTCTTGGGCAGGACTTGTATCGGTTGAGTCCTCTTGCGTGCATGAAGGCTCTCACGGGAAGTCCTCCTGCGATGTCTTTGTGCTGGTAGGTCAGGCTCTTGGATGCGATGTTTCCCCACACGTGGTCTGCTGTGGCAGAGGGGAGGGTGCTGATTGGTTCACTGATGTCCTTAGCTCGTATCTGGTGTTGGACAAGCTTCGGGGTCCATGTGGTGGGGCGGCAGCCTCCAGCCCGAACTCCTTCACATACTTCTCCACTTACTTGTAGAACCACAGGGTCTCCTAGTTGTGCAGGATGGGGCTCACCCACTCTGCCCATCCGAGGCGCCTCCACGTTGGCAACAGAAAGAATCATGCCATCAGAAAGCCGACGGGGCTCTTGTCTTTGGTCCTCAGGGTTCTCCTCACTCAGTGGCACACAAAGATTCCCCTCAGGATGGTGGCGATGTTTTGCACTCACTTGCCTCTCTTGTCGTGGGTCTTGAACATCACCGCCCTCTTTACCCTGTCCATCTTTGAGCTCCGGATGAAGTAGAAGATCATTCTCTTAATGGCCCTGGCCGTGCGGGACTGCAAAAGCCACAGTTGGGCGACGTACTGGAGCACTGGCAGGGTCTTGTACCGCAGGACCAAAGACTTCCCTTAATCAGCTCCACAGAGTACAACCTAATCCAGAATTAATATAACTCTTTTGTCAAATTTCAAAGGTACTAATTATATATATGGACATGGCTATTTGAATGTACTCTTGGTACTGTCTTGCATGCAATGCATTATGGGAGTACCATATGTGACTATATGTTTAAGATGCTCACTAGGGACCTTAAAGCAGCTTGCGGTGCCGGCAGTGCTGGTGCCTTACTTACTAGGGACCTCTAGGAGCAGCTTGCGGTACTGCACCTACCACATCTCACATTTATATTAGACCTTCTATAAATTTCCCTTCATCAGCTCCATATAGAGTACAACCTATCCTAATCCGGAATTATAGCATTATTTTGTCACATTTCAAAAGCTACTAATTGTATATATGGACATAGCTATTTGGATGTACTTGTGGTACTGTCTTGCATGCAATGCATTATGGGTAGGGTGGATTTACCATATCTTCTAAGTTTATGATGCTCACTAGGGACCTCTAGGTGCAGCCTGTGGTGCTGCATCTACACAAGCAGTGCTGCTGCCTTGCTCACTAGGGACCTCTAGGAACAGGTTGCGGTACTGCACCTAGACATGCAGTGCTAGTGCCTTTGCTCACTAGGGAGCTCTAGGAGCAGCTTGCGGTAATGCACTGAGACATACAATGCTGGGTCCTGGCTCACTATGCAATCATTTGCAATGCACCAGGTCTCGCATTACTGAAAGTATGAGCTCTTGGCGTTGCATTGTTATTTGCAACGCCAACACCTCAAACTATCAGCAATGCAAGACCTATTGCATTGCAAATGCTTGTTTGTTTTTTGTTTTGCAATATCCCGATTCTTTTGCCTTGTGCTGTATTCAGCAACTTACGCTCCTTGTTGGTGAGCTTACCCTGGGCTGGGAAGCAGCCGCACGTGAGCTAGGATACACTTACTCTCCCCTATGCAATGGGCAGGCTGAATGCTCAAGACCTTGAGGCCTACTATAGAGCTGTACAATATATGTTTGCCCACTATTGGTTAAATGGCCCTGGTGAACTCCATAATTTGTGGCTCTGGCGAAATGCAGCTGACACTGCTGAAGGCGCAGTTTGCTAAACCAACACAACATTATAATACAGTGGTCTTATTGTGCACCACACAATATGCATGGCAAGGCATGACTGCGTTGAAGGCTGGCCCATTGCTATACTCTCCACGGGTACCACTGGAGTGGTGCATGTGGTTTCCCCTAGGTCAGGAAAGGGTGGCATCTAGTGCACTGCAAGGACTAGAGTTGCGATGTATGAGTGATTTCTTTGCAGGTGGAATGCTCCACAGTTGGGAGCAGGTGAGTGCACAGATTGACACGACTATTATGCTCGCTCAGGGCACACCACATGCTGTGGGACTTATTGGGTGAGGACTTGAGAGCGCTACAGGAGTTGCCTGCTTTGAACTACTTGCTTCAGGCGAAGACGCCTCAGCACGTCATTGCAAAGCTTTATGTATGCTCCCGGGAAGAGCGGCAACCACAGGTTCTTAAAGTACGGCTGGACTGGCAGGAAGATTTAGCCGTACTTATAAGTGATAAGCAATGGTCTTATTGCTGCTCCGTTGTCAGGTCTATTTCTCTTAATGGTTGACACTGGTAAATTCATTTCAAGTATCTGAACAGAGTGTACTACACACCTGCTCGACTGTTTCGCTATGGTTTACGAGAAAGTTCTTGCTGCTTCTGCTGCGGGTTTGAGGATGCAGGGTTTGCCCACATAACCTGGTTCTGCCATGGCATATAGCGCCTTTGGACTGACGTTTTAGGGTAGTTGTGGGAGATTGCTAGCGAGAGCATTGAGTCTTCCCCCTTGCTAGCACTAATGGGTTATGATAACAATATCTCGAAAACCGGCACTTGGTCGCCCTGGGATTGCTGCTTATGAAGCGCAGAATAGCGATGCGATGGGCCAAGGGGACACTTCCAGCATTGACAGAATGGCATGCAGACATGGCATGTACAACATGCAGTCTGATGCCTATTATGACCTAATCCCAGTTCGTAGCCAACCAAAAGATATATGGGGGCCCTGTCAGGCATTTCACACACGTGCGTCTGATGATGAAACTGTGTCCGCGGGGGAGGGAGATGATGAAACTGTGCTATAGGGTCAGTATTTATTGGCACGGTATTTCTAAATGTTGGGTTGTGTGCATTATTTTCCATGTGAAGTGGTGCCTGGGTGTAGTGGGAACCCTTGTGTGTGCTCTAGACTGGTGATGACTGTGATGAAGGCCATTGACTGCCCACTTGGGCTGGTAGTTCAGCCATTGAGCAAATGGTTGAGGAAAATCAAAATAAAGTTAAAAAAAATATATGATCAGTTACCTTACCTGACTTTCCCCTGAGCTGCGAGCTCTGGCAGCAGGCATTGTGAGTCACAACTCAACTGTAATAAGCTATTACAGTTGAGCTGCTACGCCAGTTCTTTATGATAACTGGCTTGTTGTGTCACATGTTGCTTATTATAAATAAATTAGAGGCAGGTTTTTATACAGGGATTGTAGAATCCGATATATTATTTTGCATTTTATACATTCATTTGTATAGTGTGAACCTCATAACACAGGGTCATCAATGTGCTGCAGAAAGGACTTTAGACAAAGCAAATGTGTAACAAATAAACAGCAACGAACAGATGTGCTGGATCACAGAGCACATTTTGATGCTGTCCCCTAATTCCTGAAGAAATGTCTGCTCTTACATTCCTTAGACCAATACAATTTGTTTCGACGGTAAAGAATGGTATGTTGGTGGTTGATCTAAGTAGGACATTAGAAATGTTAAGTCTTTCTGGGAAATAACCACACAGGTAAGAAACATTTGAAGAGATGAAGCTTGTTAAAACATTCTGTAGTCGGTGGCCAGTTATTAGAGTCCAACAAAGAGGTGGCTTCTGTCAACCTAGTTCGAGACTGAGAATTCAGACTTTAATTCCATATGCAAAATTTCTTCTGCCGAAAAGAAATAAAGTCCCAACAAAATTTTGGTTTATAAAGTAAATTTTTAGCTGGTCAAACCACAACCAACAATCTTGCATCTGAGTCTACTTTTGACTCCTCATAAGTATGCCTGGGCGGTAAATTCCGTTCCGCTCGCGGAATTTGGGTAATTTCACGTTTCGCGGAGAACGCGTAATTGCCCAAAATTCTGCGTTCCGTGGCTTCGCGGAATTTTTTGCTTGTTTGCGTTCTCAAAATGTGTGTTCGCAAGATATTTCCCTCTGAGCACGCAAACAGCGTTCGCGAACAGGAAAAAAGCATAGCGAACAAGCAATTCCGCGTGTTCGCGGAATTTCTGCGTGCTCGCGGAGATTTTTTACCATTTCGCGGAGCTTTGTGTAGCACGAACACACAAATTCCGCCCACCCCTACTCTCAAGCCCTACTGATTCTTTTACAGCCTACTCATAGATTCATGTTGGACACTTGTACTTCCGCTATAAAGGGGGCAATATTGTATTTCATTATAAAATACTAAAGCCCATTTGGTTTTTGCTTCTGTACGTTACACCCAAGAACTTTTAGTGGTATCTGGTACATAATTTCTTTTAACATTTCTGTATCAACTTTAGTTTTGGACTTTAAGGTCCACCACTTTCTCAACTCTATTGTGTTTTCATGTCTGCATCCTCACCCCGTGCAGTGGGATTATGTCTTGAGACCTAGTGTATGCTATCTTTAGTTATTCTAACTTGGTATTTGAATAGTGCCTTGAGATCCCTTTCATGACCTAGTAGCAATCAATGTTGCCAGATATTGCATGCTGAATCATACATGTGCGTGTGGATGTGTGTGGTTGCAATGTGTCCAATTAGCTAAGAGTTTGGGGGTTAATGCCTAAGGTGTAAGCAGTGTTATGAATCAGTCTCTCCGCACTTGTGCATTCCGCAGTTGGAGTTTGAGGCAAGAGTCATGTCTTCATATGTACCTTCATTCACTTCATTATTATGGGCCACTACATAGTCATAATGGGTGGGTTTCAGATCCCAAGGCTGCTCTCTGTATACGCTTTCCCAAAAACGTGTTGCCTAAGGGGAGCCTGTGCTGGTCATTGAGTTTGATTTCATATGTGGCTAATCCTTGCTTCCAGCAGCGATGGAGAGAGTCAAATCCAGTGGCAAGCTTCCCAGGATGCCCAGATTCAGTACAATTCTTTAGGTGAGGGATGCATCCCCAGCTGATGATTGTCCAGATTAATTTGTTTATGCTTGGTCCAATCTAGCAAAACGTTTTGGGGGAATATATATTAACAATTGGGATAACAATAAAAAAATTAAAAAGTGTCAATAATAATAAAAATAACAGTAATAATAACAGTGATTGGTAATATGGGGAGTGGCGGTTCAAGAACAGTGAGAGGACCAAATGGAGAAGTCTCGGACTCATTAGTTTGATTGTAGTTTAGTTATAGGGTATTGCTTGCCTCACAAAGTAGTAGATGTATTCTAACAAGGGATCTCACAACCGTGATCACTCCATGCCAGGTGTGCAGTGTGTTTTTTTTTAGGATTGGCAAGTGTTAGCAGCTTCCCCAGCAATAAAACTTTGCCATAACCATGGCAAGAAAAAATAAAACAAGCATTGACAAAGACAAACCGCTGGTAGCCAACATCAAACCAATTGGGGTTGCCGATGCATATTTTAGGTTGTACAGGAAGAGTAATGTCTAAATAGACTCTTTATATGCATGTGAATGTCAAATAGGATGAATCAATCAATCAGTCAGTCTGGCTGTTGTTTTCTTGATTTTATGTCTTTTAAGGGATTGTTTAAGATGCTGCTGAAGTGGAGTACATCTTCAGGCCTCACAGATCTGACAATGATCAAGGGCCATGGGTTTGCTCCCACCCTGTTACAGGGAAAGGTTCAGTGTGAAAATTCCTACCATAATGGCTGGTATCTTTACATTTGATGGACAGACTGCCACTGTCACCCTCTGCTAAAACATGTGTTAGGTGGCTGGGCTGAGCACCAGATTACATTACACAAAGTAATTATTTTAAGGCATGGAGTGATTAAGTCATTTGCCCAGAATAACAGGCTGCTGAGCCAGAACCAGGACTTAAACCTGGTTCCTCCAGTCCCAAAGTCGGCAGCTCTAGCTGTTAGGTTATATCTCCTCCTGCCTAAGTTCCACAAAGGTCAGCCGGTCACAGGCACTGAAATGAATATGATTTTATAACAATAACATCACTCATCAAGGACAATATTCCTGAGTTGCTTGCTTTTACACGAATTTACGGTATTCAATCAGTATTCATTTAACAGTTGTTTATTTTGTTTTTTGGGCAGGTGTTGCGTGCCTGACAAAGTGGGTCTGAACTTTGGTGAGTAATGTTTTCACCTTCTCCTATTTTCTTCTTTGAAGCAAACTGTCCAAAGTGTTCCAAGTGTCTGTTGCCCATTCTCTCAGAACATCACCTTTTCTCTATGGTAAATCTCTGATGACAACAGAAAAAACCTAAAATGAATGGGCTTCTAGGCGTCCAGATTAATTAGCAATGATTCCGAATATATTGAGTATTTCCATCCAGCAGTCTGAGTGTTAGCTAAGGTGAGTCTCCTTAAGTCGGAAGGGTATGCCCTGAAGAAGACCCAAGGCTTGCTGGGTCACAAGACTCCAGCTGCATCTCTCTACCGAGGAGGCCCAACGAGGCCGAAACGTGTCTGTGGTTGCTTGTGTTTCCTGTCCAAAGGGTATGCAGCAGCGGTTTGACATGACGAGCACGGCTAAGGCTGATTTACACACGGGTCATTTGGTAATGAGAATCGTGAAGCCTAATGCAAGCTCGGAAAATAAGCCCCTTCCACCTGATGCCCGATGCCACAGTTGGAGTGAAGTGGGCCCTGCAGACCACTGGGCCCTGATGCCACTGCCTAAGCTGCCCCATTCATACCTACACCCCTGTTGATTGGTCCTTGTCTGTAATGACACAGACAAGCGAAACACCCATGTGTTGGAATCCAGCCATAGCCAGGGGTTCTGATGAATTCAAATTTCCTATCATTACTTTTTTTCGCGCCACACTTCTATGGAGTTATTCGTCAAAGCTTTAAAGAAGCTCTTATACTGATTCCAATGCAGCAAATGTCTGTAGATTGTGCTCTGCCATTACACTTTACACTTTCCATTTAGAATGAACTGCCTGGACATCAGTTCATCACAATGCCAGTGGTAGCGGAAATGATTTCATGTTTGCTTCAATCTCTGATGACATCATAGAATTAACTACCGACCTCAGCCAAAGGCCTTCAGCAACCTTCTGTTTACTTCTGAGGGTCTGTGATTAGAGACTACATGAAGCATGCCTTGCTGCGGGTGTCCTGCATACGTTTTGTTCCTGCCACTGCCTTTATGACCCCTGAGGGTTGGGGTAGCAAGGGCGATGGCAGGGGTACAACAGTGGCAGAACAAAACTTGAGGGATCCCCCCTGCAAGGTACATGGAACCCCCCCCCCCCCACCCTCCCCAGGACTCAGAAGCTATCAGGCCAGGGTATTGTGCTGAGGGGCCTCCTGGAGCTCAGGCCCTCACCACCGGGGTTGCAGGGGCCTATGTTATGCCATTTGGGTACAAAAGGGTAAAGAGTGGTAGTAGCTGTGACTCTTTACCACCTCTAACTGATTACAATGCTGCAGCACGTGCATTTGTCGTGATGAGCTAGCTTGTGCAGTATTGGTTCATTCATATTTGGTCAAAGAATAGAAGCTTCTCAAAATTTAGATTTCCAGGCAGGCCACTGCTGAAACGCTGTCAGTGTTGTTTCAAGTTTGTCCTGCTGCTTTCACTGCCATGTTCATGGCTCAGTGTAGAATTTATCATGCGAAGTTCCCATGATTTTAAACATCAAAATTTGTTGAAATCAAGAAGTACATTTTCCTTTGTGTCATCAACGACAAATTAATATATATTGTTTAAAAACTTGAGTAATGATGTTGCATTATATGGTTACCATTCTATTGGATAGGTCCAAACTTTGGCAAAATGTGTCACCTTAATAAGCTTGAAAAATACAGTATGTCATCATTGGTACAGACAAACCTCTTTTACATTTAGGGTTTCACAAGTGTCCATATGTTTGAGAAGAAACACAAACATGATTAATGTTTGAGAGCAATCTGATCCTCTCTATATGCAAATGCTGCACAAAGAATCCAAGACACAGGTAGTGCTAGCCCTGTACACATACCAAACACAGAAAGAAAAACAAGGGGGGGAGTAGAGAGGTTCCACTCAACGAGTGGTGGAGGTGGATACTTCCTCCCAACAAAGCGTACTTAAACAAAGGGATCCACCCGCATGTATAATATATCAAGAGACTCCCGTTCATACCATGTGTGTCCCACGGTCGTGGAGAATACACATCAGTTGTTAAAATACCCCTCACACACCAAAAGGGCCCTTGGTGTCATGCTTCATCATAGGGGTCTTCCCGCCCCTCTACGGGACGGGGCGTGCTACGACCAGCGTATACGTGGGAGCACTGTTCTTGGTAGGACTACTATGTGTAGTGCAGGGGTGTGCAAGGAAGGGTCAGGAGTGAGTGGAGAGTGATTTTAAAAAATACCTGGCTCACTGGACTAGGAAAAAATTTTTATTCTGCCATCTAAGCTGGTATTAGTAAAAATGTGGGGGATGGAGGGTGTATGCCTCAATGAGCTTAACCTCCTGGTGTCGACATGTTTCGAAGCTTACCCCAAGCTTCTTCGTCAGGACCTAAGAAGATCCCTTCCAACGATGCACTGTGATGTGGTGAAAAATAGTGGGTGAAAAAATAATAAACATAGGAGGTAAATAGCCTCCAAAAGTTGGTACCGCCCCACTGGGTCTTACATACTCCTCGTAACCTAAATGGAGAAAATGGTATGAAATGAGAGATACACAAGACATTACTGTTATAAGGATAGACGTTCATTCCGTCGTGTTTAAAACAGTGATCTGAAAAGGAAGTGAGCGATGATCGTCTTCTAACGCTATCACGTGATCTGTGATAAATATAGTGTGACATACTACATTAAAAACACACACTAACAAAACAACAGAAAACACACACTCTACTCAGAAAGGAAACGAGGTTCCTGTAGGGCGAAAATGTCATTTGTGGTTGTTTGCATGCCCAACAAAGCAGAGAGAAAAAAACAACACATACTTGCTGCAAAGAGGATAATTTCCTCATGAGCTCTTTTACCGGGTGGTTGAAGTGCCAAATAGGCTACCTAAACAGCGGGAGAGGGAAATGTAATCCAATCGTCCTTTTTGAAGGTAGACCTTCCACCTGCCGGCTGTGCCGTACTTACGCCTCCTAGGATCAGTGTCCCGCTCAAAAAACCACCCCGGTCGGCTCCGTCGATAAATTCAGATCGGAGATATTGTACTTTAAATACCCCCACCAATCAGGGAATAAGTGCCAAAACGCCCCGTTTGACGGACCAATAGAAGGCACCTGCTCACAAAGTGAGCTGAAGCACGCAGGCGCTGCTACACGGGACCCGGAGCCGGAAGTTAGAGGCGGCCGGGTCATCGTGATGAGACTGTAAGGACCCCCAGAGGGAAAGTGGTGTCTAAGTCGGATGCCTGATGGAGCGCTATCGAAACCCATAATTGAAGGGTGAAAGATGTTAAAAAAATGCGTGTAATAGGCAGTCCACATGACCTAAAATTGAGGTTATGAAAACAACAAATATATCAACTGGGAAGGTATCACTAGGTGTCCATATACTTTGCCTGCATAACGTATGGGGTTAAAGATGTTAATATTGAAAGACTAATATAAAAATAAATATAAAAAAAGGTAGGAAAAAATGCCCCAACCATGCCTAGTAGAAACACTCAGCTGGTATATGGCTAAACCAAGAGGTGTGTATATGCATCGGATAGGTACACTAGAGGGCTAATCCAGGGGGGCCTTTGCTGTGGTCAAGGGGTATTCGACAAGTACATGAAAAAACGATAGAAAAATAACACAATGGTCCTAGAGTGGTACTACACTGGTTCTGGGCCGATACGAGGGGCAAAAAAAGGAAAAGAAGACAAACTTGAAAGGATTAATCTCGTCAGGTGGAGAACCGGTAATTGGACAGTACTCAGTTAGGTATGATGATGGTTATACTCGGAACTGATTCCATGGTATATCTTCATTTAATCCATGGATGTGTGTTTTGAGACGGAACACCCATCGTTGTTCCTTCTCTAGGAGGCTGTGTTCGTTACTCAATTGTTCTATCACTGTCCACTGTAAATCATCTATACAATGGCTTTTGGAAATATAGTGATTGGACATCTTGGTAGTGCTCCTACCGCATCTGACATTACTGCGATGTTCGCCAATACGTACCTTAATTGGTCTGGATGTCATCCCCACATACTCAAGGCCACACGGACAAGTGATTAGATATACAACATTTTTGCTATTACAATTCGTGAAGCTTCTCTGGTCCCACTCATCGCCATTCCGGAACGTGATGTGTGTACTTTTTCTCGTCAGGTGACAAGTGCTGCAGTTCCCACAAGGATGATGCCCTTGTACTGGGGGTAGTAGGCCGACAGGTCTTGGTCGAGATATGTTCTTTGGTCTTGTGTGAACAAGCATGTCTCTTAAGTTGCGTCCCCGCTTGTGAGCAAACATAGGTTTCGTTATGTTCAATCCGCAGGAATTGAGTAGACGCCAGTGTTTATTCACTATCTTAGTGATCTGGTTAGAATGTGTATTGTAAGTTGTTACACATATCGGTCTCTCATCGATCTGGTTTTCCACTTTGTCTTCCAAAAGAGCCTCTCTGTTATTATTCCTTGCTCTTTTTAAGGCTTTGTCAACGATTTTCTCAGGGTAATTGCGTTTTATCAGTTTGGTACGCAGTTCAGATGCTTGTTGTTTGAAGTCACTAATTTCAGTACAGTTTCTCCGCAGACGCAGGAACTGGCCGTACGGTAAGTTTTCCCTCAGGTGACGGGGGTGAAAACTGTCAAACAAAAGTAAACAGTTCTTAGCTGTTGCCTTAAAGTGTGTTGTGGTTTTGAGTTTCCCCTGTTCAGGGTAGATATTCAGGTCCAAGAACACCAGGTTTTCCGCCGACACACTATGTGTAAATTTCAGAAATGCATTCTGTTGATTCAGCCATAGCATGAATGCCTCTGTTGATTCGACGTCACCCTCCCACACGACCAAGACATCGTCAATATACCTTTTCCATACTTTGATGTGAGCAAGGTATGGGTTCATCGTGTGTAGGATCCTGTTAGTTTCCAGATGGTGTACATACAGCCCTGCTAGACTTGGAGCAAAGGTACTCCCCATGCTGGTACCGTGACGTTGTTCATATATGTCTTCAGCATACATAAAGAAATTGCGGGTGAGAGCCAGTGAAACACATTCCATCACCAGACTACGAGGTGTGTGGTACTCCCAGGGAGTAGAGAATAGAACCTCCTCAATGATTAGCAGTGTTTCGTCGTGTGGGAGACTGGTATATAGGCTCTCCACGTCTAATCCCATGAGTAAATTTTTGGTGGGGTCAAAGTCGATATCCTGCAGAATTTGCAGGACGTTCTTGGTATCCCGTAGGTAGGTGCTGGTGCTTTGAACCAATGGTCGAAGGAACGCATCCGCGAACCTTGACAGAGGTTCCAAAATGGAATTCACACCAGAGACGATGGGTCTACCAGGTGGTGAGACCAGGTTCTTATGGATTTTAGGTATGGTGTAGAAGTAGGGGATCCTGGGATTGGTATTAACCAGAAATTCAGCCTCCTTCTTGGAGATCCAGTCGTTTGCTAAGGCCTCCTCTACCATTGTGACAATCCTGACCCTGATTGACTCAGTAGGATCTGCCCGAAGGATTCCATAGTTCCTGCGGTCATCCAGCAGTTTCCTACATTCAATGTCATAGTTGACAGTGGTTTGTAAAACAATGGCTCCCCCTTTATCTGCAGGTTTGATGGTAATATCCTGGTTTGTTGATAGTTCATGTATAGCTTCCTTCTCTTCCCTTGATGTATTGTGAAAGGTGTGACCACATCCTGCCGTGATGTCTTGGATTTCACCCATCACCGCTTTCTCAAATGCAAGCATCTCCACCGGTAGGGTGGAGTTAGGGGGAACAAAAGTGGATTTATTACGGAGGCCAGTATCTTGTCTTACCACCTCAGTGGTGGATGGGTTGTTTTCAAAGAAAACCTTCAATTTCAATTTACGTATGAATTCGGTGATCTCAGTGAGGATCTTGAATTTGTCCAACCGATTAGTGGGTACAAAACCCAGTCCTCTCTCAAGGACCCTCTTTTGTGTTGGTGTAAGGACCACATCGGTGAGATTGACCACCAGATTTACTTCCGGCTCGTTGATGGTTGAGGAGGTATGTTGTTGGTCATACTCCTGGTTGACATTCGTGGGGTCTCGGTCTCGGGTGTAGACCAGTGGACGTTGTATCCTCCTCTGTTGCGGGCCCTCCGTGGGCCTTGGCGTGCCCCTAAAAAAGGTTGTGGGTTGTAGTTGTATTCATACTCTTGAGGAGGAGGTATCCATTGTGGAAATGGTCCCATCATAGGTGGACCATAAGCGTATGGGGGATACATCGGGGGGCCTTGATAGCCATCCCATCTCCCTCCCCTCTGGTACGGAGGGCGCTGGTTGTGATTGGCCCTCCCTCTATAGAAACGTTTACCACTGCCCCTGCTGGAGTTAGAGTTATCTGAACCGGTGTCAGAGGAGTCACCATCCTCACTCTGATCCTGGTTCTTAGGAACATAGTCATCTCGTATATAGGGATATACTCGTTCGTGACTGAACCGTGAAGTGTCCTTCTTTAGTTTGTTATATTTGCTTTGTTTTAAAGTCATTTCGAACTCTGTCATCTCTTGATTGAGTTCCTCTAAACGTTTTTTGAGTACACTGGGGGATATATAGGCCTTCAAACGGACTTCTAGATTGACGATCTCGACTTTG
The DNA here is from genome assembly GCF_964204655.1 of Triturus cristatus. Taxonomy (NCBI): domain Eukaryota; kingdom Metazoa; phylum Chordata; class Amphibia; order Caudata; family Salamandridae; genus Triturus; species Triturus cristatus. The sequence continues at coordinate 631,022,006 of NC_140595.1, read as the reverse complement.
AGTTCTTGTGTAAGTCTGGTGGCTGTTTTTATAATTAGGACTAACCAGTCCCGAGTGCAATGCCACGAGATTAGTGACCAATCACGTTTGAAAGTCTTATCCTGTTGGAAAATAAAGGGCTCATTGCGGACAATCAAACCTTGGGGGGCTGCATTGGCCCGCAGGTATTCCGTCATTAATAGACCATGCAGAGCAGTTCTGATCTGGTTTCTCCTTAAGTTAGCTAGCTCATCCCAATCAGCATGATTGGGACCTGGATCGGTATTGCTTAATCCTTCAAAGGGGTTGATAGCTGCCAGGATCCTTTCTACTTCGTCGTCAGCGAAGGTTAGACCCATGTTGTCTGCCATCTTGGTGAACCGGAGATGTAAGTGTAGCAGTACTAGATAGAGTGTGTGTGTCAGCTAGGAAAGTTATGTGACAGATGTTAGTAATATAGTAGTCTACAAACAAGTATGTGTAACAGAGGTAAATAGCCTCTGATCTCAGATGAAAGGGGGATATAATGCTATCATTTATAGCACTGATATCACAACACCCAGAATTTGGGCGAAAACAAAAAACTCCCACAGCTGTACGCTGTCTATCATAGAAAGAAAAACAAGGGGGGGAGTAGAGAGGTTCCACTCAACGAGTGGTGGAGGTGGATACTTCCTCCCAACAAAGCGTACTTAAACAAAGGGATCCACCCGCATGTATAATATATATCATATATAATATATCAAGAGACTCCCGTTCATACCATGTGTGTCCCACGGTCGTGGAGAATACACATCAGTTGTTAAAAGACCCCTATGATGAAGCATGACACCAAGGGCCCTTTTGGTGTGTGAGGGGTATTTTAACAACTGATGTGTATTCTCCACGACCGTGGGACACACATGGTATGAACGGGAGTCTCTTGATATATTATACATGCGGGTGGATCCCTTTGTTTAAGTACACATACCAAACACGCCCTGAAAAAGACCACTTAAGGTTAGTGCCAGTCCAAAATATGTTTTTTTTGCAGTGAAATAACTTGCTATCATACCCCAATGCTCTGTGTAAAACATGAGTTTTAGTAGATTGAAACCGAAACAACAAAACATGAGCATCTGTTGTTTAAGGTGCTTTTGTCTTTTCGTGCTCCATATTTTGACACAAGGCCGCATTTCACGTGAAAATATATTGGAAAATTATAACACGTAATTTTACGTACTATTCCCAAAATTATACAAATTCCTTACACCCTTACTTCATAGGCTGTTGTCTCCAGTACAAGATATTTCTTTAAAAAAAGTACTCAAACATTGTTACAGTAGGGCAATGAATTATCTTGGAGCCCTAATAGATTGACACACACTGATATCCTATAGTTTGTTCTATAGGTGGATAAAACTTGTTACATTTAAGCAGAAAAGGTCTTCACAGAAGCTAGTGGCCTGTGTATCTGCTTGAAAGAGTCTACCCTATGCCTGGTACCATCACATTACTGATGTATAGGACAACAGAAGAAGGTCAGAATGCGTTGTCCGACTACATTCATATTGTTTTTAATCTTTTGCAATGTGGGCGACATGCTCCCCGTTATCTTCTACCCATCCCCTAACAGTGTTATTCTTACTTTGCCACTTTTTAGGATATCTTAAATTTTTCCACTGATCAATGCTGGCTGGAACCTCTGTATATGCACTAGATTGTAGCTTATAAGATTATTTTCTAGTACTTTCTCTATGTTGTGTGAAGTTCTTATTGGTGAAGGTACTTTTTTCCTCCATATCTTCTTTCAGTCTTGCTTATACCACATACGCCGCAGATATGAGCTTCATATATTTTCCATTTAGGTATCCCCTTTCTGCATTATGCATGTTGAATGAATGAATTCAATAATTCATTCAGATATACAATTTTAAATACAAATGGACAATTTCCAATATTGTGTTAATAAGTATTTCAGTGTAATGTAATAATTCAGCTGCTTCAATATATTGTTTAGTGAATGTTCAAACATAGCCTGTTATCTTCATTTTCTATTTATTATTTCTAAACAGTCAGCAAGTTTTCATTGAGTCTGATAGCTTGATTTCTCAGTTATAGTTTGTAAATAAACACTGTTTCTCTGAACATAAGCAAGTAAAAGGCTACAAGAGGCTTTTATATTGGTTGTTTATTTCTAAAACATTTAAGTAACTTGAAGCTAAGTATATAAACTGCATTGCAGCATTGTTAGCTAGAGAGAAACTTCAATCCAGGGACTGCAGGTTGAGGTCTTCACAGACGAGCGCTTTAGCTGTAACCATCGTTTCTTGCTAAAGTTCATAGAAAAGGCACATTGAGTCTTCCACTAGGCTTATCTGACTGTTTGAGGACAATACAGCCGCTGTGGTGCGGGGACAGGAACCACAGCTTTCCCCAACTAAACTCTACTTCTTATTTCCTAAAAATGTGGGCAGATGTGAGCAAAGCCATTTTAAACTCACAATAGGCCCCTTCTGGTGCTAAAATCAACTTAGGCAAGGGATGGTAAGGGCTGAGAAACCAATTCAGAGAAATCCTAAATTACCATTATGGTGTTGCAGTATTTTCGATTGTTCTTCTTATTGATAAATATCATTGTAACTATCTTGTTTATTTTTTTTATAGTAACCACAGTTTATATTGTGTGCACTGGAATCGGTTTTTAATTTTAATTTAAAACATGAAAACACATTCCTAGTGTTAATGCTTGAGTCTATCTATTCATGATGAAAGCGGGCTTCGGCTACACTAACAACTACTACTTCTCTGACTCTCACAGGACTGATCATTAGCCAAATCTCAACTTACTCATGTAATGCTCTGTGGGTTGTGAGAGGTTCCAATCCACCATGTTCTCTTGTTTCATGTTGGTACATTCACCAAGTCTTTAGTGCCAGAGGGTGTAGAGAACCATTTCTCGGATGGTGTTCTTGGAAAAATTCCAGAAATCGTATCACCCGGTTTTAAATGGTGATACTTAAAGTGGAATGGTGCACCGGGAAGGTCCTTATCCAAATAATCATTCAAACAGTTTGTGATGAATATTCCTTTTTCTTAATTTTTGCTCTTCTTCCATGTTCAACATTAATTCCTTATATGAAATTCATATTCAAAAAAACCATCCAGCCAGCGTGTTTCGTTCAAAGTGTCCCACTTGAACTTCATCAGGGCTTCTGTATATTGAGTACACTTGCGGCTTTCGGCATGAGGACGGTACCGGATTCTTTGAGGTAACGCTGACGGGTAAATCAAACCCGCTGCCATAAATATGGATTAAATAAACCCTAAGGATACAAGTGATACATATGTTCCATTACTCGGAGGAGGAGTATTATCTCAGTAGCTAATGCACAGACTAATTAAGTGGTATTACTCTTGGAAATTCACTCTATGCTCAATATACAGAAGCCCTAACGAAGTTCAAGTGAGACATTTTGAACGAAACGCGTTGGCTGGATGTTTTATGTATATGGATTTTATATAAGAAATTCATGTTGAACATGGAAGAAGAGCAAAAGTGAAATAAAAAGGAATATTCATCAGGCTGTTTGAATAATTATTTGAATAAGGACCATCCCGGTGCACCATTCCACTTTAAGTATAATTATTATACTGCTGAGCAGCCGTACCAAACAACGGCAGGTACAAGAATTGTTGTGCACGGAACATTTTGATTTGAGGGAACAAGAAGTGAGGTGCTGTATCTATAGTCCGCCGTTGCGGTCTTGAAGTTCACTGTTTTAAATGGTGCTTAAGTTATAAGATGAAATCAAAAGGGATCAAACATAAAAATGTCAGCGTATCAGAGACTCCTTCACTGGGGCATGGCCTGCAGGGGCAGTATGGCGGACACGCTGTAGTCTTGCTCCGCCATCTGTCCCAATCATCTGGAATAATTATCCGGCATCACAGCAGTATTTACCTTTAGGACACAGCTTGTGGATCGAGTGAGACCCCCGGGGGCCCATAGAGCAGCGGATCGGGCATTGAGAGCCCATGCGTTTGTGCTACATCGGAGCGATCAAAATGTGTATGTCCCCAATACTCCAAATCGGAAACAAAAGGGAGTAGAGAGGGCCGCGATCATCATCGTGTGGACGGGACACTTGTGGTTGGGGGCCCAGCCGGCAGCGGCCTGCGGAGGGTGAGAGCAGTTGACACCCGGACCAAGGAGAGTGACAGAAGTCCCAACGGGGGCAAAGGAACTGGCTCGGAGGCCGGCAAAGGAGACCGGTTGTGACCGTCACGTGGTTACTGGTGGCACGGCCGAGGACGGAGAAGCACGGGAAGGGCCTGGTCCCCCCTTATTATCAGCATTGACGGTGGGGGCCCGCGTGGTCTGGGGGGGTCCTGGTGGCTGCTGACTGTTGAGCAGATTGAGGGATGGCCCGGGGGGACGGTCTCCTGCAGTATGTACTGAATGGATCAAACTGCGCATCTGAGCCAGGCACGGGAGGCGCGGAGCTCTAGGTCCTCTGGTTGGGGGTTGTGGGCTACAGTGTGTGGAGCGGCTGCCACAGAGCGATGGCGGGGGCCAGCAGCTGTTGGATGCGGCCCCTGTGGGAGACATCTCTTTGCACTGGCCTGCTGCATCATCGGCGGTGAGGGAAGCGTGGTGGTCTGGGAGGGCTGCCCACTGCCCCGGTGCCTCTCAGATCATGGGGCTCTCGGTCACAATTGCTGGGGACCCATGGAGGACAGCAAAACGCAGTCCACAAGAACGGGCAGGCGCGGACAGAGGCTGGCGGAAACCGGTGAGCCCCATTGAGTGGCCTGTGCCGCAGAGTGGTATACGAAGTAGAGGGCACTGGAATCTCTGGCCTCCTAGTCGGGGACGAGCAAAGTGCTGCATGGAACTGTGCACAAGGAACGATAACTGGCGTTGGCTGAGGACGGGCGTGGCCCCTGCTGGGGTCATGGTTGCGCACAGGCCTGCGGTGGCATTAAAGGTTAGAGGAGAGAGTGAGGATGAGAGAGCTGTGTGGCATCTAGACACCCCTGAGCTGGCAGAGGAGAAGTCATTGACCCGGGCCGCTAGCTGAAGACGGGAGTTGCAGGGGGAAGAGGTGCGTGGCCCATTGGAACAGGTGACACAGTGTGCAGACGGAGGGAGCTGTCGGGCCCTGGAGGGTTGCGGGCGCCCCAGGATGCGGCTGGATGAGAGCGCTCACCCTACGGATAGGGGAGGTCAGTTGGAGGAGCTGCAATGTACGGGGGCCTGTTGCCGCAGAGGCTTGAGGCTGCGCCTATGAACTATTGAGTCTGCTAGCTGGTACTTGGGGCCTTATCCACGCATGTGGCCAGCAAGAGGCACTGTGTACTGGCTAGGCATTGGACGTCTGATGCCCAGAAAACAGTTGGGACCACTTGTGGTGGCATACCCTTGCACTGCACGCAGGGGACGCTTCATGGGTCTAGCTAGATATGCTGCCCCACCTCCCTGACTGATCTGAGATCCTAGCGACAAGTTGGGAGAAGTTGGGTGGAGTGATGGGGCGCCCCAGAGGTACTGGCTTGAGGGCCTCGTAGCAGGCTGTGGGCCATACCGACGTGGAGCATTTGCAATATGTGGAGGGGAAGAAGACCTCAGAGGACCGTTTGGAACCAATCCTGAATGCTATTAAGTGTTCCAGCGCATCGATGAAAGCCTAGCTGGACAGAGTGGCTTTGGACCTTAACCTCCTTCACGCTGATCATCGGAAAGTTAAAGAAAGGGTCACTGCTGTGGAGCAAGAGATAGCGGAACTGAAGCAGGCCACAGAATTTCAAGAAAAGCAACAAAATGCTCATAAAATCAGGATTCTATACCTCGAGGAGAGGATGGAAGATGCGGAAGGCCGTTCCAGGGGTAACAATATTCAGCTGATTGGTCTGCCAGAGGGGGCGGAGGGCCAGAATCCGGTCACATTCATGGAACGCTGGATCAAGGAGATACTACCAAGCGCTGAGTTTTACCCATTCTTCACTTTCTAGAGGGCACATCGCGTCCCGGGCAGGAGGCTGGTCCCCGGAGACAGAACCGACCACTCATCTTTCGAGTGCTGCACTTTAAAGACCGTGATGTGATTTAACAAGAGACAAGGACGTTGGATGAGGTCAAATTTGAGATCACTAAGGTGCTGTTTTTCTGGACTACACAATGAAAGTTCAGCGTCAGCGTGGTTCCTTCTTACCTGTTAAACAACAGCTCCAGTGGCTGAGCATCTCTTCCTCTCTGCTGTTTTCGGCTCGGCTGTGTCTGATCTTTGAGGGGAAGTCGAGGTTCTTCGATGCACCCCAGGATGCCTGGGATTGGCTTGAAACATCGGGTCAATACTTGGGCCCACGGCCCGCAGGTAAGAAGACTGCATGGGCGGATGGAGAAGGTGGAGGGGCCCCTTGAAGGCGGCGATCCAGCAGGCAGTTTCTTGGTTCATTGGAGGCTCCTGGGCCGGATCAGATTCGCAGAGAATGACAGGAGGTGGTGCGCATCGCGGAACAGATGGGGGATGTGGCAGATCCAGAAGATAAAGCAGACACTTTGCCCTGTTCTTCAAGGGCTGGAGGAACATTGGTTGTGAACTCTTCATCAGACAAGACCTCGCTGAGAATGCCTGATGTCACGCCTCAGAAAGGCGGATGGTATCGTATGAAAGAGACTGGGCCTGAAACTCAATATAAGTAATGTTGCTTGCACTGCAGTCTACGGAATCCATGTATGTGGTTATCTACAAGAGCTAAAGTGTGCGATGTGGGGTGGTACATAAGGGACGTTTGTGTGCTCCTGGGGGCTGCATCTATGTTGTAATTCTCTGTGGTGGTTTACTTGAAGTTAATAGGGGATACATAATGGGACACCTTGCATGGTTACATCATGCCCTCCTGTTTTCCCTATACCTTGAGAACTGGTAGAACATGCAGTTGCGCTGTTGTTTATCGAGTTTGGACGACACCTCGGGGTTGTGGGGGTTGCTCTTGTGATGTTTTTTCTCCACCTTGTGTGCTCTTCCCTTTTTCCCCATGTCGCAGGAATATCCCGGGGGGGGGGGGGGGTACTGAAAATGCTGCAGCGCATGCCCGACTGTCATTTTGGGGTGTGTGGGAAAGCCAAGATTGTATTCATGGCTTACATAACCTAGTTCCAGGATGGGTCTTTCAATTGTCACATGGAATGTGAAGAGGTCTCCGGACACCAACCCACAGATATGCGGTTTACTCCTATCTTAAGCGACACAATGTGCGTATAGCACTCCTACATGAGACACATTTGAATGGGTGGAGACTACTAAACTGCAGCGCAGATGGAGGGGTAGGATATATGCCACGGACTACTCTTTATTTGCTAGGTGGGTACTTATTTGCATTCGCCCGGGGACACCTTTTACAGTGGATGAGGTTCTCACTGATAGGGAGGGTAGATATGTGCTCATAAGAGGCGGGTTGGATGGGCGGCACATTTTGCTGGGAAATGTATATGCCCCGAATGTTGATCAGAGTCAGTTCTTTAGTCAGCTGTCCCTTGCTATGCAGGAATGGTGTGATGTCCCTTGGTTACTGGGTGGTGACTTCAACAGCGCACTAGATACAGGGGTGGAAAGATCCTTTCCCCCACTTTGGGGCACGGCTGCCACGGCCAACTCTGTATTACTGAACTGTTGGGTAGATGGATGGGGCCTAATCAATGTCGGGAGACACTGTAACCCTGCGGTGAGAGTGTATTCCTTCTTCTCAGTGCCCCACAACCTACATGTCCGCCTAGATAGGTTTTGTAGATCATCCTCTCTACTCCCTTTTGTTTCCGATTTGGAGTATTGGGGACATACACATTTTGATCACAGACCACCTGGGGCCATATTATCAAGGAATGGCAATAACATTATCGCCGCTTTAGCGGCAGGAAACTGCCGCTAAAGCAGTGATAAGGGGCTTGATAATATGCCCTTGTGAATTCCCATAGAAGCCCAGGTTCTGGTGTGAACCTGGGCTTCTATGGGAATTCACAAGGGCATACTATCAAGCCCATTATCGCCGCTTTGCCGCTAAAGCGGCGATAATGTTATCGCCGTTCCTTGATAATATGGCCCATAGTGTTTCACTGGCCTGGGAGGGTGGAGTTCTTGAAATCCCCACCTGGAGATTGCAACTGACACTACTGGAAGACTCGGTCTTTTGGGAGGCAGTTGGTGAGGCTATAGGGGAGTACTTCGCTCTTAACTCTGGGTCTGCTTCGTCTTCTTCTGTAGAATGGGCAGCCATGAAGGTCATTCGGAGGGGGAAGTGTCTGGGCCTGGGATGTGAAAGCAGGTGGAACCGGACCTGACTGGAGTAGAAAATAAATTACTGGCGCTGGAGTCTCGAGCGATTGAACACACTGCAGAAATGACCTCCCCGTTGGAGGTGCGTCAAAAACATGTAGAACTCTTAGATCGACAACGTTGTCTCAACTTTTTGGCGCACTCCGCCTCCGTACACGCCAAAGCTGATAGGTAGGGCCGCTGTTGGCCTGGTTGATCAGGCAGGAACCGTCAGCTGGGCCCATTACAGCTCTTCGATCTCGGGATAGAGCACTCAAATACACGCAGCATGAAATGCATGCTGAGCTGTCGTCCCACTTCACGCACGTATACAGTTCTGCCTAGAGGGTTCCTGAAATAAGATATTAGAATTCCTAGACAGCCTTTATTTCCCGGCCCTGACACCAGAACAACTTTTGGAGCTAGATGCCCCGCTCACGCTGGAAGAGGTTAGAGGTACAATGAGGGCCCTGCCTTCTGGAAAGGTGCTGGGACTTGACGGATTCCCCCACGAATTTGATAAAACATATGCTGACCCCCTAAGCCCGCAATTACATGGAAGCACTGGAGAGCCTCTCTCTCCTAACCTCAACTACGGAAGCTACACTGATCACACTCCCTAAGCCGGGCAGAGATCCCGCCTCTCCGGGTGCATACCACCCCTTGGCGCTACTGAACTGGGACTACAAAATTTTAGCGGGCATATTAGCAGGTAGATTGGCGCCTGTTATCCCACAATTGGTTCATCAAGACCAAAATGGGTTTGTGCCTGCTCGGAACACATCACTTAACATTCGTCGACTGTTCTGGGTGATGCGCTGTGCCACAGTTGATTGACCCACAGCGGGTTGTCTCGTGTTGGACCTGGAGAAGGCGTTAGATATGGTAGCGTGGCCCTATCTGTTTGCTGTGCTTCCTCGTTTTGGGTTTGGGCCATACATACTAACCCTCATTGGGTTGCTATATGGGGCTTCTGCAATTTAGGTGCGTTTGGGGAATTTGTTTTCTGACTCTATACTAATAGAAAGGGGTACCCGACAGGGGTGCCCTCTCTCCCCATTAATCTTTGCCCTGGCAATTGAACCGCTGGCGATGGCGCTACAAAACTCAGTGCCGGAATGGGAGATACACCCCGGGAATGGCCTGCATGCAGTCTTGTTTTATGCGGATGACATCCTGCTTTATTTCAAAGATCAGCGGGCGGTCGACGGGTGATCCCGGACACTCTCAGTCATTTGCTCTAATATCCGGGCTGGAAGTGCACTGGGGTAAATCTTGTCTTCTTTTCTTCACCCCCCGAATGGAAGATCCTCACCTGGAGGTGGATAAGACGGTGATCCACTGGCAACCGGTGGCATTCTGATACTTGGGTATACGCATCTAGCATGATGACCAGGATCTTTTGGATGGTAACATCTCCAGGGCAGTTACAGCACTCAAATCCCAAATCGAATTCTGGAAGACGCTGAACCTGTCTGTTATAGGCAGGGTGAAATTGATCAAGATGGTACTGCTGCCTCGTCTTCTTCACTATTTCGCCAATATCCCGCTTTATCGATCTGCTTCCTTCTTTCATTCCCTTGAAGGGATCATCAGGGCTTTTGTCTGGAATAATACGCGGTGCAGGGTGGCATTGAAGAAGTTGTACTTACCAGGGGCACAGGGTGGGCTGGCCTTACCCAATTTAGAGCTCTATTGTTTGGCATCCCAGATATTGTGGGTGGCAAAATTGGTGAAGGTACTACATTTGACTGATTCGGCTGAACGAGAGCCCCCGTACTCCCTGGATAGGATCCTTTTCTTTTCTCACCCCGGTGAACAGATCCTACGAGCTGCTACCATTGTTGGTCCGGAATGCACAGAAATGTTTTCGCAGGGCACTGTGACTCACCAGACATGTCACTCTGTATGCACCCGTTCTGCCTCTACAAGGTATGCCGACAGCGAGGGGACAAGTCCAGGAAGCGGACCTCCCGGACTGGTTGTGGGCCAAAATATCCACATTGGGTTATCTATATAGAGAGCTACGGCCGTTCCTCTCACTAACGGAAGAGGGAGGAGTCCCTCCGTGCCAGTTCATGGTGCATGCTGCCTGGACGGCCACGATGTGCCGCTGGTGGAGTGACATTCCACAGGAACCCTCAACACACCTCTTAATACAGTATGTGCATGTGATGGGCACGGGGGTCATCTAGTGAAATGGTTCACTGAGTCGATCCGAGAGCACACCATGGTGCACTTAACGCCGCTCCGTATTAATCTTGTCTGGAGATTGGTATGCGCTATGGACTACATAAAATTGAATAACTCTGAAGCAAGCGTTTCTGGGGATCAATCCAGGGCTTTCTAAGGCTGTGGACCAATCTCTGTCTAAGTATGGTCTCTCCTGGTCCGCTTCCAATTTGGTATTAGATTAGACGCGTGCTGTCCTTGATGTACACTAGTAAATGCGGACCTGTTACATATGCTTTGGTATTGCTCTGCCTTGCAACCGTATTGGGATGGGTTGATGTGTGCATTGTCTGCTAGCACTGACAGGGAATTGCCACGGACATGGTAGGTGTATACATAGCAGGGATTTTCCAAGAAGCAAGAAACATACAGCATCTTCTAGGTTTCTGGACCTAGGCTTGGTGGTAGCCAAGCAGCTTATTATGCGCCAGTGGAAGGCGGAAGAACCCCCGAGATTGAAAGTGTGGTTTCACTCTATGTTAAATTGGGGAAAGGCTGAGGCGGTCTCGTTACTTGGGGAGGATATGTTGGGTATTCGTAAGTTTCCTATCTCCACGGCATGGAATATAATGGTGTGCACTTTACAAGGGTTGCTAACTCTGGTAAACCCATCCGACACTCCTACCACTATTTCACATTTATTTCTGTTTGTATTGTACTATGACCTACCTCGTAAACTGAACACTATGGAGTGCCCCATATACCCCACACTGTCGTTTATTGATTCTATGTGTTTACCCAAAGCAAAGGCACGATGGTATGTACAACAATTCCTGCATTGCTTTATGATAAAGTCCCCCCTTTTCTTTTCTTTGACCACCTTTGTGGGGATCCTGCTTTCCTTCCTCGACCCTCTGGTTTGGTTATGTTCTTGGGTTTCTGTTATCTAAAAGATCATTTGACTGCTTGGTTAATTGAGCTGACATGGCAGAGTGAAGCCATAAGAAATGCATATAAGCGACCAATCTGTGCATGTGTAATATGTCCATTCTGCTTTGCAACTACAGATAAGCTGCTTTGTAGCAAGAGTTTGCCGGAGCATGCAATCTGGGGTAGGATATTTACTGTTACCAAGTTTGAACTGATCTTAACGGGGATGTCATGCTCGGGCTATGTTATGTTGGACATTATATCTTGTGGACTAACTACTGGTTCTATATGGCAATACTTATTTTGTTAACTGTACTAGTCAATGTGAAAACATAATAAACAGATCATACAAAAAAATCTGATACTCCTTTGCTGATTAAATCTTAAAGTACTTCACCTACATCACACAGACTACCTTCAAACGAGGTGAAATGTAGGTGTTTGTTCTGAACATCTTTCAGCCATGCCTTTGACTAAGAATCTCACCTTTACTGCTTTATCCAGAGGTTTTGTTAGGAAGCCATAAAACTTTTAGGGGGGCCCTCCTCTAACGTACCCTACCACAGCTCCATCTCTTTCTTGAGCCCTGATTAAAATACCCTAATAACTATCTTCAGGGGGACTCTGTGGTGTGGAAATGATTATTGAGAATTATTTATTTTTACTCAGAGAGGCCATTGGAACATATGCATCTAGTTTGGGATGTGCTGTAATAATCCTCAAGCAACTTTTGTACTTCTGTGGCTTGTAATTATATTACTGTTCCAGATGTGTTTTTGTCAACTTGTGCATTTATGAGTATTACATTATATCGCAACAGGGTATTATAAATGACATTCTGGGAAAAATACAAAGAAAATAAGTTTGATAGTAAAAGAAATATTACGTTTATTTTTGTATCCCCCAAAAAGTGAATGAGCCATAAGAGAAATGCACCCCAAAATATGTTTGACTTTCGACCTGGGCGGGAGTATCAGGCATGCAAATGACAAACTTTAGGTAGGCAAGAAAAGGAAGCTAGAACAAGTAAGACACAGGAGATCATTTAGGGCATGGTTCCCCCTCACTGAAACTGCCAGTTCTCCCTCCTCATTTAGAGGGCAGGGAGCCACCAAATGTTCAAGGACAGAGCCAAAGTCTCAGACATCTCTGACCAATGGCTCATCTGCAAGCTGCTAAAACTTTCTAACTTCTAAACTTATCACTTAGAATATACACATATTTGACCTAGGTAGTTCATAAGTTAAATTTCATATTGCATCATTATGAATTTGCCTATAACAGTTGTAGATACCTCAGGGCATTCTGGCCAGTCATGAGGGGACTAATTGTACTTCATTGTATTGTAGTATCATTTCTATAGTGCCTAGTACTTTTGATAATGCCCCAAATTGTTTCCAGGTAGTCAGATAAGAGACTGCTCCATTAGTTGTGCTTGGTTCTACAGGAATGGGTTAATAGGGTGGTGTATGTGGTAAGTGTCTTGGTATCATTCATGAGGCTCGGAGGGGTGCTCCAAATGTGTTGCAGCAAATCCATTTTTTGAAAACCTGAACATCTATTCACAAAATTGTTCAGAGGTCTTCCATTATTTCATATTGACTGTAATATGTTTGGAACTTTGCAGCGCAGCTTGTGCTAAACATCCAAAAATCTGATAGCACTTCAGTGCTTATTCTGTTAGTTTTTTGTGGTCTTCCTTCAAAATCCTTTTCTGCAGGAAACATTGTAATCAATATGTCGACACTTCCTATAATGAGCATGTTTGCTCAGGATTGGATGACTTCTTTATCAATTTCACTCTGCTGCAGCCGAGTCGATGACTTTTCTCCCTATTCTTGTGTTTGCCCTGCCTTTGGAGCATTTAGGTTTCAAACTTGCTTTTGATTGATTGAGTGTTTCACTCCACTGCTGAAGTCATGGAGCTATTTTTTATCATCCTTTGTGATCTAGCACTCCATCAGAGTGCATTTCCTGCTTCTTTGTTCTTGTCACTTTGCCCACTCTTCCCGATCATGCTCTTTCTAGTGCACCCCAACCCCATCTCTCTCCCTCCCAACCCACAGTTTTGTTTTTCCTCTTCCTCCAATCTCCCACCAGCATAGAGTGCAGCTATGATACAGTGTTGTGATCTTTATCTGCGCCGTCGCCTGCCATGTGCTCCTCTTCCCTTCCTTTCCCTCCCACTGCTGCCACCCTTCACCCTCCAATCTCCCTGCTTGCTCATTGCTATTATGGGCACTAGCAAAGTCAGTAACAGTAGGTAGCCATCTTTAAAGTTCATTCTTTTGCTACCAAGATGGCCGCCATGTTGCGTCATGGAACAGGATGCAAAATGCCAAGATGCAAAGGGATGTCTATCCTGGGAATGTATTTTTTATTCTTTCAAGATGGCATCTATATGACACATGGCGGCATGGACGTTCACGGTGGCCATCCATTTTTAGATATCCAAAATGGCTACCGTGTGGCATGATGCATTGTAACATGATGCAAATTGGTAGCTATCTTGAAATTTGAAACTTCCAAAATTGCCACTGATTTATTTCATGCCACTTTGCATCAAGCAATGTGATTGTCATCTTGTAAGTATAAAAATAGGCTTCCAAGATTCCACCACTTTGCACCACAACACAATGCATCATGCAATGTGTCCTCATGTAACGCAACTGGTGCTCGTGTAAATCGCTCTGATACCCGATACCTTTGGGTCAAGTTCAATCTATATAAAACTCCGTAAAAAACAAACCGCGGAAGTATAAAAATACACTTCCAGGATGGCTGGTTACTGACACTGCTGGCTCAATTTAACAAACAATGACAAACTTAATAGCGGTAAACAACAAACGTTGTATTAAACTTAAGACAAAGACCTAGATCTGCTAAAAAAAAAAACACTGTTCCACGAATCTCTTTAGAGGTACTGACCACTCAAATACCTCACAACAGAAAGAAGGTGAAAACTAGGAAGGGATGAAAAAAAACATGAAGCGCTTGCTGTTGCAAGTCGATGTTAGCAAAACCGAGGGTGGAATGTCACTTGCTTGAGGATTAGTTCACTGACTGGTTCTCAGGTGGTGTACAGAATGAATGCTAAATGAGAAAAAGAAAAAGGGACTGATCAATAGGTATTCATAACTTAAATATTTCGGATGGAATTAGATATTTCCCTCAACAGAGTCAACTTGCTTCCCCGAATCTTTGGGTGATGATAAGGTCATGAGAATAGATATCAACCAGAACACTGGCACTGCTTCTAGATCTGGTATCTGTTATAAATAGTGTAGATTGGGATATCCCGGTATCATTTACGAAAACGTGTGCTATTCGATCTTCTATCATTGATTATATCATTGCCAGTTACAATTTGTTCCATAAATTTTCATCATACCAAGCGGCATGTGATCAAGACAGTGACCATGCAATAATTTATTTAAAGCTTGACATATCTCACCTGCTGAGCCCCTCTTGGTCGTTAAAAGAAGGAAACAGCATAACAACAGTAGCTTTGAAGCATGGTCAAATTATTTGGATTTATTCCAATACAGCTACGTTAAATAAGTCACTTATTTACTTTTGGGATCAATACTTTTTTAGAGAAAGGAAACCCTATCCAAGTTTTTGAAGACAAACTGTCCGATGGTGTACATGAGATTCAGAGAGAAACTAAGCCTTCAAAGAAGAAGGCATCTCCCCCTAAAGATCCTAAAGAGGCTGAACTTTCTCATAAGATTAATTAAACTCACTTCTCAACAGTTTATCAAACCTTCTGTCTCTAGGGACAAAGAAATGCAAGTATTACACACTTAAAGGAGAAATAACCGTTATATGTTTAACAGAAAAATAGCTGGTCAAAATTGGCTGGATTTTCACCAAGCATCAGAGCTGATTACAAAACATTTTGGCAGGTTATCGCAGAGTTTCCAATCGTAATCAAGCCCCCTCAGCAATTCCTATCTCTTCTTCAGAATGGAACGACTATTTTTCACATTCCATATCATGGACATGGAGCATTGTTGTCCCGAGAAATAAAAAGGGTTCTCGCTCTTTACCTTGCAACTATCAATAAATTGCTTTGTTGGATGCCATGGGGGAGATCTTTGAGTCCAGTATTCTGGAACATCTTGAGGACTGGGCATATTTGGCTGGACTGATTCCACATGTCCAGGCGGGCTTTAGACCCAATCACTCGGTGACAGACAATATTGTAATAGTTCAGACACTTTTCAACCAAATATGTGGTCACTAAATCCTTAATCTTATATTCGGTATTTGTCAACTTCTCAACAGCATTTGATATAGTTGATAGACCAACCCTTTGCAAGAAATTGGATAGATTGGGGATACCCTATAACTTAGTAAGAATAATTAAAGCATGCTATTTTTCCACATGGTGTAAAGTTTTAATGTGGATGGTCAAAGGTTTGTTCCCAAAGATTCAAACACAGAATAGTCTGAAGCAGGGCTGACTTCTGCCCCCTTTTTTATTTTCAGAGTATGGATGTGATCTACCTGACCTCCAGTGAAATTTAGATGCTCTATTTAAATATGTGAAGGATAATTTTTTGAAGATATATATTACTAAGACAAAGGTGATGCCTTTCAGAAAAACAGAAGCATAGCCACCCTTTTAACTGGAATTTAGGTGGAACCTCTTTAGATACTGTAAAAACGTACATGTACCTCTGTAGAGGTTTTGTCAACCCTTGAATTTAGGTCCTATCTATATCACATAGGTGTTGTGGTATTGGCCCATAATGGTGCTCTATACAAGTTTTATAGTGCTTCTGGTATGCACCATTTTAAAGGTCTTCTTTAAATCTATCAAGTAAAGACTCCTCCCATTTTGTCTTATGCTCTTGAGTAAACCCCACTTCGTATTTGGTCACTTTTGAAACTGTATGAAGGAAAGCTTCTTCGCCCAGGTTTTATGGCTAGAATTTACCCTTATCAGTACATATTCCATATTGTTGGCAAATATAATTAGATGCACCTACAATTTTCTACATGCTTCTGTTGGCACCCTAAGAGATTATTCAAAACAGACAACGTTTAATGGAAACGCACATAACTACACCTTTAATAATAATCTCAGGTTTACCTTCTCTAAAATGCAATGTACAAATGACCACTCACCATAGTGGACACCAACACAACGTAATTGATTTTTTTTTTAAATGCTGTAATTACACTAAGCTATACTAATGACAATACTCATTGTGTGCCTTTAAAAACATATAAGGCCTATTGTGATAGTATGTCTTTTAAGCAAACCCAAAGCTTTTTATTGTTTTCTTTGGGACATTAATGTTAGATAACTAATAGTCATGTTAATATTGTGTATTTTACCCTTAGATGATAATAAAGATGCTGGTCCACTATAGAAAACTTGTCTGGAATATGTGATAGCTGTAAGGGGGGGGGGGGGTCAAGATCTAAAACAAAAACATGTACCATTTGTGTGCCCAAGTGCAATGGTGGTAGAAGCCAGAAAACGATTTGTAAAACCTTTGTTTTTTAAATGTCAATTTTTTTAAACTGACACATTAATTAGTTTGTTAAAGTCTCCTCCAAATTAGTTAAATTGCTATAATATTTTTATATTCTTTAAATTGTTTTTGAAAATCTAATAATTGTGGAGGATATGACTTGTGATTGATGGTAATTACATTTTTCTCTCTTTTCTGGTATAATCTTTTTACTGTAAATATTGTTAATCTCAGATGAGATCTAAATCAATAAATGTTTTTTGATTTTAAAATTTTCTGACTAGTGTGCCAAAAAGGGTGCAAAACAACAATAATGTGGGTTGCAGGTGAGATGGAAGAACTATATGAAAAATTGAGTGCTAATACCATCAACAAACCAATGCCAGGCAAGTAGATCAGAATGCAAGCTCTATCAATAGTGACCCAGACATTCACTTGCCAGTCTGGCACTTTCCACTCATGTGGTGGTTATCGGTGTAGTTTTCTCACTCGCCATTGCTCAGAGTCTCCAATCTTTTCCCTGTCTTAATCAGATGATTCGAATGTTAACATCAGAAACAACAGATTTAGGACTGGACTCCTTCCTCAGCTCTCATTGACTGAATTCTTGACGCATTGGCAAAGCAGGACAAATTGTCATTGCCAGTGCTTGTAACAGTGTTGTACTGCTTTGTTTCAAATACACGTGTTGTTTAAGGCTTGTTGCTTTTGTCATGTAAAAAATGTCTATGTGTACCCCCTCATGGACTCTTAGCCCCTGCAATCCAAAGTTTCTTTGCTCTCCAGCAGCTTTATTTTGCTGAAAAGGACAAAAGAGACCCTTCATTTTAGGTGCAAGGGAATGATACTTTTTGCATATCAAAATCTTTCCAAATGTAGCACCCACCATAGCTTCATGAAGGCGATAAAGACTTTTCTCTTTAATGAGCAAATACACAGTGACAATTTCGAGTCTCACTGTTGCAACTGAAGTTGCTTTTTTTACATTCTTTTTTTTCTGTGAGACATGGTGCGTACAGACAATAGTTTTTTTATTGACCTTCTGAATAAATGTATAAATAAATGCTTCTGCTCAGGCCTGTAATGTTTTCTGTCTGGAATGTGCGTTTGCAGCTAGAGATCTCAACTTGTGTCATGCTATGTTTGACTTATTTCTCCAGTCCAGCGTTTTCTTTCCTTTTTTTGGTTTTGGCTACAGCACGCAAGCGCAGTCAGCAAAATCCATTGTGGGCAAAAAGAAGCTTTAAAACAGGCTTGAGCCCACCTCCATACATACCATTACTTACTATTGGTTGGCTACCACGTCACTCTCATTTCCCTACTTCTCATTGGCTAAGGCCTCCTCCAGCTTCCACTTTCTCTTCTTCCTCTTCGGTTGTCCATGGATCTTTGACGAAGTACAGTTTCCTGTGTCAGCGGCCAGTGTCCTTCCACTGGCCGCCGCTGATAAGTACTTTTTTTCTATTTTAAATCTAGCACTCCTTAATAATGCATCTTCCCCTCTCCCGCCCTCATTGTTTTCCCTGTCCCTCCCCCTCCTGCTTTGTCGTTGCTATGTATTTTGTTTTGCAGGGTTTTTTTTATATAGGAGAAACTCAACCTGAAGGTATTAGAAGGCTACATTGCTCTTTTTCACCCACTCACGTCACCGCCATTGTTTCCCACCAACCTCCCTTGCGTTGCAATTTTTTAAAATTTCATTTTTGGAAGATTTATATAGCACACACTAGATCCGAAGGTATTGGAGCGCTTTGCACGAGCAAAATTTTCTTTACGCAAGGACACATTCATTTTCATATTTACAAGGCATTGGGAGTTTAAGTAATTTGCCCTGAATTTCTGAATGTGATTCGACGCTGAGACTCAAAGTGGTTGTCCAGGTCTGTAGGTGGCAGTTCTGGCCGTAATGCCACATTCTTTTTAAAAAACATCAACAAAGCCAAATAGCTCGGGCAGAGCTGTTTGGCTTTGTCGATGTTTTTTAAACATGCTGCATGGCATTTCGGGCTGCTGTGCAACATGACCTAAAATGAATAAAAAAGGTATTGTGACACGGTCAATGCTGGCTGCACTATAGCGCTTTCTGCTTAGTCACTTTCAATCCTGTTGCAAAGTAGCTTGTGCTGCTGTGCAACATCTTTAAAAAACACAGAGGTGAAACCTATTGGCTTTGCCAGTGCTTGTTGGTAGTAGTCGTGTCACTTTTTTTACCAGAAAAAAATAAAACTATTAACACCAGAATGCAACTCAAAAATGTAACTACATGAGCTGTTCACACATGACACAGGCAAACTTGAGGTTTCTGTTTTGATGGTGGAGTATATTGGCAATAATTTTTGCCATCAGTGGAATCGAAACGAAAAGATTATTTCCTGAAAACAAAATCAGTCCTTGCGTGTCTAGAATTATTGCATGCACTTTATAGGTAGGACCTGTGTTCATTTAGGATGTCTAATAAACTTAGTGCTGGGCCTTTGTTTCAGTAAGTGGTTGAACAGTAATCTCAGATATCATTTTAAGAGACAGTTCAGGTCTTTGCTTCATTTCCAGGAACTTACAAAGTGAAGGTTTTTCATTTGAGGTCTGTTAGTGCCCTGGAATCCCTGGGGTGGTCTATTTGACATCCTTTCCCTCTTGGGGGCTGGTTTATAAATCCTGTGCAGGAAACAACTCCCTTGTGCAAGTTAGTAGAGAACATTTTGTGGTTTAATGGACCACTTTGTGGTCAGAGTAGTTTTTTTTTGGTTGTGCCTTCTCTTCTTTAAGGGAAATTGAATAAGTGGAGAATGCCAGTGGTAAATGCTAGCAAATGTCTGTACAAGGGTGAGTGATTTACTGCAGCTTCGTTAGATACTACCCTATAGGTTACAAAGGCATTTTCATTTACAGCATGAATCTTTTGCCCAATTTAACACTTCACCTCCAGATGACCTTCCAATGCAATATATCATGAAAGAAGGTGATTCTGAAGGAATTTAGAGATTTACATAAAGCTAGCTTTCCGCATTTTCTGCTAAAAGATATCTTCTGGAGTAGTACTAGGATAGGTTTCCTCAGATGCAAAATGTAAACATTATTCTGGCTAGCACGAAGTCTCCATTGTCTTTAGCTTCAGAGGAGGCATCACTTCCTGGTGCCGATGACAAGAAGTTAGAGGGTTAAAGTTGTGCAGAATGATGTGATCTACATCCTAAACCCTGTCTCTGTCACCAGTGCTGCACACATGAATCAATAAGATAGTTCAGTGGATTCACCTCCCGTTGGAGAGATGGTTGCAACATTCAGATCACGTTTACAAATACCTCGCAGTTGACTCCACATCTGATCCTTCTGAAGCTTATACCAGGTTTTGCCTGCATTGGAACTGTGCTTACCTAGCACTTAAAGGTCTCTCTGTGAGTTCAGCTTGAGGTTAGTGCTACCTTTGAGCACAGCCTAAAACTCTCTATATTTCCCCGAGTTTGCATCAGGCCATTACTTCATGCTCCTAACTCTGAGCTGGTCAGTTGTCCATGTTGGTGCAGTGGACTAGTGGTACCCAAGCAGTGGACAAACTGTTCACCTGATTGTAGTGCCAATCAATAGCACCTAATTTATCACTACCATTGCATGCAAATTATGCTGTTTCTTTCTACAACCAAACATTCTCAAATTGCATGCTATCTTAAAAAGCATTCTCTATTTTTCTAAATCTGGCATGAAGAACTGATCTTTAGATAAACCGTATCATTGTCGCCTCTGCTTTTTTCTTTCAAATGGCCTGCTCCTTGCCTTTCATCTTCTGCATGCCTCTTCTATTTGAGCACAACCTTCTCAAAGGCAAATCCATGTTTGCCTTGATCTCTATTATTCTAGTTCTGAAAATTATTCACAAATCACATCAAATATCATAACCTCTCCTTCTTTGAATCATACCTCTGCAAACTAACAATACCTAATCTCCTCAAGTACATCTACAACCATCTGCATGATCTCACAAACACCTACCTCACAAATTATCCCCCCCTGAACTCCTATTAATTTAATCCACCAGAAGGAAACTGGAGTAAATGCATTGAATGGTTTCCTTGAGTGCACAAGACTAATCCTAATAACCAATAATAATGAATAATATTGGACTAGACATTAACCTTGGGTTTCTGGAGCAGCTTTCTGCCCGTGCCAGATGTAAAACACCTAATCTTGGGTGGGAAGTAAGCACAATATAAATGCAATTCCAACTACCTATGGGTATATGGGTTTATACCTTACATAGAGATATGACTATGTAAAATGTGGATGTTTTTGTTTGTGTGTATATATTGATTTATAGAATATAAATATATGCACAATGATTTTCCTGTGATACCAACAATGTATCTCATTCCAAAAATACATACAAATGTGACACCATCACCAGGCAGACCAATTATATCTGCTATAGGAGGAGTAAGTGAAAATATAACCTAACATGTGGACTATTTTCTTCAAAATCATGTACGGACACTCCCTACTTATGTAAGGAATACGAGCGACTTTTTGAAAAAAATCAAACAAGTACAATGGACTGATGGTCTACTTTTAATTACATTTTACATAGAATCGCTCTATACGAGTATTGATCACCATGTAGGTCTAATAGCGATAAAACATTATTTGGACACTAGACCTTTAACATTTCATAACCACAATATCATGCTGCTTGAACTTATCAGATGGTGCCTTTTTAACAATTTTTGTATGTTTGGCAACGACCTGTATAAACAAAAACGAGGTGTTGCAATGGGAGCCTGTTTCTCCCCCAGCTATGCGTGCTTGCATCTTGACTGGTGGGAGAAAGAGGTTCTGAGGGGGGCCTGTGCAAAAATGTTTACCACCCATGTACAGCATTTTTGACGTTTTACTGATGACATTTTTATTGTGTGGAAGGGGGATCGTTCTAGTGCAGAAGCCTTCATCACAGAAATTAATACCACATTACATGCCAGGAGTTCACATCCAAATCATCTGATTAGGAGTATTCCTTATGGGGAACTTCTTAGATTAAAAAGGATATGAGGTTCGAAAGAAGAATTGCTAAAGTGCACACACGATTCATTACTTAGATTCAAAGCAAGAGGGTACAGTGAAACCATATTGAAAGAAGCCAGTGAAAAGGTAGGATTAAGAACCAGGAAATCCTTTCTAGAACATAGTAGCAATAAAAACAAAGCAGAACAAGTACCAGCGTCGGACACAATCATTGATAATGATAAGAATGACACACCCCGCCTAATTACAACATACAGCAGGCAACAAAGACAACTAAAGGCCATTGTAAATACGAACTGGCCCATATTGTTAACTGACGCAGTGCTGGCACCTTGTTTATCTTCTAAACCAACACTTACTTTCAGAAAAGCAGTGTCTATGAAGATGCAGTTGGTTAAGAATAGCCCAGAAATAGTACCCAGTGCGACATGGCTCCAACCAAAACATGTTTTTTTTAAATGTGTGACATGTAAAGCCTGTAAATTTGGGGAGAACAAGACCCATTATGACACGCCTTTTAGTCCTAAGAGCATACCAATAAAGGGTCATTTTTCTTGTCGTACTGACTTTGCAGTCTATGTGCTTACATGTACCTGCGGCTTGCAGTATACTGGCAGTACTAAGCTGCAGGTACATGTACGCATCCTGCAGCATTTAAGGGCGATTGTTAATAATGATGCCACTTATCCCGTGGCTCGTCATTTTATGGCAGCGCATAATAACAATCTTAATTGCCTAAAATATTATGTAATAGATGCGATTCCTGTGCCACGATGTGGGGGAAATAGAGGACGCATGTTGAGACAATTAGAAACTCATATGATTATGGAGTTTGACAGTAAGGCCCCAACAGGACTTAACACCACGGAGGACCTCCATAACTTCCTATGATCGTGTAGACAGAAATTCTGAATTTATGATCATGCAGTAAAATAAAATTGGAACATTAACATTAAAAATATGAAAACATTTTGGAAATATGATAGGATACGTATAACCTATCAAACAATATAACCAGCCGCCTCAGAAACCATATGTACATAGAATTGATTTCTTCATTTAATTTTGTGAAAGAAACAGAAACTCGCCCAAAAATATTTTATGGATGTTTATTTTTTCTTACGTATTTGCACTTAAGAATAATAAGCACTGTGTAGCACATTGCACCTTATTGCATATTTTGCACACAGCTGGCAGCTAAATTCACTTGTCACTTTAGGAGGTTTATATAAGAAGACACTACAAATATTTACAGAGAGATATAAATGTATGACTTCATGTGGGACTTAATGTATGGTTTATGTGATTGCATTTAAGCATTCCATGATGTTAGCGGCCTAACAAGATAACTCATAATAAGGATCATTCTAGTTGGCATTTATGCTGATACAATAATCAATGGATTATGACTTAAGTATACTTGAATGTTTCTTTGATGTTATTCTGGTTTTAGACAAGTATTTATATATTTATGTATTTCTATATAAGTATATGCGTCTAAAAGAGTCATTGTCATTGGTGATGTGTGTGTATATATGTTTTTAGTAGCATTGTATACATTGGCCTAGCTGATAATTCTTGGTCTCAATTTACATAACCACGTCAACTGTGATTTATGTCTGCATTTTATAAAGCCTACGGGACTTATTAGTTTGATAATGTCGGCTGACATTATAAATGAGAAAGTTCCAATTATGTGCTGTTGTCTCAAACAAACAGAATAATGGTAATAGTCTTTTTTCTATGTTTGGGTTCACGTGACATTCACAAAAAATACAAATTGTTTCACCGTAAATCATGTGATCAAGGCTGTTTTACCGGCCGAAATGCGTCATGACTTTAACACGAGAGAAATAAAGAAATAATTGCACAAGCAAGAGGAGTTTGTGCATTCTTTTTCACCGTAAAGGAGGTTAAGGAGTGCTATACAATTGAAGTTGATATATATATATATATATATATATATATATATATATATATATATATATATATATATATATATATATATATATATATATATATCCACACAAACTGTGCAAAGTAGGACGCACACTCGGGAAGTAAACCAAATATGTTTATTTGGTAATGCATTTCGACAGACAAGCTGTCTTGTTCACACAGTGAGAAAATACGTGAGGAGGCATTACATAGACACATAACAAAATCAATGACGAACTCCATGTAAAATACTGTGGTGACACAGACCAAATTGGCGGCTATCTTAGAAGAGCAAATCACGTAAATGTTCTCAAACATAAGTGCTCATTAAAGATATTGCCCGTGGATTACAAAAGTGAAATTAAAGCAATTCATGAAAACATTATACATAATATATTTGCATAAAGATAGTGTATTTACCATAATGGTAATTCAAATTGTTTATAATCACGTAATTGTTCTCAAACATAAATGCTCATTAGAGATATTACCCATAGATTAAAAACATGAAATTAAAGCAATTAATGAAAATCATTATACATAATATATTTGCATAAAGACAGTGTATTTACCATAGTGGTAATTCAAATTGTTTATATTGACCATGCACAACCTGAGAGGAAATACGTATGCACAGTGCTATCAGATACCAGTGTATCGGTAACCCTCAGGCACGGCATCTAAGGTGTACAAGGTATACGAGGTATACATAGATTCATAGTGGCATGCCTTGTAAGCCAAAAGACAATAATGTTGCTCGCTAGGGCAGAAAATATTACATGAGACAAAGTTGCTATCCCTATTGGTATCGACCAATCGCACCTAAAGCCAGTAAGGTTACCATAGTGGTAGTACATTGCAACAGGAATGTTTGTGTAACTACAAGGTTTATGTAGAATACTAAAGGAAACTATTCAAGAATTGCCTAAGCGATAGTCCTGACGAAATATACATTGAGCCATAGTGGCATAAAAGAAAAGATCG
Organism: Triturus cristatus; assembly: GCF_964204655.1. NCBI lineage: Eukaryota > Metazoa > Chordata > Amphibia > Caudata > Salamandridae > Triturus > Triturus cristatus. The sequence goes on along the minus strand of NC_140595.1, from coordinate 630,997,210 downwards.
TAATGTTGCTCAATACTCTTCAACCAAAACTTGAATAAACATATTATACAAATATCAAACGGAATATCCATGTATCAAAAATGCTTTCCACAAGTGTGTACTTCTGTAAAGTTGAAAACAAAACATTTCAATAATCAGGTCAACGCAAATGGTTGGCACAATTGGACACTGTCAGTTTTACATGACCACCGAAGGTAGCTAAACGTAAGCCTCCTAAAAGAGCAGAGTGAAGTGGAAAAAAGAATTAGAAAAAATTGAAAAATGATTATATGCAAGAGATCTTAACTTTACGTATAGTGGACCCAGGAGACGGGGAAGAAAAGGGTAAGGAATCCGGGTCGGATGAGACAGTCCGGAGGCGGTGAGTCCCTTACTTTCCTCCTGTGCAAAAGGAGAACAGAAAAAGTGATGTTAAAAATAACCTGAATTACTATTGTAACAATCTACACACAGTAACACAGACAATTAAAATTATTGTCATAACTATATAGCATGAAAGATTCAGAAACAGAAACAGGATTATATAGACACAGCAATCCTCATGTAGATGTGTGTTTAATTCCTCATCCAGGTTGTGTCCCTTAGGGTACATGGTCTCGAGTTCCAATATCCATTTGGATTCTCGTTTACGTAATTTAAGAACTCGGTTACCGCCTCTAGGGCCGGTATGTACCTGCTCAATGATAAATTAACTCAAAAGGGAGCTATTGGAGAGATGGAATTCCTGAAAATGCCTGGCTATAGGATAGTGATTATCTTTTTTCTTTATAGCACATATGTGCTCGAGCACTCTCTTTTTAGCCCTAAAGGTGGTGCTACCTACATACCTCAACTTACATGGGCATTCCAATACGTATACAGTGAAGGTGGTACTGCATCTTAAGAATTGGTTAATTTTCTTAAGTTTGTTCTGTCCTGGTATAACGTATTCTTGTGTCATGTAGCTGTTGCAGCAGGCCTTACAGTGCCCACAAGGAAAAAAGCCTTTGAGGTTGTGTTCACCACAAGATGATACCTGGGTCATGTTGTTGCGTACAAGGATGTCCCTAAGGCTATGACCCATTCTGTATGTAATGCTGGGTCTATGTTGTAAAGTGTGGCCAATAATGGGGTCACTCGTGAGAATATTCCACTTATCCACTAAGATTTTTTAAATTTGTTTGAAATTCCCATTAAACGTCATAATGACTCTACTGTCTTTGGGTTTCGAAGTTTCACCTTCTTCTGTGTTTTCAGTGGATATGATCAATGTCTGTGTTCGGTCAATTTTATTGACCCTATTGAGTGCTCGTTTAATATATATATATATATATATATATATACTTATATATATGTATTCACTGATGACATCACTGATGACGTCATCCATGTGACAAATTAGTGCACCTTCTCACACCTTAATATAACCTTTGATACACCGACTCAAAATTTCAGACGGCCATTTTGACAACCATAGATACTCCAATACCAATAACTACACACCCACTCCATGACTTTTAGGTCTACATACATGTCCACTCACTCACCTGTACAGTCACTCATACTTACAGTCACTCTGTGCATTTATACACCTGTATAGACACTCACACACCGCCAATCATCCATTGAGGTACTGGCACATCTAGTCAGTCATGCAAATAATTAATCACAGTCCAATTTACTCACCTATACAGTTAAACACACTCAAGTTCACTTACTCATAAAAATACAAACAAATTCTGTGTCTTCCTGCAGAAAAACAAACAGCACATGACACAGATATCCTTGCACTATGGCGCATACAGCCACTCCCAAAATCACACACTCTCACATATAGATAGTTATATACTCTTACACACATATACACTGCGTTTCACATATGTAGTTACTGACACATGTACAACTGAGATATACATTCAATCACTAACACACCCTTACATACAGTCACCCAACCATACAGTATATTACAGATGCACTCTTAAAACCATGCACCCACTGAATCACCCACTCACACATCTAGTCACAGAGTTACACACACCCTACCCACACAAACACTCAGGCACCCATACAGATACTCAGACAACCAATCAATAACCCATATAGACACTCATATAGCTATATCATCCATTCACACACTTGTACACCCACTTATTCTTCAACAGGCCTTTCCCTATATATATTAAACATATTAAAACTGTTCAGAAACACATACTCAATGGATGATGTCTTCAGTGATGTCATCAGTGATGTCATTTGAGATGTCCTCAGTGATGTCATGAGTGATGTCACTGACCATGTCATGAGTGATGTAATATGTGACGTCATCAGCAGTGCATTGCGGGGGCGCGAGTTATAGTTAGCTGAACTAACTATAACAGGGGAATTTCTAGGGTTTTGTACGAGGGAAATGTCCAGCTAACTATAACGCCCCTGAAACCTATGGTTTTTTCAGTGAATTTCTAAGGTTTTTTAAATGCTAATTCCTAACTATAACGTGCCTGAAACCTATGGTTTTTTCAGTGAATTTCAAAGGTTTTTTAAATGCCAATTCCTAACTATAACGTGCCTGAAACCTATGGTTTTTTCAGTGAATTTCAAAGGTTTTTTAAATGCTAATTCCTATCTATACCTTATCTCTAAAGATACTTTTTAAAAGTAGGGTGCACATTAGTTTTGTGGAAAGCATCTTTGTGATTGGTTAAGAAAAAGCAGTTTCAACGTGGAGTACATATTATATGATAAAATTTGTTCAGCTCAACCACACCTGCTACTTGCATTTGGAAGGCACTGTTCGAACTTAAAACAATCGTGAACTTTTAACCTGCACGTGTCGTTAAGTGTTCAAGAAAATGTTGCAAAAAAATATCGTTAAGTTTTAAAAAATGTATGAACTTTTAACCTGCACGTGTTGTAGAATGTTCTAGAAAGTGTGTTGATAGAATACGTTGCACTTCTGACTTCTAAGTGTTGTTGAATATTATAAAAACGGTTCATATGGAAAATTAAAAAGAAACCAATAGTGAAGTTTTGAAACCTAAAAGAATCAAGGAACTATTCTAATTTATTCTTTACATGTATTTATGTGTGTAGCAACAACATTATAGACACAACAGCACCAGGAAGAGGAAAAAGCAAGGAGTGGGGGGAGGGGGGAGATGGGCAGAATTGCACACATGCACAATTAAGTACAACACACATATAGACTAACAATGGCCAAAATGAAACACACCAACAAGGAGCACAAGTCACACAACCCGCCAACATCACACCACTGAACGAGCATAGAAGTGAAAACCACGCTGCATTCATACAGGATGTGTACAAAGGCCTGTCGTTGGTGTTGTGGGATGTCTGCGACCGTGGTCATCATGGATGAGATGCCCAGCATTTGGCACATGGTCGGGTTCACTGTGTGTTATGTTGCCAAACGTCTGCTCCTCCCTCCCACGAGCCCCTTACACTTTTGTACGGTGCGCTATTGTATCTCGTGCACTCGTACGGTACACCATTGTAATGCCTATTTGCGCATGTCCTGCTACATTCCAACTACACCATCACAGTGCCGTTTGGAGGTGGTGCATGCCACTTTACAACATCGACTGCTGCGGCTCTTGTAGCAGGTCACACCAGAACACAGAGACACACTTACCGCACTTCCTGTACACGGACATGTCCGAGACACGCCGTTCTCAGATAGGCACACCCCTGCACTGACCTGTGAACCCCAGACCAGCACATGCCAGTTGTGCATGCAGGAGGATGCGTGCGTAGCTACACGTCCAGGCTCACTGCCAACGCTGAGGTGACAGCACACTGTGATGTTGCAGGGCTCGTGCCTATCATGCTAAGACAATGACCACAGGGACACACTTACTAAGATGTGGGTTTGGGGGGCATTGGCGGTCCTGGAGTTGTTGAGATGAGTCTTCTGGCCCTCATGGGTATCCCTGTATCATGCTCATTGACTCTATGGCACCTGTGGGTGTTCTGGTGTGGCTCTTGGCTGTGTTCCCTTTCATGGTGCAGGTAGTTGTCCTGCTTAACACCTGCAGAAAGCAGGTGTAAAATCCCTGGTGCTAACGTGTCTTATCGCCGGAATTTGTTTCGCATTGCAATTGGTGTGAAAGTTGTGATGTGATTTTTTTCGTGTGCAGAACAATATACGAACTGAGCAGTGTATCTCGTCAAGATCCAGCACCTGACGCACTATTCCCAATCAATATAAATACAATGAGATTTCTTAATAGATTTTGTGTGTACACTGTAAGTGCAGCCAATACCTCAGTGCAATTCAATACAGGATTTTAGTATTTAGAATAAATCGGAAAGGTGCACCTCGTGCCTTTTTGCACGGGAACGGCTAGTCTCCATTTCATTATCAGCACTTTAACGGAAGTAAAGTTGAGATAAATCTAACACACTATTCAGAAGTTGGTGCAAACTGCAGATATCACCAGTATTCCAGCGATAAGTGCCCCAAAATTTAACACCATGGTGGACTCCATCAAATAACAGTAATAAGAACAAGAAAGAGTCACACAGCATTTAAGAGAACAACCAAAAATGTTATTAATTTATTTTTTTTTCAAAATTTATTTTTTTAAATCATAAATATGTAAACGATAAACTATTTTCAAACTTTATTTTTTTATTAACATATATATGAACGATAAACTAATAAACAAAATGTAACAACAATAATACAAAACAACAAGGCGGAACACTCCTGTGGGGACCATGATGTCGACAACAGACCTGGAAAATCAGAAAGATTGTTAAAAAAATAAACAACATGCTATTCTCAACAAAATACCACAAGAAACAAATCACAGATATATAAAATGCATACAGCTAACAAAAGTTTATAAGTTTAACTTACAAAAATTGTAAATGTTGCCGCTTTAAAATATTTACCGAATCTGAGGAAAATGTTTTTCAGAAGGCACCACGCCCACAACGTTTTTCTTCAGTGGTGAGGAAATTTTTTACTTTTCCCAAGGAGCAAACAAAGACCAATGCCACCTTGGTCACGTGCAAGATTTGCAAAAGAGTTCTGTCACGAGGGGATCCTAACAAGAAATACTCGTACGGCAAGGCAAGTATGATGAAACACCTAAGGACCCTTCATCCGAACAATCTTGCACGAGAAGAGTGCAAACAGATGAGAAACAGTCCTTTTCTGTATCTGTAAAAAAGAATCACAAATAAATGTATATTAATAACTTTCAAAATTATACTATTCCATTACTGTACAAACACATTTTATATAAATACTGACTAAGAAACTATGTCCCTGAACCACAAGTGTGACGATGGTTAAAACACTACATGCATAGTGCATACTACTTTGAAGCAGTTCATGCCCTAAAGCCTACCTCACTAAAACTCTGCATGCTAACTGACTAAATGATTACAGTACTATAAGGAGACACACTGGGTGAGTGACAGAGTGTTTGCAAGAAGAGTATGAATACTAACTAGGGAATTGAAGGTGTGAAACACAACTGTGTGGGTGATTACTGGACTGCATCCATACTGCATAGGCATTTAAAGCAGTCCATGTGCTAAGGCCTGGCTCACTGCGTGACTACTTGGGTACTGACTGAATGATTAGAATACAGCAAGGAGAGTGCCTAGGTGAATTTATAAGTGCTAGGCTTTTCGCACAGGGAATGGATTAGTTCTTGGTACTGAATGGGTCACTAGAGGAGTGCAAAGGCAGTGACAAGATGTTTGCTGGACTGTATGGATACTGACTAGGAAATTGAAAGTGTGAAAGACAAGTGTCTAGGTGGTTAGAAGACTGCATGCATAGTGGATAGGGGTTTGAAGCAGTCCATGTGCTAAAGCCTGGCTCAGTGCATGAATACTTAGGCACTGACTGAATCATTAGAGTACTGGAAAGAGAGTGTCTTGGTGAATTTATAAGTGTTTGGGTTTTGGCACAGTGAATGGATTAGTACATGGTGTTGAATGGGTCACTAGAGGACTGCAAAGGGAGTGACACGATGTTTGCAGGACTGTATGGATACTGACTAGGAAATTGAAAGTGTGAAAGACAAGTGTCTAGGTGGTTAGAAGACTGCATGCATAGTGGGTAGGGGTTTGAAGCAGTCCATGTGCTAAAGCCTGGCTCAGTGCATGAATACTTAGGCACTGACTGAATGATTAGAGTACTGCAAAGATAGTATCTTGGTGAATTTATAAGTGTTTGAGTTTTCGCACAGTGAATGGATTAGTACATGATGCTGAATGGGTCACTAGAAGACTGCAAAGGGAGTGACAGGGTGTTGTTTGGATACTGACTAGGGAATTGAAGGTGTGAAAGACAATTGTGTAGGTGGTTAGAGGACTGCATGCATAGTGGATAGGGTTTGAAGCAGTCCATATACTAAGGCCTGGCTCACTGGATGAGTACTTGGGTACTGACTGAATGATTAGAGTACTGCAAGGAGAGTGCCTGGGTGAATTTATTAGGGTTTGGCGCAGTGAATGGATTAGTACATGATGCTTAATAAGTTCACTAGAGGAGTGCAAGGGGAGTGACATGGTGTTTGCTGGAAGTGTATGGATACTGACTGGGGAATTGAAGGTGTGAAAGACAAGTGTGTAGGTGGTTAGAGGACTGCATGCATAGTGGATAGGGGTTTGAAGAAGTCCATGTGCTAAGGTCTGGCTCAGTGCATTAATACTTAGGCAGTAACTGAATCATTAGAGTACTGGAAAGAGAGTGTCTTGGTGAATTTATAAGTGTTTAGGTTTTGGCACAGTGAATGGATTAGTACATGGTGTTGAATGGGTCACTAGAGGACTGCAAAGGGAGTGACAGGGTGTTTCCTGGAAGTGTATGGATACTGACTAGGCCTGGGCAAAAATTTCGTTCCGTTCGCGGAAATTGCGATAATTTGACATTTTTGCGTTCCGCGGAAAGCGCGAAAATGTCAAAATTTCCGCATTCCGCAGCTTTGCGATAATTTGGTTCTTGCTCGCGCTGTAAAATAATACATTCTCGCGCGCGCGCGATCGCCTTACCTGAATCCCTGCGTTCGCCAACAAGTTTTCTTGATCCGGTCGCGTTCTCCATGAGATGTATTGATTTTAGCCATTTGCGCTGTCTCGCGACAGTTCGCGCCCGCAGTGACGTCATGCGTCGCGCGATCACGTCTTTCTTCTCGCGATCATGCACCGCGAGACAACTGAAAACAAGATGGCCGCGCCCACGAGCAACCACATGGGTAAGTTGGCGAGCCGCAACCATGCAGAAAATCTCGCGAACATGCGGGAAAAAAACTTCCGCATCTTTGCGATATTTCCGCGTGTTTGCGATAATTTTTAACATTTTCGTGATAATTTGCGAAAGTGGATTTCGCAAATTCCGGCCACCCCTAATACTGACTAGGGAATTGAAGGTGTAAAAGACAAGTGTATAGTATGTTAGAACACTACATGCATACTGCATAGACATTTGAAGCAATCTATTTGGTACTTAGAAACTGACTAAATAATCAGACTACTTCTAGGACAGTGCTTAGGTAAAACTTTTAAATTTTCAGTTCTGCCACAGTGAAGAGAATAGTACATGGTACTGCACCTTAGTGTCAAACCCTGACTCATGTTATCAATGCATCAGCAAAGACTAGCTTCTAATGCTACTAAAACTTGACAACATGACAGGTTTTAAAAGAGTTATCTGCTAAAAAATACACAATGTTACCAAATGCTTCTCTCACAGTGGTTCCCAAATGCACACAGACTCAGTGTGATTCTAGACAACAACCCCTATACCTAGGAGTTTACCAAAAATCATTCACTACTGTGGAAGTGGTAAGGGAACTGCACACAATCTTCATATTTCAGGACTGCACTTTTGTGTCAAAGCCTGACTCATTTCATCAAAGCATTAACAAAGACTGGCTTCTAATGCTACTAAAACTTGACAGCATGACCGGTTTTAAAACAGTTATCTGTCAGCAAATACACGATATTACCAAATGCTTCTCTCACAATCCTTACCCAAATGCACACAGACTCACAGTGTGATTTTAGACAATCAACACTATCCTAGGAGTTTACCAAAACTCATTCACTAGTCTAGAAGAGTTATTGGTACTGCACACAATCTACATATTTAAGTACAGCACATCAGTGTCAAAGCATGACTCATTTAATCAACGCATAAGCAAAGACTGGATTCTAATGCTACTAAAACTTCACAACATGACAGGTTTTAAAAAAGTTATCTGTCAGCAAATACATGATGTCACCAAATGCTTCTCTCACAGTGATCCCAAATACACACTAACTCACACGGTGATTCTAGACAAGCACCACTATCCCTAGGAGTTTACCAAAACTCATTCACTACAGTGCAAGTGGTAAGGGAACTGCACACAATCTACATATTTCAGGACTGCACTTTTCTGTCAAAGCCTGACTCATTTAATCAAATCATAAGCCATAACTGTCTTCTAATGCTACTAAAACTTCACAACATGACAGGTTAAAACAGTTATTTGTCAGAAAATACACAATGTTACCAAATGCTTCTTTCACAGTGGTTCCCAAATGCACACATATTTACTGTGTGATTCTAGACAAACAACACTATCCCTTGCACTATACCAAAACACATTTCTTCATCTAGAAGAAGTACTACATTTTAGTATAGAAACATAACATAACTCATTTCACAAATTCATAAACAATGACTGGTTTCTAATTCTACCAAAATATGAAAACAGCACAGTTATCTGTCTGCAAACACATGAAAAACACAAATGCTTATCACAGAATGGTTTCTACATGCACACACACTGTCAATAAGATTGTAGAGAAAAAAAGTACTCCCTACACTTTAGCAGGAGAAATACATTAGTCTGATTAAAATCAAAATAGTCTACATACATCCCCTCACAATTAAATAACTCATCTTTCAAGTTCTTTTGTAGATTAAGAAGTATATCAGTCACTCACCATATTTTCTTTTTCAGAATCTCTGCACTGTGCACCTCAGCAAAAACAAAGAATGGAAAAGTTTCCCTTTCATTTTCCACACATATACATGTAAACATCAAATCACAATCCTTCACACATAAACTCAAAAGCAAACACACATTTCTATTGGTTAAACATTTCAACCCTTTCCAACTGAAATACATTTCAACCCTTCCCCCAATCTGCCTTCTGCCTGTTACCATAGAAACAGGTCATGGAACACTGCACTAAGCACACAGGTCAGAAGTTCAGCACACAATGTTCCTACACAAGAGAGGAAGTGTGCCTCACTTTTCAACATATCAGCTAATCATATATAATGTTCCTTACAATCTGTTTTTGTTAACCAATAAGAATCATACCTTTAAAAAACAGAAATATACACCCTGCCTTTCAGTGTACAAAGTAGTCATACAATCAATGATTTCTTGTCTTTTTTAAAAAAAAATCCGTGGATCCGCGCACCCAACGCGATAAGATGCGCGCACCGTGCGTGCATTTCGCAGTTTTTTGTTTTTTAAAGGGGGCCCCAGGGTGTCCTTCTGGGACCCCCTAAGCACCTCTAGAGGGTCAGAGTATTTCCACTCTGCCCCCTTTATATGTTTTACACACTTATTCCCCTTGCTTCTTCAGCCTCGCTTCTACTGAGGCAGAAAATGGCCGCCAGCAGTCCCTGGTTTTGAATGTAGAGAGACACTCGACAGCCAATTAGCATTCAGCGCGCGATCGGGAGGGTGCGCGCTTGGTGCGGGGAGGGTGCGCTTGCGGTGCGGGTAGGGTCCGCGGATCCTCCCCGGCCATAGATATTTATGTACTTTTAACTCTAATTTTCTCAGGAACTACTGAACGGATTCACACCATTTATGCAAAAGGCACGAGTCTGAACTGAGGACTACCTCTTTACCAAATTTGGTGTCATTCCGTTCAGCGGTTCGGGCTGTAGCTGCGACAACAGATCCTATGGGAAATTGCATGGGGAAAACGTGTTTTGGGACCCCCCTTTTTTCTCGGCCCCCGCTTGACGAATCACCACAAAACTTTCAGGGTAGGAGCGGAGCGGAGCTGGCCAAAAGTTTGGAAAATTTCGTGAAGATTCGTCAACCGGCACCAGACTTATTGGGAATAGAATGTTGCGGATTTCCTATGGAAAATAGGTCCTAACTATAACTATCTACTGGCGACCGCCAGTAGATAATATATATAAATAATATATTAGCGTTACTTTATATGTCTAGGGAAACTTCAAACTTTTTCTCTTTTGCTCTTTTCTTCTCTTTTCCTTTCCTCTCCTTTCTTTTCTTTTCTTTTCAGAAATGAATTTTCTGCAAACTGATGTCATTTGAGATCACTTTTTCTAGTTGGATTCACACATGTGTGTATGAATTTTATGCATATCTGGACTTGGTGAACCATTTTCATACCAGTTATTCCAATGTGAGCAAACGGTACTGTTTGAATAGCAATTTTGCTAGTTGATAGCCCATTGGTGGGCTCAATTCTGTAAGAATGAAATTTTCAAGTTAGCAAAAGAGAGGCTATGCCTGTACGTTCATAAGAAAATGAGCACTAACACAGTAATGTTATTAATGAATTGGTTCAGAAAGTCAATTATGAGAACTTGACAGATGAGTGTCTATATATTTTTTGACAACTGCGTTTTATTTCATCTTGCTCACGAGGCTGTGCATTTGAAAATGTTGTTGTCACTCTGTTTCAAATTTCTATTACAGATCGATGCCTATGAACTAGGCTAAAATGGCCGCTGCAGTAACATTAACTTTTATAATGTATTAGGAAGTCCTCTGTCTATTTTGCCAGCTAGCCCTTTTGACCAATGAGTAAGCCTGTTATTTAAGGGCGTCTATTAAGTAAACTAACTAACACTGACGAAGGCCAGGGTGCCGGAACGCGTGTGTTAGCTTCTACGGAAACGATAATAAAATGGATTCTTTTGATTGAGCCGGAATGCACTGTACGTTGTCTTTTTTAGAACGCGGTGTTTTTGTGTGTATATATATATATATATATATATATATATATATATATATATATATATATATATATTCACTGAAAAAACCATAGGTTTCACACACGTTATAGTTAGGAATTAGCATTTAAAAAACCTTGCAAATTCACTGAAAAAACCATAGGTTTCACACAAGTTATAGTTAGCTGTACATTTCACTCGTAAAAAACCAATGAAATTCCACGTTATAGTTAGTGCAGGCAACTATAACTCACGCGACCGCAATCCTCTGCTGATGCTAATACTGTATTTAGACACTTATTTGCCCATGTCTTCTTCCATTAAATTTTTGCTATACATATATTACAAATATTTTTTTTTCATAAAGACACATATGTCATTAGCAGAGGATTGCGGTCGCGTGAGTTATAGTTGCCTGCACTAACTATAACGTGGAATTTCATTGGTTTTTTACGAGTGAAATGTACAGCTAACTATAACTTGTGTGAAACCTATGGTTTTTTCAGTGAATTTGCAAGGTTTTTTAAATGCTAATTCCTAACTATAACGTGTGTGAAACCTATGGTTTTTTCAGTGAATTTGTACGTTTTTTTAAATGCTAAGTTACTTTACGCCGTTCGTGCCGTGCGCGCTCACTTCACGCAGTTCGTTCCGTGCGTGCACGGTGCGCTTTGCGCACCGTGCGCGCACAGTGAGCACGCGGTGCGCTTCGCACACCGCGCGCCCACTTAACGCAGTTAGTGCCTTGCACGCACGGTGGGCACGCGGTGCGCTACGCGCACCGCGTGCCCACGTTAGGCTGGATGGGCCATGTAAGCACGATGCCCTTCGCGCACCGTCCGCACACGGATGACATATTATGCGCTTCGTTCAGAAAGGTTTTCTATTAAATGTTCAATGATAACTGATGTGCCATGCACAAAAGTTGTCATGCGGGCACCTTTTGCACACGGGGGGAGGGGGATTTTGGAGTTTGTTTTTTTATATTTAATTTTTTACCGTACGCGTACGGTAAGCGTAATCGGCGTTTTTAAAAAAAAAAAAAATATTTTTTGGGCCTTGGATGGCCTTCTGGCAAACCATAACCAAGGCTAGGTGGTTAGGAGCTGTCTAGCCTGCCCCCTTTTTATGATATCCAACTTTGTTTTTCCTCCACCCCTCCGAGTGCGAGAGAGAAAATGGCGGCCGACACTTCCTGGTTTCGACCGATTCGAATGTTTACTAAGATCTAACAGCCAATCAGAATCGCGCTCGCGCACGGCACCGTACGCGTACGGTAAGCTTACGGTGCGCGCTCGGAGCGCGCTTACAGATATATATATTGATTTAAATGCTATTTTCTCAGGAACTACTGAACAGATTTACACCAGACCTACAAAAGGCACTTCCTTGACCTGAGGACTACCTCTCTGCCAAATTACAAGTAATTATGTTCAGCCGTTCGGGCTGTAGCTGTGTCTAAAGGTCCTATGGAAAAATGCATGGGGAAAACGCATTTTGGGACCCCCCTTTTTTCTCAGCCCCCGCTTGACGAATCCCCCCGAGACTTTCAGGGTAGGAGCGGAGCGTAGCGCCCCATTAGTTTTGAAAATTTCGCGAGGATTCGTCGACCGGCGCCAAAGTTATTCCAAATAGAATGTTGCGGATTTCCTATGGAAACAGGGTCCTAACTATAACTACCTACTGGCGACCGCGTTATAGTTAGTGCAGGCAACTATAACTCACGCGCCCGCAATCCTCTGCTGATGCTAATATTGTATTTAGACACTTATTTGCCCATGTCTTCTTCTATTAAATTTTAGCTATACATATATTACAAATATTTTTTTTCATAAAGACACATATGTCATCAGCAGAGGATTGCGGTCGCGTGAGTTATAGTTGCCTGCACTAACTATAACGGGGGAATTTCATAGGTTTTTTATCAGTAAAATGTCCAGCTAACTATAACATGTGTGAAACCTATGTTTTTTTCAGTGAATATATATATATTACCTACTGGCGGTCGCCAGTAGGTAGTTATAGTTAGGACCCTGTTTCCATAGGAAATCCGCAACATTCTATTTGGAATAACTTTGGCGCCGGTCGACGAATCCTCGCGAAATTTTCAAAATAGGCGGGGCGCTACGCTCCGCTCCTACCCTGAAAGTCTCGGGGGGATTCGTCAAGCGGGGGCTGAGAAAAAAGGGGGGTCCCAAAACGCGTTTTTCCCATGCATTTTTCCATAGGACCTTTAGACACAGCTACAGCCCGAACGGCTGAACAGAGTTACTTGAAATTTGGCAGAGAGGTAGTCCTCAGGTCAAGGAAGTGCCTTTTGTAGGTCTGGTGTAAATCTGTTTAGTAGTTCCTGAGAAAATAGCATTTAAATCAATATATATATCTGTGGCAGCTTACGGTGCGCTTACGGTAAGCTTACGGTAAGCTTACCGTACGCGTACGGTGACGTGCGCGAGCGCGATTCTGATTGGCTGTTAGATCTTAGTAAACATTCGAATCGGTCGAAACCAGGAAACGGCGGCCTCCATTTTCTCTCTCGCACTCTGAGGGGGGAGGAAAAACAAAGGCAAAAAACATGTAAAGGGGCGGTTTAGACAGCTCCTAACCACCTAGCCTTGATGAAGGTGTCCCCAAAGATCTCCCAAGACCAAAAATTCAAATTTTTTTTTTTGAAAAATCACCGATTACGCTTACGCGTACGGTAAAAAAAAATTTTAAAAAAAAATTTATCCACACTCTCCCCAACCCTGTTTGCAAATGGTGCCCGACGGGCACCATTTGCGCATGGCATATAATAATAATAGGAAAAATAAAAGAATCCCTTTTCCAACTAAGCGCATAATATGTCCTCCATGTGCGCACGGTGCGCGAAGCACATCGTGCGTACATGGCCCATCCAGCGTAACGTGGGCACGCGGTGCTGGTAGCGTACCGCATGCCTACCGAGCGTGCACGGCACTAACTGCGTAAAGTGGGCGCGCGGTGCGCGAAGCGCACCGCGTGCTCACTGTCGCGCACCGTGCGCGCACGGAACGAACTGCGTTAAGTGGGCACGGACGCCACGAATGGCGTAAAGTAACTTAGCATTTAAAAAACCGTACAAATTCACTGAAAAAACCATAGGTTTCACACACGTTATAGTTAGGAATTAGCATTTAAAAAACCTTGCAAATTCACTAAAAAAACCATAGGTTTCACACATGTTATAGTTAGCTGGACATTTTACTGATAAAAAACCAATGAAATTCCCCCGTTATAGTTAGTGCAGGCAACTATAACTCACGCGACCGCAATCCTCTGCTGATGACATATGTGTCTTTATGAAAAAAAAATATTTGTAATATATGTATAGCTAAAATTTAATGGAAGAAGACATGGGCAAATAAGTGTCTAAATACAGTATTAGCATCAGCAGAGGATTGCGGTCGCGTGAGTTATAGTTGCCTGCACTAACTATAACGGGGGAATTTCATTGGTTTTTTATCAGTAAAATGTCCAGCTAACTATAACATGTGTGAAACCTATGGTTTTTTCAGTGAATATATATATATATATAAAGGTTATAGTAATGTTATAGTTAGGTGAATTTGTCAGTGCAAACATTAATGTTTTGAAATAAAAACAACATCGAAATTCACCAGTTATAGTTAGCAGCGCTAAGTGTAACTTGCGCCCCAGCCATGCACTGCTTATGACTTCACAGACATGACTCATAACATGTTCTATGACATAATTTATGACATCACTGATGATTTCTCAAATGACATCATTGGTGATATCACTGATGACATCATCAATGAATGTTCTAGTTTGTTTTATAATTTACATAGTGGCGGGTAGCTGTCATATTACTTTTCTACCTATGTTTGTTCAGCTTAGATTCAGGTAATGCGTGTAAGTGTTTACAAAATGCATGTGCTCCTAATGCACCATAGCTGTGTAGAGATTTTGAACATGTGATACATGTTTTTATTAAGCCTGGGCAAAGCACTACACTACGCTTGCGTAGTTTGCGAAGTTCGCGCTACTTCGCACTACGCAAACTGCACGTAGCACAGTGCGAACACGCGTAGCGTAGTGTTGCGTAGTGCTGCGGTCATTTTTTGCTTGCTCGCGGTCCTCAACGTCAAGTTGGCGACCGCGAGCAAGCAAAATGACATCCCGGCGAGACTTTTTCCTTGTTCGCGATCAGCAACTTCAAGTTGGCGATCGCGAGCATGGAAAATAAACCTCCCGGCGAGATTCCCAACGCGAGGAGGTCAGGTTTCTCATTGCGAGTGGTCGCGTATGCTCGCGACCGCTCGCGATGAGAAACTACCAGTTCGCGTTGAGAAAGCTGAAGCTCGAGTAAAAATCTACTCGAGCAGCAGAAAACTACAGCTCGCACTGTGCAAGATGCCATTTTCAATGATTGCACAGTGCCGGTTGCTTGTCCGCACTGTGCAATCATTGAAAACGACATCTGGCACAGTGCGAACAAGGTACTACGCAGTTCGCGAAGTGCTACGCGTAGCTCGCGTAGTGCGAACTTCACTTTGCGTAGCTTCACGAAGTGCTACTTCGCGAACTACGCCCAGGCCTAGTTTTTATTCTTGAGTAACTCTGTGTGCAGGTGACAGTTGACTTCTGTTCATTATGCTTCAAGCAAGTTTCCTATAGGAGAAAGATTCTACGTAGTACATACTAACTTTTGTAAGCTGCCTTGAGTTATTAGAATCTCGTCAGCGTGATAACATGTAATTAACACAGAAGACTGTGTGTACCAAGAACTAAGATAAGCAGGTGGGCTAGTTTTGCTAGAATAGTTGAGCTATCTGTAGAGCTTTCACCATAGTGTAGTGTGCAAATAGTACGTTCTTTAGCACCTTTAGAGTGTGATTCAGCAAATTGTGTGTTTTTTAAAACTGTTGCATAGCGTGTACACTGTTCTTAGATTTTTTTCAATACTTTATGGTCCATTTCTCATCAGAGTATCACTGTCTGCAAACAGTGTGATACAGAGTAAACTCTCTCCTTAAAGAAAAAAGTGTCTACAGTACCTACTTTTCGGCTCAACTTCATTTCTCATCGTAGGTTTGGTGAGGATCAAAGGTTTATATGAGGAAAAGCTGTCCATATTAGGGCATTTCTTTTTGAACTGGCATTCACTATTTTGGCTTTCTGTCAACAGCTGTATGTATATTGAACACTGCAGTGAATGAGTGTTTCTTGTATATCTGTGGTCAATAGTAAATTTGTCTATGCAACCTGTAAAGTGTATCCTATAGACTCAATGTTACATTTAATGCTTGTTTTCAACATCTAAGTGAGTTGTTTGTGGGCAGTAGTAATGGGTGATTTTCTCCTGAGCTATTTTGCATTTACGCTTAGGACTCTATTGTTGTTCTAATTTATAGAGCAATATATGTGAAAGTGAAGCTTGCATGATGCAATCAGTCATGTCATCAATTATGTCATTCGAGATGTCATGAGTGATGTCATAAATGATGTCATAGACCAACCATATCATGAGTGATGTTATGTGAGGTCATAAGCAGTACATGGCGCGGGCCCAATTTATAGTTAGCGCTGCTTATTCAAACTGGTGAATTTCTGTGTTTTGCTTGTTCAAAATGTTCACACTGACAAATTCACCTAACTATAACATTACTTTAATCTTTGGGTTTTTCAGTGATTTTCTAGGGCTTTTTTTTAAAGTACAATAATTATTTTTGTGAGTGAATGTATGGTAGAATGACTTTATAATATATGTTGTGTTCCGATATTTGTATTGTAACAAAATGGGATATAGTTCACAGTTTGGAAAATCTTTATAAAATGTGTTTGGGTATTCGATCGATACATATTTAATAGAAATTGTTTATTTGGTCAGCAATTGTAACTCTGATATCAAGACATGTCACCAGCAATCCTCTCTTGAGGTGTCATTACTCTCACAATGACGGGTCAGCATAGTAGGGTGTGTAGATGGACTGGCCTCTCTGCTAAGACTTCTCTCTGTAATGATGGGTGTGTGTAGTAGGGTGTGGTGAGGGACTGGCCTCTCCTTTCAAACATTGCTCTCTGATGATGGATGTGTCCAGTAGGGTATGGGGAGGGACTGCCCTCTCCTTGTAGACCTCTCCCTCAGATGACAGGTGTGAGTAGTAGGTTGTGTGGAGGGTCTGGCCTCTCTGCTGAGACCTCTTTCTGTAATGATAGGTGTGCATAGTAGGGTGTGGGGAGGTACTGAGCTCTCCTTTCAGACATCTCTCTTAGCTGACTGGTGGGTGTAGTAGGGTGTGTGGAGGAATTGGCCTCTCTGCTGAGACCTCTCTCTATAGTGATAAGTGTGCATGGTAGGGTGTGGGGATGGACTGGGCTCTCCTTTCAGACCTCTCTCTCAGATGACTGGTGTGCGTGGGAGGGTGTGTGAGGGGACTGTCCTCTCCTTACAGACATCTCTCTCAGATGACAGATGTGTGTAGTAGAATGTGTGAATGGATCGGCCTCTTTGCTGGGACCTCTCTCTGTAATGTTGGGTGTGCGCAGTAGGGTGAGGGGAGGGACTACCCTCTCCTTTCAGACCTCTCTCTCGGATGTCTGGTGTGTGTGTTGGGGTATGTGGAGGGGCTGGCTTTTCCTTTTAGCCCTCACTCTGTCCGATGGCAGATGTGCGTAGTAGGATGTGTGAAGGGACTGGCCTCTTTGCTGAGACCTCTCTCTGTAATAATGTGTGTGCATAGTAGGATGTGGGAAGAGTCTACAATCTCCTTTCAGACCTCTCTCTCAGATGACAGGTGTGCCTAGTACAGTGTGGGGAGGGACTGGCCTCTCTGGTGAGACCTCTCGCTTTAATGATGGGTGTGTATAGTAGGAGGTGGAGAGGGACTGTCCTTTCCTTATAGACCTCTCTCTCAGATGATGGGTGTGCATAGGCGGGTGTGGAGAGGGACTGCCCTCTCCTTTTAGACATCTCTCTGAGATGAGTGAAGGGACTGGGCTCTCCTTTCAGACCTCTCTCTCAGATGACGGGTGTGCATACTACAGTGTGGGGAGGGACTAGCCTCTCTGGTGAGACATCTCTTTTTAATGATGGGTGTGTGTAGTAGGGGGTGGAGAGGGACTGGCCTTTCCTTTCAGACCTCTCTCTCAGATGATGGGTTTGTGTAGTAGGGTGTGGGGAGGGACTGCCCTGTCCTTTCAGACCGCTCTCTCAGATGACGGGTGTGCATAGTAGGGTGTTTGGATGAGCCTTTACTCACAACACTTCTCAACCCAATGAGTATAAATTGTAGAGTCTGATAAACACCATCTCCAGTAATACTCCTTCATACAGTAACAATTGTGCCTTGCACAGTGTATTTAAACATCACCTACTCCTTCATACTGTTCACAATTCTGATAGAGTCTCACATGATCGTAACATTTAAAAAAAAAGATTTAACCATCTACACATCACATTACTCATTTCTTACACACTTTCTCTTAAAAACAAACACTACAATATGCATTCCTACTAATGGAGTGTATTGAGAACTCATCTACTCCTTTTTTTTTTTAAGTTTGAGTTTATTGAAGAAATAAAGAAGGGAAGGAGAAGGGAGGGGAAAGGGGTATAATCATCATGATAAGCATATACAAAGAATAAGCAGTTCAATAGAAACTCTCATGAAAAGCAAATATAACAAGCATGAAGTTTACATGAGCAGAACCTACGTATAGGAATGAAAAATACCAGATAATATAATAGAACATAATATCATAGCAAAAAGGCTTTAAAGAAACAAGAAAATCATGGTGGCTTACGCACCTCAACTGTGTCAGGGTCTGGAGAGGCGTGCACTGGGGCAAAGGAGGAGAGATAGGATACCAAAGGGAGCCAAATCAGGTCGTGTTTAATTGCTAGGGAAACGGGAGAGACGCAATTAGTATCTAGGCGATGATGGAAGCAAACTGCATTCCACCAAGATTGGTAGGAGACATTTGCAGCCTGTTTCCAATTAGAAGTAATGGTATGGAAGGCCACAGCAACTAGAAGGTCAAGTAATAGATAGTGGGAAGGATATTGCGGGAGGGACGGTGATAGGGAACCTAGAAAAGCTTGTAAAGGGGAAAAGGAAATTTGAAGTCGGAATATTTTTTGTATTTGTGTCCAAATTAGGTGCCAGGACTTGGAAATAGGAGGGCATTCAAGCAACATGTGTTTGAGATCGGCAACGGGACAGGAACAGGACCAACAAATAGGGGATGTATCAGGTGAAAAATGGGATAAAGCATGTGGAGTACATAAAGTTCTGTTATAAATAAAATATAAGATTTGGGTAGTATTAGCAGCCCTAGAGGTTTTATGAAGCTTAGCCCATATTTTGTCCCAAAAAGGTATTGGCCAATCCTGAGAAAGATCCAATTCCCATGCATTCTCGATTTTAGATTTTAGTCTGTCAGTGGAGTATCGGAGAAAGTTATAAATGGCAGAGGCTGAGGGAGACGATTCCAATAAGAAAGAAGTAGCTCTGCGGTCCAAAGGAATATCGGTAGATGGCGCCAAGGAGCGAAGATATGAGATCAGGACTGGGAGAAGGGCATGATACTGCGATCGAGCAGAAGAGGGCAGTGAGAAAGAGGATTGAAGTTCCTGGAATGAGAGAGGAGTATCTTGGGAAATTAATTGAGAGATCCAACACAATCCTCGAGAATGCCATGTCTTCCAAAATATGGTGCGATTACGAATTTTGAAAAGAGAATTGTGCCATATCGGTTGTTCGTGAATGGAGAGAAGGGAGGGATAAGATGATATTATGTAAGGGAGGAGGAGAGTACGGGAATGAGAAATAACTGGCGTACGAAAGCGGACTAAAGAAGACGTGAAGAATAAGAACTCGCGAAAGGTAAAGGGGGATAGAAAGGAAGATTCCATACTTAACCAGACAGGCGGATAATGCGGAAGATCAGAAGAGAACCAACGGGTCGATTGTTTAAAAGAGAAAGCTCAATGATATTCTCTGAAATCCGGAAAGCGCACACCAGACTGGGCCTTCTCCTTGCGCAGAGAAGCCAGAGCTATCCGAGACCGCTTGCCATTCCATAAGAATTTCAGCAACAAGGAATCAATCCGTTGAAAGAAGGAAACTGGAATGCGTACTGGAAGCATGGAAATGGTATAGAGAAGAAGAGGGGATAACATCATTTTTATAGAATTGAGCCGACCTCACCAGGATAGAAAGAGCGGGTTCCAACGTTGAATAGCCGTGTCCATTTTCTTGAAGACATAATCAAAATTAAATTTGAGCGTATCAGACAAGAGAGGAGCGAACCAAGCACCCAAATATTTGATCTTAGATGATTGCCATAAGAAACCCGTTTGGGAAAAAAGGTGCTTTTGACAAATAGGGTTTAAAGGTAGAATGTCGCACTTATCAGCATTTAGGCGATAACCTGAGACCGCAGAAAAGGAAGACACCTGCTGGAGAAAAGAGGGAATAGAGGAAACAGGACCAGAGCAATAAAAGAGAATATAGTCAGCATAGACCGAGAGTTTAACCTGACGCGAGCCAAATTTAAAACCAGAAATACTGTTGTCCAGACAGATTTTGGTAAGAAAGGGTTCCAAGGCTAAAAGAAAAAGTAGGGGGGATAGAGGACAGCCTTGTCGCACTCCCCTGTGTAACGAGAAATAATCTGAGGTCATCCCGTTGACAAAAATGGAAGCTTGGGGATTAGAAAAGAGTAAAGATATAATAGAAATGAATTTGGAAGAAAAGCCGATCCAACGTAAGGCCTGAAACATAAAATCCCACCCAATCCTGTCAAAGGCTTTCTCCGCGTCTAAAGAAATAGCTGCGAAGGGAAGCGACAGAGAGGAAACCTTGCTAAGTATATTAAGAAAAACACGGGAATTGTCACAGATTAAAGCCTGTTGGAAGGAGCCGCTTGAAGAGCCCGCTGCAAGAAAGGATTGAAATAATAGTTACAGTTTAGGGAGAAGTAGAGAGGCGAAGTGGCTGTAAAATTCAATAGTGAAACCATCAGGGCCTGGAGACTTACCGTGACGCAATTTAGAAACAGCATGGGAGATTTCAGAAAGTGAAATGTCTCGTTCTAGGTCAATAAAATCAACGTGAGAAGCCGGGGGGAGGGGAGCGAATGAAAATATGAAAGAAGATCCGTAGTCTCCGAGATGCATTCGGGGGTATAAAGAATGTCATAGAATTTAACAAACTCAGAAAGAATGTCTTTATCTTTAAAACAAGAGTTCCCAGTGGAAGTTTTAATGGACTCAATCTTTGTACGCTCCTTTCTTATCTTTAAGTAGTTGACCAAAAGTTTCCCCATTTTGTTCTTATCCCCATAATACCTGGAATTACATTTTAGCAAAAGGTTAGAGGCAGCATCAGTTGTAAACGTATTGAAGGAAATTTTCGCATCAATAAGCTTTTTAAGAGAGATCTCAGATTTAGAAGCATGATAATCAAGCTCTAAAGTCTTAATATTAGCTAAAATGCGTTTGGACTTGGCTTCTCGAAGTTTCTTTCGTCGGGCTACAAAATTAATAATAAAACCCCTAGAGGCTGTTTTAAAAGAATCCCAAACAGTAACAAAAGAGGAATCAGGGGTATGATTGAGAAGGAAAAATTCAGTGGCAAAGGCAGTAAATTCAGAACAAAAAGTAGGTTAAAAAAGCAAAGCATTGTTGAAACGCCATTTGCCAGAGTGAGGGGAAAAAGGAAGTAGGTCAAGGTCCACATGAATCAGAGCATGGTCCGAGATTAGGATGGAACCAATGTCAGAGCGTATAGCGTGCTGGGATAGGGATTTACTAAGGAAGATATGATCAATGCGGGATTGTGATTGATGTGGAGGGTAATAAAAACTGTATTCTCTAAGATCAGGATTACACAATCTCCAGATATCCACCAAGGCATTATTTTGAAAGGTATTAACAAATTGAGAGTGTATCCTAGAGGGGACAAATTTAACATTGGAATGACGATCGAGAAAGGGATCAACAACTTGGTTACAATCTCCTCCGAGAAGTATGTAATCTCCAGAAAGAGAGGACAGTTTAGTTGAAATAGAGGGCCAAAATAATCTATCAATCCCAGTTGGGGCATATACATTAAAAAGAGTGATAGGAACACTATCTATAAGCAGTGTAACAATAACCCATCTACCATCAACATCACATTCGTGAGAAATTGAGGAAACATTTAACTTTTTATGTAATAAAATCACAACACCATTTTCTTGGAAACTGTGGGGGAGCAAAAAACATGACCCACCCAACAACGCTTGAGTTTTAGAGCCTCCGTTTCAGAGAGATGATTCTCCTGAAGGAGGGCAACATCAGAATTAAGTCTTGCTAAATGTGACAAAACCCTTTGCCTTTTAATGGGATTGTTTAAACCCTTAACGTTCCAGGATGTAACACGGAATGGAACAGCAAAGAAAAACAGCTAACAACAACATGCTTATTATTGCAGAATAAATAACTTGAGAAAACTGAGAGAATTGTAACGAAATGATGAAGGAGAGAGGGCAGAAAGAGAGAAAGCAAAGAGGAAGAAAAGGAAAAGAAGGAAGGAACCACTATGAATATAATACTGAAACCAAGGAAAGGAAGGAACAAGAAGGGGAAATGGGAGGTGAAAGAAAGTGAAAAAAGGGAGGAAAGAGCAAATGGTAAGAAATCAAGTGTAGAAAAAAGGACAGAAACAAAAATCAACAAAAAGACAGTACACGTTCTAAACGAACGACTGAAAAACATACTTACGAAATGAAAAACTCAAGAACGAGGATGGGGTGATGGTTGCCGGGAGACAGTGACGACAACATCCAGAGCAGACATCAACCTCAAATACCATGGATCCAAAAACACAGCATATAGAAAATAGCATGGCACATCAGGGTAAGAGGGAGGAAGTAGATGTCTGTAGAAACAAGAGAGATATACAATTGAAGGGAAAGACGTGTCACAGGGAGACAGGAAAAAATAAACTATAATTGAACTACAGAGGGGACATATGAGAGTGAAACGGCTGTCGGAAGAAGAGAACAATAGGGGATTCACAACATCAGCGATAATGGAGAAACAACAGAATCATAACACAACGAGTTCCAAGAAGAAGTAGCAGGTCTTGTCAACCAGGTCTGGATGCATCCATAACATCTGGGCCTTGCCGTTGGAGAAACGCCTGCAAGGCCACAGGGTCTTCATATGTGGTTGTTACGTCTTTATATGTGACCTTAAAGAGACAAGGATGTAGAAGTCCATATCTAGCATTCAGGGCCCGTAGTTGAGGTCGTATGTCCAAGAACTTCTTCCTTCGATCTGCAGTGGCCTTGGAGACATCTTGTGAAAGATAGAGGCGATGACCTTCCAACATAATTTGCTTCTTGAGCTTGGCAGCTGAAAGGACCTGTAGGAGGTCAGTGAATTGCAGGAATAACATAATGACACCTCTAGGTTTACTAGTGACCTTCGGTCCAAGGCGATGAGCCCTTTGGATGTTAACGGACGTTAAGGCCGGAGCATCTAAGATCTTGGCAAGAAAGGATTGGAAGAAGACGGTGGGGTTTGACCCCTCTGTAAGTTCTGGAAGACCATAAAGGCGTACATTGTTCCTACGATTCCTATTTTCCAAATCCTCCGTCTGACGTTTAAGTAGAAGTATCTCCGCCTCCAATGACGGAATATGGGAACAAGAGGATTGCAAAGAGTCTGTGGACGTTTCCAAAGTTTGAACGCGGGACTCCAGAGACGACCATTTTTCCTGCATAGCCTGCATGTTCTTTATGGTAGCTTCCATAAAGGGTTTGAACGCGCGAAGTTCTTCCAAGATGAGATCCATGGAAGCGGATGAGGAGTTACTCTCTAGGGATGGTGGATCCTTCTTCAGGCGCTTAGAGGAAGCTAGAGAGGACGGCAGCTTTCCCTTGTTGCGCGCTTTGGGATGGCTCCTCGTATTAAATCCGAATTTGGTGCCGTGGCGTCCACCATGACCCGGGGAGGAGGATCAGAATCCGAGTCCACCGGTAATTGAGAAGAAGTAGCCAGCTTTAAATTCCGGAGTTTTCCCACGAAGAGTCTAAGAGTCAGTTGAACGAAAGCAATAGGTCAATGATGAAAGTGCAGGAAATCGGAGTCCAAGGAAGACAGGCAAACGCAAAAGACAGGTTGAAGTCACCACAAGGCGAAGCAATGCTGAGTCGAAGCAAAAGCAAGCATGGTCATGCAAAAGTAGAATGAAATAACAAATGTGTGAGAGGAAACACAGTTGTGACCCCGTAAGATATATCCCCTCACAAGGTGCCCGAATGTGAAAACTCTCCTCAAAATGGTGTTTACACTTTGCAAAATCGACGCTTACTGTCCTGGGGAGCGGCAAACGAAGATTCTCGAAGATGTGCGATAATTCAGCAAAGCATTCCTCTAGTTAGCTACATATCAAGTAGCCTGAGAGCGCAAATTCGTCGCACCGGTTCCGGGAGCTTCACTCCGACGTCGCCACACTCATCGGGCGTTAGTCACGCCCCCCCAGCATCACTATAAAATGTAGCAAAAGTTACAGGTACACAAGTCATCCTCTGCAAGGTCCCACCGCATTCGACTAAAAGCCGCAGCAACTCAGTCGCTAGGAAAAGGCGAGGCAAATCTTGGTCACATCCCCATTACCAAAGAAAGGACTGAAATATAGCAGGAAAACACAGACTCGTTCCCAGCATCAAAAGAGGTTTGCTTAAGGTGAGTTGAGACCACCAAATTATTTGTTTAGTAAGAAACACAGCTCATGACTCACTGATAGTCCACCAGTGCTCTTGAGGAGATGGCAGATTCCTAAAATGGCGGCCATGCATTTATCTATGAGAAACAGGTTATCCTCCCAAAATTGCCCAAACACCAATGCAGGACACAAAATGCAACCCAGCAGACACGTGTATAGATGCGTTATCATTATGGGCAATTACAAATGTAGCGCTGGTGTGAATACATCTGTGGGGACCATACGTGGGCAGATCCGATGAAACAAAATGGCGGCTGCGCGAGTCCGCTCCAACGCATTACCTTCACTCAGCATCTAAACATGAGACAGGAGTCGGCGAAAATGTCCCCATCGTCTTACGGAACCATTCCCACAGCCTCACGCCAGGAAAGCGCCACTTCAATGAGTAGTAGGACGCGCCGTCATTGCCCCGGACCGGGAGCCTCACAGAAGCGCCGCCATATCCGTTGGGCGCCAAGCGCCCATCTACTCCTTTTTATTATGGATTGTCCCGCAAGAGTCCTGCATGATCGTAAAAATGGTAATTTGACAGAATATTGAGGGTGAAAAATTCAAACTACCATAATATCGAGTTAAAAATATTGTGGAATGGAAATATTGAGTGCAAGAATATCGTTGTCAAGAATATCTATTTATTTATTTATTTATTTATTTATTTATTTATTTATTTATTTGTTGATTAATTAAAACCATTACAAGAAAGGACAGAAATAAATACAGACCAAAACACATTACCTAATTGAACGTTCCAGGATACAATGCATAAAGTTGATCACAATCAATTAACTTTTTCCAGTCAGTCAGGCTAATTAAACATTATTATTTCATTTTTTAAAATAGTTTACAGGACATGGCAGATTTCAGGGATAAAGTGCACGTGTGCCATTCGATAAAAATAATAAACATAAATGGAACATTTATCTAAAAGTGGTACTCTAAAAACAAACAATTAGTACATTATCTAAAAGTAGTGCTATATAAGCAAACAATTAAAAAGTGCCATAAAGATATTTCATCATCACCTTAAAAACAGCAACATCATCATTTCACAGCCTTAACAAATTTAACATATGCTTTGGGTGTCAACCTTACATAATTTATTTTCCACTGTAAGTATAAATTTTACAAAATGGTGTATAATATAGACGTTGACACCATTTAGGCAAAATATTAATGCCGATCTACAAGTCCTAAGTCCCATTTCTTTAAAAATAGGTTTTAAAATTATTTTCCGTTCCTTCATCATTTTTGGGCATAGTGTTACCATATGCAGCAAGGTTTTGTCACACTGCCCACACAACCGACAAATATTTGATGCCCACTTGGACTCCCATTTAGGGGTTCCATCTTTGGTTGGATAAATTCCAAACCTTAGTAACATAAATTTCTTCTTAATTAAGGGTTTTTGGTGATGAAAAAGTAAATAAGGTTGGGCCATGATTTTATCGAAGCAATTGGCAATAGACCAAAAGTGTTTTTTTTTCTCAGCTCATATTTATCCAACAATTCTGACAGCAAGGCGACGGTTGAATTAATTATTTTTTTATAAACCATTTTACTCCTTGTTTCGTCTTCCAATTTGGGACATTCGAATTTTAGGAGACACTCAGCTAAATAATCCTGCCAGCTTCTAGAGTATTCACTGGTTGAAATCTCGCTCCAACACATATTGGCCAGCGTGCTCTCCTTGGCTCCAGATAATGCCAATAGTGTTTTTACATATGATGCTCTACACACTAAGAGCTGTTTCCGTAAGCCGAATTCCAGTCTTAAATTGGCACATGAAATCTGCCTAGGAATCCTAAAGACTGATTTATATGTCCTTGCAACTATGGCCTCCAATACTTTCGCGTCTCTACCCTTAAAAATAATAGACCCATAATCCAGGGAGGGAATAAGTTGGTCAAGAATATCGATTTGAAGGTAAGTAATATCAATTTAAAAAATATAGAAATTACTATTGGTTGTAAAAATATAGTTGTTTAAGGTATCAATTTATTTATTAGTGTTATGTATTTTAGTATATATTTTAAATGTATGTGATGTATTTTATTGTATAAGTATTGTTTATGTTTTTTAATATATGTGTGTTAAATTTTTAGCAGTTATAAATTTTATTTTAATTAAGTTTTGCATTTTTTAGTTCCATAGTGTGTTGTGGGTTCTTAGAGGAAAAGCGTGGGAAGTAATTGAATTATAATAAATGAATGAGCATTTTTTTATTAATATTTATTTAATTGAGATTTTATAATGCTAATTGTGCTTTTATTTTTGGGGGTAAATGTTAGGTGTGGGGTGTGGGGTTTACAGGGTAAAAGGGTGGGAAGTAATTTATTTTTAAGTAAACAATAATTTGTTTTTAATTAACATTCATTCATTAATTGACAATTATTATAATTGTGTAATTAATTTTAGCTGCGGTTTGTGGAGCTTATAGGGTTAAAGGGTGGAAAGTAATTTATTTTTCATTAATTAAGAATTCGTTGTTAATATCAATTAATTAATTGACAATTAAATATGGCAATTGTGCGATTAATTTGAGTTGCTGGTTTTAGGGTTTTTAGGGGTAAAGGGTGGGAAGTAATTTATTTTTAATTTTTTAATAATTAGTGATAATTAAAATTAAATAATTAATTGATAATTAGAGTAATTGTTTAATTATTATTTTTTGTGGGGGTGTTGGTTTATAGGGGTGAAGGGTGGGGAGTAAATTAATTTTAGTTACTTTATAATTAATTGTTAAATACTATTAGTTATTCTATTGAAATTTAATTTCTAGTTGTGTTATTAATTTTTATACAGTTTAATTTTAGGTGTTGGTTGTGGGGATTATAGGTGTAAAGACTGGGAAGTTAATTAAACTTTACGTATTTTTATTTGTTTTTTACTTAATAATATTTTTTTCATTGAAAATTAATTATGTTCATTATGCAGATTTTTTTCAATGTGAGTTGTTAGTTGTGTGGTGTTATAGAGTAGGAAGTAAATACACTAAATATATGTAATAATGTTTTTGTTAATAAATAATTTCTAAATAAAAATATTTATTTGTTTGAAAATTATTTTTTTGTTTTATTTATTATAATGTAGGTATTTGTGATGAGTATTTAACATTATAATATGTTTTTTTTTATATTGAATATATATATATATATTTTTTTATTTACTATAAAAAAATAATTTTATGTTGAGGATATTTTGCTTGTTTTTAATTTTGAACTGACTGGAGTGAGTAGTGAATTTTACCCCTCTGCAATCCAACACATTCTCTATGATGCACTGATGGAGTGGGAATAGTAAATGTTATCCCTCTGCTATCCAACACTTTACCTACTGTTGCACTCACTGGATTGGGAATAGTTATTTTTACCCCTCCACTATCCAACACTTTCCCTACTGTAGCACTCATTGGAGTGGAAATAGTAATTTTTACCCCTTCACTATCCATCACTTTCTCTACTGTTGCACTCACTGGAGTGGGAATAGTAATTTTACCCCTCCACTATCCAACACTTTCCTTACTGTTCCACTCACTTGAGCGGGAATAGTTATTTTTACCCCCTGCTATCCATCACTTTCCCTACTGTTGTACTCATTGGAGTGGAAATAGTAATTGTTACCCCTCAGCAAACCAACACTTTCCCCACTGTTGCACTGACTGGAGTGGGAATTGCTGTTTTTTTTTGTTAACTATAAATTTTATTGTTGTGTTAAGTGTAGTGGGAATAGTAAATTGTTGTATTTTGTAATGTAATATTTCAAGTAATTTTATATTTATTGCTGTTAGAATAGTAGATTTTATTTTTGTGTGGTGTAAAAAATGTTGTTACTGTTGTGTTTGTAAAGCACAAACTACTCACCCTTACGGGTCTCAAGGCGCTGGGGGCCATTGTGAAAATTAAGTGAGCTATTGCCCAGAGTCACAGGGCTCCATTTTTGATTGTGTGCTCTCACGATAGGCTGGGGGGGAATCTCGCAAGCCCAACTGGCAAAATATACAATTATTTTTTACCCTTAATCTCACAAACTACTGAACGGGAATCACAAACGCACAATTTGTGGACCGAGATCTAGCCCTGCCAACTTTGGTTTAAATCCATTCAGCAGTTTTTGCTGTAACCATGTCTAAAAACGTCTATAGAAAATAAATGGAGATTTTACATTTTGGGATCCCTCTATTTTTCTCGACCCCTACTTGACAGATCACCTCGAAACTTTCCAAGAAGGATCTGAGGTAAATTAACTTTTTGGGGGAAAGTTTCATGGGTTACGTCAAATGGGGCCAAATTTATTGGCAAACCAAACAATTATCAGTTTATGGAAAAGCAGACCTAAATTGGCAACCGCCAGTAGGATACATAGATAGGTATATAGATGTGTATCTATATATATATATATATATTATCTACTGGCGGTCGCCAGTAGATAGTTATAGTTAGGACCGAGTTTCCATAGGAAATCTCAAAATTCTATTTTGAATAACTTTGGCGCCGGTTGATGAATCCTCGCGAAATTTTCAAAACTAATGGGGCGCTCCGCTCAGCTTAGCTTCTACCCTGGTAGTCTCGGGGTGATTCGTCAAGCGGGGGCCGAGAAAAAAGGGGGGTCCCAAAACACGTTTTCTCCATGCATTTTCCCATAGGACCTTTAGTCGAAGGTACAGCCCGAACGGCTGAACAGAATTACTTGAAATTTGGCAGAGAGGTAGTCCTCAGGTCAGGCATGTGCCTTTGCATATATGGAGTCAATCTGTACAGTAGTTCCTGAGAAAATTGCAGTTAAAAGTACATAAATAGCTATAGCCGCGCACCGTGCGGTCGCGCGAGCTATAGTTATCTGAACTAACTATAACGGGGGAATTTCATTGGTTTTTTACAAGTGAAATGTCCAGATAACTATAACGTGTGAAACCTATGGTTTTTTAAGTGAATTTGCAAGGTTTTTTAAATGCTAATTCCTAACTATAACGTGTGTGAAACCTATGGTTTTTTAAGTGAATATATATATATATATATATAATACCACAAAGTTCATTTGAGATGTCATCAGTGATGTCATGAGTGATGTCACTGACCATGTCATGAGTGATGTAATATGTGACGTCATCAGCAGTGCATTGCGGGCGCGCGAGTTATAGTTAGCTGAACTAACTATAACGGTGGAATTTCAATGGTTTTGTACAAGTGAAAAGTCCAGCTAACTATAACACCCCTGAAACCTATGGTTTTTTCAGTGAATTTCTGAGGTTTTTTAAATGCTAATTCCTAACTATAACGTGCCTGGAACCTGTGTTTTTTTCTGTGAATATATATATATATATATATATGTGTGTGTGTATATATATATATATGTGTATATATATATTTATATAGCTTGCCTCCCCCACCCTCATTCTCTCTGTACCATTGCATATATATTTTTTGTTTTCTTTGGTCTGACCCGTAGTGGGCCTAACACAGTTGTCTTCTCCTCTGTTCCAAACATTCCCTGGGTTTTAACATAAAATTCTGGCACTGGCCACCAATTATGATGAAAGACAACCTCATGTCCAACATCAGCCCGGGTTGGAAACAAAGCCCATAGCCGAGATAAGAGGCACCCGAGAGCAGCCCCAGCAAGTTGCAGTACTATCCAAATCTGACACTTGGCATTTTGCATTGTGCTCTATCTCTCTCTCTTTTTTCACCTTAATTTACAAATGAATTGTGCATTTAATATGTCATCAGTGATGTCATGAGTGATGTCACTGACGATGTCATGAGTGATGTAATATGTGACGTCATCAGCAGTGCATTGCGGGCGCGCGAGTTATAGTTAGCTGAACAAACTATAACGGGGGAATTTCAATGGTTTTGTACGAGTGAAAAGTCCAGCAAACTATAACGCCCCTGAAACCTATGGTTTTTTCAGTGAATATATATATATATATATATATATATATATATATATATATATATATATATATATATATATATATATAGTCCACGTACTCCGTCAATTATCCTGCTCACAGCACAGCGGGTGCACCAGCCGCGAGGGCGGAACTCGCGAGTCAATTTCAGCCACAGTTTTTAAGAATTGCTGCGCACTCTGGTCAGTTGCAATAAAGTTTATTTATTTCAATTTGTTGCTAAACACGATCTGTACGCGATCTGCTGACAAACGCGTTTCAGCCTCCTGGCCTTCGTCAATGTCAATAGTCGTCAGTTACCATAATCTATTTAAGCATTTCATTGGTTGCCATGATCATAGAAAAATGGAAATAGAAAGCGGACTACATATGTACAAATAATCAGTGTGGGAAGTGTCGGCCATCTTAACACTATGTAATACTGTGGTTCCCATTGCATGTTTAAGCTACTCTCTCAAATCATAAAGAACAATAATCAATCATATATACATTTGGCAATTGAATAAACGGAATTTAGTCTCACCGGCTTTTAAATTCATGTGCACCCTAATCATGCCCTGAATGGGCTATCTTCGTTAATTGTGAGTCAATACACAAAGGGTGTTTAAATTTATGAGAGAGCAATATGTGTTGATCGTAAACGTGTTGCAAGAAAATAACGCCCTGAATGGGCTATCATATACTCTGTTGCCATTCCTCCCCTAAGTTAGAAAGTTTCAAGGGACAGCATTAGGGTTTCAGTTATTTTATCCAATAAAGGACCAAAGTTCCTCCTCCTGGTTTAGTCCCACTTCCCACACTGATTATTTGTACATATGTAGTCCGCTTTCTATTTCCATTTTTCTATGATCATGGCAACCAATGAAATGCTTAAATAGATTATGGTAACTGACGACTATTGACATTGACGAAGGCCAGGAGGCTGAAACGCGTTTGTCAGCAGATCGCGTACAGATCGTGTTTAGCAACAAATTGAAATAAATAAACTTTATTGCAACTGACCAGAGTGCGCAGCAATTCTTAAAAACTGTGGCTGAAATATATATATATATATATATATTATCTACTGGCGGTCGCCAGTAGATAGTTATAGTTAGGACCGAGTTTCCATAGGAAATCTCAAAATTCTATTTTGAATAACTTTGGCGCCGGTTGACGAATCCTCGCGACATTTTCAAAACTAATGGGGTGCTCCGTTCAGCTCCTACCCTGAAAGTCTCGGGGTGATTCGTCAAGCGGGGGCTGAGAAAAAGGGGGGGTCCCAAACGCATTTTCCCCATGCATTTTTCCATAGGACCTTTAGCCATGCCTTCCCTGGACTGGAAACAAGCTCGTGAGTCCCTTGCTCACTTTGCCACTGGATTCAAGCAAGCCTGGCTGAAGACGGCTGAAATGCCAGAAACCGGTCCTAGGAAGCTTGTTTCGGGTCCAGGGAAGACATGGCTTGGCAGTTCGGGCTGGACTGTTCCCATGAGGCACAGGGTCAGACTGATTTGCATATGGCCATGTCTGAACTGGGGTGGCAGAGTGGGCTAAAGAACGGTGATGGATCAAACCCAGATCTGTTGACTGGCTGTGAGTGTTTGATTGGTTCTGATGCTCCGCCCATCACCACCCCCTTTTGTAACGTAATGCCAAAGAGGCATGTTGTGCATTGCCATGCACAACGTGACAGGCACCGCGCGGTGCCTGCCACCTTGAACATGGCAATGTAGGGGGGTACCATAGGTACCCCTCAAGTGCAGCCCCCACCCTCCTGGGGGCCTACAACGGGCCCCCAAAGTAATTCCCGCCAGCTGCTCCATGGCGGCATCGCCGCCATGGAAGGGTCTGAACCGCCAGGCATCATGATATGGATGGCCATATTATGCCCGAGTTCCGCCCGGCCGGCAATTGTGATGATTGCCGACTGGCAGAAAAGCGGCATACAGATTTTCTTCTGCCGCGGTACCCCCCGCCATGGTAATATGGAGGGGGTCAATGTGGTTGTGATGGCGGGCGGATTGCCACTGCCGGCCGGGCGGTGGCGATCCACCCGCCATCATAATCACCCCCTTAGTTGCTTCTTGGTACCACAGCAGACGCCACCTCTTTGACATAATGGTTTGTTGAGGCTGTGCAGGTTGCATTGATTCAGCTTGCTATTTATCAATGCATATAAAAATACAGAGATTGCATAGGATTACTATGCAGTGCAATTTCCACAATGATTTTAGAGGTGATGCATGCATTAGAGCTGGACTGTCCTTAGCAGCAGAAGTTAAGTGGTGGCCTGGCCGGCCCTTAGTTCCAGAGTCCAAGTGTTTTTTTGTTTGTTTTAGTATTAGTTGGGAATTAAAACTAGTGTCAGAGGGTACGACTTTAGAGAATAGCTCTGTTGTTATGGTAACACAAATCAAGCATTTAATCTTGCGGCAGCAAAGCCATCACTCAGGGTACACAGATGTTAATACAGGCTTCAATTAATTCCTGAAAGTTTTCCTAGAACATCAGCTTGTAAAAAACGCATATTGTATGCTCTAGTCTCAAGGATATCTCTCAGTTTACCGACATTGTACATGCTACTCCATTTGTTATGCAGACACTCATGTTTTGGACAACACTCCTGTCTCTCGGGTACCAGACCTCACGGGTTATGGTGTCAGATAGAAAGAGCATCCATCAAGTTATAGATCTCTCACTGGCTCATGCCTCTGACACCAGTGCTATCCTCAAAGCTACAACACACAAACTCAGATATTAGACAGCAATGATATCTCTGAGGTTATTCAAATCAAGCAAGTCAACATCTCTGAGAGCAGAGCTATCCTTCGGGTTACAGAGATCTTACAGACAGATGCCTGAAAGCAGGGTTGTTCCTCCGACGACACTCCTCTTACAGGTTCAGGACTGTGACCACAGAAATATACATTTGTGTTGCAGCCTCAGAATGCAGCTAGCAAACCTGTCCCTTTGGTTACACAGATCTAACAGGCCCTGGACTCTGAGAGCAGCACCAGCATCCAGTTTAGAGGTCTCATTTAGGCTAAGGGTTCTGACAGCCATGATACCTTTCAAGATATGCAGATGTAACCATCTCAGGTTTATGACAACTGAGCTATCCAGAGATTAGAGATTTTACAGACACAGGCATCTAACAAAAACTGTCCTTCTGGTTATTCAGATCTTAGATGCACAGGACTCAGATAGCAAACCTATCACTCAATGTATACAAGGTTCACAACCTATGGTTACATTGAGAAGAATTATCCATCAGGTTACTTAGATCTTAGAGGCCAAGACCTTGAGATGCCAAAGATATCTTTTTATTTTGGTTCTGTTCCAATCACAGGCGTTCAACCATTTAAGGCATGGCTGAGGATCCTAGCCTTTTAGTGGTCTCCCAGACGTCTCCTCCTGCCTGTACAGTGAATGATCTAAGAATTAATGAAGCTTTATGAACTGTCCCCTGTGCTCTGCATCTTCTGTGTGACTGACATATACACTATTGTGCCCCAATTTTTTTGCAAGATGTTATTTACTTAAAAAGGTTTTCCTCGTCTTACTTTGTCTCTTCTATAACAAGCATTGGCATAGCCAATAGGTCTCGCCTTTGGGACCTTATAAGTGTTGAGCCATGCAACAGTTGCATAACTAAATACTTGTAAGGTCCAAAAAGCGAGACCTATTGGCTATGCAAAGTGGCTGCGAAAGTGATCACGATCGCGATCAAACATCGTGCGGCCGCGAAAGTAAAAGTAATCGCGGTAAAGCGCGCGCGCCTGCGCACATGAACTGTAGCTCTAGGCTGGCCTGGTAGCACTTTTTGGAGCCCTCTCAATAAGTCTCGCCAGACCAGCGCATGCGCTGGGTCAGGCGAGACCGAAAAAGCAATGTCTGTTGTACAGCCTGCTAATGCTGAAAGGTTTCTGTGGTAGAAGAATATACTAATTATAAAGGCAACGTTTTCCACATTGAACATCCATTTTCTCCTCTCAGTTGTTGCAATTGGTTTTGGCAGTAGAATCAGTTGCTTTGTGAAACATTGTTCTTGCCTTTGAAACTCCTGAAGCAAAAATATTTCATCAACCTGTCCACCTCCCTCCTATGCTGCCAATAATTGCACCAGCTGCTCGAAACAACAAATCCTGCTTCCAATGAGTGGAACAACACCCTGCTCTTCACGACCATTTACAGTGACGTTGTGCTCCACACCAACAGTGCTTAATTTGTAAAAAAGAATAAGTGCCAGGGCTCTCCTCTGGAGGCCACTGCAGCCTGCACCACACATTGCCCCTGCCATGCTGCCAATCATAGTAAGAACACAACTACTAACCATCACACTCCTACAAGTGTGACAATTTGGACTATTCCAGGCCCCCATAGGTATAAGAATGGCTTGGGCAGCTGGTAATGTATACTGAATTAGTAATTAACTGTTTTTTGTGGTCATCTCTTAAATTAGCCAGACAGCGACACCTCCCGGCACACTGCCACAAGCACTGGTGTTGACAATTAAGTGCTGTGGCGAGCACCGGAAACCACCGGCTCAAATTAAGCACTGCACACCACACAGAGGTACCGCTTTTATCCCGCAGTCTCCTCCATGGCTCAGCAGGATGCTAACCCACAATGCCAAGTGCACAGTAGTACTGTCTGAGGATCCCTCCGACCTTCACATATTAAAACGCCCAATTCTTAGCAAATGCAGGGCCGGCTTTAGCGCTGGCGGCACCCAGTGCAACTATAATTTTTGACACCCCTACACCCCATGACCTCCTCTGATTCTCTCACTACCACCGGTCAAAAGTGCCACTCATCTCTCCAGTCATACGTTATTGCTAAACACAGCGCCCCCCTGAGGTCAGTTCCCCCTCCACAGGTCAGCGCCCAGTGCAGCTGCACCAGTCTCACTGCCCTAAAGCTGACCCTGATTATATGACACACTTCATCCCACCGTGCATGCAAGCCATGGCGTGAACCAGATCGACAAGGCTAGAGTGCCATGAGGCCACACAAGTGGCAGCTGCGTGCCAACAAGCGACAAATAACAGTCATATTACTCGGCTGTCCTTCCAGCTTCAGGGCTGGTTTTAATCGCTCATGTTTACATGGCAGGTAAAATGGCCGCCCATCACGTCCCATCTGCTCGCAGTATTTCCTTTCGCATATGGCATTCAGTTGCTAAATCTAGGTTTCCATAGGTCAGGTTTGCAGTCTGTTCCATATTTATTCTGAAATTCTACCCCAGAATCTCCTGTGCAATACCTCCAGATTGAAAACATTAAAATAAATAAATAGACCATCCCGTCAGTGTCCCTTTATCCCTGGCCGTGCCCGTCACGCGTAATGTTGGCAGACAGTTCGAGCGCTTAGAAGCTGTCATTCTCGCTGCCTTGGCAGGAGAAACCAGCACTGTGTCTCAAAGACACCGAGATCGGCCTGACAGGCAAGCACCTGTCCCGCTCCACTACTGCGCCAGGAAAATGCCAGCTGCAGCCGCACCTGAGGCGTGGAACAAGGGGAGAGAGATTACTGTACACTGGAGCGCGCGAGTCTCAGGGGAGAGAGGATTATGTGCTGCCAAGCTGCAAGTACTTCAGTTTTACAACAATAACACAGCACTTTGATTGAATTATTAGTCTTCTCCGCTGCTTCCACGTGAAGCCATTTGTCATTTTTTTTGCAAGCTCACGGGTTTCTAATGCATTCATACTAAAACAGTAAGTTTGACCAATGCTACAGAGGTATTCTGACAGCTCTTAAAAGTAAGTTAAAACGCACCTAGAGACAATTCTTTAGGCGCCAAGAAGCAAATTATTTTGCATTGTGCGCCAAATAAATAAAAAAAAGTGCCTCTTACCTCTCACAAGTCACACATACATTATGCAATGGTAGATGTGCAGCAGCCTCTGTGGTCTGTTAAAGCTACAGAAATCTCCGTTCTAATGTGCGGAGTGAAACTAGAGGATGGGCGATACTGGTGGAATCTGCGGAGCCACTATAAGTAGGGTGACCAGAAAAAGCAAACAAGCATTTGCAATGCAATAGGTCTCGCATTTATAAGAGTTTGAGCTATTGGCATTGTAAAATTACAATGCCTTTTATTTATGTTTTGGTTTTAAAACAAATAAAAGGCATTGTCATTTACAATGTCAGTAGCATAAACTCGCATAAAAGCAGTGTGCGGCGTGCAGCAGTGTGTGGCGTGCAGCAGTGTGCGGCATGCAGCAGTGTGAGGCGTGCAGCAGTGTGCGGCATGCAGCAGTGTGTGGCGTGCAGCAGTGTGCGGCGTGCAGCAGTGTGTGGCGTGCAGCAGTGTGTGGCGTGCAGCAGTGTTTCGTGTAGCAGTGTGAGGCATGCAGCACTGTGTGGCGTGCAGCAGTGTGCGGCGTGCAGCAGTGTGCGGCGTGCAGCAGTGTCGTGCAGCATGCAGCAGTGAGTAATGCAGCAGTGTGCAGCAGTGTGTGGCATGCAGCAGTGTGCGGCGTGCAGCAGTGTGTGGTGTGCAGCAGTGTGTGGCGTGCAGCAGTGTTTCGTGTAGCATTGTGCGGCGTGCAGCAGTGTGTGGCGTGCAGCAGTGTGTGGCGTGCAGCAGTGTGTGGCGTGCAGCAGTGTTTCGTGTAGCAGTGTGCGGCGTGCAGCAGTGTGCTGCGTACAGCAGTGTGTGGCGTGCAGCAGTGTGTGGCGTGCAGCAGTTTGTGGCGTGCAGCGGCACAAACTGCAGTGTGTGGCGTGCAGCAGTGTGTGGCGTGTAGCAGTGTGCGGCGTGCAGCAGTGTGCGGCGTGCAGCAGTGTGAGGCGTGCAGCAGTGTGCGGTGTGCAGCAGTGTGCGGCGTGCAGCAGTGTGAGGCGTGCAGCAGTGTGTGGCGTGCAGCAGTGTGTGGCGTGCAGCAGAGTGTGGCGTGCAGCAGTGTGTGGCGTGCAGCAGTGTGCGGCGTGCAGCAGTGTGAGGCGTGCAGCAGTGTGTGGCGTGCAGCAGTGTGTGGCGTGCAGCAGTGTGTGGCGTGCAGCAGTGTGAGGCGTGCAGCAGTGTGAGGCGTGCAGCAGTGTGCGGCGTGCAGCAGTGTGTGCAGCAGCAGTGTGTGCAGCAGCAGTGTGTGCAGCAGTGTGCGGCGTGCGGTAGTGTGCGGCGTGCAGCAGTGTGTGGCGTGCAGCAGTGTGTGGCGTGCAGCAGTGTGTGGCGTGGTTTGTAAACAAGAAAAGCGGACATCAAAGGAAGGGTGGGAGGGAACGAGCATATGGGGTGTGAGTTATAACAAAAGTTAATTGTTGTAAGAGGGGATGCAGGAAGTGAGGCCGAGCGCGCGCTGGCGAAAGCAATCTGCTGCTTTCAAGTCCGATGCCAGATGCCGGCTTCGCGCTTGAATGCCTCACATGCACTGGCCATAAACCGCATTCCTAAGGTCTTGTGCCCCTTACTAAATCTCTTTGAATGCGTGAGGCGGCGCACGCTCAGGAAGTAGCTGGTGGCAAATGGAATGCGCGTGGTTGTGCGCATAACCGCCACCCGATCCGCCTGGGAAGCCTTTGGGAGCAGTTTCTGAAGCCCCTACATAAGTCTCGCTGGGCGATAGCTTACGCGATAGCCAGGCGAGACCTAAAAACTAGGACATTTCACAAAAATAGAAGAAGGACTACAACTTTACTTCAAGCGAACGCACAGAATGACAGCGCTCCTCAGCAGAGAATTACTCAACAGGCAGTAAGAACATACATAAAATTAAATTTTTAAACCCAGTAGCTTGCCTGTTAATTAAACTGCTTTCTTGAAACAACTGATAACTATCCCTGCTTTGTAAAACATAAAAAAGCACCTCCCGCCGTTTTCAGTCGACCCTCTTTAAAAGCTGGGACAGGAGCTATATTTCTTGAAATCTGCCAGGACAGCTGGTGAAAAACAGGGACCGTCCTGGCAAATCGAGGACGCCTGGTCACCCTAACTATAAGTAGACATGATTCATAGTGACCTGGACAGGAGGGTAAGTGTCGGTATATGGAACAAGCGACCGTAGAGGACAATTCTACTCATGGCCTTTTCCTTTTATAGGTAGCCACTCACAGCAGCGGTTCCTCCATGGGAGTGAAGAGCGCCGGCACCCCGCCTCCGCCCCCACACACAGCTGCACAAAGCTGGAAAAATAAAATGGTATTAAAAGGATTTTCTTACCAATTTAGTTTTCAGGCTTTCTGTCGAATGGAGGGGACTGGGCCGGGCCAGTGCATAATTGCTGCTGATTGGCAGTAATGACAAGTGGCCCTTTCAGTGTAAAGTGCGCATGTCGGTTTGGCCGGCTACATTATTACGGCCAAACATGCGTAATTCAACCTCTCCATCCAGCATCCAGCTGTCATAGACAGCTGGATGCTGGGTTAGAGAGCAGGCACAGGCCCTTTTGTGCTCTCCGGAGCGCTGAAGCAGCCTTCTCTAGCCAATCCAGACAGTTATCTCATGCAGCATGAGAGCAGTGTCTGGATTAGATAAGGAGCTGCGAGACCTGCGGTGGAGGAGTCAGGAACCGGCTTTAGAACATAGAGGACGTGCTGCAGCCTAAAAAGGTAAATGACACTTTTTTTCCATTTAAATATGTAAATGTTTATCTGTACTTTGTTTCATTTTATTCATGTCGACTTACCCTTTTTGTGGATCACCAACCGCCACTGCTCATCTAACAACATAATAGTATAATAGTGGGAGGAGATTTCGATGTGACTCCTAAACCTAGCAATGACATATCTCTTGCTTCATGGCAAACGCAAACGCTTCACCCCCACCATCTATGACACAAGGCCTCAGGATCTAGAGTTGGTCAACACCTGGTGGACTCAGCGTGAGGGAGATAAAGACCATACATTCTACTCACCTGTCCACAAGTCCCACTCACAGATTGATTATAGATTTGTCACCTCCTCTGTACACTCTTCAGCTGATTCCTCGGAGATTGGGACATGGGCCCTGCCCGACCATGCCCGGTAGACTTTATGCTCCTGGGGCCATATTGCATTAAAGTCGCATTTTCATTGTTTGTGCCGGGTGCACCTTTTAAATGGTCTGCCCGGCGCAAGCAATGAAAATGCACTGTATTAACATGAATGCGCTGCCCCCCGGGCACCCGAACTCGCGCTGCCCTAGTGGTAGCACAGTCCTGTGAAAAACGGAGCGGCTGCTTTGAAGCCACCACATGTTTTCACAGTGCAGGCAGCAACCCACCTGCACTTTGAAGGGGGATTAGATATCCCCTTGCAGGGGAGGGCAGTCAGTGACTGCACCCACCTGCAAGGGGTTGTCTGGGGGTCCATAGGACCCCATTTCCCCCCACAGAGGTCTGCTCTCAGGGGGCGTACTGAAGTGCACCACCTTTAAGGTGGCCCACTGTCAGTGCGCCTCTTGAAAGATTCTTTGCCTCTGCACCCATGTTTGTAATGTGGAAATGTCCTCTGAAGACCGCGCTGGCGGTTTATGTGCACCAGCGCTATCGGTGTTACAGAAAGTGCCGCACAAGTGTCTGCAGCCCCTTCTGTAACACGAAAGTGCCCAGGGGGTGTGCAAAGCAGGCGCAACTGCCCGTTGCACCCCTGGGACACTATCATAATATGGCCCCTGATGGTCCCGCCAGTATCTATTGCCCTTATGAACGATATAGCTTTCTGAGACCCCGTCCTTAGGGAAAGCATAAAGGAGGCACTAGAGAATTACTTAAAGAAGAATGAGACAGAAGGACTCCCTTGTGCGACATTATGGGACACAGCAAAATCAGTGATCAGGAGGAACTAATAAGCCACATAACCACTTTCCTCCGAATGGCTAGGTCAAAAAGGTTGGAGCTTGAGTCTGAAATCCAAAAACTTGAGCAAGAACTTAAACATACATTCAGCAGGAGGACACATAGAGCCTTGGGGACAGCTAGAGGGGAATCGAAAGCTGTTCCAGCCAAGGATGCTGCACACAAACTCCTGGAAGCAAAACAGTTGTACTGTGAGAGGGATGACAAGACTGACAAGCTTTTAGCCCATAAATTGTGCACAGAGATTCTCCATAAGAGATATCAAAGGGCAATGACACTCCAGGTCCCAAGAAATACTAATGGTCTTCTCTGCATATTACTTAGCCCTGCACAGGGGTGTAGCAAGTCCCTACAGGAGAGAATACCCTGCTGAGGTACATATTCCAGAAATTGATGCCGCAGTTCAAGAGGACCTAGTTTTTCCAGTACTGGAAGAAGAGGTCATACAAGCCATAAAAACGCTCCCCAATAACAAGGCTCTGAGTCTGGATGGATTTCCTAATTCCTTTTCTAAAGAATTTGCTCAAATCATGTCCTCATACCTGACCAAGACCTTTAATTCTTTCCTGAGCATGTATGAAGTTACCCCTTCCATGATGGAATCCCTGTTAACTTTAATAGCAAAGCTAGTAAAAGACCTGCAGGAATGAGGATCCTATCACCTGATAGCCCTCCTCAATAGTGATGTCAAGATTTACACACAAATACTGACCTATATGTTGAAGGGAGTGTGGACGAACCTGATACCCCCATATCAGCCGGGGTTCATCAGAAACCACCAAAGGGTAGATAATATTAGGGTGGCAGTTAATGTAACAGACAAGGCAATAGCCACGAACATGCAGGTTCTTCTTCTCTAACTTGATGTGAACAAGGCGTTCGACCACATCGATTGGACCCTCTTAACAAAAAATCCTCGATAAAAGTATGCTAGGATCTCAGATGAAGCCCTTCATACTGGCAGGCTATGTGAGACCCTCCACTAGATTTCAAATACAATCAAACCTCTCAAATCCTATAAGCCTGACCCGAGGGACATGCCAGGGTTTTCCCCTTTCACCGTCGAATTTTTGCTCCAACATTAGAACTGTTGTTCCATCATATTCAGGTTAACCGGATGATTATGGGTTTAGAGACTGGAAATCGACAGGTGAAAATGGCCCTCTTTGTTATGACAACTTATGCTTTCTGACCAACCCCGCTACCTCGGTCCCGCCATTAATTGAAGATTTAGACCATTTCCACTAGGTAGCTGGCTTTAAGATAAATCACCATAAATCTAAAGTGATGGGAGTAGCACAGAATCAAAAGGATAGTAAAAAGATTGCATTACAGACTACAAATTGCATCAACAGGAATTGAGTACTTGGGGGTGACTATCTGTAGCAAGGTGGAAAAATGATGTGGTATTGTTGGGGACCCTTACGATGTAGTAGTAACACCCTACCCAAAAGTGGACCTCAGATTCGGACTAGTTATCCTAAGCTTAGTCCTGGTAGATTGTCAAAGAGCAGTCAGGCTTAGTTAGAGAGCATGTGTTAAGCATTTCAGTGAACTAACTTGGACAATAAGTAATTGACATGCCTCTAAAGAAATCTGACACCCATTTATAAAAATAGAGCTTAGTTGTCATAAAAAATATAGACACCAAAATGAAATCAATATAAGGCATATATCCGGAGTTATCCATTTTAAAGCGTTCTGAAAATCAGTACTTGGCCATGGCAAATGCAGCGATGTAACAAATCTTCTTCCAGAAGTCCTGGGAATGCTGTAGAGGGCTTAGACCTGGTGAAGTTCAGGAGTACACTTCCCACAGGGTACCTGGCTGATTATATTTGGTCTGGTCCTCGACGGAGCCCGGCAGAAGTCCTTCTTTGGTCTTGGAGTGGTGCCTGGCGACTACAGTGGACTAGTACCTCTAGTCCTAGGGAATTCAGGGGAAGTATCTCGGTTGAAGAGGGGTTCACCTTACTTTTGGAACCGGTCTCTGGTCCGGGACGAGTCATAGTCCAGTGGGTGCAGGGGGCTGCCACAGGTGCAGAACTTTGCGCCTTGTCTTTGTGGAGTCCTGCCTTTTGCAAACCCAGCTCTCTTCTTTGTTCTTTTCTTCTTCAGAACAGATCTGGAGTTCTGGTGTCAGAGGTTAAATCCTGGATTTAGGGGGCATTTAGGGGCGTGAGGGTCAATAGCCTGAGGGCTACTGATCCTGCGGTTAATCCGCCCCTGAGATGACCACATCCGGGGGGTACATGTCCCCAAACTACGCAGAACCCACTATTTGTGCGACTTTTTAAGATGCCACGAGCCATCCTCGGCTGTACAGACCAGCCAGCCTACCCTAGAAGTGTGGCTAGCCATTGTGGCTAGTATTCCTCCTGACTATCTGATTTCCCAACTGCTCGCAAACATGGGTGCCTGGGCACAGGGGGTCTTTATCTACACAGTGTTTGATACTTAACACAACATATCAGTCCTTCTCTGGGGCCGTACCAAAAATATGGAACGCACTCCCACCTGCCATTCGAAGAATTCCGTCTCTGGCACGCTTTAAAAAGGAGGCTAAAACCATCCTAAAGGGCACATTCCTCTCCTACCTCTTGCATTGCAATCACCTCAGTGACTTTGTTCCACTTCCTATTACTGCCACACCTTGGATTATCCGGATGCCATCCACCCGGCACCTCCGGGCATCCCACCCTGGGATCTGGGACCTCTCGTTTGTGTAAAATGTATATAACTGTTTTTATCCCAAATGTTTCCACACACCCCCCCCCCCCCCAAAGTCTTTTGTATACAACTTGTTAACTATGTAAAGCACTCCGATACCCTAACGGGTCAAGTTTGCGCTCTATAAAACACTAAAATAAATAATAAATAAGTAATTCAGTGGTACCATAATGGAGCTGGCTATCTCGGGGTCACCCGGTAGCCAGTCCATGTTAGCCAATGGAGCGCCATTCACTTACAGTATTCTTGAATGACATGGTTACTGTACAGACATATGTGCTTGCACATATATGTCTGCACCACTAATATACTGCACCCTGCCTCTTGGGCTATAGGAGGCCTAACTTAGTGATGGCTTATGTACATTACTGGCAGTGAGGGCACTCTGTCACACATGGTGTGTGCTTAGTCGATCTCGAGCAGGTAACCTGCTCGTGCAGGCTGCGATGGCAGACCTATGGGCCTTTCTTGGGGAACAACCTTTACAACGCAACTTTTACAACGCGCTACACTTACAACGCATTTTTTACAACGCAAAATCCATTACAACGCATTCCATTACAACGCATGACACTACAACGCATTTTTAAAAACTACCTTTACAACGCATTCCATTACAACGCATACTACCTTTACAACGCATACCATTACAAGGCATTATATTACACTACACTATCCAACACTTAGCCTACTGTTGCACCCCCTGGAGTTAGAATAGTAATTTTTACCCCTATACTATCCAACACTTACCCTACTGTTGCACCCCCTGGAGTTAGAATAGTAATTTTTACCCCTATACTATCCAACACTTACCCTACTGTTGCACCCCCTGGAGTTAGAATAGTATTTTTTACCCCTATACTATCCAACACTTACCCTACTGTTGCACCCCCTGGAGTTAGAATAGCAATTTTTACCCCTATACTATCCAACACTTACCCTACTGTT
Source organism: Triturus cristatus (assembly GCF_964204655.1). NCBI lineage: Eukaryota > Metazoa > Chordata > Amphibia > Caudata > Salamandridae > Triturus > Triturus cristatus. The sequence continues at coordinate 630,953,134 of NC_140595.1, read as the reverse complement.
GCACCCCCTGGAGTTAGAATAGTAATTTTTACCCCTATACTATCCAACACTTACCCTACTGTTGCACCCCCTGGAGTTAGAATAGTAATTTTTACCCCTATACTATCCAACACTTACCCTACTGTTGCACCCCCTGGAGTTAGAATAGTAATTTTTACCCCTATACTATCCAACACTTACCCTACTGTTGCACCCCCTGGAGTTAGAATAGTAATTTTTACCCCTATACTATCCAACACTTACCCTACTGTTGCACCCCCTGGAGTTAGAATAGTAATTTTTACCCCTATACTATCCAACACTTACCCTACTGTTGCACCCCCTGGAGTTAGAATAGTAATTTTTACCCCTATACTATCCAACACTTACCCTACTGTTGCACCCCCTGGAGTTAGAATAGTAATTTTTACCCCTATACTATCCAACACTTACCCTACTGTTGCCCCCCTGGAGTTAGAATAGCAATTTTTACCCCTATACTATCCAACACTTACCCTACTGTTGTACCCCCTGGAGTTAGAATAGTAATTTTTACCCCTATACTATCCAACACTTACCCTACTGTTGCACCCCCTGGAGTTAGAATAGTAATTTTTACCCCTATACTATCCAACACTTTCCCTACTGTTGCACCCCCTGGAGTTAGAATAGTAATTTTTACCCCTATACTATCCAACACTTACCCTACTGTTGCACCCCCTGGAGTAAGAAAAGTAATTTTTACCCCTATACTATCTAATACTTACCTTAAATGCAATTTAATATTATGCGTTGTAATGGTATGCGTTGTAAAGGTAGTATGCGTTGTAATGGAATGCGTTGTAAAGGTAGTTTTTAAAAATGCGTTGTAGTGTCATGCGTTGTAATGGAAGGCGTTGTAATGGATTTTGCGTTGTAAAAAATGCGTTGTAAGTGCATGCGTTGTAAAAGTGTGCGTTGTAACGACATACATCCGCCTTTCTTTTACTCGGGTCACTCAGGGTGTCACAAATAGTGCTGCAGCCCTGGTGACCCCTTTAACTCCCTTTCCCTGGGTACCTCTGGTACCATCTACTCGGGTCTTATAAGGGGGGGTTAAAGCATCTTGCCAGTTGGATGTACCAATTTACATTACCTTTGAGAGAAGGAGCACTGGCACTGGGGCCTGGTTAGCAGGTGCCAGGGCACTTTCATATCTATTGCCACAGCATCCAGAGCAGAAAGTGTGGGGGGGGGACCATGCAAAAAGAGCACTCTCCCACACTATTCCTCCTAAAACTAGTGAGATTTATCACAGCAATGTACCGCCCCTCCTGGTTACTCTGTATTGGTGGGGTAGGCTGGAATGGGCAGGAGTAACTGCATCAAATTAAACTTTCTGTCATGATTACACTATCTCTGCCGATGCCTACTGGTGAAGATTACCCCAGTCATCTTAAAATGTATGCAAAAGAAAAGTTGGGCCTTTATTTTGAATAACAAAACACCTTGTATAGCCAAAGCCCTTATGGTTAGGAGTTCAGCAGAGGGAGGAATGTGAGCCCCAGACCTGGAATGATGCATACTGGCTGCACAGCTTACACCAGCCCTCACTTGGTGCTCTCCTGGTGTTGAAAAACCCTGGTGCTGCTTGGAGCAGGAACTCTCCCAGATCCCTCTGCATTAGTTGCTGTGGCTATCCCCACGAACACGCTGCTCCTTGTGGGACCTTGACGTGGGTGGCAGAGGTGACAGTGCAGTATTGGAACAAGGCAGTCCAAACCAGACAAGCCACCACTCACCCTTCCACACTGACCCCAGTGCTGGGGAGCCCTGACTTCCCACCAGGCATGACAGATAAGCCACACTTGGGAGGGTAGTGACACGCTCCGTCTTGGCCACCTTTATTCTAATGGCCCTCCGAAGACTAGAGACCAATGGGTCCTCCGAAGACTAGAGACCAATGTGCCAACATTTTCCAGTTGAGACCAAAAGACCTCTATCGTATCACACAACTCCTATACTGGGCTAGACACCCTAGGATGAGACAATTCGTTGGCAAGGGTGACAAACGGGAGGGATTCGGGGCAAGGGTGAAGATGGAAGCGAAGGATATAATGACAGATGGGATACTAACAAAGCACTCTTGCGTCTTTATCGCTCTATAGACAGATCCACCCCATAACACAATAGCATACATGAGAAAATGGTTAACAGACTTTGCCCTCACATTAACTGAGGCTGACTGGATACAAATCTGGGGGAGAGGGGCGAAGTACTCTCTATGACTCCAACGCAGGTCAAATGCATTCAAATTAATGTTGCGGTTATACCTGAGCCCAGTTTGTCTTAAAGTGATGTGTAATACTCCTGACAGATGTTGGAGGGGATGTGATTCATGAAGGGCTTATATCCACATGTGGAGGAACGCCCAAAGATCCAGCCATTTTGGGGCCAGGTTTAGGAACTCATAAAGGGAATCACAAACATTGACCTACCTCGATTGCCACAATTAACCCTTTTGGGCAATATGGACTAGGACAAACTTCCACCCCCCTGTGTTGTTCTGAGGAAAAATAAGTAGTCCCACCCTTACTAGCAGCCCATCTAGTGACAACCCAGAACAGGTGGAACTCTTCTTTATTAACGATAGACCAGTGGTAGATGAAGGTTTGGACAATAAATGCGATCAAGCACCTCCCAGGCAGACCACGAGATACATTGCCCAAATTCGACAAGATATGGTCCCCGTTCCACAACTACATTAAAAAGGAAAGGGGAATACCATGACCCCCAGCACTGGTGCGATTAGCTGGGGTTGAGGCATTAGAAAATAATACTCTACAGAACTCAGACTGAAGAACTGACTGAGTTCAATTGCAATATTGACCTCCCACAGTTTGCTGTTCTATTTGTCTTCCTGTGCATATAAGTGTAGGCCAGATGCAGCGTAATTGATATACTGTAATAACCACTGAAAATGGTGTAAATAAAGTTTTGGCATAACCAATAGGTCTCGCCTTTGGGACCTTATAAGTGTTTAGCCACGCAGCACATAATTACCCACTGGGCAAATTTCAGAAATGGAACTAGTGCTTATATAAAGCGCTTTGATACCTTAATTTGCACTATATAAAAATGCAAATAAAGAGGAATGAAAGAAGTTCCTGTGGGTTCTTGAGGTGGGAGTGCGAAAAGATGCACTCTGCACAGTGATTAAATTATTCATGTTTGGATGTGAGGGCTATCTGGCTGGGGTATGGGGAGAGGGGAAAGAGGCACTGGAGGCATCCATGGCATGATGCTGCACACCTCTGACCTACTGTTTACCTTTGGACTGATGCTGGTATACATGCACTGTTCACGTCTGGTTACAGTTGGCCCTGGCATAATGGTGGTAACTCTTTACTTATTTTTGCCATCCTTACCATAGGGGTGGCCGCAGGACAATGGTGGACGTGGCAGCAGTCATAGTGTTGGTCCTAGCACCACGGTATCATTTCTTGTCATATTGCACATAATATTCATTCAATCAATTAAGCAGCAGTAGGGGTATCTGGGCGCTGCATTGACAGCTACCTACAAGTAAAGTAGTGGTGGTTCATTTGCAAAACTATTTGAGAGTTTGAGGAAGAGATGCGCCCTGCACCTTACTTTGTTGAATGTGAAGCATTTCCCAGACCATATGAATATTTCAAACAAGTAAGAGAGAGAGAGTGAATGCATGTACAAAACTCTCCATCAGGACGTATTTCCTCAGCTTCTGCTACTCCTTTGTATCCCTTCCCAACCTCTAGGTTGCAAAGAGCTCTATAAGAGCAGAAGGGCAGCACAGGCGCAAGAAAGACAGCAAGGCGTCAGTGATTTAAACGCTCGCCGCTGTTATCTGCACATCACGTGTTAGAATCCCAGCAAGGCTATCTCAGTCTACCATCCTTCTGATGTTCATAAATCAGCTGGTTAAGAGTAACGGTTGTTACTTACAGCACTTAGAAACTGCAGAAGCGTGGGACGACACGCTATATATAAAACAGGTTATTAATAGACAATAATGATACATGAAAAAACCTCGCTCCCGTTTGCTTCGTTTCTGAGGAAGGCTATGTAACGACTGCTCGGTAAACTGGATAAGCCACCCCTGTTGTACAGGTATGGTCACTGGTATGGGATCAGTGAGGCGAGAGGAGGCGCTCACAGATCCTGTCAGAGTGCGCGCTGTTTGCTTCTTAGCGCTAGTTAATGGCGCTTGCACCAATCTCATACAGAGCCAGCACAAAAGACTTGCCATGGGCATGACTGACATATCCTGCGCACAGGGCATTCCTTGAAAAGACAGTTAAAGGAGGGTGAAGCAATGGATGGATGGATCGGTCATGGGTGCACACAGAAACACCACGGACCATCCCTTAGACACCTCACAAGATAAGATCCCTCCAGCACTGCTTCCCCAGCCCAGAAGCGCACTTGCCCCTCACCCACAGCCCGGCCTTCACTTCATCAGCCACTCGGGACTCCAAAGGGTGACTGGACGGAAGAGGGTAGAGAGAATGCGAAGTCACTCCCATAACATCCCGCGAGGTGGTCAGGGTAAAACCGCAGCTCATGTGTGTAAGTTACCCCTGGGCACACATGAGAAGTGGTGCCCAGCAGCCGTCAGTGCTTTGTTAAGTTGTGTGTTGTCCCCTGAGGTACAGGGGCATGACGCAAACTCCGGCAGCCCCTGCGGCGCAGGGGCCCCCAAGTCTTCAGGACCCCAACCCTTCTTGTGGGCGCCCTGGAGCCCAAAGTAAATGAATATATGTGAGTTATGGGAGGCTGGAGGTTCCCTCTTCACATTGTGCCGGGGGAGGGGAATAATTTTGCGTTGGGCCACTGCTGAGGGGCGCTTCTTTCTAAACCAGAGCACCTCCCCTACCTGACTATACCCTAAACTTGCCTTTCTATAGAGGCAGTGAGTCAGCACGATGTGCACAGCAGTGCATGGCGCTAAACTTGCAGCATACCAGTTGCACACATACACATGTTGAGACCAGAGGCCTTCGGCAGCAGTGGGCGTTACTGGCCCGGTGGCCTCCTTACTGTAGCGCCAAGAGAGACTCGAGCTTGTCCCGCTGCTGACAGCACTGCAGTCAGCGGAGACCAGCACATGTGTGAGACTTGAAATGCAGTGCACATCCAAAGACACTGCCGCTCAGGCCCCAGACACTTGAAAGCCACAGCAATTCATGAAATACACTGCACCGCCACAGGCACTACCATCTACACTGCAGCGCCACCGACTGTGTTGCCTGCACCGTACTACCACAAACGCTGCCAACCAGGCACAAGTGCCTTGAAGTGAACGGCAACGCCATAGACGTTGCAGTCCAGGCATAATTGTTCAGAAACACAAAGCCTTTAGGAAACAAGAAAGCTCGCTGCTTCGCGACCTCGCTTAATTGTACCACGGCCAGAGACTTGGATATAATGAAGGGGGCTTGAGGGAAGCGGTGGAGGGGGAGCGGGAGGGGTTCACTATACGATTAGACAAAACACACTAAAAAACAACAAGACTGGGAGTGGTGCACGCATTCACGCTGTAAGGAATGCAGCTGATTCAGCTGCCATCGAAACCTGACCCAAAGCAGATGGCCCCTGCGTGCCCGCTGCTGGCTCCCGAGAGCAAAACGCTCTGGGAGTGGACATTTCAGGAAAAGCTGGAACATCCACATGCTTTTGGCCAATTACGTGCTGAAGCCAGACGCAAAGGCCAATAGCGTGTAAGCACCACACGCACAAGCTTCTACTGAAGCTGAAGTGATTCCAAGAGGTCGACTTCCTACGCAGCGCATTGCGCTGCCATAGGCTCGACCTAAAAAGCTACATGAATCTGTCTATATTCTGTGTGACAAATGCTGAATGAGTTGCAGATATTTGTCTGATTGTATTTTAGTATTGGTGTCTTATGTGACTGGTAACAAGCTAGGAAGGATACCTTCTGCCCTGCCAGATAAGCTTCTAAATCCGACAATAAACTAGTGGAGCAATGGAACATAATCCTCATGTCTTTCATGGATAAAGAAGCTCCTAAATGTTCAGCCAGGAAAACCACACTAAATAACTCATTACAAGTTGGCTGGTACAACAGTGTGAGAGTAGTGCATGTGGTATAACTGATACCACAGGAAGACACAGGAGCATGCGTGATCCGAGACGGTGGGTGGACTGTGAGCTCAATCCTCACTTGCATTACTGCTGACCTGTAGACCCTGGTTCAAGGCATTTTGGTTGTATATGAAGTGGATTTACAGTGTGTAAAGCTTGTACGTGAAGGCTGCTGGTGTTTTGCTCCGGTTCCATTTGCTAGGGACTAAGGTTTTGTCGACTGTAGCTTCTCGTCAGGTGACTCAAAGGGAGGTGGGCTAGCCTGAGGAGAGGAGGTTTGTTTTGTACCTCCCTTGGATTTCCTTAAAGCGGCTGCTTTTTTCATGCTTTGCAGTTATTAAAGGCATACTGTGTCATTTTTTGCAGCGGAGAGCGGCTTAAAGCTACTTTTCATTAAAGCTCTTAGTCAGCTGACTATTCTTCAAAGAAATACATAGAAATTTCTACCAGATTTGAGTTGGATAAGATCAAATCATAGAAATTAAGGAGTATGGTGAAGGGAAATGTCCAATGATTACACCGTAAAAGGCCTTGGGTATGCACCCAGGGAGCCTATGCCACGTGATAAACGAAAGGGCGGTTCGAATGGTTGGACAAAGGAAAGTGAATGAAACAGGCCTGTTTTTGGAGCATGTTTGTAAAAGGGTAAAACCGGCACCAAGCTGATGAGGACAATTTAGCATTTAGATTTCAATTTAACAGTGGGCTTTTCTAACAAGTTCAAAATATGTCCACTTCAGAAATGAAAGTTATGTTGCATACTTCTACTAAAAGGAAGCAAACTACTTCACCACCTCCTGCTAAGTCTAAAATGATAGTCATGTGGAAATATGAATTTTTATGGTCAATTGTGTCCCCTATCTTAGACCCCAACGGCTCCATGTACATGCTATAAGTACATGTATGTTCCTTCCAGTTCCAGCTATGAAGACGCAAATACATGTGCATCCAACGTCAACACGCCCTCTTTCAGATCCGCCATGAATGGGTCGAATATTCCATTCCTAAGTATGAAAGGCCACCGACTTTATGTGGTTCACTTTTCTAGTTTTGTAGTTAAGGCGAGTAGGCCCTGAATTCTGCCATCAAGTCTTTTTCTGTTTCTGCCTCTGAAATGCTCCAGCTTGGACCTGCATCCGTGTCCATGAACTTTGTCTTACTCCCTGCGGCCTGTTGCCTGCCAAAAACTGTATTCAGCCTTCAAGTTATCTGCTCCGCTCCTCATCCGATGCATTCCTGTCTAGTAGTTTAGGTAAACATCCCTCCAGCTACCGAGCAAAAGGCTCGGCCTCGCTGTCTTTTTGCAAGTAATTCATAGCCCCTGTTACTATGGAAGATTCCTGCCCCTCGCATCACATGTAGACACATAGACGCTTGTACACGCACTAACAGTCAGTATAGAATAGGATCTGTCCGAGAAGACCCTTCCTTCCAGATAATATAGTTCCTTAAACACAAGATATTAGATATGATTTAGGACTAGGTTGTCCTGACACCCCAGACTTCTGTCTCCACATGTAGGGCCAAATGTCAAGTTCCCTTCACCCTCTAGTTGTACGTCAATCACGCGTCATGCGGCTGCGCGCGCATCTCTGTCAAATATTTCTGCTGACACTGCAGGATTCTCTTATGGATCCACCCACTTGTGACATCATTTTTAATGACGTTTCTAGTATACGCCTGTATTTACGCCTATTTTCATTACGTATGTGTATTCTTATCTGTATTTTCAGCTGTTACGCCTCCTGCATCTGTCCTAATGCAATGCTTTCCATATAAATATTGTTACTTGTCAATAATGTATTGCTGATCCCTTCCTGAACCTTCGTGGTGATGGAATATGGTTGCCTAGTTCGAACTATAATTCCTTTGTAAGGAATAAAGCCCTTTTCAGAACCTCTAATACCACGGATTCTGCCTCTTATTTTGACTGAGTTATTCTTACTAGACTTTACCGCATAAAAAATAGTACAGGTAATTTAAATATTTACCACATAATTGGCGCCCGAATAGGGACACTTTCTCATCTCACGCGCCGGAGGTGCGTTGCAGGCCCGGTCTCCTGCCACAGCCGGACGGACAACAACGCGTACCCGCAGGATTTCCTGTATCTCCCTCCGACCAAGCGGGGGTGACTGAGGCTGCGATCAACACCCAGACGAGGCGGTGAGAAGTGCGAAGTATCCCGACCAGAGCCTAGCTGAGAGAGCAAGATCCGAGGTATACAGAGGCCCACCAGGTTCCGAAGTTCCGAGTCGAGTCCAGTCCAGTCCGGTCCAGTTCAGTTCAGTTCCGAGGCCTTCCGTTCCGTGCTACCCGGTGAGTACCGTTGCTGGGGAGGCAGTTAGACGTGCACATTAATTTGTGCCGGTCCTGACGGGTTTGGGTACACAGATCCGGTCTGCACTGTTTTAGCAGTGTATCTGTACTGTTTAGCAGTATATCCAGTATGTTCATGTATATAATTCAGTATTATCTAGTATTAGTATTATGTCAGTAACTAGTTTTCTTCTAATTATCATTGTTCGTTAAAAGTTAAATGTTAAATGTTAAATGTTTTACTGTGTCCAAAAATTGTGGTATGAATGAGTGTTCTATATTGTGTTTATCGTATTAATTGTGTTCAAGTCCAGTTCAAGTAAGAACCAAGTAATAAGGTGTAAAGATGCCGTTCTTTTCAAAATTAAGACAGATCAAAACTAGAAAAGGAGTACTCAAAGAAGCTGTTCCCATTCCACCTAGGGACACCCCAGGGTATTTCATGTATCATAAACATGGCCTAGATGCCGTATTATATCTTGACTTATGGGTGGACTACACCAAGGATCTAGCAGAAAGTCAGAGGTGGCCCGCAGCTGGGACATGGGATGCAGATTGCATCATGAGAGTAGAAGAAGAATTATGGAAAAAGAAAGCCAGACAGTCACAGAAAGATGCTATTGAGTTATGGCGTAAAGAATCGCATAGGCGTACAGAGAAAGCGCTCAGACTGGAAGAGAAAAGTAGGGAGAACTCAAATAGAGCCCGAGAAAACGTATTAGTTAAGGAAGGTATCCGAGTAAAAACAGAACAAGTAGACAGACAACGAAACACTCTTATGAATGGTATGTATCCTCTTTTGGCCGAAGGTTTACCTAAGGCCACTCCGGAAATACCGAAAGATTTGCCACCCCCATTACTTCCGACTAAAGCACATCCTAAGACCGCAAAAGATATTTTCCTTTCCTCCTATTTAGACGACATAGCTCCCGAATATGTTAATGATCCACCACACAAGCCACCCGTCGTTGGAGCTCCACACCGAGATCATCTGCCCCCACCTCCGCAACAACAAACTCCTCCGCACAATCCAACAGGTCCATCTGTTTCCACCGCTTTTCCTGCATCCACAGTCTCTACCTTACACCCCACAAATCCTTTCATGCCTAGCACCTCAGAAGGTGCGACAGCAATTTTTGCCACACCACCATCAAGAAGCAAATCGTCTCTTAGAGATTTAGCAAACCAACGTACACCCCAAATAGCAACATCCGACATGTTTAAGGAACATCTTGTAGATTGTAGATATGATCCAGTGCCCGGTAAAAATGACAGAATGGTGCTCTCATCACTACGTATACGACGAGCCTCACTATATTTAACGACGCTACCAGGAATGACTAAACATTTAGACAATATATATCGCTTTGTCCAAACAGGGCAAGGCCCTGAAAGTATTGACGAAGCCATGGAATACCAGAAAGCGGATATACAGAGACAACTGTTACGTTTCTTCATAAACTGCTTGATCAGAGACAGAGATAGGTCCGAGGTAGACCAGGATGAAATGCAAGTACTTACCCGATGGGGTCAGAATATATCCGAGGGAAAGCATGATAAACAGACATGCATAGTAGTTATGTGCCGAAAGATCCGCAAAGAAGTAGAACGAATACATAAAGCCAGATTAGAGGCAGACAAAACTGAATCAGAGGGAGAGGAGGAGGAAGAATCAGAAATGCCCACAGGACAATTAGAAACGATAGCCTATGTAGGTAGGGGAAGACCTTGTAACAATACCAGATACTTTAATGACCCGATACGCCCGATACTTCCAGAATGTAACAGACATTTTCAAGCCCCTATGTTAAATATGAAGTCCCCTGAACACTTATTCCAGGCTGCTGATAAATTACTCCGAGACCGAAGGGGGTATCATATGCTCGATTCTATGGATGAACAAGAATTAGCCAGGTCAGCAGTACAATGGGCTGACAGTTCTGAAAAATACAGTGATGATGCGTTGGCACACACGTTTTTTAATCTTACCCCAGACGAACAGCGTTTAGCTGGTATATACATGATACAACATCTCGTTATATTATATAGAAGCCAACACTCCGATCCCGGTCCCCTGCCTGATATACTGATAGAATTACTCACGAATAAATGGAGAGGTTCAGGTACTGATTTAATTAAGGAAATTCTAGAATATCGACACCAGTACATTGTCTTCGTATGCCCAGAGCATGTTTCAGTTCCCCCCAAGTTGGAAAGAAAAACGTATCACATAGACAGACAGAATCCCTTACGCGAAGTGCACCCAGTCAGAGGTGAGGACAATATTTTTAAACGCGTGTTTGTGTACGCGCCCATAACTAAAATTGAATTATTAGAGATGAAGAAAGTAGTACCTAGCCATGACAAAGACCCAGCAGGTTTCCACCGTGAGATAAAAGACATGTTACTCTTGGGAGAGTATACTTACCCGGACCTTATGAAAATATTAAAAGTCCTATTACCCGCCGGTATTTACGAGAAACTCAAAGAAAAGGAATGGGAGGTGGGAGACCAAAAGATAGATTGGACAGTATTAGAAAACGAAGAAAAGGCCCGAGCTGCAGGTTCAGGGCTTGGGGAAAGGACTACAGCATTACCAGGATTATTAGTGCAGGTACTACCACGTTTATTAACTACGAAAAAGGAAGATTGGGGTGCAATCTCAGCCTGTAAACAAAAACAAGATGAAGACACTAGTGATTTCTATTCCCGATTTGAAAAATGTTTTGGTATTAATAGTGGCATAAAAGCAAGTAGTGAATCGTATCCACATCTGTTTGTGACAAAATTAGTTGAGAATTCCCTGCCCCAAGTCAAGAGTAGAGTACTGAAATTCGAGAGTACCTGGCAAGGAAACACACCGTCACAGATGTTACAAATGTTACAATATCATCACAATAGAATTAGGGAAGAACAAGAACATGAACAAAGACGTATGAAAGACACAAAAATGAAAATGCTTGTTGCCCAGTCAGTTCCAGTTGACGGTCATAAAAAGGGTATGACACAGTCCAATGATTCAGTAGGTCCTGTTAGAGGGACATGCAACTATTGTAAACAGCCAGGTCATTATATACACGATTGCACAGTTCTGAAACATAATATCTCTACGGGTATAACAAAAGAGAGACCACGTCCGCCTAGACAGGATCAGATCCAACAACAAGTACCTCAGAATATACAGCCTATGCCAGCTGTACAACAGACCGCACCACAACCACAACAACAATTACAACAACAGCCACAGCCTATTGCTGCAACACAAAACACGACACAACAGATGTACCAGTATGCACAAAATGACTATCCAGAGTATCAGCGCTACACATGAAATAGCCTAGAGAGGGAAGTTGGCTTACCCCTTATTGAGGTTCCAGTAGACCAAGAGGGTCCTTATGTACAAAGTCAGTTATTAGGGAAAGATAGAAAGTTTCTACTCGATACAGGGGCAAGCAGAACCACTATCAGTCACAGCGAAGTCCCAGGGGCACCCCTCTCAGGCTCACAAAATATTTCCCTTGGTTTTTCAGGAAAGCCTACTATTAACGAGGTATCGCAACCACTTGCATTTACAGTCGGTCCATTAACACGGACTACAGATCTATTACTTACGAAATCATGTCCAGAAAACTTGTTAGGTATAAAAACATTGAAGGCTCTAGGAGCTGTAATATGTTGTTCTCCGGAAGGAGTACGACTATTTTTGCGTGACTTTAAAGGTCACTACGTGTCTAGAGACATGGATCACCGGTTACAGAATCTACCTGCACATTTATGGGCACAAGGCCCCACTGATGTAGGTTGTATGCACATTACACCATATCGAGTCACACTCAAAACAGGAGTGGTACTACCACGAATGCGACAATACAAATTACCACCAGATGCTGGTGTGGCTTTACTGCAAATCATTGACGAGCTCATCGCACAAGGAGTGGTTGTAGAAACCAACTCCAATATATGTAATTCCCCGATAATTCCGATTCTTAAACGAACCGATCCAAAAGCACCACCAGTATATCGATTAGTTATTGATCTGCGAGAATTAAATAAATGCATTGTACCACAATACCCCGTGGTCCCAGATATCTCTTCATTATTAACGGCCATAGATTCAGAAGCAACGTTCTTTACTGTAATTGATCTCAAGAACGCTTTCTTTAGCGTCCCAATCGATCCGGAAAGCCAATATTTGTTCGGATTCAGTTTAAATGGACGAAGTTTTAAATTCACACGCGCACCTCAAGGATTCACAGAAAGCCCCAGCATCTATAGCCAAGCACTGAAAAGAGAACTTGACAGTATTCACATGCCAGCTAAAACTGCCCTGCTTCAATACGTCGATGATCTGCTGATCACCGCACGAAGCGAACCTGAATGTGAAAAAGCATCACTGACGGTTTTACATTTCTTAGCCGACAAGGGGCACAAAGTGTCCCCTTCGAAACTACAATTCTGTGTACAGCAAGTTGTGTACCTAGGGCACTTGCTGTCCAAATGGGGGAGACAGCTCACACCTGATCGCATCCAGTTAATTAATTGTAAACATGCCACCACCCAAGACACAAAAGGAGGTACGGGCCTTCATAGGCCTCACTTCGTACTGTAGGCAGTGGATTCCCCAATATGCATTTTTAGCTAAACCACTCATTCAGTTAACAACACAGGAGGCAGCGACACCGACTGTCCTCCCTTGGACTCAGGAACATACACAAGCTTTTGAAAGCTTAAAGAAAGCTTTATGCCAAGCACCTGTTTTAGCAACGCCATGTTACAGCAAACGTTTTACACTTTTTGTTACAGAACGTGAAGGTACTGCTTTGTCAGTACTCACGCAGGAACAAGCAGGATCACACAAGCCATGTGCTTATTTTTCTAGTACATTAGATCCCGTAGCTCAGGCTCTTCCTGCGTGCCTGAAATCAGTCGCAGCAACAGCTTTAGCAATCAGACAAAGCGACGCCATAGTGTTAGGACATCAATTGACAGTACAAGTACCACACGCAGTAGAGGTTCTCCTGAACCGGACCCAAACACAACACTTGACTATAGCAAGACTGACGGGTTACGAATTAACATTGTTCCAGCCACACATAGAAATCAGACGCTGTAGTACATTAAATCCTGCCACACTTTTGCCATTAAATGGAACAGACCCATTGGCACATGATTGTATTGAAGTCATTACTATTACAACAAAACCCAGACAAGACTTGACAGATATTCCATTATCAGACCCAGACCTGACATTATATGTAGATGGTTCATGCATGAGAACAAATGCAGGAGAATTAGTGGCCGCTTATGCAGTCACAACAGACACTGAAATTATTGAAACAAATTGTATCAATACCTTGTCAGCTCAAGCAGCAGAGCTCATCGCTCTGACACAAGCTTGTATTCAAGCCAAAAATAAGAAAGTCAACATATACACAGATTCACGTTATGCATTCGGAGTCGTCCATGACTTCGGCGTACTGTGGCGAGAGAGAGGTTATTTAACTTCTCACGGTGCCCACATCCAGCATGGTCCCCTTATTCAAGCTCTGTTAGATGCAATACATCTGCCTACTTCAATATCTATCATGAAGTGTAAAGCCCATACAAAAGTAACTGACATTATTTCTCAGGGTAATGACCTAGCTGACAGAACAGCTAAACAGACTGCTCAGAATCAGACTCGTCCAATTGACACGACAAAGACAATAGTTCCGACACCAGCACACTGCATGACAGTTAAGGATCCCGCCCTTGATGTAATTGACATACAGACACATGCTACACCAGAAGAAATAAAGAGATGGACTGAATTAGGAGGGATCCAAACGGATCAAGGATGGATGACGAAGGGAAAATCTATATGGTTTCTCCCCGACTCAATGGTTCAGGTCATCATTAACACAATACATAGTCCAGCGCACCTAGGAGAGAAAGCTATGCTAGACAGTATTCAACACATTTGGTTTAATAAACACTTACGAGCAGCGGCTAAACAGAAAGTACGTACCTGTATGATTTGTTGTCAGTTCAATCCAGGAAAAGGCGTACCTGTAGACCAGGGTGGATTTCAACCCCCCGATCACCCTTTTGAAGTCCTCCAGATGGATTATATCCAGATGGAACGTTGTCGAGGATTCAAATATGTCCTCGTAGTTGTATGCGCTCTTTCCCGGTGGACAGAGGCGTATCCCGTCTCAGATTACACTGCCCCGACTACTGCCAAACAGTTAGTTCGAGAATTCTTCCCACGGTATGGTTTGCCCCGTATCGTGTACTCAGATAATGGCCAACCGTTCTCATCCGAGCTCATGAAACATGTTTCACTTCTGTTAGGCTACCAATGGAAATTCCACTGTGTCCGACATCCCGAGGCTGCAGGTCTCGTGGAACGACATAATCAAACTCTAAAAATTAGACTGTCAAAAATATGTAGAGAAAAAGGTGTCGACTGGATAACAGCTTTACCAGTCGCGCTCTTTTACATGAGAATGGTAGCACACTCTCGAACAGGGCTATCCCCGTATGAGGTGATCTTCGGTAGACCACCAAATATGTGGGGGACGCCTATACCTCGTAAAATAACTGATGTTGATTGTAATATGCTGACAGATTACCTGGCTTCCTTGATGTCTGCACTACAATCTTGTCGTTCACAGGTAGCTGCAGCTTTTCCCGACAACACTAAGGTGAAGCCCCACGACGTGGTTCCGGGGGACCTCGTGTTTGTGAGGAATTTTGACAGGAGGAGCCAGCTGGAGCCTCGGTGGCGGTCGCCGAAGCTCGTCATTTTAACCACAAGGACAGCCGTGAAGATTGAGGGACGTAAAGGGTGGTTGCACTCGAGCCACATCAAAAAATTTTATGGACTACCATCCGACGTGAACCCTCAGCCCTGCATTCCCTCACAGACTGATTCAAAACTACCCCTGGTTGAACAAACCAAGAGTGAAAACTATAAACTAAAACTAAGGTCTAGCAAGTCAGACAATTTGATTGTTTAAGTCCTCTCCAAGGTGAATCGGTTGAATTTGTCTCTGACATGTATCCTCTAGACCGAAATAGAGA
The DNA here is from genome assembly GCF_964204655.1 of Triturus cristatus. Taxonomy (NCBI): domain Eukaryota; kingdom Metazoa; phylum Chordata; class Amphibia; order Caudata; family Salamandridae; genus Triturus; species Triturus cristatus. The sequence continues at coordinate 630,937,648 of NC_140595.1, read as the reverse complement.
GAGAAATGGACAGAAACAGCTCAGGACACATGCGTACTGTAAATCACTTCATAGTCACTGCATAGTGACATTGTTAATTATGTTTTTTCTAAGTCTTCTGATTATTATCTCCGGTATATTATTACACATGTATTACCCTATCTCCAAGCATGTTTTCAATGCTACTGCCGAACATTCTTTTAGTGAATTACCCCCACATGAGTTGTCCTATAGATTTGCGCTGCGCAACAACACATTCATTAGTATGTTACATCATTCTCATCAGACCAGCAATGCTACAAATTGTTGGATATGTGGCCGACTCCCTCCCTATCAGAAATACAAGGGAGTTCTGCCCCTCTTTCCGTATCCATTCACACACAATGGCTCCTGTTGAGCATGGTTTAGTTTGATTAATTCCCTAGATTCAAATACAGTAGTTTATCAAGACAATTTGGTATGGGGAAACCTGAACCTAGTTTTACTTAAAGTCTGCTACCCTAACAAGGAGGGACTTCCCAAAAGAACAGGAACTGATCTAGAAAATGAAGTATATGGATTAGGTAACTTTACACTTAATCTTATGATCCTGAATATTGAATCCGAAGCTACACCAATCTTGCCCGCTATGTCAGTATTTCCAGTTAGAGGCGAATTATGTGTAAGAAAGAATGGTTCAAAACACATGGGCCATAGTAAATGTACCACTGTAATAGAATTCAGTGATAAAGGCAAATCTACATTTAGAGCTTCCCGTCACTCCTACTTCATCTGTGGTCACACCGCATACATACGGCTACCCCTAGATTGGGATGGTACCTGTTACATTGCATTCCTTCTGCCACCTGTTTTCCTAGCCCCGCCTGATTATCATAGGAACACCCATTTAGTACACAATAGACAGCAGAGAGACCTCCCGATTGTCGACTACACTGAAACAGCATGGGAGAAATACACAGATTTCAATAAAGGTTTCTTTCCCTACATAGGTACAGTCACCAATAGTAAGCTGATACGTATATTAACTAGAACCCTTGAAGCAGTAGTGAATGAAACTACTTCCGCTTTGGGCAACTTAACGGAGGAGCAGTCTGCGATGCGGATTGTTGTTCTCCAAAATCGTCTTGTCCTTGACGTCATTCTGGCCGATAGGGGCGGAGCTTGTAGGGTCATCGGATCAAGTTGCTGTGTTTTCATACCAGAAAACGCGCCGTCAGTATATAAAGCCATAACTCGACTTCATAAGATCGTAAGCCAGATACACCAGAATCCAGGCACCTGGACTTGGTCCGGGTGGTTCTGGAGCGTGTTGTCAGCCTGGGGATGGAGGATCCTATCCTTCCTAGGTATTGGCTTTCTCATACTATTCAGTTGCTGCTTGTGTCTACAATGTGGGCCAGCGATTTGTGGTCTGTGTGCCACCTTGTGTATCCCGCCTTCAAATTTTCATTCAAGATCTCGGAAGAAGAAAGAAGAACAAATGATGCTATATGAACAGATTGATGGATTGATGAAGATGGATATTTCATGAGGGTCCGTAGGGGACAAGGAGGGAATGTGGAAATATGAATTTTTATGGTCAATTGTGTCCCCTATCTTAGACCCCCAACGGCTCCATGTACATGCTATAAGTACATGTATGTTCCTTCCAGTTCCAGCTATCAAGACGCAAATACATGTGCATCCAACGTCAACACGCCCTCTTTCAGATCCGCCATGAATGGGTCGAATATTCCATTCCTAAGTATGAAAGGCCACCGACTTTATGTGGTTCACTTTTCTAGTTTTGTAGTTAAGGCGAGTAGGCCCTGAATTCTGCCATCAAGTCTTTTTCTGTTTCTGCCTCTGAAATGCTCCAGCTTGGACCTGCATCCGTGTCCATGAACTTTGTCTTACTCCCTGCGGCCTGTTGCCTGCCAAAAACTGTATTCAGCCTTCAAGTTATCTGCTCCGCTCCTCATCCGATGCATTCCTGTCTAGTAGTTTAGGTAAACATCCCTCCAGCTACCGAGCAAAAGGCTCGGCCTCGCTGTCTTTTTGCAAGTAATTCATAGCCCCTGTTACTATGGAAGATTCCTGCCCCTCGCATCACATGTAGACACATAGACGCTTGTACACGCACTAACAGTCAGTATAGAATAGGATCTGTCCGAGAAGACCCTTCCTTCCAGATAATATAGTTCCTTAAACACAAGATATTAGATATGATTTAGGACTAGGTTGTCCTGACACCCCAGACTTCTGTCTCCACATGTAGGGCCAAATGTCAAGTTCCCTTCACCCTCTAGTTGTACGTCAATCACGCGTCATGCGGCTGCGCGCGCATCTCTGTCAAATATTTCTGCTGACACTGCAGGATTCTCTTATGGATCCACCCACTTGTGACATCATTTTTAATGACGTTTCTAGTATACGCCTGTATTTACGCCTATTTTCATTACGTATGTGTATTCTTATCTGTATTTTCAGCTGTTACGCCTCCTGCATCTGTCCTAATGCAATGCTTTCCATATAAATATTGTTACTTGTCAATAATGTATTGCTGATCCCTTCCTGAACCTTCGTGGTGATGGAATATGGTTGCCTAGTTCGAACTATAATTCCTTTGTAAGGAATAAAGCCCTTTTCAGAACCTCTAATACCACGGATTCTGCCTCTTATTTTGACTGAGTTATTCTTACTAGACTTTACCGCATAAAAAATAGTACAGGTAATTTAAATATTTACCACAGTCATACGAAGAGTTAATGGGAAAAAATTCTGGAAGAAGTTCAAGCAATTTGTAATAATACTGATACTATTCATTCTGATGTAAAACATATTCAAAGAGATTTAGCAGATTTAACAATCAAAGATTAAGATGTTTGATAATAAAGCTGCATTTGCATGGTTGGCACCTCAAGTTAAACACTTTGTGCCTATGAAGCACATGCTATTGGATGTAGAGAATAGAAATCGCCAAAGTAACTTGCGCATCTTTGATTTGCCTGAGAATATTGAGGGTCAGAACTGCAGAGCCTTTTTGGAAAATCTGCTGCCATCCTTATTAAAATTGAAACTCTCAGAGAAGTTTGAAATAGATAAAGCTCATCACATACCCTAACACAGTCAACCCGACCAGTCTAAATCGCGACAAGTCATATTTAGAGTGTTGTGTTTTCACCACATTATAATAATACGTAAAGCTGTCTGAGAAACTTCGTCCTTAATGGTGGAAGTCAATAATATATGTACACATCAAGACTTTGCTAAGGGAACTGGGGCACTATGTAAGCAATTTTCTGATCTCTGTTCTCAGCTTCCTGATGCAGGTTACACATATGGATTGTCTGATCTATCAGGCATGAGAATATGGAAAAATTATTTAGCTAAATCTCTCTCCTCACCTGCAGACCTGGTTGCTTATTTGGATCTTCATGCTCCATTTCCAATGGATTCTCAAGCTTCTATACTTGATAGATGAGGTTCAGCCATATCATTTATGTAACCTTTTTATTTCCTTCAGCAGGTACCATGGCACTCTATCTTCAGCTTGGATTGTACCTTGCTGTCTCATTATTTTAATTAGTGTTTCCTTACCTTAGACTTATGTCTGTTTTGTATGTCTTTCGATTTTGTTTGTTGTTATATATGGGCTACATAGTCTATTCATTCCTTCTATTGGGTTCCAGTTTTCTAATCTTTTTCCCCTTTCCTCCTCCTTCTTTTCACGATGGCAACTAGCTATACTTTAAAAATTGCCTCTTTAAATGTTAAAGGTCTTCCTCATCCACTAAAGAGAAGGAAAATATTCGACTATTTGCATAAATGTAAAGTGGACATATGATTTCCACAAGAAAATCAAATTGATGGTTATAATCTTGCCTAAATCGTGGGCTGGTAATATAGTTTCATCACCAGCATAGAGATGTAAAAATTATGCAGCTAAGTTTTTCTCTTGTGAGTTGCAAGTTACCATTTTAAAGTGCATACATGATTCTGATGGTCAATATGTGTATGTTCAAACATCAATTGGACAAATGGTCTACTCTTAATTGATCACAAGGTTAATGATGCAATTAAAATGATAATAGCTCCACAAGTGATATGTCTACTAGGAGTGAGTGATAAATTCTGCTTTACTGGTAAAGTTGGCGGAGTTTTGGCCACTCCTAACGCGGAGTTCTAGCCAAATTCTGCCAACCGCCGCATGGCGGAGTTTTTCTCATGCATAGCTCGCCAATGGTAAATTGCTAGCACGAGTGAGAAACCCCGTCCCCTAGCATGATTTTCAGGTGCTAGGAGGGCACCTGGCGAGATTATCCCACCGTGGGTGGTCACAGGCAGTTCCGACTATCCACAGTGAGAAATCTGCCCCTCAAGTAGAAAACCTTCTCGAGCAGCAGCAAAACCATTTTGAGAAGCAGCGCCCTCTTGTGTGCCGTGTGATGCTGTTTATGCTCATTTTTCAGCGCGAAACAAGCACCCGGCGCAATAAATCCGCTCAACTTGCCGATTTCCACCTGTTCGCAGAACTCCGCAAAATCTTGTGGACTTTTCATGTAACTCTGCGGAATTCCATGGTGTGAATCTTTGTGAGTTCTGCCCACCCCTAATATCCACTATCAATGTTGCCTGTAACTTTCCTACATCTTTCTTATCAATATTTATAAATTCCGTGCTAAATTTATTTGGAATAAGGCCCTATGGATTAAATATAGACATTTACAAACTTCAAAGTTAGAAGGGGGAACTAGTTATCCGGGATTTAGAAAAATATAATTTTTCCTTTTTAGCTGCACAAAGTGTTTCTTAGTTTTCTAATCCGGATTCCCACTTAACATCCTTAAGGTTTTACTAGAGAGACATTGTAGTGCCATTTCCTTTACCAGAAATTCTTACATTGGCTCTTAAAAAGGAAAGGTTTTATTCTCAAATGCTCAGTACTAGAGAAACTGCCATTTTAACTTTAGATACAACATTTAGTAATAGAATTGTATCTTCTAAAACTGTATCTTTTTGGAATAATCCCATGATTAAGCTGAGTTATTTTTATCTCTAGTTGGGAAAAATGGATTGATGCTAGTATATTTTACATATGAGATATTTGTCCCAGTAATATGCTTTTATCTTTTTCTGATTTACAAGCTACATTTCAGAATCCTGTCACAAATGTTATAGATATGTTACATTTGCAATGTGCAATGTGTTCTTAAAATAGTTCTAGTGCAGATCCTTAATGTTCGGGTATGGAGTTGTTCTTTCATATGCATAGATTATCTGGTTATATTGCTTCAAAAACATATAAAAAATTAATAATGCAAAATCAATCAATTAATCAACAGTAAATGAATTATGGAAACCAATCTTAGATAATAATTCTATGTCAGTGTAGAAAAAAATCTGGTTGTGCAATATTTCAAATTGGCTTCCATCATCTATATGGCAAACTAATTATTTTACAATGAATCATTTTTATTTGAATCCTTTTAAGTTACATAATATAAAACTAATTGATAAGCCTAATTGCTGGAATTGTAAAACTAAACTTGGCTCATTGAAATATATCCTATTTGAATGTCCAGTTCCCTGAAAATTTCGGTCTGACGTCTGGTGTAAAATCTCACAAATTTCGATCATTCACTTATATATGAAAGTTTATTGGTAAATCTTCACTTATTACATTGCCATTTCTGTATATGTATGCTAAATTGTTTGATTCATTAATTACTTCTGCTATAAAATCTATTACTATTAATTGGAAATCTGCTAATGATATATCTTCAAATGCCTGTTAGGATTGGATATTCTATATGAGAAATGGAATTACATTTTCCATTAATAAGAATAAGTAGTCATTCTCTATCACATCATTAATTTGGAAAACTGGATATTTTTCTAAATGTTAGCTAATTAATTAAACTACGTAAGACTGTATTAGATAATAGTATATAAGTAGCCCTATATATATTTTTTTATTTATGGTTTATATGTATGCTACTAGGTATTGTATTTACTAGTGTTTCATATATATTTATGGATGGATGACTATTTTGCGGTTATTTTTTGTTTGTCCTCTTGGTATTATATTATAAAACTCAATAAAATATTATGAAAAATAACGGATACCCCAGAGTGCTATTGCTACCAAGTGTAGTATGCCCATCTGAATGAGTCATACCTTGCAAAATTATTGTTTTGCATACAGTTTCTCATGTGTTTCACCTCTCTCCCATCAATTTTCCCTATTCAGATTTTGTCAGGTTTTTCCTTGCAAATTGGAAACAGGGAAAATGACCAAAGCTGAGACTTTTTCACACAACTGCTAATTCCAATTTAGGCAGAAAGAAACTCATGTTTCTACTGAAATCATGATTTTTGTCAAAGTTATGGCTTACCCAAGATCTCAACGCCCCCCTTAAAAGATTGTCGCAACGCAGCCACTAGACTGTTAACAGGCTAAAAAAAATTCGAACCCATCTTACCGCACATGAAGGCTTTGAACTGGCTTCCTTTTGAAGCCAGGATCCAACTCAAATTGGCCTGTAGTACACACAAAGCGCTATACACTAATTCTCCTGCGTATCTTGCCCAGAAAATCGTGGTATCTGGAGGAGCCAGAAACTCCCGGTCCGCCAGAGATTTTTTGCTCCAACCACCCCGCTTCCGAAACGAAAAAACATACAATCTAGATTTCTCTGGGGCCACACCAAGAATCTGGAACTCGTGCCGCCTACCATCAGAAGAATACCCTGTTTGTCAAGATTAAAAAAGGAAGCTAAAACTTTCCTAATGGGCAAATTCCTCCTATAAAACTCATTCTTTGCACACACTGCACAGCGGCCTAGCAATATGTTTTTTGCTTGATTCTTGAACTCCACCTGTGTTGACCGGTCTTGATAACTGTGCCCTAACCCTGCTCTGGTATCATGATTGTCTACTCATTATTGTGTATCTTTTCATTTTTCACTGCCACTTGTCGTACCTCCCCCTAGGGTACCTTTTTCGCTCATTCCTACTTCTGTTAATAACTGGTTATCTATGCAAAGTGCTCTCATGATCACCATTCCAAATATTGTAAATGACCTGTTGTTCCCCAAGTGCATGCACGTTCATCTATCCCTACCTGGGTAATTGTCTATTTTAAAATTGTGTACAACTGGTTATCCCTATAAAGTGCTCTGATACCCTAACGGCTCACGTTCACGCTCTATAAAATACTAAATAAATAAATATATTAAACTAAACAGTTATGATGATGGCCTAATAAGCCTAATTCATGAGCAGCTGAACTCAGAACACTGAAGGTGGAGGTCAGAGGGGCACAATGCACATCATGAAACCGTGTCAGCAAGAATTATTCAAGGCAAAAAAGAATGCCATGAACATTAAAATGCCAATACAGGTAATTCCACTTGTGAACATTTAAAGACCCTTAAGGTAATTGTTGACCCATTCAACTGCTCAATAGGAGCCCTCACACCTTTTTTAATAAGACCTTTATCTCATGAAAGCCACTACTATCAGTAACCACATCCCTGGAGAAGCAGGCCCCATATCTCACCTCCACAGGTCAGACACAGGATGAAGAATGCTTGTCTTTCAGGGAGGTATCTTCAACCTAAAGCTGAAACCTCTTTGAGACTATAAATCCCATCACTGGTGGAGGTGATCTCTGCTGATCCAGCACAATCACTTGTCCAGTATTGGCCCCTATCAAAATGCCGATTGGAAATGAGTCATTCCAGTCTTGTGTGGTTACAGGAGTCCATGGGGGTGACTTTCGGCAGAGAGAGAGGATCTGACGGGGAAACACAATTCTCTTTATTTATGTATTTATTTTAGTGTTTTATAGAGCGCGAACATGACCCATGAGGGTATCAGAGCGCTTTACATGGTTAACAGGAAAAAAAAACATCATAGAGAAACAGTACAAACAGTAAAGTAACACAAGCAGAGAAATATAACATATAGGGGGGGGGGGATGAGGGAGCATGGGGGCAAAGGGAGTACACATGAGAGCTAAAATTCAAGCTAGGGTTGGCAGAGACCGTGGCCCCCTTGGGTCTCGGTGGAGTCCGGTTATAGGGTTGCGGAAGATGCAATAGTCATGGAATCAAGCAGCAAGTCATATCTGCTGAGAGGAGGACTTAGTACAGGAATTTACCCATGAGGAAGGTTTTGGCTTCCTTCTTGAAGCGAGCAAGAGTGGGGATTCTTCTGATAACGGGCGGGAAGGAGTTCCAAATTCTTGGTGCTGCCCCGGTGAATGCCCTATTGTAGGTTCTTTTTTTACGAAAGTGGGCGGGTCGGAGCAGGAGACTGTTAGTGGATCGAGATTTCCTGTTTCCTCCCGATAGCACAAGCTTCTGTGAAAGGTATGCAGGGGAGTTTGCGTATAAGGCCTTGTGTGTAATGCACGCCAGTTTCAACTGTATTCTGGCCTCTAGAGGGAGCCAGTTTAGGGCTTTCAGATGTGGAGAGATGTGGTCGAATTTCCTGGTGCCGGTGAGTAGTCTGGCTGCCGCGTTGAGACAGGCTTTTAGCGGTGCCAAGGAGCGCTTGGGTAGGCCTGTGAGGGTGGAGCATCCAAATTCCAGTCTGGATATGACTAGAGCTTGGACTGCCATTTTCAAATCTGGAGCATCGATGAAGGGTTTTAATTTCCAGAGGTAGCTCAGGTGGAATCTGGCTGCCTTGGCCATTGAATTAATGTGGTCACGCATGTTCAGGTTGCAGTCAAGAAAAATGCCCAGTGATTTGGCGGAGTCCACGATGGTCGGGGACAATTTAGGGCTGTGATGGCCTTGAACCACACCTGTATCTCCGGGTTGGCTTTGGATGGGGAGATCAGGAGAAATTCAGTTTTCTTGGCGTTGAGTTTTAGTTGGTTAGTGGCAAGCCACTGAACGGTTAGTTTCAGGGTTTCGTTCAGGGCGAGGACCTCCTTGAGTGAGGAGATATTGATGTAAATTTGGGTGTCATCCGCGTACATGTGGTAGGAGATATTGGCGGAGCGTAGAATTTCAGTGAGAGGCTCCAAGTAAAGATTAAAGAGGGTAGGAGACAGGGTTGAGCCTTGAGGGACTCCAACCGTGACCGGGGTGGGAGCGGATAGTTTGCCATCAATGAGGAATCTTTGAGATCGGTTATGGAGGAAGGACCTGAACCATTCAAGGACAACGCCATCCAGACCCATCCTGTGTTTAAGGCGTTCAAGTAGTTTTTCATGATTGACAGTGTCGAAGGCGGAAGATAGATCTAAAAGGATTAGGAGGCATGTTTTGCCTTGGTCCAGGGCTTGGAGGACGTCGTCCAGAATGTGGAGCATGGTTGTTTCAGTGCTGTGCCCTGGTCTGAATCCTGATTGGAAGTCGTCCAGCAGGTGGAAGTTGTCGATGTGTTGACTAAGCTGGTATTGTACGCATTTCTCTAACACTTTGGCTAGTAGGGGTATATTAGAGATGGGTCTGAAATTGTCTGGTGCGGCGGGGTCAAGCGTTGGTTTTTTTAGAATAGGAAGGACTTGGCCGGCTTTCAGGGGGTCCGGAATCGATCCCTGCTGGAGAGAGGCGTTGATCATCGCGGTCCAGCAAGGAACAATGGCACGGGAGGCCGCAGCGAGGCAGTTGGATGGTAGCGGGTCATTGAAGTGGTTGTTTGGGTTTAATGTAGGGAGGATTTTAGCAATGGAGTCTTCGTCGTAGATTTTGAAGTCGGTCCAGCAAGCTTCGTTTTTGGGTAAGGTCGAAGATGAGGGTGCATGGGGAGGCAGTTGGTCATGAGGGGGTTGAGCGCAAGAGGCGGTACTAAGTTCGATTCCTAGGGAGGCAGTTTTTTCGGCGAAGAAGGAGGAGAATTCATCCGAAGATATAAGAGATTTCGGGGATTCTTTAGGAGTTTTGGCCAGCTTGTTTGATTGAAGTTTAACCAGTTCAAAGAGCTTGCGCGGCCTATTCGTGGCATTCCCCAGTTCGGATCTGAAGTAATCTTTTTTTGAGTTGAGGATGTGTCTGTTGTAGGAGTTTCTTGCCTGCCGGAGAAGTTTGAGGTGCTCGGTAGATGGGTACTGCCTCCATATTCTTTCGGCTTGACGTAGGGATCTCCTCTCTGAGTTGAGGGAGGCGGAGAACCAGGGGTTTCTGTCTTTGATTTGTGTTCTCTTTAGTTTCAGGGGGGCAAGGTCGTCTAGAATGTTCGACATAGACGCCGAATAATGGTCATAGAGGTCATTGATTGTGGTAGTGTTCGAGGTCGGGTAGAGCTCAAGTTTGCAGCGAGCCTCCAGCTTCGTAAGGTCCAGGTTTTTGGTGTCCCTGATCCAGCGTTTGGGAATCATCGGTTGTAGGGGCTTAGTCTTGATTGATCCGGGTAGGATCTTCAACTCAATGTGCTGTCCATGATGGGGAGACATCCAGCTGCAGGAATTGTTGGATTAAAAAAGTTAACTATGCAAGCCTCGTGCAAATTAGGGATATTTATAATCATTTTGCAATGTGTAAATTTCCTGAATTTGCTCTAGTATGTGGACATAATTACATTTTTGCGCACCATAGTTGCATCCAGTGACACCCCAAATCATCTGGAGCTGGGATTGCTAGGTTGTACTATATATTTATGTTGTCCGAGATGTGTATAAGAATGTGATGACACATTTTGTATCATTGGTTTGGGTTTGCAATGCATTTACCTAAAAAAGAACTAAGGGGCATATTATCAAGCACGGCATTAAAATTATCGCCACTTTAGCGGCAGAAAACTGCCGCTAAAGCGGCGATAATGGGCTTGATAATATGCCCTTGAGAATTCCCATAAAAGCCCAGGTTCACACCAGAACATGGGCTTCTATGGGAATTCTCTGCGGCATATTATCAAGCCCATTATCACTGCTTTAGCGACTGTTTTCTGCCGCTAAAGCGGCGATAATTTTAACGCCGTTTCTTGATAATATGCCCCCAAGTGTGCCTACTCTACTCACATCTTGAATGTTCATAATTTTATTGCATTGAGCTTCACGTTCCTTTTCATGACTACTTCTCTGATGATCATTCGCCTACATTTACCATTGGATTCCCAATTCATACACGTCCTTATCATGAGGATGTCAGCCCTCCACACTTGGAAGACATCTAGATTACTCTGAAGTTTTTGCTTCTGGTCCCAAACATGGGGAACAGCTTGCACATCAACAGTTGACTCACCAGTACCTTCAAGTCTGTACTTTAATTAGATAGCAGCAAATCCAAGATTGGAAATTTAAAATCCCAAAGTCTGAATACAGAGGTAATTCTGATTCTAGCCGAATCGAGGTTATGATGTTCACAGGAATACATGCACCTCCTGTCTCTCCCCATTCATATTTCACCCAGAAAAATCGGCAACATATCAATGAAAAAAACTGTCCAGTATTAGAGGATAAACTTTGAGAAAAGGTGTGAATGAATAGGTGCAGAAATCTCAATTTCTACAGTTTTTTCCTATTTCTGGAATCTTATTAGTGGGATGACGTAATGCACCCAGAAATTACCAATTCTCATAGTGTTGGTAAAATCTAATTGGGAAATGCTGACTCTGTTATCTAGACGCTTGCAATGTGGGCCTTTATTACTATACCATTGATTTACGGCTGCTAAATTTTATCTTCCAATTCAATAATTGTGGTGAATGCACACATTTGCAATGCCTGAAAAGAGTGTTATCCAATCTCTAGGTTTTGAACCTTCACAGTCCATTGCAGTGCCTTTAGTCTCCATTCTACTTAGGCATTTTTCATGCGTGAGTTCGCAATGCACCCCGTCTGCCCTCGATTACAGTAGCCTGGGGGCATATTATCAAGAAACAGCGTTAAAATTATCGCCACTTTAGCGGCAGAAAACTGCAGCTAAAGCGGCGATAATGGGCTTGATAATATGCCCTTGAGAATTCCAATAGAAGCCCATGTTCTGGTGTCAACATGGGCTTCTATTGGAATTCTCAAGTGCATATTATCAAGCCTATTATCGCCGCTTTAGCTGCAGTTTTCTGCCGCTAAAGCGGCGATAATTTTAATGCTGTGCTTGATAATATGCCCCTTAGTTCTGCATTGCCGGAGTTACTCAGAATTTATTTAGGAGCTTCAATAAGCAGTTATTCACTTTAAGTTAACTTGCCTTTTTTTCTTTGTGGTATTTGTTTATTGAGAGGGAGCCCTCCTTCAGACAGAACTGCTATACCTAGTTACTTTTGAGCCGTACATCAGACCCAATGCAAATGGGTAATCAATATACAGATGAATAAATGATAGTTAAGAATGAGGTGACATTTTATGCGCCTGACAAAAGTTGGGTGGACTCACCTGCAGCAGACCTTAAGAGTCTACCTGCTAAAAACAAAAGCACTGATTAGGTGGTTCAGTCTCGGCGTCCGGCTCCTCTGCCAAGGAGGAGGAGTGTCGCCACACTGCTCTGTGAGCAGTTTAAAAAGCAAAACTAAAATGTTAATAACCAGTGTTATTATTATTTTAGTTTTCCGTTTCCTGCTTTGGTGCAGGGCAGGGCTGGCCAGAGTAGGGTCAAGGAGGAGAAGTGGTGAGTACACTCTAAAGTGCACTTGATGGTTTGGCTGGCCATCTTGGGCCGGCCAGTCATGCGTACTTTGCATGTTCTGGTTGGAGGACATGCACATGCTCCCACTCCTTCTCTTAGTGCTGAGCGACGATGCTCACACCACTCACAACACTGCTGTAAGGCCTGAACGTGATTGGCTAGGGTAATCTGGGAGCCTGTGTGCTTCCTGGTTCCTGCTGTCAAGGAGCAGAAGAGGACCGAGAGGCGGCGGCCGGCCTGCCGGCCTGCCGGTAAGTGTTTTTTTCTCTTTAATTTGCCCCAATATCCTCCTGCCCCGCCACCCCATTAAATAGCAGTCGCCTCTGTTCAGTCTCATATCTGTGTGTGGCTTGTGGAATCTAGTTACAGTGTGCATGTATGTATGTGGTCCAAAATACAAAAGAATGGGGATTGAGGCAAGGATAATTGCACCTATCCTTAGTGGAATGATTTTTGTCTAAACATGCAAGGTGCTAAGGACCTGAGATCCAATACCCCTAGATCTCCTAAGACACTAAGGGGCCCATTAGGATGTAGGGCGGATTGCCACCGCCTGCATGGCGGGGGCGATCCACCCTACATCCATCCCCGCCCACCACCCATTTCCCCGCCATATTAGTATGGCGGGGGGTACCGCGGCGGATGGGAAGACAGTCCGCCGCTTTTCCGCCCGATCGACGAGTCGACCCGGCGGAAAAGGGTTTGATATGGTGGTGGTGTCTGCTAGACACCGCCATCCATATCAGGATGCAGGCGGGAGGCAGCCTTTCTGCCACAAAAAGGCATGTGGAGTTTGAAGTTGAGGGCCCGTTGCGGGCCCCCAGGATGTTGGGGGGTAAGAGGGCACATGGGGGTACCTATGGTACCCCCCTGCATGTGCACGGTGCCTGCCACGTTGTGCATGCATATGCACAACATGCATTTTTGGCATTGCGGCGGATGAGGCTAAAAGCACCGCCCGCCGCAATGTTAAAAATGCAGGATGCGCCTGCCAGTGTGGTGGGCACATCCTAACCACCCCCACGGGACCGCCGCACTTATGGCGGGCGGTCCCTTTTACTTCATTACATCCTAATGATGCCCTAAGTGTCTCAAATTTCCATAAATAGCACAATGATCCAGCACACTAGTTTTAGTTAAGGTTTACAAAAAGTAGATGTTCTAGTATGACCAGTAGTAATTCCCATTACAAACATAAGAATAGCAATTCAGCAGAGTTGTTCCTTCAAATTCTTTATTGGTGACTTCTTTTTTCGACAAGATAAAAAAGACTGTAGTCAACGCGTTTCGTCCTCTCGGACTTCTCCAGGGCAGAAAACACATTGACAGGAAATCTTAACTGTATCCTTTCGCTTATGAGGTTTTTCTCCTTCTAAAATCTGGTGTGTGAAAATTGTATCTATTGTCTTATATTTCAAATTTGTAGGGTGTTAGTCTATCCTCCTTTGTCGAATTAACACGGTTGGTAGTAAGTCAATACCGGGTCAAAAGCGTCCTCTATATTATTTCATGAGCAGTTCAAACGATTGGTCTGCCGGCGTGGTAGCGTGGCTTTCGTCTTCCTGTATGTATGTGGTATTTGTGTAGCATGAAGCTATCCAAAAGGCAGCGAAGTGTAATAAAGAGTCCAAGGCAAGCATGCAGTCAATGAGTGATAGGAGAGGTAGCTGGATTCTGGAAGGAGAAGTGTACAGTTGATATAGCTTTTTTGTTGAAATTAATACTTTGCAATAAAGAAAATTTGTACTCAAGCTAATTCAGATAACTAGACTTTAGACTCCATTTTTGTCTGTGACGTTTCATTGTACCATGTGAATACACATTCAAGGTTAAACCTAACTGCCTCAAGGAGAATCACATCGTGTAACCTTTTCTGTTCCACATGCAGACTGTAGTGCATGAGAAGCATATAGTGGAATTATGAGAATAATCTTGAATGTATTTAGTTGTAAATGTTTCTTTTTTGCTTTATTCTGATTCGTTAGAAGCTTGTGAACCATGTTCTTCTGTACTGAATGTATGAAATTCGTGGTTTAGAACCCTACAAAGGAGTGTGATTGCTTAATGTGGTGTCGGGCCCCTTTCCACTTTCTTTAGAAGGCTGAATTTCTTCCCCAGCTTAGTATTTTGGTGATCTGAACTTCTTAATTGATTCTGTCCTTTAACTGAGCTTTTCACTCTGATTTCTTGACTACTTCATTTTGACTATTTTGAATTAACTCCTGCACGCCAAAAATCCTTAAATAAAACCTATAAGGTTGAGACTCCAATATCTGTCATTCTTGTAGAACCAAATGCAGTCTACATTTCTGTTATTTGAAATTGTCACCTGCGACTTTTTCTGATTTCAGCGGGGAGCACTGAAATCTGACTAGGGACTACACTGCTCCTGATCCATCAAGGCATACTTTGGGCAAGATTGCATGGGTTTTGTGTGCCAAAGTTAGTGAGCGTATCTGCAGGATAAGCAGGAGTGCTGGTTGTAATGGCTTTGGGTTTTATGCCATTACCATGCGTTGTTTTACCACACATGTCTTTGCATCCCATATTTAACTATGCATACCATTACCACACTTGTGCATCCATAAATATTTACCCTTGCCATGCCAACAACCAGAATCCACACTTTCACCATGCATACCGTTATTTTGGATTTCTTTTAATTTGACTTAACCGTTCAATTTTAACATTGTAATGTTGATTAGAACATAAATTTTTATTTAAAAGTAAAATGTATGTGTTAAACGTTTTTATTTACATATTTTAAAAAAAATGACATCACCAAGGTTCTCGTACGCATTGTAGGTTAGATAAGTAATGTGGAAAAAAAAGACCTTAGCCTAAATTTGAGGTTGAGAAGTAGTTTTAATGAGAATATGAAACATTTTTAATGTATATTTTATTTTATAAAGTAGTTATACCCCACCTACAACTTTAAAGCCAACCGTTCTCTATTATGTCCGCATTGTAGTGGTCAGCTTGTAAGCGATTTATCTGCGATGCTAGTGAAGGGTGTTATTTGACAGAGGCACACATGGCTAAACTGCGCATGCCTCTACTATACTGCCTAAACCACGAATGCATCTGAACAACGCATGCTTCACCACGCATTACTTTACCATGCAATTTTGTGGTAAAGGCATGACTGGTATAGGGATGTGTGGTAAAGAAAACAGCCTATGCCACCTGCTCTTAGCCCTAACAACTACTCGTACCCCCCAGAGCCCTAAAAAGTACCCTGACCTAAACCTGAGCACTTGAAACTAATTTGACCCTCCCCTGAACCCTTTAAACTTCCTCTAACCCCTCGAGCCCTAAAAACGACCCCGACCCCCATGCCCTAACAACTACTCCGATCCTGCCTGCACCCTAAAAAGCACCCCGACCACCCCTGAGCCCTAAAAACTACCCCATCCCCCGCTGAGCCCGAAAAACTACCCAAGCCCTAAAAATTACTCCTTCATGACCCCTAAAAGCAACCCGACCCCCCAGTCCTAAAAACAGCCCCACCCCTAGACTTAACCCTGAGCCCTAAAATCTACCCCAACCCCTTAAAAACTACCCTCAGCCCCCCAAAACCCTGCCTCAATCCCACATACCACACTGCGTCCTCTCCCGATCCTTTCTGTCCCTGGGTCCGCCCATCTCTGCATCTGGACCGCGCAATGCCTTAACCACTCATATGAGTGGGTAAGGCATAGGTGTGGTTAAGCAAGTGTGGTTGCACTTGCTTTGGAACAGCACACGTGGCTCTGCTCACATTATTCAAACCACTGCCTGTGCAGCGGTCACAGTATTGAGCTTTGGGGGTGCATTGCTTCATTAGAGAGGTGCTCTGATGTTGGAAATGAATTTCCTTTTCAATAACGCTTAATAGTTTGTGTCTGCTGTCTATGAACTGTATGTGACAGCCATCACCATTTCCCATATTAATGGTACCCTATGCACCATGTTGGAACAACTAAAGCGGAGACTGGCTTTCCGAGACCTTAACCCTTGCCCTCAGGCAGCATGTGATGTCAGCAGAGCGAGGTAGGGAGTACGATAAACTCTGCAGGGGCTCGCTGGAGCATGGACCTCGCTTCTTTACTTTGGCCCCGCCGCTCTGGTCTCTGCAACTATTAATTCATTAATTTTCTAATTAATACTCACCCATCCACAGCCCCTAAACACTCTGTATCCCGTTCTGGTAGTATATTGTGTAGACTGCCGTTGTATAGACTTGCTTGGTAATGATTTGCATAGTGACAGCCATTTCAATATTTCCATGGTGAAGACTTGAGTGGTAAAGACTTGCGTTGTAACTGTTTGAGCGTTGTAAAAAATGCGTGGCAAATGTAGGTCGAAGTAAAATCTTCATTGTAAATGCTTTTTCCCATGGCTTAGTAAATGATACTCCTAGCTTTGAAGATAGTGCCGACTGGCAAGGGGAGCCAGTGGAGTTCCACCATGATGGTGGTGATGTGATCACATTTCTTCAGGCCCTGGATGAGATGTGCTGGGGTATGAAAGATGCCCTTTAGGGGCACCACTGCAGAGTCTGTGAGGGCATGGAGGCCACCATCCAGATGCAATAGGATGATAGCAGCAGCTCTAGAGTCACTTTCTGGAAGAAATGGTCTCACTTTCTTTAGAGAAGAGATCTGGTGCCAGATTGTCTTTTTGGCGGTAATGTGCATATTGAGAGTCTGGCCTTTACATTTACCACATTCTTCAATGTTCCATCTTCATGGTAGAGAATATCTCAAGGATTGTGCTGCAGTTAAAGGGTCCCTATCCTGTTTCCTATGTGATTTAGCCTCCCCTTGCTTCTCTGCTCCACTGCCCCCTAACTCGGAGGAATGTGCAGCTAGTGTGTGGTAGCTTTGCTCTCTGTGCTCAAGCATCTGCTTCAATCTTGGCTTTATCCCAGACAGGTACCAGATCTGTGGTCTGTCCTCGGCGAGCAGCACGCATGAAGACACCTCCTTCCCTTCCAACTCTAGCTGGGGTCTATAGAAGGTGATGCAGGCCTAAACCTTTTATGAGGCCACACAGACCCTCTTACATGCCAGAGGGGTTACTTGCACAAACAAACGTTCCCTCCTTTCACTCTGTGCAGGGATGGTCCCAAGTGTAGATTCCCCTCAAGTGGCTTGGCTTGGAGAAAGAGGCCCCGCGTCAAGCCCTAGTAAATGGTGGTGTTGAAGTCCAGCTAGGCAGGCCCCCAGTGCTAGCTATTGAGAAGAGTATGAAAGCCCCAAATGCCTAATCGATGATGATGTGATGGAGCACACGCCCCACAATGCAAGCACAGATTATCTTGGTTGCAGTTGTCAGACAGAGACAGCCACAACCAGGTGCAAAATACCTACTTTGACACCTGCTGGGGGTTTGCACCAACACACCCAAGCAGCCACCACTGCAAGGCCTGGTTTCTCACACATTTACCATAAAGTGATTTGTCAGGTGTAGTTTTGAGGTCCCTTTTTTTTGTACACGTTGTGCTGTTTTTCACTTTGGTCTGTGTAGAAAGCATACAAGGTTCTTTCGCCACCCCATGAGTTGTTGTCAAAGTGGGAACATTAACTTCATATATTCTTATGGAGTCATCCACATGTTCAGCAAACCCCTCAAGATAAGGGTGATGGAACATCCCATTTCGTCTTTGATGTCACATTTATCTAAGTGAAGTAGCACTGCAAAGATGTGCATTATGTAACCTTCGTGTTGCAGGTTCCAATATTAGCAGCCTTTCATTCTTTGAAGGGCAAACTGAGCATCCTTGAATTATGAAGAAGTGACACCAAATAAATGCTGCAAGATGTAATTCTGTTTGTAGTGTTTGCACTTAAAATGCTCAGGACTGATTTAAAAGCAAAAATGTAATTCTGCTGGCCAGAAAGATGTCAGTGAGCATCGGAGGCTGCATCTTATGGTCCAATGTCCTCTAACATTTTTACATAACGCATTTAAATTTTGATGAACAGAGGGGACATATTCAGAATTCTCTGACTTTCCATTTGGCAGCTATATATTAAAACTTACTTCACTGTGCTTATATCGTTCTGCATGGATCTGCATGACAGTGCAGGGCCTTTGTAAAAGAAGCCATGCACAATATTTCAAGCCTGTTACTACTTTTCTCACGTGTTATGCGTGTGACCGATATTGTTCGTCCGTAGGGCCGGCTCTTGGTGCAGTGCGTCATTTCATTATAACAGGAATAGAACCAATCAGAGGCAACCTGGAAATTCTGCTTAGTAGGGTTCTCTGTGGGCCAAAGCAGCACTTGCTGCTAATTTGTTGCTATTGACAACCCCTATGGATGCTTTGCAGTTCCTAACACCTAATCAAGGTGGCTACTGGATCATCACTATTTTTGTCATAAAATATTTGAGCATTGATTTGCTGTGGAAGTATGTGGAAAGTCTCTAATCCAAGACTGAATATGTCAAATGTCGATGGCGATTTTATTTTTTCAATTCAAAATCTTTATTCGGATACAATAAATATCCTTAAAAGCACAAATACAGAATCTCAGATATCACATTTTTAGATAAAACAAAAGGCCGCACAGGCCTCTCCCATGCACTGCTGGAGGCGCATCATGCTTGCGACACAACTCCAGCAATGATTCTATTCTTACATCAGGTGTCACTACTTATTTTACGCATAAGTGGCGGAGCTTGTTTTGGGGATCCGCCAGATGTGAGTCCGCGTTCCTATGTGGATCAGTTGTGAATTATGGCTCCCAAGTGCATGCGATTAAAATCATGTTTGCCCCCTATACATGAAATGCAAAAAGTGATTCCTGAATGCATCCCATGTGAATTGGTGTCCTTGTTTGCGTTATATGTGATTCATATTGATAATTTCCATTATGTGCACATGGTAACTCCTGTATGGTTCAAATGTGAGTCTTGTTTGCTGTATGCAATGCATCGGATGGCATATTCTGTAAGTAGTGCACAGTCCTATTTTACACAGGGAGATACTCTCTTTGGGTGCAACAAGTGCACTCTGTTACTGGGATTATGTGATTGTGTGGCCACAGCATTTGCCACAACATTATGAGTTAAGCACGCATGCCACATATTTCACCAGCTGCTGCGTAATTAACCTCGTTCAACACATAGAAATTCGTTTCTCGCTCAAACGGTTCAAAAGTTACTAAAGGAACTGTTGCACTTGTGTATAAATAGGTCACTTTCCAGCTGCTGATCACAGTATTCCAGAATTAAGCTGGTGCTGATGAGGTGCAGGTTTTGCCCAGACAGTAGCAATGTGCCGAATTCATCGCCTGGAAGGGAATTCTGTCTGCATCATGAACAAAAGATCGCTGTTGTGAATGGTAGTTTTCACATGCTAATTGCGAATTGTAGTCCCTATATAGACAGGTGTGAGGGGTTACTATTGGCAGTGCTTAATTTGAGACGGTAGTTTCCGGCAATCGGCCCCAGCACATAATTGCCAACAACTTCACTTCTGACAGTCTGCCACTTGGTGGCACTATCCATCTAATTAAGAGATGAGCACAACTGCAGTTATTTATTAAGTCAGTAAACATTTAAAATGACTAATAGGTGCCACCCAGGCCATTCTGATAGATTACGGGGTGGGGAATAGTCTGAATTGTCACACCTGCAGGAGTGTGATGGTTAGTAGCTGCGGGGGTGCGGTTATTGACAGTACCGGCAGGGGGAACGGCGTGGTGGAGGCTGCAGTGGCCTCTTGACAAGAGCCTTGGCACTTAATTTTTTTGTTACAAATTAAGCACTGATATTAGACACATCAGATATGTAACACAGTTCATTCTATGCATGCATCCAATGTGAATTTTGATTCATTTGTTTGACCTGCATACAGCAGATTTGAATCCTAAACTTATAAGAAGCAAATGATGTCTCTAGGACCTCAGTTGTGAATTGTGATTCATCTTTGCACCAGATGTGCATCGTGGTTTCCATATGCATCACACGTGGGGTGTGTTTCACAAATGCATCGTGCTTGTTTTGGACAGCTGAAATGTAAATTGTGGTTTATGTTTACATCAGATGTTACCATTGGCTCGTAAGCGAATTGAACTGAGGCCTCTGTTTCCTTGAGAAATGAACCAGGAATCCTGGAAACATTTCCCTGCCTGGGTGATATGCAATAAGTTATCTAACAAAGCGCAAATATTTATTTTTCCTGTGATATAGTTGAATCTTTATTACAGTCAGCGCCATTTGTAGCAAAGGTGCTGGTACTAATTGCAGAGGGTTCTGCTGCCAGCTCTTCTAATTAACTTACTGGCTCATTAAACGTTTCCTCTCATTATCTCATTACTTTCCCCGCTCCTGAGAGGGGGGTTTGTGCAGGGGCTGCCAAGTGCCAGCTTTACTAGAAAGAACCCACTGTGCCCTATGAGCGGGGGATGCTCGGGCGTCCTGAGGGGGCGCTACAGACGCACAGCAAAGCTCTTCGGTGTCTAATGTGTGCGCCAAAGAACCTATTTCACTTTATTTTATGAAGCTTTTAGAGTCTTGCTTCATGAAATGGACTTTAAATTACTGTGCCCCCAAACTAGACAACATTGTGTGTTCCACAACTCCTACCCAAGGCTGGGAGTTCCCTAAATGCATTTTTTTTCTTTTGTGAATTTCTGTGCCTGTAATACAGTGGTCCTATAAACGTTATTTTTTGGGGGTGGGGGGCGGGGGCACTGGCGGTGGCACAGGTAAAACCTATGGGGAAACCTACAAGGGGCAATCACTGACAGTCACTGTGAGAAATGTGTACTGCATTCGGCATGAACTCCACAGCTCCCAGTCGTGGCCCACCCACAATCTTCACTCACACAGCTGCATAGGAGCAGCTCTTGTTCACATTAAAAGCTACACATGAGTAATGTGGAGCATGAAAAACTGCTCTCAGAGACAGCAATGGTAAGCAAAATCTAACAGGAAACTTGAAGAACATTGTTGTTCCCCGGGCACAGGTCCTAAAAAATAAGTGGGGGGGACTAACCTAGTTAATCAGTATGCAAGTGACATCACGGCGCGTGACATCACGGTGTGTGACATCACAGGAAGTGGCAGCATAAGAGTGACATCAGATCTTAAGCCCTCGCATTTATGTTTAACATGTCTATCATGAGTACATTGGAGCACATTTCGAGTACACATGCAAACTCTCCTGATTTAGGCAGAAGATACACATTTTTTTAAGCTACACATAAAACAATGTTGCCTTTTGTCAGCGTAAACTTCCTCCATCCAGAGTACTTTACAAGAAAAAATAGTGATATTTTGACTGGGTGTGAGTGTTTGATTGGTTCTGATGCTCCGTCCATCACCACCCCCTTTTGTACCGCTTTGTTCGCCATAAGTTGGCAGGGTATGCTCAGACGTGAGTCCCTTGCTCACTTTGCCACTGGATTCAAGCAAGCCTGGCTGAAGACGGCTGTAATGCCAGAAACCGGTCCTAGGAAGCTTGTTTCCGGTCCAGGGAAGGCATGGCTTGGCAGTTCGGGCTGGACTGTTCCCATGAGGCACAGGGTCAGACTGATTTGCATATGGCCATGTCTGAACTGGGGTGGCAGAGTGGGCGAAAGAACGGTGATGGATCAAACCCAGATCTGTTGACTGGGTGTGAGTATTTGATTGGTTCTGATGCTCCGTCCATCACCACCCCCTTTTGTACCACTTTGATTGCCATAAGTTGGCAGGGTATGCTCAGACGTGAGTGCCTTGCTCACTTTGCCACTGGATTCAAGCAAGCCTGGCTGAAGACGGCTGTAATGCCAGAAACCAGTCCTAGAAAGCTTGTTTCCGGTCCAGGGGAGGCATGGCTTGGCAGTTCGGGCTGGACTGTTCCCATGACGCACAGGGTCAGACTGATTTGCATATGGCCATGTCTGAACTGGGGTGGCAGAGTGGGCTAAAGAACGGTGATGGATCAAACCCAGATCTGTTGTCTGGGTGTGAGTGTTTGATTGGTTCTGATGCTCTGTCCATCACCACCCCCTTTTGTACCGCTTTGTTCGCCATAAGTTGGCAGGGTATGCTCAGACGTGAGTCCCTTGCTCACTTTGCCACTGGATTCAAGCAAGCCTGGCTGAAGACGGCTGTAATGCCAGAAACCGGTCCTAGGAAGCTTGTTTCCGGTCCAGGGAAGGCATGGCTTGGCAGTTCGGGCTGGACTGTTCCCATGAGGCACATGGTCAGACTGATTTGTATATGGCCATGTCTGAACTGGGGTGGCAGAGTGGGCTAAAGAACGGTGATGGATCAAACCCAGATCTGTTGACTGGGTGTGAATGTTTGATTGGTTCTGATGCTCCGTCCATCGCCACCCCCTTTTGTACCGCTTTGTTCGCCATAAGTTGGCAGGGTATGCTCAGACGTGTGTCCCTTGCTCACTTTGCCACTGGATTCAAGCAAGCCTGGCTGAAGATGGCTGTAATGCCAGAAACCGGTCCTAGGAAGCTTGTTTCCGGTCCAGGGAAGGCATAGCTTGGCAGTTCGGGCTGGACTGTTGCCATGAGGCACAGGGTCAGACTGATTTGCATATGGCTATGTCCGAACTGGGGTGGCAGAGTGGGCTAAAGAACGGTGATGGATCAAACCCAGATCTGTTGACTGGGTGTGAGTGTTTGATTGGTTCTGATGCTCTGTCCATCACCACCCCCTTTTGTACCGCTTTTTTCGCCATAAGTTGACAGGGTATGCTCAGACGTGAGTCCCTTGCTCACTTTGCCACTGGATTCAAGCAAGCCTGGCTGAAGACGGCTGTAATGCCAGAAACCGGTCCTAGGAAGCTTGTTTCCGGTCCAGGGAAGGCATGGCTTGGCAGTTCGGGCTGGACTGTTCCCATGAGGCACAAGGTCAGACTGATTTGCATATGGCCATGTCTGAACTGGGGTGGCAGAGTGGGCTAAAGAACGGTGATGGATCAAACCCAGATCTGTTGACTGGGTGTGAGTGTTTGATTGGTTCTGTTGCTCCGTCCATCACCACCCCCTTTTGTACCGCTTTGTTCGCCATAAGTTGGCAGGGTATGCTCAGACGTGAGTCCCTTGCTCACTTTGCCACTGGATTCAAGCAAGCCTGGCTGAAGACGGCTGTAATGCCAGAAACCGGTCCTAGGAAGCTTGTTTCCGGTCCAGGGAAGGCATGGCTTGGCAGTTCGGGCTGGACTGTTCCCATGAGGCACAAGGTCAGACTGATTTGCATATGGCCATGTCTGAACTGGGGTGGCAGAGTGGGCTAAAGAACGGTGATGGATCAAACCCAGATCTGTTGACTGGGTGTGAGTGTTTGATTGGTTCTGATGCTCCGTCCATCACCACCCCCTTTTGTACCGCTTTGTTCGCCATAAGTTGGCAGGGTATGCTCAGACGTGAGTCCCTTGCTCACTTTGCCACTGGATTCAAGCAAGCCTGGCTGAAGACGGCTGTAATGCCAGAAACCGGTCCTAGGAAGCTTGTTTCCGGTCCAGGGAAGGCATGGCTTGGCAGTTCGGGCTGGACTGTTCCCATGAGGCACATGGTCAGACTGATTTGTATATGGCTATGTCTGAACTGGGGTGGCAGAGTAGGCTAAAGAACGGTGATGGATCAAACCCAGATCTGTTGACTGGGTGTGAGTGTTTGATTGGTTCTGATGCTCCGTCCATCACCACCCCCTTTTGTACTCTTCTCAGGGGTACTAAGCACTATATAAATGCTATTTATTTTGTGTAAATACTGGGAAAGACCAACACATCTGACATTCTTGCAGTGCATGCATATCTTCTAAGCAGAGCCTGAACAACGTGAAAAGCTGCCTTTCTTAAGTATGTGTGAAGTGCTAACAACGTGTGAGCCTTTGTGTCCCCTCTGCTGCATTTGCATCAGGTGTGAGGCTCCTGACTGCTCCCATCCAGGAGACTCTAACAAAAGGAGGCCTGATGACCCCTCGGATTCGGCCTTTGTTGTTGGTCCAGCAGGAGGCTGAACGAAGAAAACCCCCTCACCTGCATGTTGTTGTGGTTCGAAAGCAGACAACAACGTGCAGGCGCTGCTGACTGTGTCCCGGAGTTTAAAAATTACACCGAGATGAATTCAGCATATTATTCAGTGGGGCCCAACTTCTTGGCAGGGTGGACGGTGTCCACCCTGTGAAAATAGTGGTTGGATGCCATTCACCCACGTGTACTCCCGAATTGTACCCTGGTTGTTCCTGGCCTAGAGGAGGATGTCTCTTTTTGCTAGCTGCGTCTGTCTCCAATGGTGGGGCACAAGGTGGAATGATTACAGGACATTTGCAGAGGAGGGCACTGGCCCGACCACGCCCCACCAGTGCTGCCACTACGGTAATAGCACATACATTTGTAGCCGCTGAGGGTTAAGCAGTAGGTAGCACTACATTTATAAGAGATGTGAGCTTTCCACCTTTGCTCCTGATAAAAGTGCTTTACCTCCCTCAGGCTTTCTGGACATATTCTAGATATCTTCCGATAAAGGGATAATTTTCCAGGGCTAGATGAAGCGGGGACTGGGCACCCAGATTACTCTCATGGATGTCAATGAGGGCGGGATATCAGACCCATATGTCTCAGCTGCCTCAGTTAGACTCTTTGTCCCTGTCTAGGCCAAGTTCAAGAAGAAGTGATGATTTCCAGCAAAAACCTGGACCTTCAGTCATAGACACGCAAACTTACAGCAGGTAAGTAATAAAGCATTGGGTTTTGATATTTGTGACATCACTTCACTTCTATCTGTAAGATCAGAACAGACTCACGCTGAGGCAGCAGCCCAGGTTGGGGGGCAACGTCAGGTCAAGGATTGAATACAGAGGAATAACGTAAGCATCAAGGAAAAGACATGTTTCATTGGGTCCTTCTGGCTTGGGCAAAAAACAAATAAGGTACACTCATTTTGCAGCACAATTCATAAGAAATGTATGTGGAACATACTTTCATCTGGCAGGCAAAATATCTGAGTGATCACAGGGATAGTTCATTCAATGAAACTTCCAACGGCTGATATTTCCCAGATGAATTTGCTTGAGGGATGCTTAATTCTTGAACAGGAGGAGTCCTAGAAGCAACCATTAGGTGTCAACAAATTTACCCATTGACACAGAAATGGTAAAACCCATTGATACATCTGAATTGCTTAATTTGAGCCGGTGGTTTCCAGTGCTCGGCACCAGCACTTATTTATTCACACCGGCAATTATGACAGTCTTCCACATGATGGTGCTGTTTTTCAGCTTTCGAGATGAACACAACAATAGTTGTTTATTCAGTCAGTATACATTAAAAGTGACTAATACCTGCCGCCCAGGCCATTCCTATAGCTTTGAGTGCCTGGAATAGTCTGAATTGTCACACTTGTAGGAGTGTGATAGTAGTTGTGTTGGTTCTTTCATACAAATATACGCGTTATTGGCAGTGTTAGCAGGGCAATGGGGTGTGCAAGCTACAGTGGCCTCCTGAATGAGGGCCTTGACACTGATTTTATTTAGAATTAAGCACTGCATCTGGCCCTTTCTGTGGCACATTTACTCAGTGCACAGATACACGTGACCTGATATGGCTGTAGGAAGCAGGAGGAGGAGCAGTTCAGAGCAAGGCAAGTTCGCTCTCGGGTTGACAGGGCCCTAAATGAGGAGAGGGAATATTTGCACACACCCTCTTTCGGCCAGAGTGGTGGAGAAGATATGTGTCCGGATCCCAGGATTAGCGGAAGGTTTTGAATATTTGCTTGGTTTGAAACACCTGAGGCCAAAAATGTAGTTTTTTAGACTGATATCTTGATTGTACTCCAAGTGCAGCAGGGACACTTCGAACTAAAACATTGTAACTAGTCCTACAAGAAGGTCTTGTTCACATGCTCAAATCCTGACAACGCCAGCACAGTAGTTGACCAATCGGAGATCAACAACAGGTTTCCTTTCAATGTGGGGTGTGAGCTACGTATAGGATTCACAATGGCTCAGCGCTAGGGTTGGGGTGCAAAAAGCCTCTCAGTTTCAGGAGACTGAACTAAAGTCTGTTTTACTCAAAAACTCCTAGCTAGTCTTAGGCATGTATCCTTGTGCCTTTTGTTGTTTGTCACATGGTATTCTTTCTCCCCACGATAAGACGGCAAGGGTAACGAGCATTTCTACAGTCAAAGGGGGAATTTTGCCTCCACTCAGCAGCAAGGTTATTTTCTGGCCTTTGGAGAGGGGCAAATATCAAAGTAACATTACAAATTCACTCCTTGCATGCTAGCTTTTATCCCCTGGGTTCCTTTATTTTCAGAGAAGAGCCTTTGTCTAAACCAAATGTATGTTGAATTTTCAAATACTTTTCATGGGGTTTTGGAAAGGTTTATGGACTCTAAAGACATCTCACCTTCAGCCTTTGGCAGTGCATTAATGATTTAATTTCTTTAAATCTAAGAAATGTCAAATGCATTTACTACAACACTGGCACTCCATCAGAAAGATTGCACATTACCACAAGAGGCAAGTTCATGGGACAACAGGCATGCAAGAGGAGCACCTCCCACCCGTGAAGCATCTCCTGGAAGCCGTACGTCTCACGTCAAAGACTAGCCCTGGAGCAAATTTCTGGTCAGCCGTCAACACCCCACCAGCGTTCAGTGACTGGAAACCCCGAAAATTACATGGAAGGTCCCCAGGCATTAAAGATACTCATCTGTGTGTCATTTGTTGTATTCAGATCGAAAGCCTCCTGAGTTTAACCCTGGACCATCTATCAAGGAGGACGAGCCTGACCAGCCAATCCAGCACAATGCACTCAATCCAATATTATGGATGTCAATAGCAGCAGTATCACAACAATGTGCGACCTCGAACAGGGGAGGGAATAGATAACACAAATAAGGGGATAGTGGGGCAGCAGAACCTAGTGAATTTCAGCTCAGCTTAGGGGTTGGTTAGTCTGGAGGGTCAAATGGCTTACAGGAATCTGGGCCACTCATTGGGGTGATCAACGTGGAGACTTCTCTACGCCAATCAACCACTACAACAGCCCCAACAAAAGTATCTCCTTGCTGTTTGTGCTGCATAACCGGTTTGCCCATTTACACAACAATACAAAGCGAGACGTCTCTCACCTTATCACCGCCATAATTTGGCTGTCCATCTGCCCAACATTTTCTTGAGAGTTCCAGCCTACAGCCCGGTTTCATTACTGGGTAAAGGCTCATAAACCCCAGTAGCTTGGGATAAAAGGGAAACACATATTTGGTTTGCATGAAAAACTACCAACCTGATTATGTCAAGACTTGGCCATTCCTTCCACCTATCTAAGGAGCGTTGTGGCTAGAGAAGCGTCTGCTGGCAATCCAACAGGGGAACCTTTTGCAAAGATACTTCCTGCAAATGTACTGATGCATGCTCATACTCTGTGTAAGGACACACACAAGTCAAGTTTTTTTGTAAAAGCACGAAAAACCAAAGCTTAGCAAGGCCACAGTCTGGAAGCACCATCTCTCATCTGGTTAGGCGTGCTGGCTCCCTTACTAGGGAGATGTCATCATGTGAGCTCAGCTTGGCCCCTGAGTCACACCGCTTCCCTTACTGCAAACCATGACATCATACGTGAGCACTAGTCAGAAGACACACTCTGCAGACTCAGTCGTCATGTTGCAAACGAGTGCACTGAATCTTCATTTCTGGGCGCTACCTCTGGAGCAGACAATGTTTGTGAACTAAGTAATCTATTTCATTGTGTTTTGTTGGGGCCCCCACTGCAGACTGTGGTGAGGGGCCCTTGTGTTGTGTTGGGGCTCCCACTGCAGACTGAGCACCGCCCCCCCCCCCCTTTGAAGGGTTGGGTGGGGCGCATGAGAGTTGGAGGCCCCTAAACCGCAGGGACTGCACAAGTCTACGGTACGCCGCTGGTCTTACTGCCGGACACGGTCCCAAGAGGCCGATCTACTTTGATAAATACGGTAATACACTGCTGCTTTATACCGGCAATGGATTGAGGCTTTCACTAGTTACAGGATGCAGCTCCCCTTTCTCCTGACAGTTACCCTTCCTGGAAGCTAAAGTGCGCACCAATTCCTCAGAAGAAAGGGTGGAACTCTATAAATTTACTGGAAATCGTTTTCGACGGGTTAGCAAGCATGACAAACGTGCGGAGCTGGTACACAACCATACTAGTGTTCGTCATTACCTCAGTTTTTCTGTTGTTTTAATGTATTTTCTCTCTTGGCGGCTAGCGTGTAGCCCTAGGCTTTTGTTTCCTGTGTTTTGTTTGACAAACACCAATCTGCATGTGATTAAAGTTTTTAAAATGTCAGGAGATGTTAATGTTTCAATCTCATTCCAAGCTGCGAGCTGCCACCCCGCCTCGTCTCAAGTGGGGCACTTCCGGTGTAGTCAAACACATGTGGGGAGAACTTTGCCCTGAGTTCGGCCTCTGGCGTCTTCCTCGCCTCCACTTGACTTCGTCAATAGCCTTCGCATACGATATTACAGTGCACATCAACACGTGTTCTTTCGAAGCTTCTAATAAGTTTTCTTGTCTCAAACAAAGGAACACAAAGATTTTAGAAGGGTGGGAAAGTTTGGAGCATACATCCAGCCCCTCTGTTCTCCTCCCTACCAGTCCTTAATTTGTTAATAAAAAAAAAAACGTTCAGATGCCCAAAGCTTTTCTTAAGAGCCCACCAAAAAGCTGCTACCAAACACCAGGGTGCAGTGGTTAATGTGTAAAAAACTTAAGTGCCAGGGCTGTGGTCAGGAGGCAACTTGCACTAGCCCATTTCTCCTCTTAGCGCCGCCTAAAACAGAACCATGAAAGTGGGGAGAGGATGTTGTGTAATGGCAAGAGCTACCGACTTCAGACCTGGGGAACCAGGTTCAAGTCTCTGGGTCGGCTCAACATCTTTTGATTCTGGGCAAATCGCTTAATCTCCCTGTGCCTACCATAAATGAATGTGTCCTTAACTGGTGCTCATGAAAAGTGCTAATGTTGATGATTAAGTGCTGGTGCTGAGTCCCGGAAGCCACTGGCTCAAATTAAGCACTGCAGAGGTGGCTAAACACCAAAGGTGCCAGGCCTTGATTCAACCGCAGGGGTGGCTCCTACGCTAAGATGGAGGAGTGTCGCCCCACTGCTCTTTGACCAGGAAAAATAAAATGATAATAACTATGTTATTATCATTTTATTTTTTGCAGGTTCAGGGCTGGGTTAGGGCTGGGCATTAGGCACAGTGGGAGGAGTGGTTTATACACTTCAAGTGTGCATGACTGCTTTGCCGGCCATCTCGGGCCGGACAAACATTCATGCGCACTTTGCATGTTCCCAACCAGGCTGCATTACACAGCCTGGTGGGGAACATGCCCAGGCCCCCAGTCGTGATTGGCATAGGGAAGCCAATCACAACGCTTCATTGCAGCATTGTGATTGACTATGGGGAGCCTGGGCGCTTCCTGGTTCCGGACTTGCAGAGAAGAGACGCGGACGGCGGAAGAGGCAAGTGTTTTTTTATTTTTATTTTGTCCATCCTCCCGACCACCCCTCCACCTCTCGCCCCTCTACCCTCATTCCCTACCAGCCACTACTGTTCAACCGCATGCCTATTTCTTCCACCTCCCTACAGTTCCTGTCTCTCTATCTCATACTTGCAGGCTCTTTTTCATCCATGTTTTCTCAGAATCCCACAGTTTACTTAACTTTCTACTCCCTCTTACTCCCTTTTCTGCCTTTCTCTCTCTTTTACTCTGGGTCCCATTCAGTGGTCGAAGTGGGGGTCATAGGGGCACGGCGTGCCCATAGTGTTTTAATTTTCGAAAACCAACTCCCCTACTTTTTATGAAAAGACAACTGTCCCAGGACGGTTAATTCCCACAGCTGAAATGCTTCAGCTGAAGGTAAGGCAGGGAGTCTCCTGTGCTGTGAAACCGAGGGAGGGGCAGACAGATAAACCAGCCTTCTTGCCAGGGTGCCTGCTGCCTTATAGAAATGTAAATGTTCACACTGGTCACTCTGTACATGTAAAGGGTGCTTAGAAGCACGTATTGGCTTTAATTGATGACATCATTTGAAGCTTCTTGATGACACACTTATCTTTTTGCGAGGTATTGTAAGGGAACAACCAGTTAAGCTGTGAAGGGAGTTCTTTTAAAAGA
Source organism: Triturus cristatus (assembly GCF_964204655.1). Taxonomy (NCBI): domain Eukaryota; kingdom Metazoa; phylum Chordata; class Amphibia; order Caudata; family Salamandridae; genus Triturus; species Triturus cristatus. The sequence goes on along the minus strand of NC_140595.1, from coordinate 630,907,002 downwards.
CAGTTATAAAAAGACTGCATTATGCACAGTCTGCAAAAATTAAATATTTTGGAAGCAGTTGTTATCTTAAAACTTTTTGCACATTTTGTAGTAGCCTATCTTATAACGTGTGTAAGGCACGTTTAAACGACTAACTTACATATTCACAATGCTTTCTGTCACAGACTGGGGCCTTGTAGCACAAAACATAATCAAGTCAGTTTTCTTAACTACACCAACCAGGATTCAGTTCTATGGCTCTCTGGTGCAGCGCATTAACTAATTGACATTTCATAATGTACGATAGTTCAGTTCGATAACTTTATTTCGGCCACCAAGGACCATAAAAGTTCATAAAAACATGTAATACAAAATTTAAATTAATGAATAAAAATAGCATTTAAAATACATTACATATACAACTTTACATATACATACAATACTATACATCGATTAAAACAAGGATTAAACTTGAAATTCATTATCGAGCATTATATTAATTTGGAGCAAGAAACTCGTGCACAGCACTGGGTTCAGTAATCAATTTCCTCCGTATGTGCCATATTGCATTCAAAAAACGGGAGACAGCAAAAATTATGGGGGGGGGGGTGAGTATCCTTTTTTAACACCCTAAGTGCATTGCATGTGCACACTGGCGAAACCCTAAATTTCTACAGATTGGAATTAGCCAGTGCTTGCGTGGACCCTGATATGCTGGGCAAAAAAAGAAAACATGAATTTTGTTTTCCAAATGAGAACCACAGGCAGGGCACTCCTTACTCGTAGTTTTATCCCACTTACTGGAAAACACTCTAAGCGGTAGAGTACCTAGCCTAAGTTGCATATACAATTTTCGTGCTAGTGCAGGGAATATTAGGTCTAGGAATTCCTCTCTTTTATACTCTATTTTAATCTGGAGGAACTCTGTAGTCAATCTGCCCCCATCAGAACTCGCATGCAGGGATGCTAAATTATAATTCTTATAACAGTGACTCAGGTCAGCTTTCGATATCTCTGGACAGGCAACTTCCGGAGATACTCAAAGCTCAGATAGGCCTAGCCTGCGGCTAATTAACTTAATATGGGCCAGCCACCTGATATTCTTATTTCTCAGTGCATCCCAAATTTCCCTAAATTTGTTTCTATAGCAAGCGAGCTCAGGTACGGACCACAATCTTTTCCAATATAATAGCGGGCGTAAAGGCTTAACCTCCACAATAGGTAATAACTCTAGGTCCATCCGCAATGGTACCAATGGGGTACTTATAGGAAGACCCAATATATTCCTCACAAATGCATGTTCCACCTTGGCTAGGTTTTGCGATTTTTGGTGCCCCCAAAGTTTGGCCCCATATAGAGCTGCCGATCTGGCCTGGATATTATAAATTTCGATTACTGGAGCCGCAGGCTTAAATTCGGACTCTCTATGTAGCTTCTGGATCCCCCCCACCACCTTTGTTAGCTTGAGTGCAGCCTTGGCCAACTGCGAATCCCATTCCAAGTGTTCTCCCAGGGTGATACCCAGATATTCAAAGGTCTTCACTCTCTCCAGCGGGGTTCCACCTTGGACGGGATTCGGACGTGTCTGCGTCGGCGGGTTGAAGATCATGAGCTTGGTTTTATCTAGATTTATCTCTAGTCCCCTAGAAACACAAAAATCGGCAAAACCATCAAGAATGTACGATAGTGCATTCTACACTGAATAACAGAACTTGTATTTAATTTTCATCTAAGTGATGCATTATTTTATATGTAGTTATCGGAAGTTGAAAAACCGAAAAAAGTAACAAAATATTTCGTTTTTCAGCCACTCCTTTTACCACGCCCACATGGTCACTCGCCTCTCTCCCTTGCTCTCAGCATCACAGTTGCCATACTTTTTTAAATGCACTTCAACCACTGGCCACATTATGATGGTGGGTAGCGACACTCATTTTTTAGGTCCCAGTGTCCTTGGCACTAAACAAGTGAGTGCCGCTACCCACTACCTGAAACCACCTGCACACTCTAGGTCCCCTGTTTCTTCCACAGTGACATGAACTACCCTAGCAGCATGCTTTCATGCCAGCACCAGTGCAATCTCTCCACTTTATACCAATTGTTGCATGGTAAACACCATTAGCACAAAAGGCAGTCCACTGGCATCGTGCTGCTTTGAGCACAACACTCGCATTTCTACACGTCTTCACACCTTTCAATGCATCCCTCGCTTTGCCCATGTGCTGAATCCTAAATAGTGCACCCCTCTTCAAAACAAAGCTAACTCAATGGCAAGTTAATGTTCTACAAACCTAATTTTCTCACTACTCCAAGCAAACCTTGAAGAGGGAGAAGATGTGGCATAACAGCCAGAGCAGCTAACTTTAGAACTGGGGAGCCACGTTCAAGTTTTGTCGTTGGGTCAACATCAGGGTTGGATTGTGTTGCAAAATAAATTCCCAGGCACCCAAAAAAAGTGGCCCACATATGCAGATTGCACCTTTTCGCAAAACACTGCTTCTGTGTTCTTATAAAAAAAAGTGTGTGGGGGGGGGCTCCAAAAGAGGCGTGTTTTCTTAACTTCACTGATATGAAAGAAAATGCAAATGCTACCAGGACTTTCTGTGCATGGATTAGTTAACAATGGTAAACTACACCTTAATATAAGGGAGACCACTTCTGCTCAGGTCCCCATGTCCCACTCAATCTGCAAACATTAATGGTTGGGCCAAGCCAGAGACTGGGAATCACACTTCCGCCTCGTTGGTCAAAGGGAGGTAATAAAGGCCCCTTTGCATCTTGAAAGGTCACTCAGTCCCCCACTGGGCCGCTGGCGGCATCTGAACAGCACAGACACAGCCTCAATAAGCAACCATGCTGCCCAGGAAAGGGCCCAAAGTTGCAACCCAGAAACCAGGCAATTGCCCGAGTGACCACATTACCAATCCAACCCCATCCTGTGATTCTTGGCAAATCACTGAATCGCCCTGTGCCTACCAAAAATGAATGTGTCCTTGTGTAATGTAACTTGTGCTCTGTAAAGCGCTCCAATACCTTTGAGTTGAGTTCATGCTATAGAAAAATGCCCCAAACCACCCCCGCCCCCCAAAAGATCTGGTATCTGCCCTAGCGCACTTGGATGGGAATACACCCTGCATGGTGCCTTGCACGCAGCCTGTTTATCACGGCTACAGGCACCCACCATTATTATTGAACAAGGAGTAGGCTAAGTTTTTTCCTACCAGAAATATTTTGTGAAGTTCTGATCTTTTTTTCCTTCACTAAAGTTGTGAAAATTCCTAATTTACCGTTACTAAACCAACATTTTCCTACCAATTTGAGATAATCTTCACCGCATAGAAAGATCATTTTCACTCTGATTTTTGACAGAGCCAAGTTGAAAAATGTATGCAGGATATTTCTCTGCAAGTTTGCCGTTTGAATAGTTTTTCTTTGCAGAATGGCAAATATTTGCAGATTTTTTTTTCTCATGTTTCTTTTTTGTGAACTTTTCTATGTACGAGTTGCGAAGTAAAAAAGTATTATGCCATTTGCACAATGTTTTCCATGAAACTTTGAAACGTTTGCAAAAGAAACATATGTGCAACTTAACACACCCCTACACTGGACCAGTACATCATAAAGTCTGCACATTGAACAAGCACACAACATTCTACATGCATGTATAACTCAGCACCTGGCACTGGACCCCTTATTATACCCCTGATCATCTACAGTAAATGGAAGAGCCCTCGAAACACTCATAACGTATACATAAACACACAGCTACACACAAATCATACATACAACACACTAACACAACATCAACACCCATCTAACGTCAAAGGCCACACACTCATTTTCTGAGATGTAATTGTAATTATATAGTGCATACTACCCTTGACGAGGCATTAAAGCACTTTTACGGTGAGTCGCACACTACTCCGGAACCCAACAAGGATTAGTGGTGAATCACTATAGGGAAATATGAAATTAATTTGAGCGGTGGACATGTTAGTCTGTTATTTGGATTGAAAAGGATAGTGGAGGTAAGGGTTTGCATTTCTGTAGTGCTTCCTACCCCGAATGAGGTGTTGAAGTGCTTTTTGGCAGGTAACACACTACTCCGGGACCTAAACAGGATAAGAGGGGAATTAGTATTGGGGAATATGAAATTAATTTGAGTGGTGGACATGTGAGTTTGTTATTTGTATTGAAAAAGCATAGTGGAGGGCTAGAAGAGTGCAGGGTTTGCATTTGTATAGCTCTTGCTACCCCGGATGAGGTGTTGAAGTGCTTTTCGGTGGGTAGCACGCTACTCTGGAACACAAACAGGGGAGACTGGGGAGTTAGCATACGGAAATATGAAATTAATTTGAGTAGTGGACATGTTAGTCTGCTATTTGGATTGAAGAGGAATAGTGGAAGGATATAAGAGAGAAGAGTCTAGAACATTTATTTCTCTTTTTTTTGGACTTCTTAGCAGTAGGATGAGTAAAGGGGGGGAAGGGTTTAGAAAGGCTTGTTTGTGAGATCTGAATAGTAAAAGAGATATGAGATGATGCAAGGAGGGGTATAGGAGGAAATGGTTATTTTGGGGATCATAGTAGTAGAATGGGGTTTGGGATGAGTGAGAGAGTGGAGGTAGAGGTTATATTGAGAGAGGTATAGGGTGAGAAATATGGTAGTGCATTGGAAAGAGTAGTAGAATGAGGTTTGAGATGAGTCAGAGAGTTGAGGTAGAGGATATATTGAGAGAGGTATAGAGTAAGAAATAGGGTAGTGCATTTAAGAAAGTAGTAGAATGAGGTCATATTGTTGCACTTCATGCAGCGGATCCGAAACCTGAGCTATGTCTAGGTATGGATGATATATTGATTTTCTTTGGATCTTTCAGAAGGTGGCACATTGCTCGGCAGACGATGCAGATTCTAGTGTAGGGGTATCCCACCTAGATCCAGGGGGGATGGATTCATGCCAGGTCTTTAGGATAACTATGACTTATGTAAATGGTTTTAATTTAGTTGCATTGTGTATAAATGTATCTTATGTAGCCACCTTGTGAATCTGGCACAGATCCAGCCCTCGTATACATTGGATTATCTTGGTTACTTTGCCAGGTTCTCTGTATTATTTGCTGACTCTGCCTTAGATAATGTATTCTTCTGCAATATTCTTGCCCATATGATTTTATATCTTGGTGTGTTGTGCCATAAGCAGTTAGAGTAAAACAAGAGTTTTTTTCCTTGCTTCAATCCTTATTAGAACATTGGAATGTGGAGCACTTCATTGAATACAATGGAGTGCTCTGGGATTCTACAGGATGGTAGAAGCATGCAGAGCAACAGCTGCTGCTGTGAACAAAGGCTTCTCGGAGCCAGAGGGGATTTAAACCCCCTCTGGTTCTGAGAGACCTTTGTTTCTAGTATTTGGAACATTCTGCACTCTAGGGGCGGAATGTTCTAATAGCCTTAGAGCCCTCCTAGCGGGCTCTACCAGCCATTAAAGGCCCCCTTCCTTGTTAAAGGCCCTCACCTTTGGCTCAGGCCTTTAATGCTGGAGCGGGGCTTTAATGGCCCAGTAGAGCCCACTAGGTCGGCCTCTAAGGCTATATTAGAACATTGGAATGTGGAGCGAGCACTTCATTGAATACAATGGAGTGCTCTGGGATTCTATGGGATGGTAGAAGCCTGCAGAGCAACAGCTGCTGCTGTGAACAAAGGCTTCTCTGAGCCAGAGGGGATTTAAACCCCCTCTGGCTCTGAGAGACCTTTGTTTCTAGTATTTGGAACATTCTGCACTCTAGGGGCGGAATGTTCTAATAGCCTTAGAGCCCTCCTAGCGGGCTCTACCAGCCATTAAAGGTCCCCTCCCTTGTTAAAGGCCCTCACCTTTGGCTCAGGCCTTTAATGCTGGAGCAGGGCTTTAATGGCCCAGTAGAGCCCACTAGGTCGGCCTCTAAGGCTATTTTAGAACATTGGAATGTTGAGCGCTCCATTGAAGGCAATGGAATGCTCTGGGCTTCTATTACCTGGCAGAAGCCAAAGCATCAACATTCCAATATTTGTTCACAGCTATAGCTATGAGCAAATGCCTCATGGAGCACAAGGGGATTTCAACCCCCTCAGGCTCCGTGAGGACTTTGTTTTACAAAACAGAAATTTTCCGTCTAGGGGTGGAATGTTCTAATAGCCTTAGAGCCCTCCGTAGTCAGCTCTACCGGCCATTAAAGGCCCGCTCCCTTGTTAAAGGCCCTCCCAAATGCTGGAGCGGGCCTTAAATTGCCGGTAGAGCCCTCTTCGACGGGCTCTAAGGCTATTATAAAGAGTACACTCCAGAATCAGTTGGAAAATTCCTTCCCCAATATCATAAACTGACAGTTTTCTAAATGAGACTAACCCTCCCCCACCGTTCAAGGATGTAAAGTTGCTTACGTGTTTACAGTCTGTAGACTCCTAGATCAGGTATGTCCAATGTAAGTCCTGGGGGACCAAGTCTGTGTTAGATTTTTCAGGATGAACACTGACTATGTAAATTTTTTACATTTTCACTCATTGTTCGTAAATGTTGTCATGTATGTAGTAGTAGATCAAAATGTGAACTGGATCCAACAGTCTTGGCTGATGTTTCACCACACCACACTGGGGTCAAATTATAGTACTGTTTCTAATAACAATGCAAGGAAATGCCAATATCGCTGTCATGCTATTGCCTGGACGCCTGCATTTAGTGACCTGGCATTTTTAGGTCTGCCATTAAAGACAGATTTAGCTGCCTTACCAGACTATTGTTTTTTTTCTCCAACAAAAATATGTACTGAACATACATAGATGGCCTTTTGGTTTGAAGGCTTTATCTATTGGTCTGTTAATTTTCATTCACATTTTGCTTCAACCCACCATAACATACAGCATTGGGTAATTGGTCGGCCCACTTTCCCTATTGGATACCTCCACTTTGAGTATCTGCACAAAGTCTGTGCACATTGTTTATATCTGCCTTAAACAAGTTCCTTTTTGTTCAGAGACAAAGCTAGTTCAAAGTGTGCTTTTTATTTTATCTATTTTTAAAATTAGTTTTAAATGCCAGCAATTTGTTTTGCCTTCACATTAGGTGCCCAGTTAGATGGTGATTTATTTTCCTCATTTCTTATCCTCCTCCTTTTTAAAGTTATAAAGGTGTTTAAGTAGCATTGTACCTGCCTGTGAGTTGATTACTGGTAAAGTGGTGATTTCTATCTGAATTACTTCACAAATAATGACAATAACATCTCTAACATAAAACATCACTAATAAAACGAAAACTTTAATGGAGGCATATTGCGTTTAGGCGGCAGTATGTTACCATTTTTTGTGGCATGTGCTTCCAATAAAATACAAATTAACAATTACACAGCCTGCCAAGCCGAGGCCGATTTCCTTTGCCAATTATTGTTGAATATAGAGTCATTCATAAATCAACCACCCACTCACACCTTGAATCTTCTCCAGCTCTGCCAGAATGTATCTATAGAGCATGTAAAAAGACAATATGTAATTGATGGGACAGGAATTAGAAGAAGGTAAAAATCGTAGGAAAAGTAACGAAGAATGAGTGGGAGAAGACAGAGCTGAAGGTAAACAAAAGCTACACCCACACTTGGACAAACTCAATGGCAATACTCATAGGAGGAGATACCTCAGGGCACTAAAAACTATTAAAAAAGCTCCAGTACTCCAAAACGTTCAATGAGGCGTTGAATCCCACAAAGGAGCATTGTATCATTTTCTGAGAAATGCCCAATCCTGAAGTCCTGAACAGAGTCTGCTGGCAACAGTGTGAAGATCTGATGGACCTCTCAGAGACTAGCGGGGTCATTTATGTTTTGATAAAGGGTCTGCAAAACCACTTTGCTTGTGGAGACCTGTTCTCCATCAGCAACCTGTTCCCCACCATGCTGGGGAATTGCTCCCGCAGACACAGCAGCAGGACTTTATGGATCAATTCTGTTTATTTAAGTGCAGAGCAGAAAATTCATATATACGGTTGTCCGCCTGCAACACTGGGGCCGGCAGCATCAGTAATGCACAGCTAGAGTCAAACTTTACACAGCTGTCTGTCTGTGGCCAGAAGTGTCTTTAAGGCACAATTCAAAACTAAACAAACATCCCATGAATGCCCCCCAGCCCGTCTGACTCCTTTGAAAGAGGTGGTTTCAGTGCTGTATGAGTTCAGTCTAGTGGCTCATGTTTCGGGACTGGACGAAACAGTGTCGGTATTTAGTGATTTGGGCGGGGTTGGACCGTCGGGTGTTTCTGTCATGGGAAGCAAGCACAGAAGTTTCAGATAAGTCGGTCAGTTCAGCTCATTGAATTTGGAGGACAGGATAGTGATGTATGGTGCCCACAAGTTGGGGTGTATGAGTCAACTTTTGAGTCAACCGCTAGGGAGAGTTTTTCCATCGCCAAGATGAACCATAGTTTATGGAACCATTCTGTGTGGTCAGGGACCCTATCAGAAGCTCACACGAAGAGAATGACTTTGTGGGCAGACCCTAGAGCCAGGGCTATTAGTCTGCCCGTCAGTGAGTGCAAGGGGTAGTTTAAAGTATTGGGAAGCCCCAGGATTGTGTAGGCCACAAATCGCGGGGTTGTGGTATTGAATGCCTCATCTATGTCATCTAGAATATCTGGGCAGTGCCAGAGGTGAACCAGGGTGCCAGTCCCCCCGCAATCCCATACAGCACTCTTTCAGGCACCCTGGGCACCATGCTTGGAGCTGCGCAGGTGTTAAGTATCAGTAAGAGACTATTTTATATTGCATATCTGCACTTTCCAAGTTCATGGACAGTGTGGCGGGCCCAGTAGTAGATGTCTTCCAACTCTTTGATGAATAGGGCTCTGCCTCCCACCTTTTCTGTCCTGCGTTCTTGGCCGGTGGTGCGATCACTCCCAATAATGCATAGGTCTTCGTAATAAGACATTTGTTGGTCTTCTTGAGGAAAATCCATTTTTCAAAAGGCATATGGGGTCGTTCTGCGTAGGGTCTAATAGTGGACTGTAGCACTCAGTGCCGAATTTGTAAATATTGAATGTGGTCTGCCTCTTCTAGGTCATAATCAACCATCAAACGGGATTATCCCTTGTGTATCGAACAGGCAGCCTATACGCTTGCAGCCTCCCACCTGCCAGTGTCAGAACCCTTTTTGGTGCATCCCTGGGGTAAAGTCAGGGTTAGCTGAGATTGGCTTCACTGGGGGAAGGAAAAGAGGTCAGTCTGGTCCTGTTCGCCACAACATCCCAGACCCTGAATGCAGAACCAGTGACTGGGGAACAATAGAGACCTCACGCTTGATGTTTGCGGGGGAGCCATGGCTCTTTTCATATGTGGGAGCCCGACATAGCCTGGTCCATAAGGCACCATTGCTTCTCGGAAGCCGGTTGGCTGCATTCCACCAAAAAGTGTAGTTGAGAGGCTTGATAATAACGTACAATAATGAGTACTACGAGTCCACCCTCTCGTGTCATACAATAGAGTAATGCCTGTGGAGATGCAGGTTCTTCCAATCCCAGATAAAGTTGTTGATCCCTAGGTCAGAGACCGAAGTGTGTGTGCTGGTGGAGTCAGTGGAATGGCCTGAACGATGTAGATGATCCCAGGGAGGGCTGTCATGAGCAGCAGACCTTTCGATGAAAATGTACTGGGTTTGTTGTCATGTCGTGGAGGTTGAATTGACATTCTTTATCTTTTAAACTTACAAATCCCCAAAACTGGGCTTGTTTCTTTGAAGCAAAATAGCAATGGCCCTAAAAAACAGGTATTTGTAGGCCAGCGCATGTGAGTCAATGCTTCTTTTTTCTGCTAATGACCATCATGCCTTGTTTGGTGACCTACAGCAGAGAAAATCAGCATTGGAAGGTGTGCTCTATTTAAGAATGGTCTTAAAATATTCTGAAACAGGACTCGCAGTCCCAGTAATCACCGTGGCTAAGCCGCAGGAACCCACGCACCTTTCGCAACAGGATGCGCTGGCCCTTAAGCCCTTCAGGGCTCCCGCAGCGTGGGAGACATCGCTGCAGAGGAGGGGCAGGACTCGCAGCCCCAGTAATCACTGTGGCTACGCCGCAGGAACCCATGCACCTTCGCGCCAGGAAGTGCCGGCCCTTAAGCCCTTCAGGGCTACTGCAGCACGGGACGCGTGCGGGATGTGCACAGGCACGTGCCTGGGCGAAGACTGGGTAAAGAGCGGGTCCGTCCGCGGCCGGTCGAGGCTGGGCTGGGCCACCCTTCTTGGCTTTGAACTTCGACCTTCTGAGTCACAGTAAGAAGATACCACCATGGTTTCATCCATAGTTATGGGAAAACGTAAACTTGCGGCCGCCCCTTTGAGCAGTAGAAATAAAAGAATAAGAATAAGCAACCCTGTAACCAACTATTTAAACACTGCAATGGGATTAATCAAGAACGAAATTGTCAACGCAGAGGAGCGCATAGCTGCCACAAAGATAGTCCTAAATGCAGCTGTGAAAGAAAAAAGGTCTGATATAGCTGCCCTGGAGCCTGAATCAAACATTAACATCCCTCCAAAAGGTACAACGCAGCCCTGCCAAAATACAAATAAAGCCCATGCGTATTGACCTTGCCCCTGGAGATATCAGTTCTAACAAATAGTACAGACCTGATATCTCCCCCGACCAAAAAGAGTAAACAACCACGAAAACGATAACAAATGAACACCTTATACAGACTATAAAGTCGCACCCTAAAACATTGCGTAGGGATACAGTGGCTGTACCAACTTTCAACTACTTACAAAATGTGGAAACCCTATTTAAGAAATTACATGGGAAAATCAACACTATTGAAAGGAAATTACTGTCCAAAATCACTAAGATCAAAAGTGACGTAGCCCAGTTTGCAAAACTGATTACAGATACACTATTGCCTGAGAAACCCTGGAGTAACCCACCCAAAGGCCCGAACTTGTGGCATAGTTGCAGGACATAGTCAACATACAGCTACCAATGTCATCTCACCAGACCCAGCAGCCTCCTGCCGAGTAAAAGAGACTATTGATGGGTGCAAATGGCCTTCCACCTTGCAGACTTCCGACAAGGTTAACATAACGACAACTAACAATAGACGTACGGTTGAACACTCCTCTATTCTCCGACCAACAAGAAACTGCCATAGACCCTTGCATTTACCACCCCAGGCAACCCCCTACATAATTGTCTTGAAAAACATGCCAGAGCTACCAGATAGAACTAAAGAGCAATGGGGACCTGAAGAACAAGCTTGTGCACTAGTTCACCAAAATTGTAACTACAATTCTAACTCTCTCTTTCAGAGCATTAACATGGTAAGAAGAGTAAACGGGGTTGGAAAATCTCTAAAACGCTGCCAAGGGGATTGCATTGTCATAACTTTCCGCTTCCCAGAAATGGTAAAAGTACTGATTAGGGAACTTTGCATCAGCGGTGCAATGCCATCGAGACACTGAGACGATGCCATCATTGCAGTCTCCCTGGGGTACTTTTAAAAACCAGGTGCGGACCAATTTATCCATCCAGATAATGGACCCCTCCCAGTAGATTGGTATATACTCTTCCCACTGTTAAATAGATTTTTACCTCTCAGAAGGTGCAGCGACCTTGATTGACTATATCAGACCGTAGATTCTAAACTTTGTGCCGATAATAGTGTAAAAAACGGACTGAATCATTCCGGGACTGATTTGTGCTTGACCTGTACTCTGTCTATCTTGCAGCCCGGAGATACCAGTTCAGGGGTGATTCCGGCACTTTATAAATCCCATACATACAAACAAAAAACAACCGAAAGATCACCCAAGTTCAAATTAACCAAGAATCAAATCCAATTGAAGTACTACCGCATAGAAAATTGATGGTTGTAACATCGAATATCGCAGGTATAAAAAACAAGATGAACGATGAAGCGTGGCTTGAATCTATTAAAAACTGCCAAATCATCTGTCTCCAGCAAATCTGGCACACTGAACCTTTCCATATTGATGGATTCTCTATGGTCACTACTCTATTGATTTCCTCCCGAAATGGAAGGGCTAAAGGAGGACTCACTGTTCAGGTTTCAGTTACATCCCCCCGACTTTTACAGAAAGTTTACACTGATTCACAATTTTTTCAATTTTTGTTGTTTTAACCTCTGAAAAGCAGTGCATTTTAATGATCAATTTTTTATAACAATGTTTTTGATAACACTAGAGATAAAGTCTTAATGGCACTTGAGAAGAAGCTATATTCATTTATAAAACACATTAGAAGTTACTGTCTTTTTATCGGGGCCATGGAGTTTAATAGTAAGAAATGCAACATATTGGAAGGGAAGGCCTGTGGTTATAGGAATGAATATGGTGAAACTTACTCCTATGTCCCACATAATCTGTATGGAGAAATTATTAATGGTGCTATGTATAAAAACAACTTAGAACTATTGGAACAGTCTATTGCAGAGGGTCAATCATGGGTACCAACTTATGAAAGCCACAGACAGTCCTCGATAATTGACTATATATTGATCTGAGACTGGATGAGGGAAGATAGTTAAACTAGAGGTGTTAGAAAGCCCCTTTAGTGATCATCATCCGTTATTCTTGACCCTTAGATTCAATATGACGCCCCGGGAGGGGGCTTGTTTAGCTCCTAATATCGCAATACAAGGAGAGAATGGCATCAGCATCAAATGGTCAGGTGTTAACCCAACCGCCTTTTTAGATAAAATAGTGATTAATGTCAATATGATATTTGCAAGAAGGGAGACTCCTCCGATTTGCATACCATCAGGGCAAGAATAAAAACACAGCTCCCAATTGTGTTAGCTGGTTGGATCAACAATATTCCAAAGCTAATAAGGCCTTAAAAAATGCCCTAAAGGTCAGACCAAGAGATAGCGAACTAATAAAAATCAAAAGGATGTTATATAAACAGACCCTCAATAGAAGTAAAAAAGAGATACAAGAACAGGCATGGGGAAAATTAGTTAGAGCAGCCAATACACAGGACACCCCTTTATTCTGGAAAACAATCAATCACCCTTACTTTAAAGACCATTCCGGTGCGAAAGTCGAGAGCCTGGACCAGTCTTCTGACTGGTTAAAGTATTTTGGACACACTTTTAATCCAAATAATGAAATGTTTTTACTACCAGACAATAGAGTCTTCACAATTATGGATTCCCCTAACTTGAACCCTATCACTTTGGATGAAGTAACAGATGCCCTGGTTAGATGTGTAAATGTGAAGGCACCTGGAACCGACGGGGTCCCTGTAGATATTTTTAAGACTGATACAGGTTTGTGGACCTAATTCTACAAAGAGAATGTAATGCCGCAGCGGGTAGCCTTTTGCCCATAACTTGGACAGAAAGTATTATAGTACCGATTTTCAAGAAGGGCGATAGAGGTGACGTCAAATGCTATCGCCCTATTTTCCTTCTTGACTCGACGTCAAAATTGATGGGTAGAGAGACTGGAAACTTGGGCAACTGATAATTTAATTCTTACAGAATCACAGTATGGATTTAGAAGGGAGATAGGGACTGTCGAGCAGTGTGTCAACCTTCATCTAATAATTAGTAAATACACACTCACGTAAACGGGCCATCTGCACTTGTGATTTGTCGATCTCACAAGAGCCTTTGATTTGGTAAATCACGCAACACTATAACGGATTCTGGTTGTGATGGGCGCGCCAATTGACATCATTGTCTACCTGTCACAAATATACAAGCGATTAACCACAAGAGTTCGATATAGGCCTGGAGGAGAGTGTGCTACCCGTTTTAGAATAACGCATGGGATCAGGTAGGGCTGTGTCCTTGCCCCACTCCTGTTTTCATTATACATAAATGGAGTGGATGAATGCCTGCAAAAGTTAAAGGCCGACGCCCCTAGGATTGTCATCTGCATCACCCCCACTCTGCTTTGTAGGACGATGCGGTTTTGTTGTCTAGAACTGCTAAAGGGCTTCAGTGCCTAATTGAGAAATTTGCTGAATATATGCACAAAAAGGGTTTAATACTCAATCTAAAAAAAACATTTGCGATGATCTGTGGAAAAGTGAAGCCAAAGACTAGGGCACACAATGTCAATGGGGTGCCCATAGCAGAAACACACTAATTTCCATACCTAGGCCTGTTATTTACATCAAAGGGCCACTAGGGAGCCCATATTGACTCCTGTAAATAAAGATGCATATGGATAACAGAGGCCATTTTTAGATTTTCAAATAAAATGGGGAATAAGCCAATTAGGGAAATTCTGACCCTCTACAGGAGTAAGTGCCTCATTGGAACTTGCTACGGTGCTGCGTTCCTTCAGACCCAAGAAAACATCTTTCTAAGAAGATTGCTAGTCGTTCCGAACTCACCCCCCACATATATCGTTCACAAAGAGCTGGCTGTCCCTTACATTAATGATTACATCAGCGCAGCAGCACTTACTGTCTGGCACAGGATCTGGCGCTAGAAGGGAACCAAATTCACGCAGGAAATTATCAAGGACTGCCTCACCCTCGAGCACATAAAAAAAAATGTCCATGGATGATGTATATTGTTAACCTTTTAAAAGTATGCACTGAGTACACCGATTTTAATAATCCCATACAAATGCGTGATTATAGTAAAAAAGATTTGAAAACTCGGCTCATAGAATCAAGAGAATGGCTAAGAGAAATTGAGGCAAATTCGAAACAGTTGACCAGGGCTTCTTGCGATAGGCCCATTGGATTAGGGACACAACGTTACCTACTTCACATCACAAACATAATACATAGATTCTACCATACAAGGTTGAGAATGGGGACCATCCACTTTCTAATGGCTTTTCCAACCATGGGCAAGTGGAATTTAAATCTTCCAAAGTGCCCCTGTGATGGAAAATCGGATCAGACAACCCTACATTTTATCCTATTCTGTGATTTTTATAGAGACATCAGGAAGAGAGTTTTACGCCCACTAATTTTAAAGGAAAACCTGCATTTTTTTTAAATTGCTTTTGATTTTATCTGTTATCTAGAAAACGAGAAAGTTTGCAATGCGGTGGTGGTCTATACCCAAATGGCAATTAAAAGAAGTAACCTCAATTCACACCTCGAGGCCCTACTTTACAAAAAACACAGGCTATATACTGGTTAGTGATCTTTAGGGATCGTATGCTCACTTATATCTCACAAAAACTTGCATTCAGGCACTTTATGTGCAAATCATTCCTTGTATTCATCTCCTGATAGATAAAATACTATACTGTGTTTATTGTGTTTACCAATCTATAGAATGCACTTCAAGTTTTTTATGTGTTTTCTTTGTACCAACTAGGATGAATTGTGTAGAG
Organism: Triturus cristatus; assembly: GCF_964204655.1. Taxonomy (NCBI): domain Eukaryota; kingdom Metazoa; phylum Chordata; class Amphibia; order Caudata; family Salamandridae; genus Triturus; species Triturus cristatus. The sequence goes on along the minus strand of NC_140595.1, from coordinate 630,891,695 downwards.
GATTAATTTTTTTAGAATGCTTATATGGTTGTACTTTTTGAACCGAATAAAGCTGAATTGAATTCCAATTGGATGCACTGGGGAGGATGGACTGCAGACTACGAGCTTGCCAACAGAGCTTTAGCAGGTTCCAAAGTTGTGCCATCTCAGGTTCTGCCATCAAAACCCTAATGGCTTCCCTATGTCTCAAGGAGGCGGGATAATTGTAAGTGACTTTGAGTAGTATATCTACCAATTTCCGGTTGCTGCCCCATTTCACCACTGCAAGAAATTGGGTTATTACTTGTGCAAGATGGGACTCCTGCACAAGTAATAGATTCACTATGATCTCTGCACTGGGAACCTAGTACCCCGTTTTAGTACTTCACTCACTATAGGTAGTGACACAGAAAAATCCAAGGGCTCCTCAGGGGAGGTGGTCTGGGCTAGTAATCTTCTGCTGGCATGCAAAAACACTCAATACATTATTGCTCAGTCAGTGCTTTTTCTTTGAAAAAGGAAAAGTACATTTATTATACGCATGCTACTATATACTTAGGGCCTAATTATTACTATAGTGGTCCGATGGATCGCCTTAGCCACGGTGGCAGTGCGGGCACCGCCACACTGGCAGTCCGACCGCCCTATTACAAGTTGGGCGATCAGACTGCCATGGGACGGCCTCAACCGCCAGGGATCAGAGATCCCTGGTGGCCTTTAGGCAGCAATATGCTTGGCAGTGCCGCTGCGGCACCACTAAGCATATTACGAGTTTCCTCTCCGCCACGGTTTTCATGGCAGTGAGTCCGCCATGAAAACCTTGGTGGAGAGGAAACAAAAGGAGCCCTACAGGGCAGGGCCCCTGTTGCCTCGGTGCCTTGGGGTGCAGGCAGGGGGGAACATGTTGTGCCCCCTTGTGTGCATGCAACCCCAGTTCTAGCACGGTATGGACCTCAATAGTCCATGCCTTGACACTCCCATTGCAGTGCCATTTTCATAGGCACCGCCAACAGGCTTAAGTCCATTTTAACTGTAGCAAATCTAACAATATGAATATATATGTTATTGAACCAAAGTCTTTGTTGTTTCAGCCTTTTAATAGGGTCCATCAATGCGAATGGCTTTTCCTAAAACAATTCTTTATTCAGTTTTCAAAAATCATATCTAAAACACAGTCAGCACATTTTGTTCTGAAGGCCAGGACTTCTTTAGGACTGTTTGTCCAAAATAATGCAAACATTAATTAAAAAATGTAAAAACAGTTGTTCTCACCATTGTTGTTTCACTTATTTAACATTTTGTTGCCACCACAAATGCAAAATTCGCTCTAGGACTGTGAATTCTATCCATTAGTACCATACATGCATATACAATGAGTAATGTTCATTAGTGTACAAGGACTTAATAACAAATTGTTGCAGGGATTCTGCGATGGAAAAGAACTGCGCTTGGAACCATAGAACATTAGTATGAAGGGACGGAGTCACCATACCACCTCAGTGTCCATGAGTCCGAGTCAGGCTAGCCATAGTGTCTCATTTGCTCTATTGTGTCTAACTTGCTCTCCTAACCTTACCAGAGAAACAAGTGAATTGGCACCCCAGAACACATCACTCTCGACCCTCTCGAGAATCGTGGTAACAGGACACACCCTTTTGCTCTCATACTCGTTCTTGTCACAATGAGATAACCAGGAGACACGAAGAAAGTTTAGAACATTTATTCAAACTATCATGCTCTGAAATGCAGCATACGTGCCACAAGTAGAAAACAAATGCAGAATAAAAATGCTGTTAGCATGGTTAATAATCCATGTACCATGAAAGGTGCTGTCATTTTAAAAGTCAGAATGACGTAACCCCCCTCCCCTGCTGCTAATTCTAAATGATTATATGGAAGATCAATGGGATTACCGGCAAACCTCGTATCTTAGCATACACAGGTGGATCCACTACATCTCAGAAGACGTAGTGCTCTTGGGTCCGAACTCTCCTTCCATGTGTGTCTGTGGCTCATGTATACATCTATATATGAAAGGACATGAATGAAAACAAAGAAAGAATGGGATGACAGCGTCTGGACAGAACTGATAATCGCTGCTAAAACTAAAGATCATGCTGGCTTTTGGAAATTGTTAGCCAATGGCAATAAAATGGGGGGAAGTAGCATGGATCTTTTTCTTGATGTAGGCACCTGGGTCAATCATTTTTCAAAATTGTGTTCCGCGAACACTAATGAGCCAATAAACAATATGAACCACCAAATGCTGAAGTATTGAATAATATGGAACAAATCCATACCCCTATTTTAGTATAGAGGAAAGTTTGGCAGCAATTGATACAATTAAGTCCGGTAAGGCCCCAGACCCCGACAAAATATCAGACCACCTGTTGAAGCATGACAAAGCTGTTTGGGGGCCATATGTTAACCTTCTTTGCAATGCTGTAGCAGCAGGCGCCCCAGTCCCTGACTCATGGAAAGGGGCAGAAATTATCACAATCTTCAAAAAAGGAGATCGCCAAGATCCTGCCAATTACCGGCCAATAAGCCTCATTGATACCTTACAAAAGATCTATGCTAAGCATATTTTAACAAGATTAAATGAGTGGGCAGAGGTAAATAATATTTTGCACAGTACCAGGCAGGGTTCAGAGCAAAAACCAGTACAATTGACCAGGCTTTTAGACTTTTATGCATGGAGTGGAAATACACAATTTTGAAGGAAGGTCACCTGAATATAGCGTTCAGAGATTTGAAGTCCGCTTTCGGACTTGTACCAAGAGATCTGCTCCCTAAAAGACCAGGGTGTACCAGAGGAACTCCTTACACAGATAGTGAGACTACATGAAAATAATTATGCAAAAGTTAGATGGGGCCCAGGGGTGAACTCACCGAGGCAATTCCCATAAGCAGGGCCGGACTGGCCGTAGCGGGCACTGGGCAATCCCCCGGTGCGCCACACGGGTGGGGGCCGGTCTTGGTCCCTTAGGGGCTGTTTTTGTTACAGGGCCGTTTTTGCAGCATAGCGGCCAAACACTTTGCTAGGTCCGGTTATGGTTCCCAGTCCGGCCCTGCCCATAAGGAGGCGTGTAAGGCAAGGATGTGTACTGGCACCTACCCTCTTTTCTCTATATGTAAATGATGCCCCAAAACATCTTTTGGGATGTGGGCACGATTCACCCAAGTTAGGAGGGTCACTAGTACCAGCCCTTTTATTTGCAGACGACACCATTTTAATATCTCAAATGCCGAAGGGACTCCAAAATCTTTTAAATTCCTTTAGCGAATACTGTAACATGAAAGGCCTTGAAATAAACTCAAGTAAAACAAAATACATAGCAGTCAAACCGCATTAATTATTTAAGAAGAACATCTTTGTTCAAAAGCAGAAGCTAGAATATGTATCGAACTTCAGCTATTTAGGCATCACACTTGACACAAAATTGCCATGGCAAACGCAACTGCAAAATAGCAAGACCATTTTGCTCCAAAATTCAGTACCCATACTAAAAAAGCATCAGAAAAGTATAACTAAGGCAGTGTCACCTGCACTAGAGGTGTACAAATATAGGGCACCATCAGCAACTTTATACGGAGCTGAACTTTGGGGGGTTACTTGTAAAAATACGTTCACGGTTGAAGAAAACAAGTTTTTTAGGATGCTGTTCCCGTACATACCCCAGTTATCCCTATTGTTATGGATCTGAACATAAAACGCATTGATCACCAGGCTATATTAAGACCACTGTTGTTTTGGGTGCGATTGTGGACTACTGATGAACTCGCAAGCTACAAAGAGGGACTAGAAGAGATACTAAGATATGACCACTGTGGTAATCTCCAGTGGGTCAAGCATGTGATAACATGGTTCTACAAACTTGGATTGAACCATCTTTGGGAAACACCCACACTGTTGACACCGCCCTCTAAGAAAATATTGAAAACAAATTTTTGGGCATACATGCAAAACTGTGTATCCCATAATTCTGATAATGGAAGATCGACCACACAGTTCCTTCTCACAAAATCTCTTCCGTCCTTCTAACAATTTCTTGACGAAATACAACCTCAGCTGGCTAAATCGCTGTATATGAAATTCCGTTATAGTATTCTGCAAGTTAAATCTAATACAGGAATATGGGGTTTGAAAAATGATGACGACAATGATAATCACTGCCTTTTATGCAATTACAACACACAAGAAAACAATTATCACATACTAATTTTTTGCCCATTTGCCCAGTATATGCCATAACAAGGCGAAAATGGATCAAACCGATATGCTGTAATTTGGGTGTTAGGTCTTGCACTGATGTTACTAGAATACTAAAAACACCGATACCTAACAGAAAATTGTTTTTAGTGTCCGTAGATACCGGTTTGCTGTCAAGTTATTGAGGGGAAAAAAAGGCATGAAATTTAAAAAAAAGGACATGCAACTTTTTTAAAATCTATATTTCTGTTTTTTAATTTATATATGCGCTTTCTCGCATTAGCACTTTATATCCGCCATGCATTTAATACAAAGTATTTTTAATTATATGTAGCTTCTTTAGATAGGTATTGTGATACGTCAAGTGCACTATTATAGCATTTGCGCTTAATTGTCCAACTGTGTACTGTACTAAGCACTTTTATGCATTAGTAAGAAATTGCACTTTACTTGTCAAGCATAATCTATGTCTGAAGCTCCAACGTTTTAAAACTTTGAATGTAACACTGTTTTAATTACCAAGTTCAGTAATTTTATGTACTAGATTAGACCCCCCTGATTAGTGACATCTTCATTGTTAATCTAAGCGTAAACCCCAAAGACCCCTGCAAATGTCCAAAGACCTAATTGAGATTGTCATCCGTCTAAACTAGGTTTTATTAACATGTAATCTTTTATTGGTATGTTTGAATTGTTTTTATCTTGTATCTTTAATGGTTTTTCAAACCGAATAAAGATTGTTGAATTGAACTGAATTGATAGGACATGTGTGCGCATAAACAACAGCTGCATTCCTGTGTTATGTCTAGGTGCTGGTGCCTAGCAAGAAAGAATAACAAAGGACATTGTTATTTGACCTTGTTGGTGGTGTTCAGACTAAATCCAGGGAAAAGAACAGAAAGCTAAAACATATGCAGGTTTCGTGTGAAAATACAATATGGCACGAAAGCAAGCTTGTTTATATAGTACCGTGTGCAAAGGAAAATGAGGCCTACTACGTGTACAGTTAGGCTAACATAGGGAAAACTACAATGGGCTATGCGAGAAACACATGAAAAAATAAATGTATTCAAGAGATAATGCATGCATACCTTTTTTATTCCGCAAAATCTTTCCAATTCATGCTAATCAGTTCTCTTTCTGTAATTTAACCTTCTACCCAGTCATACAGGTTTCTATATAACAAAAAAAGAAATTTTATAAAACATATTTTAGAACCCAGACACATATGTAATGATTTATGCAACTATACATACTAAACAGCTTACTCTTAGTGTCTATATGATGCTCTTAGTAACACTGAAAATGTTTCTCAGTCAAAAATGGTGTAGGTACATCTCAAATAATTTCTAGGACTAACAAAACATTAACTTAATATAATTTCAAATATGTGGCTAACACTTAGGGCCCAATTCCGATCTCGTTCGGAAAGCCCTCCGGTCAACTCGGATCCAGAGAGCTTTCCGAACAACTTGCGCTCCGGGAGTCCGAGCAACCGATTCCGATGTGTTTGTATAGTGACGGACTCGGTTCGGTTGGACTCCCATTGAACTCAATGGGAGCCTGTGTACCGAATGCATACACAGGCTCCCATAGCAATAAGGCGTGGGTGGGGAAAAGCGTGCACCCTCTGACGGGCACCCCATGGTACCCACCACACTGTGCTTGTATGGAAAGGGGGGACCGTTGGGTGCCCCCTTGCAACCGATTCGGAGGGCCCCGGGTGAAGGGCGGGCCTGCCACGGCCCCCCAAAGTCCAATTCCCACAGCCGTTTCGTCCCGGCAAAACCGAGTGTACAGCTGTCAGAATTGGTCATTGTACTCGCTTAGTCGGAAGCTGTCCCCATTAAGCTGCACGATTCAGCCCGAATGACTCGGACTTACTGATTCGAGTTTGGTCTTTCGGAACGGGGGAGGATTCGAACTGTAACATACGCTCCGAATCGGATTTGCTTCTTCTGAATCCCTTTTGGAGCCCTTCCGAACAAGATCAGAATCGGGCCAAAAGTCTGTCATAATGTGTCAGCAGCAGGTTCATAAACCCATTCTGTGAATAATGCCATTAATTATGGATTCTGCCACATACCAGATCAGTACATTTTAAACATAGTATCTTTAAGGACAACAATTTATGCATGACCTGTATCTTGAAGATGATGTGGTACACGTCTAAAGATGAAAATGGTGTGGAACATATCTAGAAACAGAATATCATGTCATTTACCTAGCAAAGAATAATGTATATAAGCAGGCTGAACATAAAGAATATGCCCTAGACCGCATATTTCACCACAACAGAGGTCTTATTCTGCAGCGCTTTTCAAACAAGTCATTATACATAAGCAACGAATATATGAAATTCAAAATAACACTGACATCCGTAACATTTCCTTCTTTTAAAATATTCCTAAAAGTCAGAGTTTCAAACAAAAGAAGTATTTTTCTTCTTCCTAGTCATGCAAGTACACTAAAAACCAAAACTTGGGTTTATAAACACAAGATTGCGTTTCAGCACACTTCCGCCACCATTCCGGCATGAATCACGTCGGGGTAGAGTAATTCTTAATGGTCACTACAAGATGGCAGGACTCTTGCCATGGCCGAGGAGTGTCGCCCCCCCTGCCAGTGCTGGAGCAGGGTTTTCTATTTAAACTCAAACTTCAGTGTATATTTTTTATATGTCATAATTAAAATTACTAATGATTAATTAGTAAGTACTAATGTTTGTCGAATTTTTTATTAATCAACCTTACTAATGAAAGAATTACACGTGGGAATGCAATTGCATGGCTTAATTAATAAGTGAACTAAGTTGGTGAGCAAATTAATTAAATAGGTTTGGCTAATGTGCTATTTGTTATGTGTTTGCGCTTTAAATAATATGCTTTAATGCTTCTTTATGTTGCAAATGGCTAGATAAATACATACACATAAGGGTATTAGTGGGAATTAACACTGTATAATCAATACGATGTAGTAACGTTGTTTTGTGTTTCTTTTAATTAAGTTATCCATTTTGGCCTGTTGAGAAAATGGCCGACATCTACAGCCTGCATTTGAGTAGATGAAATATGAAGAGAGGCCTCGCTGAATATGGTTGAATATATGACCTCGGCCTCTGTCTGAGCTAAAAGTTATGAAAAGACGACAACTCTGGGATGGTCGCCAAGTATCCTTGGAGAAGAACATTTGTCACAAATGAACATTTTTGATAAACTTGCGGTGGCTTCATTGCGAGTGATATAATTCCGGAGAAGAGCATCCATGGATGTTGCACATTTAGTTTATTTTTGAGATATCCGAGAGTGAAGATTTTTCTAAATGTTGCAAGCTGACATCCTTTCCTGCTCGCTCTGCTCAACGGACAACGGACGTTTTAGAAATTGTTTGTAACTTTTAGTATGCAAATTTTTGTATAAATATTTCTAGACTAGAGAGGGTCTAAGGCCACTTCTTCCTGAACTTATGCTCAAGAGGATCGATGCTGACTGAGAGGACGGCGACTCGAGAGACTTTGATTCTTTACTGAGAGACCTGTCCTAACTTAGAGTACGACATTTAGCCAGAATAGGTAAATATGAGAATAATGATTTTGCAATTGAATAACTTTTCATTTGAACTAATTTAGATAAAATCATTCTTGTTTGAATTTCAGTGTCGGGTGGTTATTTCTTTGTCATTTATTGAGATCTCAAATGTGTTTAAATCATGACTCGAGACAATTCAATTTGATTGCATTGACCTCCAATTAGGTGCAGATTGATTTAGGAATTCTCTCTTATATTCAGTGTGGATAGAGTAATAGAATGAATGTTGGTGTAATGGGCCCCACCAGCGTATGATGAGTGTATGTGCGTATGACTGTGAGATTACTCTGTCCATGGAAGTAGGGAGAATTTATAAGCTCTGATCTGCAGCAGTTTCCTGGTAGCAGTATGATGGTTTTGATTATTGTCTTGATCTGATGAATTGCTTGTACATAGGCTTTTGGATTTATTGATTGATGTTGATACATGTACTAACACTAAATGTTGAAGTCGTCGTATTGAGTTATATGTAGTGTGTACGGCTTCTGGGATGTAGGGAGTCGGAGACGGTTCCGTAGTAGGGCAGAGGGAAGTAAGTGCTGCTCTTGGGAAAAACGGGATTGTTGGCCCTGTACGAATGCAGGGAAAAGCGTGTGACAATTGAAGTTGCGTGTCGCATTGTCTGAGTTCGATTCAGTGACATCGTCGTGTGTTACTATTAGAGACATATTTTCTGTATAAGAGAAGTGTGTATGGTAGCAAAGGTTATCTGTGAAACTCTGGTCTTAAGTCCCAGGGATCCGTAAGGTTTGCCGTTAAAGTTTACCACTGGAGAAGTAATAGGTATTCTCTGAGCTTGTTTGAAGAATTGAGCAGAGGAAAGCGCTGCTTGGTTAATGTGTGTTATAATTCTGTAGCAGGACAGATTGTTCGCTGTTCTCGGGAAAGGCAGGATTCTGTGTAAATGAGCTACATTTTCTGGTATGAAAGTGCGTTAATGTATGGGCATTTAGTTGATTGTGAAACTCTTAGGAACATTCCGGGGGGTAACAGTTAATGGATGCGTGTTAGAAGGGCAGAGTAGAGGAATGTGCTACTGTGTCAACGAAAGTAATAATTCCGTAGTGGAGCAGAGGTAAGCGCTGTTCTAGAGGGAAGCGGGATTCTTGTGGGAAAGGTCTTTACTATTCTGTGGTTAGCGGAGCAGACAATGGAGATGTTTATATGTTGTAACTAATAGATTTGTAGAATTTGAAACAGAGTCTACTAAGAAGGTTTTGTAAAGGAGGGGTAGACGAGTGTGACATGAGACAGGAGTAGAAGCGACTGCAGCGACTACTGACGTCAGAAAAGACCGCGCTGTGATTGGTGCGTTGGTGTGAGCCGCGCAGGGATTGGAAGAAGTACAGGGTGACGTAGATGCTCCGGGATTGGTGCGTTAGTGTGAGTCGCGCTGTTATTGGACAAAAGATCGTACAGTTGTAGAAAGGACTAGAGGGTTGTGGTAAACGCAAAAATGTATTACCAAACAGAGGAAAAGAAAAAGAAAATCCTTGTTCAGTAAAATTAGAAAATGGTTTGACAAGGATAAGGACATAATAACTAGAGAGGGTGAGTTACTACCTCCGACAAGAACTCCTGCATCCTTCATGTTTGCGAAATATGGTATCATACCTGTATTTGGTTAGACAATTGGGCTAAGTACACTAAAGAAGATGGTGTTTTAGCATTTCCGGAACATGGTTCATTTAATCTAGCCGTGTTGAGAAATTTAAGGGAGAAAATGATGTGTCTAGAGCCTAGACCAAGGCCGACACAGTTTGAGGCATTGGTAGAATGGGAAGATGAGGTGCATGAGCGAGAAAAGCAGAGGAGTGGAAGTAATTATAGGTACATTTTTGGGAGGAAATATGATCGTGAAACTCATCATGATCGAATGAGGAGATGGCGAGATGCTAGTATGTCAGAGGGACTATATCCTATGAGAACTGTTGAAGAAGCGGAAGGGAGAAAAGGTACGGAAAAGGTACCTGAGGCAGAATTGAGAAGGTATGGGGCTAATGAATATGAGGATGAAGTCTTGGATGACATGATCTATAAGAGACCACCTCCATATAGACCAGAACCAGAAGTGAGAACACCAGTTGCTACACCAATAAGAGAGACTTTACAAATCATAAAAACAGAAGTTGCGACCCCTGATTTGAAAAGTGGTAGCTCTTTCACGGAAAGGGAGAGAGGGAGAGAGCGAGAGAGAGAGAGTGCAATTGGGAATGAAAAAACTAGAGAATTAGCAAGACCCACATCTGAGTTGACAGAGAAAATTAGGGAATTGACCAAGAATCTAGAAGCTGTTACAGTGCCTGTAACCATTGGTCCAGTTATGCCTATTTTTGATAAACAAAGAATGGGTGAAAGTGGTTTAACAGTTCCATATGTAGGAAATGGATTGGTTGTTTCTCCAGAAGAGTCAGGAATGAGGACGGGAGAGAATCAGTTGAGACATACCATATGTGGTGGAGAGTTAAATGTACAGCCTAATTCAGGATTGAATACTGGTTGTGTAGAAAGAGATGTTATGATGGAAGGATCAATTTTGGAACCACAGAGGATGGCAGGAAAAGTGAGTACAGGGAAAAGGTCTACAGAAATAACGGCTGAGGATTTGAATGATTGGTTGAAAGTTCTTCAAAAGAAGGATAAAGATTCTCAGGCAATTGATGTAGCCAGGTTGCGCATAGAACTGGAGGAACTTATAGCGGGAACAATTCCTACAGAAATGTTAAAAAATCATCATGATGGAGAGTTGTTATTCATGTGCAAGAGTATCACATGGAGGGCTAAGAATACACATGAAAGGTTAAAAGGAATAGCGAGTGAAATGGGAATTGACATGGACAAGGTGAAAGCTTTACAGAAGCCTTACAGAGTGGACTTTTCGGATAAAGAAATTGAGAATCTAAATGATGTTGGCAGAACAGGGCAGATTAAGGAAATGATTTCCTTATTGCGAAAATGGGGTAATGTGGAAAAGTGGAAGGATAGATGGTACAAGAAAAGAGAAGATACAGTGGACAGGACTTACTCAGCATTTCCTATGAGAGAAAAGGAAAAAACAGTGGATGCCTATCCTATGAGAGAGATTCCTGGAGGAGGATATGTACATGTCCCATGGACTAGGCAGGATATTTTGTCATTTACAAATGATTTCCCTCGACTGAGAGAAAAGCCTGTCGAGTGGTATAGGCAGGTAGATAGGTTTGTGAAATTGTCAAAAGTACTATGGATTGACCTGAATAGTCTGTTTGATATAATTGTTCCAGCAGACTTGTGGGCAGAATGTAAAATAGTTGTAGATTGGCCTGCTAAAGAATACCCAAGAGATCAAAGAACAGGAGCTCCAGACCCGGAGGATATGAAGAAATACGAGCAGGTTATTGTGTTTCTAAAAAATAAAGTACCTCCTAAAGAGACAGATTGGGTTAAGATAGATCGAACACATCAGGAAGCAAAAGAATCAGTTCATGCTTTTTATGAAAGGTTAATACTGGCTTTTAAACAGTTCAGTGGAGATGAACAACTGGGTGATAAGGATTTGAGTCATTTTGTATACAGATTTGTATATGGCTTGAGACCTGAAATCAGTGAGATGATTCGAGAGCACACAGTTGATTGGCAGAGTAAGAAGATTGATGAGATCTTAAGGCATGCGAAGTACTTCAGTGATGAAATTGAGGCGAAACAAAGAAAGCTGAAGGAGAAAGCAATGTGGGCACAGGTGAAGGTTGCAGAAAGACAAGAAGCACAGCTGGTTGAACAAGCAAATAATCCAGGAAATAGGCCTAGATATGGTACAGGAAAAGGAAAGGGGAACATCGAAGAGGCGAAGAAGAAGTTTCCGTGCCACAACTGCGGAAAATTAGGGCACTGGAGATCCGAGTGTACGAATCCACCATTAGTGAATAATGAAAATCAATCCTTGAATCAACAGGTGCAGAACGAGGGGTGTAATCATCAGCAGCAACAGCAGAAGGTTGTCAAGCAGCAGAATCAAGAGCCAAAACCACCCTTGCCGCAGAACAGAGGGTCCCAGAAATACGACAAAGACTTGGGATTCTACAATGATGAACAGGTAAACAAACAGAGACGTACAAACCCAGTACAACAGTACTGGTTAAAGAATGAGGGGAGTGAGTCTGAAGGGGACTACTGACGGTGCCGAAGAGAGGAGGAAGAGTGCATACTTGGAGCAACTCTAGAAATAGACCAGGCAGGACCATTTGTAGATGGGAAAATAAATGGAGAAAGTGTTACTTTTTTAGTAGACACAGGAGCGACGAGATCAACTGTCAGGTCAGCAGATATAAGAAATCTTCCACTCTCGGACAAAGCAATCCAAGTGGTTGGTGTGTCTAATACACAGATTAAGGCTCGTTTTACTGAACCAGTAAGGGTAAGAATAGGGAAATTTTCAGATATGCACAGGTTTGTAGTATGCGACACTAGTCCAGTGAACCTGTTAGGTAGGGATCTGTTGTGTAAAATGAATTGCACAATTTTTTGTACTCCGGATGGAATAGCCTTTGAGACACCGGATGAGGATGTCTTATACAGGATGACTCTAGAAAATAGAGAAAATGAGATTGTTGGGACATATGCTGTATTTAATCTAGATGACTTGCCTCAAGAATTGAGACACACAGTAAAAACAGCAGTTTGGGATTTTACTGGAGAAGATGTGGGATTGATGAATAATGTAGATCCGGTAAAGATTACAGTGAAAGAGGGAATCTCTTATCCTAATATCCCACAATACAGATTGACACCAGAGATAATTGAAGGAATCACACCTATAATTGACAAAATGATTCAGCAAGGTGTTTTGAGAGAGTTACTGAGTAGCCCATGTAATTCACTAATAATGGGGCTGAAGAAACCTAATGGGAAGTTCAGAATAGTGCAAGATTTGAGAAAAGTTAACAAAATTGTGGTATCATGCTGTCCCATTGTGCCAAATCCATCAGTGATTTTGTATCAGATTCCCCATGATGCTGAATGGTACACAGTAATTGATTTATGCCATGCTTTCTTTTCAATTCCATTGCATCATGACAGCCAGCCGATTTTTGCATTTCGGTTTGGACAGCGTATTTTGGCATGGTGCCGAATTCCACAGGGGTATACAGAGAGTCCTTCAATATTCAATCAGTTGCTGAAAAAATCCTTGGAGAGTCTGACAATGCCTGAAAGCTCAGTATTAGTACAGTATATCGATGAACTACTTGTGGCATCGAAGACACGTGAAGCATGTGAAGTAGATACCATAGCTTTACTGAATCATCTGGCAGATGGAGGGTTAAAGGTATCTCCCGCCAAGTTGCAATTTTGCAAGAAAGAAGCACATTATCTTGGACACAATATTGAGAAAGGTCTAAGAAAGGTGACCATTGACAGGATCAAAATTATCAGAGGAATGAGAGCACCAATGACCCAGAGAGAAGTAAGAATGTTTCTGGGAATGGTGGGTTATTGTCGTCAGTGGATAAGTAATTTTTCCCTGATAGCGAGGCCACTGATCAAATTGACCAAAAGTGAAGTAAAAGACCCATTGGAATTGAATGCAGAACAAATGGCAGCATTTGAAGAATTAAAGAACAGATTATGTGAAGCTCCTGCTCTAGGACTGCCAGACTATGAGAAGGAGTTTGAGCTGTACTGTAGTGAGAGGAATGGATGTGCACTTTCAGTGTTAATCCAGAAACATGGACGTCTGAGGAGGCCAATTGCGTACTTCTCATCGACACTTCACCCAGTAGCTGTGGGTTTACCAGGTTGCCTGAAAGCAGTAGCTGCTACATGCAGAAGCTTGGAACAGAGTGAGGGTATAATAATGGGATATCCTGTACGGGTATTCGTACCTCATGATGTGGCAATTCTTTTGACAAGAAGCAGAACTCAATATATGTCACATAGTCGGCTGACTAAATATGAGAAAATAATTCTGGGAGCATCAAATGTGACTCTTGAGAGATGTGTGAATGTGAATCCAGCGACACTTTTGCCAGATGCTGAAAATGTGAGTGTGAGAGATGATGTTGATCATGATTGCTTGGATGTGCTTGATTACTGTACAAAACCGAGGCCAGACATAAGAGATCTGCCACTACCTGAGAGTGATCATGTGTTGTTTGTGGATGGATCATGTCTGAGAACAGAAGAAGGTGTGCTGAGTGCAGCATATGCGGTGTGCAAAGTTTCAGAAGTTATGGAAGCTTCACCTTTGAAAGGAGTTAAATCTGCTCAAGTAGCGGAATTGGTGGCACTGACAAAAGCTTGTAAGATTGGAAGAAATGTGAGAGTGACTGTAATGACTGATAGTCAATACGGATTTGGAGTTGTTCACGATTTTGGCCAGCTTTGGCTACAGAGAGGTTTCCTGACCTCGAGTGGAACTCCTATAAAGAATGCTGAAGTGATTGGGAAATTACTTGAGGCGATACAGCTGCCTAAAGAACTAGCAGTTGTAAAATGTGCTGCTCATGGACAGGGAAATGATTTTGTTACTCTAGGTAACCGGTTTGCAAATGACATAGCACAGTATTGTGCAAAGAACAATCATTCTATTAACAGGGGAAAGGAGAAGGAAATGTCTTTTTGTTCTGTGATGTTTACTAATGTACTGGAAACATGGGATGAGGTGAGGCAGTTGCAGGATGAAGCAGGAGATGAGGAAATGAGAGATTGGATCAAAGCAGGTTGTGCACCACGAGAAAAAGATCATGTTTGGATCTATAGAGATGGAAGACCAGTCTTGCCAAATTCTATGTTGTCAACAATGGCAAGAATGTATCATGGCCAGGGACACCTGGGGAGGGATGCTATGATTAGGCCCTTCAAGCAGACCTGGTACAATGCAAAGTTCAGGCTGATTGCAGAGAGCATCTGTCAAAGATGTTTGATTTGTCAGCAATTCAATCCTGGAAAGAAAACTGTGGTGAGCCTAGGAACAATAGGCAGGGAGGGAGGTCCCTTTACCAGAATGCAAATAGATTTCATTGAAATGCCCCAAGTCAATAGATTGAGGTATGTTCTAGTGGTAGTCTGTTTGTTCTCAAGGTGGGTGGAAGCATATCCAACTAGGAGAAATGATGGAATAACAGTGGCCAAGTTGTTGTTAAGAGAGTTGATTCCTAGGTACGGGTTCCCAGTAACAATTGAGTCAGGCAGAGGAGGACACTTCTATAATGAGCTCATGAGTTTAATTTGTGAAGCATTGAGCATACAGCAGAAGCTACATTGTGCATACAGGCGTTGTTGAGCAGATGAATGGCACAATCAAAAACAGAATTGGCAAGATGTGCTTAGCCACTGGAATGAAATGGCCTGATGTCTTGCCTCTAGTACTGATGACTATTAGATCTACTCCAAACAGAACTACAGGGTTAAGTCCACATGAAATATTAATGGGACGTGCAATGAGACATGCATTCGTGCCTGTCAACAAGCTGATGACTATAACTGATGACATGATTTTGGATTACTGTAAAGGCCTGGCTGACGCAGTTCATTCTGTGTTTCACCAGGTTGGAGAAGACGCCACTACACTTGAAAAGAAGCAAGCCCATGATCTGAGCCCAGGGGATTGGGTGAGAATAAAAGTGCACAGAAGAAGAAATTGCTTGGTTCCAAGGTGGGGAAGGCCAAGACAAGTCATTTTGACTACGACGACTGCTGTGAAGTGTGCTGGAGTGAAGAACTGGATTCATGCAAGTCATACTCTGAGAGTTCCAAATCCAAAGGATGGGACTGGGAAAGAGTACTTTGAAGAGTCAGATTCCAGTGATGACGCAGACACTGAAACAGTGAGAAGAAAAAAGAATCCTGAAAGGGGGGAAAGAGAGTTAGAAAGAGAGTCAGGTGATTCTTTTTTCTTACCAGAAGAAGCTTCAAGTGGAACATTGCGAAGTTCAGATTCTGGAAAAGTGCCTGAAGTTCTAATAAACAGTGGAGAAAATAAAGAGAAAGAAAGGAAAGAAAAGAGTGATTCCACAGAGACTATATTTGAGTCAAATGAAGAGATTGAGAGGAATCCATCTGAGAGAACTTCTGAAGAAGTAGGGTCAGAAGAAGATAGAGAGGGACAGATTGCGGAAGACCCCCGAGGAGGTGTAGGGAACATTCCTGATAAGCTAGGTGAAGGGACAAGTAGACAGCAAGAAGATTGCGTGTCGGAGACCCGAGGAGGGACAGTAGCAGGGAAATCTCAATCGGTGGAAAAGAAGACTGTGGAAAAAGAGAGAATTGTTGATGAACGAGAGGCAAATGAGACAGAATCGGATGAGAGTGAGAATGAGATACCAGAGGGTCGAGTTCTGAGAAAGAGAACTTGGATTGGAGAAAGAAACAATAGAGAAGTGAAGCAGAAAAGAAGTGTAAAAGGAGATCTTTGGCCTAACAAGATAAAGAGGTTGAGATATCGACTGACACGAGTAAATTCATCGAAAGCTGAACAGGTGAACGAGGTGTCAAGTCAAAATCAAGCAAAAGAAGAAGAACGAAAAGAATCAAAGGAACCAGAGGGGATTAAAAGAATCAGAAAACCCAATCAGAAGTATAGGTCACCGGAATGGACGTATGTTGCACTGTCTGAAGAAGACGAAGAGACAGAAGGTCAAGGAAATCCAGAGGGGACCTTACGGAGAGTGGTTGAGGAAGAGAAAACTGTTGGAATCCTGAAAGTTATCTTGTCTGACATTGGAGAAGAGACAGATGTTCAGGATCTGATACAATTTGATGTTGCTGAAGAAGAAGTGAAAAGTGATGAAAATCCAAATTGAGTGAACTAAAGGAGTCACTTGGAGAGGAGTGAAGAAGAAGAAATCTAAAATTAACAGATTGTAATAATCTAGTGTTCTAGAGATTCAGTAGTGGGGTAGTAGAGGCTAAGTCAAAAGACACTGCCAAAGTAATAAGATGGCTAACACAGAAAATAATCAAAGTAGATGTACCTTCCTGAAAAGATGGTGCAGAATGTGCTGCTGCTGTACAGGATTATTAATGTTACTATGGAGTGTGCTTGCTTTATTAGTTACTTTTAGAGTTACAATAGACACTTTGGGAATACATACTGAGAATATGACTAACATAAGGAAGAGTTCACAAAAAGTAGTGGCAACTAGAATTAGTAATATGTACATACATAAGGATAGGTCAATTAATGATTTTTCTAGTAATGTTTTTTCAAAATTATTGTATGAATACGTAAAGACAATGGAGGTAAGGGATTGCTACGTCTGTATGCAGTTGCCTGCATCCGTTTCAGAGGGAGTTACTTATCATCATCTTCCAGCTACGTATGGGATTTCATGTAGTGTGTTAAGTAGTGTTTTTTATTTGTTAGGGAAAGTAGATTATTTATTTTATGGTTTTTGTAGAGCGCAACACTCATCCCATGGGATATCACGGCGCTATATACCAAAGAAACTACTGCTGACGTGTGCTGAGATCATTGAAGGTTGGGGAAGAAATAGGTTTTTAAATTTTTTCGAAACTGGAGATAATTAGTGGTATGTCTTAGGTCAGAAGGTAGTTCGTTCCATCTTTTTGCTGCTAGATATGAGAAGGAGCGACCACCTGTTCTAACTTTGTAGATACGTTTTGTTTTAGCCAAGGCTGATTGGCAGGAACGTAAATTCCTGTTGGGTACATAGAATTCAATTTTTCCGTGAAGAATTGAGGGGCCGGTCTTGTGTAAGGCCCGATGGGCATGGCTAAGCAGCTTAAAAGCAGCCCTCTGGCGCATCGGAAGCCAATGAAGTTTAATTAGGCATTCCGATGCTGAGTCGCGATAGCCTTTATTGCAGATGAGTTTGGCCGCCAGATTCTGCAGAAACTGTAGGCAGGAGAATAGATATTCATTCATCCCTACGAACAGTGCATTGCCATAGTCCAGACGACTAACCAATAGGGCCTGTGTCACCGAACGTCTGCAATCTAGGGGTATCCAGGGAAATATCCTAGCAAGGAGTTTTAGTATGGCAAAGCCCTTGCCAAAAAGGGATCAAACATGGTCTTTCATGGATAATGTATCGTCCATGATAATACCTAGGTTCCTGGCATGTTGTTTAGGGATAGGGGCCGATCCCAATGAGGGTGGCCACCATGTATCATCCCACATACGTTTGGCGCCTCCGAACAAAAGAATCTCTGTTTTGCCTGCATTCAGCTTTAAACAGTGATCATGCATCCATCGTGCCATTTCAGAGAGACAGTCATGTAGTTTGGTTTTGCAGACCTCTGGTCTCTCATCCATCGTCACCATCAACTGCGTATCATCAGCATAGGAGCAGATTCCAATACCCCACTTCCTTCCGATGTCAGCAAGAGATGATATATAGACATTGAAAAGGGTGGGGCTCAGTGAGGCGCCCTGAGGAACCCCGCAGTCGATGAAATGTCTAATAAGGATAATATTTTTGGGCAATTGCCTATGAATAAAAAACTGAATCCTACTAAAGAAGCTAACATTTTAGGTGAGATTTTTATTGCAACAGAAGAGTTAACATTAGATTATATTTTTAGGAACAATTTAACTTGTAGTTTGAAAGAAGAAGAAAAAGCTTTCCTAGACATGGTAGAGAAAAGGAGAATGAGCATGCATGAGAAGGCAGGAGGATATAAAATGAGTGAGACAATATGGGACATCGAGATGGGAAAAGAGTTGAAGAATGGGGCCAGACCAACTTTGGCTTTAGATGCACCACAGAAGGGTAAACTATGCATTACCAGAAGGAAATCCCAATATGATCATTATTTTGTTGGGACTAGTGAGTGCCATGATACATACTTTATTGCAACATGATGGGGATTTAAAGGAGGAGAGGATCCAGTTTTCCCGGGAGTGTATTATATTTGTGGGAATAAGGCTTATTACAGGTTGCCTGACCATTGGTATGGCACATGTTATGTTGGCCTGGTCTTTCCAAAGATTTTTCATATGGATAGAATAGAAGATGCAGAACAAATTAATCTACTAACACGCTTTAAAAGAGAAACTTGGACAGAAATTGTGGGAGATATTTTTGGAGCTTTGATACCGGCAGTGGGAATTTCACTAAATGCATATGGAATTCGGAAGCTGTCAACAGTGGTGGATCGCTTATCGACAAGCACCGCTGGAGGGTTTCTATTGGTAAATACAGAGATGGTTGCCTTACGCGCCATGTCTATGCAAAATCGACTTGCTCTTGATATTCTATTGGCAAAAGAGGGTGGAGTCTGCAGAATGCTGAAAGTTCAACATTGTTGCACTTATATTCCTGATGAAAGCAAAGATCTAAAGGTCTATATCAAAAATATTACTGATTTGCATGAAGAATTAGTACCACTGGAAGCTGAAAGTATCTGGACTAAGATGGCTAATAAGATGGTTGCTGTTAAGAATTTTATTGCTAAGATAGGTAGTACCATTTTTGGTAAGATATTATTTCCATTGACATGTGTGATTGTTGCTTTATTGATTCTTAGATTAGGGCGTTTATGTTGTAGATACAGGAGAAGTAAAAAGAAAATAATAAGAGAAAATACTGAAAAGAGACAAAAGAGGTCAAAAAGAGAGCCACAAGAAATTGAATTAGAAGAATTTAGGGAGAGCATGTACTTAGAAACAAAAAGAGATGATGAAAGAGAAACAGGAGTTTAATGTGTTTAATGTAAAAGCAAAAAGACACTTGAATTCTTCCTAAAATGGGGGACTACATTTTTTGGGTTGGATTTTTGTGGTGATGATATATCACCAAAGGGGGGATTGCTGGAGCAGGGTTTTCTATTTAAACTCAAACTTCAGTGCATATTTTTTATATGTCATAATTAAAATTACTAATGATTAATTAGTAAGTACTAATGTTTGTCGAATTTTTTATTAATCAACCTTACTAATGAAAGAATTACACGTGGGAATGCAATTGCATGGCTTAATTAATAGGTGAACTAAGTTGGTGAGCAAATTAATTAAATAAGTTTGGCTAATGTGCTATTTGTTATGTGTTTGCGCTTTAAATAATATGCTTTAATGCTTCTTTATGTCGCAAATAGCTAGATAAATACATACACTTAAGGGTATTCGTGGGAATTAACACTGTATAATCAATACGATGTAGTAACGTTGTTTTGTGTTTCTTTTAATTAAGTTATCCATTTTGGCCTGTTGAGAAAATGGCCGACATCTACAGCCTGCATTTGAGTAGATGAAATATGAAGAGAGGCCTCGCTGAATATGGTTGAATATGACCTCGGCCTCTGTCTGAGCTAAAAGTTATGAAAAGACGACAACTCTGGGATGGTCGCCAAGTATCCTTGGAGAAGAACATTTGTCACAAATGAACATTTTTGATAAACTTGCGGTGGCTTCATTGCGAGTGATATAATTCCGGAGAAGAGCATCCATGGATGTTGCAAATTTAGTTGTGACTTCCTTTTTCCGTGTTTTTATTTTTGAGATATCCGAGAGTGAAGATTTTTCTAAATGTTGCAAGCTGACATCCTTTCCTGCTCGCTCGCTCAACGGACAACGGACGTTTTAGAAATTGTTTGTAACTTTTAGTATGCAAATTTTAGTATAAATATTTCTAGACTAGAGAGGGTCTAAGGCCACTTCTTCCTGAACTTATGCTCAAGAGGATCGATGCTGACTGAGAGGACGGCGACTCGAGAGACTTTGATTCTTTACTGAGAGACCTGTCCTAACTTAGAGTATGACATTTAGCCAGAATAGGTAAATATGAGAATAATGATTTTGCAATTGAATAACTTTTCATTTGAACTAATTTAGATAAAATCATTCTTGTTTGAATTTCAGTGTCGGGTGGTTATTTCTTTGTCATTTATTGAGATCTCAAATGTGTTTAAATCATGACTCGAGACAATTCAATTTGATTGCATTGACCTCCAATTAGGTGCAGATTGATTTAGGAATTCTCTCTTATATTCAGTGTGGATAGAGTAATAGAATGAATGTTGGTGTAATGGGCCCCACCAGCGTATGATGAGTGTATGTGCGTATGACTGTGAGATTACTCTGTCCGTGGAAGTAGGGAGAATTTATAAGCTCTGATCTGCAGCACCAGCAGCCAAAAAATGAAAAATAAAACGATAATAAACCTTTGTTTATTATTGTTTTATTTTTGCTCTCTGAGCCAAGGCTTGGTGGCCGGGCCAGAGGGATGACAGGCACTAGGGGGAGTGTTTTGCACTGTTATCAGTGCGCATGACGTTTTGGCCGCTGTCTCAGGACGGCCAAACCACCATGCGCACTAAAGCTCTCTCCAACCCGAGCTGCGTTGCCGGGTTGGAGAGAGCAGGCTCAGGCTCCCAGTCTCTCTGGGAGTGCAAATTGGGGATGCTCAGGCCAATCCTGATGCTGCTCTCATGCTGCCAGCAGCATGAAAGCAGCTTCAGGATTGGCCACAGTGGACTCTGGGAGCCTATGCCTGCTGTGGAGAGGAGCGCGAGGAGCCAGGTAAGTGGATTTTTGTTTTTCTTTATTTGTCCCGTCATCTGTCCATCCCCCACTGCCCCCCTCTGCCCTGCCACTCTAGAGAGTCACTACTAACCCACAGTGAAGTTAGCCAATGGCTGAAGTGAACTGAGCCATTGCCTCATGCTGGACAGGGTGGAAGGAAAATGTGAATCACACAATAACAGAACAATGGCTGAAGAGGGCTGTTTAAAAGCACCTATAATTATATAATACATATGAGTTGAGTAAAATGAAAAGCTCTTGGAGAATGTAGAAATGTAGAAATAGCCTGATTGTGGGCAAATTGGTGCATCTCTTGTGCTTTTGCAAGGCCTCTTCAACAGGTCCTAGTTCAGTCAGTTCTTTTTTGGCAGTGTCCATGGAGGTTCATGCCATGGTGGTTCCACTACTGAAAAAACCTTGGCTGGACCCGGCTAAGCTGGAAACTTTTCGCCCAATATCTCTTCTACCATGGGTTGCCAAGATTGCTGAGGCTCACATGAATAACATCCTAACAGGGTTACTTAATAGTAATGGCACCCTGAACCCCTCCCAGAATGGCTTCCGCCCTGGACACAGTACGGAGACTGCACTCTTGCAGACCATTCTGGATACAGGGCACACTGCGGCATTGATTTTGCTCGATCTCAGTGCCGCATTTGACATGGTTGCCCATAAGATTCTCTTACGTCATCTGGAGGACGTGGGTGTTGTTGGCTCAGCCTTGGAGTGGTTCAAATCTTTCCTGTCAGGGAGAACATTCCAAGTGACTACCTCCCCGTTTCTCTCCCGTGTTCAGTGCATCGGGCAGGGGTGCCTCAGGGTTCCGCTCTGAGTCCTGTACATTTTAACCTGCACATTCAACCCCTTGCTATGGTGGCTAGGGACAAAGGCCTTACTATGGTCTCCTACGCTGACGACACGCAGTTGGTGGTGGCCCTCTCCGACGACTCTATGCAGGACGCTTACAAGCTTAGAAGTGGTCTGGCGGCAGTCACGGAGTAGATGACCTCCAACTGCCTCCAGCTTAACGCCAATAAAACCGAGGTGTTGCTGGTGGGGAATGATAGGAGCCTGTGGAGTGAGCAATGGTGGCCTACCTCTCTTGGTAGTGCGCCCGTCCCCAAGACAGCGTTTAAAAACTTAGGGGTTTGGATGGACTCCACCCTCAGTTTCCAGGATCACACAAAGAAGGTAGCTGGTACCTGTTTCGGCCTTCTTCGTGGACTTAGACCCCTGCTGGGGTTCTTTGATCCACCCACTCATCAGCTGATCGTCCAGGCGGCGATACTATCTAGAATTGACTACGCCAGCTCACTCCTCCTTGGGCCTAATCAGGCTGAGGTGGTGCGCTTGCAACGAGTCCAAAATGCAGCCGCCAGAGCCCAGCTGGGGCTCCAGCGCAGATGCTCAACAGCCGGTGCTATCCGGCAATTACATTGGTTGCCCATGGCTAAGCAAATTGAATTTAAGGCTCTTTGCCTATCCTTTAAAATTCTTAAGCTTTCGTCTCCCGGGCTTTTGGCCAACTTGTTGGTACCTTACGTTCCTGGACGCCAGCTGCGCTCTTTGGGGCAGCACCTGGCTGTGATCCCTCGAGTGAACCGTCTCCATGCCGGGGGCGGTCCTTTCGTTACTTAGCAGCCAAGCTATGGAACTCTCTGCCCTGTCAGATTCGAAGTCTGGATTGCCTGCTGGCATTCCGTAAAGCCATTAAGACCTACCTCTTTCCTGCGGCCTAATTTTGTCTTTTTATGTTTTCTTCTTCTTTTGCCACTTTGCCCAGTTTCTTGCCTCCATGCCTTTCTGCTGCTAGCGCCGGGACCCCTCTTTGCTGAGGCAGCTGTGCGCTTTATAAGCTTAGTTAACATAACATAACATAACATGTATGTCTGGTGTTATAGAGCCTAATGTCTGCAGGAGTGACCTACCAATGCCAAGGGCTACTTGCATGGGTTCAAAGATAATGTTTCATTGACCAGTTCATGGAGGTACTGGTGATCATTGCAGCTGGTGAGCAATAGGGACTGCACACATTTCAAGTCAGGCCAGTTACAGCTCCAATTAATTATATGTTCAATGATAAAACAAGGGCAAACTTGTGTTAGATGGACTTAGCAGCAATAGCAGGTGCCTTGGATGTGCCACATTTTAGTGACCCATTTTCCTTAAATAGATGGTTGCAGTCATATGCTTTGGTTTAAGACATATCCTGGGATAACAAGGACACCCTCTAGACCCAGAGGCTGTAACTGGCCACTGGAGAACAGATTTAGGGTCAGGCTCTACACCTTTAACTCTTGAATGTTGAAGTATAGAGATGGTTCAAATGGTTCTGAAAGTTTTGCTGCCAGCCTCAGTCAACAGAACTCTAGTCTAAGAACGAAACTGCAAGGGAAAACCCTTTAAACCCACCTAGATTGCGGAATCTAATGAAGTGGGCACCGAAAACATTAGAGGGGCATAGAAGGGAAATGCAAGCATTCAACCAGACAGAGGGCTTCAAGTCCAAAACCCATCTGTGACCCTGGAATGAAGCAGACTGATTAGTGATGCTCAGCAGGTTCAGACCCTTGTGGCTCCAGGACAGGCTCAGTCCCATGAGTTGTCTTCCATGCAGATTCAAATAGCGGACCCTTAATTTTATTCCCACAGTCATGCACTTCCCTCCAATCATAGGCATTAAATCTGCTCTCTTTTCAGAAAACTTAAATCAGAAGGCTCCAAAAATTAGACATGGTTCAAGCCTCTGGTAATAGGATGGACATGAGTGTCTAGTAGCCCAGGTTTAAGTCCAGGAGGGCAAGGATGACCACTAACATTTTGGAGGAATCCCATTTAGAATAATTGCATGTAAACGTATGCTGTGAACAATCTAAACAAATGACATGGTCCTGGCACCCCTGCACCTACCATGGACTCCCTGCTACTGAGATTCAAGGGCAAGACAAATATATGGAACAGACCCAATAGGGCCAGGTCTTACCTAATTCACTGGAACACTGACTGGGATCTACTTCAAATCAAAAGTCATGTCATATTTATAATCCCTTTCTTTGCCCAACCAGAGAAAGGCACATGTTTCTGAGCATTTCCACATATGAGTAGTGAAGACAAGCAACAAAGGTAAAAAGTGAATTCAAAGAAAGATGGTGTATTTGTGAATTCCAGGCATCTAACAGAACAGAGAGGGAAACACTGGAAGGCCTCAATGCTATGTACTTGAAGGGAGATGGGCTAGACTTTCCAATCCATGATAAGAGTGTCTCAAAATGTCAAGCAGCATGGCAGGTTTGAGTCAGTCCTTGGTTACCCAGCAGGGCTCATGCCTTGCAGCGGTGGAATGTGGGTATCCTAAACTATGTAAGATGGACTACATGCATGTGCAAGTGGTATCTATGTAAAGGATATCAACCTGCGGCTGGAGGGGTATCTTGTCCAGCAATCATCCTAGCCCTCGGAAAAGACACAGTGGGAACTTCTTCAGGAGTTGCAGATCAGTCAAAGGTTACTGGGCTCAGATTACATCAACCAAACCCACTGCTGTCCAAGGGATAAACATTACCAGTGAACCTAAAACTGATCACCAAGCACGCCTCACTAGCACCTTTTTTAACGTTCTTTATTGGGTTTTGCTAATATGACACCACACCGCACAATACAGGTTAGTAGCATCCACATCATGGTAATAAAGGGTACTCCATTGCAACACTGTGTCCCAGTCCGCAGAGCTCTTCTGTAGTGTTCATCTCACTGCATGGTGTAGTGCAATTGTTCATTTCCCCAAATGGGTATATACATTCACCCCCTGTGATATTGTTCCTGCGTGCGCTTGGAACGTGGGTGGGCAGAAAAAGTATTGCAATATTCACGAACAACAGATTATTAACTTCTCCGGTTCTGGACTACGTCATATGGTAAGTGTGGTGTATAGATCTACTATCTTTGTGGCATGTCGAGGATAGGCCGCCCTTTCATTCAGCATCACAGTATGGGGTTGGCATTTTCCTTGGTCTTAGGGTGGGCAGTCAATGTGGTACACCTCATCAGTGCTTCACACTCATAATAACTGATCTAGCCTGGGAGGTGGTGTGGTGTTATGCTCAGCTTTGAACTGCCATCAAGTGACACATAATAAATCACTCCCCAGACAGCCCTTTGATTTCTAGAAAAGGAAGTCATTTAATCTTATCTTACACAATAAAGAAAACACTGTACACACTTAGACAGAGGGAGATTAATTGGGCACAAATGGGAACAGGACCCTGATGCAATACATTGACTCTGTGCAGGGGAGGATTATGGTGCCTGAAGGGGATTTTGCCTCGTGCTCTGGTAATTCTCAGTCACAGTCAAATCTCTCAGTACATCTTCACTTAAATATGCTTGTCCCTACCCTCGGGGAACTATGTCACAGTAGCCTTCTTTGCCCAAATGGTGAAGTTCGTGGAGCCCTAGTGTGCTGCAGTTAGAGGCGGCCACCCCGCACCAATAGTGTGTGCTTGGCATGGCCCACCAAGAGGGGATATTTCAGTCGGTCTAATCGGTACAGCTTCTGATTCAGTCGCTCACCAACCATAGCCAATGGTAGGTCACAGCATCACCAGTATCATGCCAGTGTAGGTTGTAGTAGATCTCCTAGTCACTGGGTTCTTGGCACTAGGGTCTTCCTCTAGCCCATCTCAACCACCCGGCCCCATAAAACAAGCAGGGGCTAGTCCAGATTGCGATTGAGATGTTTAGATTTCCATGGGACTCGGAGAATCTTCAAAGTGTGACCACGAAAGATGTTGCAGTTGCCTCGGCACTTTGGTCCTCCTAGGCCCTACGTCTCAGAGAGGAATTCTCTTCAGGTTGAATTCTGGGACACCTCTTGCCGAAGGTGTCAATGCCCCCTTTAAAAGGAGACAATGTTGAGTGATAACTTCCTCTGCATGTGGGTTGCACCCCAAGACACTAAGTCAGTCTGACCTCAGGTCCTTACAACCGCTGCCTCTTCTTAGCTGCATCTTCGGTATGCAGGGACAAGTCCAATGTCCACCCTCAGCAGTCAAGTCAGCTCCCTGACTCAAACTAGGATTCAGGCAACACTCCTGGCAAGTTTTGCAAAGGTTACTGGTCCTGAACTTGGCAAGGGGAGCTGGCGGTTGATACCCCCACCCTGGAGCTCAAACAAAATGCCTGGTCGCCACTGGTGTGCGACCCCATGCTTCTGGGAAGGAAGTCTTGGCACAATAACTGTAAGTTTCTGCCTCATCTAGAAACACAATTTGGTAACTGTCCCTGTGTATTCAATCATTTCAGCTCTATTAACTGCTCTGGGCAATTCAGCCCTTTTGGAATTCAGTGCAGACTGTTCCAGGCCTGGTTGGATTCCCAACACTGGAAACAAAGCAAGGAAAGAAGGATTCTCTAAGGACTTAAAAAATGCTTTAAATATGGTTTCCATCGTGTGCTATGAGAACCATTTAAAACAAAACCATTGAGTGTTTTTCAGTTACCTAGAACTTGCACAGATCCTCACACTGGGCTGCAATGTAAACACAAGCAATGGCTAAGCAAATTGAGACTGAATGGCTAGGGGACAGGAATAGTGGGTTGCTAGCACAGATCAAACCAGAAACCTAGAACGATCAGTATTTTGCAATGATGTGACACAGGAGAAGCAGAGTCACTAAATCCTGTCACAGCGGGTTCTCCCAACCCTCTTCTACCAGCCCCGGTACTACTAAGTCTTCTGGGGCAGTCGCCTACTCTTAAAAGCAAAATTCATGGAAAAATAATGAGCCTCTTCCTTATTCTTAGGAAGGGGCCAGAAACAGCAGCGAGGGCTTCAAAAGATGCATTGCCACTCATCAAAAGAGGAACCTGACCCTTAGACATGCTAGCAGCTGCAACAAGCACTAGTGAAACAAAATAAGGGACAGATTTACAAGCCCCTTGCGACACATTTACGCCACCGTTGCGTCACTTCTGTGACGCAGCGGCGGCATAAATCATGCGCCATGTTGTGCCGTATTTACAACGTGACGCATCTAGGGAGATGCGTCACGTTGTAAACCCCTGCACCACATGAAACCTGCGTCAGGTTTCATGTGGGCGTTCCAGCGCCGGGTGAGCATTCCCTCACAGGTACGCCTCGTAAAAGTGACTAGTGAAATCTACAAGATTTCACTGAGTCACTTTTACGGCCATGCTGCGTCAAAACCCTGCGCCTGCTTGAAGCAGGCGTAAGGATTGATGCCGCATGTTAGGCATAGGGCACCCCGAGCCTTGCTGTAGCCGCGTCGCGCTTGTGACGCGACTCCAGCAATGCGCCGCATTTCCGCCAGGGGATGCGACACACATCTGCCCATCCATGCGCCATGGCGTGCTGCATTGTAAATGCGGCGCATCAGTGGTGGCGCACGTGTGGTTTTGCGGGTCGCAAGTGCTCTGGCGCATCCCTGCTGACTTGCAGAGATGCGCCAGACCTTGTAAATCTGCCCCTTAGTATTTTGCACACTCCACATGTCTATTGCAGTGATCACCACCATCTTTGACATACTCAGGGTCCAACCGTTCTGAACTGGACGCAATACTCTGGATAAGGTCTCTAGAACTGGACAGAATAATTCAGATGTGGAGCCCAGAAAGCTCATTTGTTCTCCCTTATACAAAGGGGGCTATTTTTTATTTTGTCTGTGAGAGCTCATTTGTTCTCCCTTATACAAAGGGGGCTCTTTTTTATTTTGCTGTGAGAGCCCAGAAATTGACATAGTAGTCCATTTGATGTGTTCAGAAATGGACACAGAACTCCAAATGAGATAGTGAGAATGCCACAATATTCCAGATGTGATGCCCAGAAACCAGCGTAATGCTCCAACCGAGGTGTCTAGAAATGAACACAACAGTCTAGGTGAAGCCTACAGAACTGGACATAATACCTCAAATGTAATGTCCATATATAGACACAGTACTTCCGGTGAAGTTTCTAGAACTAGATAGAAGGTTCCAGATGTTCTGTTTAGACAAAACAGAATACTGCAGATGAGGAGCCCAGGAGGGGCTTTTAGGGATGAACAGTACTACTTCTGATGAGATGCAGAACTGAACACAATATTCATGATGTAGGCGCCAGAGATATGCACAATACTCCATAGTGTATGAAGTCCATAGAAATGCATGCACTGCTTCAGGTGAAGCCTCCAGAGCTGATCAAAAGGCTCAGCTCGAGCTCCAGAACTGAACGCAAGCTCGAGGTGAGGCCTCTGTGTGTTCAGGGGCAGCACAACATTCTCTGTTCTGCGGGGCAATCATTCTCTCCCTACACCCTTGTCAAACTGTTTTGCGACTTGTGGGTCACGCGTTAGATAACCCCAAGTTCTGTTTCCTGTCTGGTGTCATGCATGCCTGTCTCCCACACTGGGCTGCTTCCACGATTTACTGCCCACTAGATCGAAGGCTTTGTACTTAACTGCAGTGCATCTGGGTTTCCATGCCCCCGGACACTTTTCAGTTTATATAACTCACTCCCCTCAAGCGCACTCCTTTAAGATACTAGCCTTATGAACCTGCCGGGTGAGTTTATATCCTTTCAAAGCACTTAAAACACTTGGAAATAGCAGTGCGGAATTAAAAAGATTTCTAACCCATTTGGTGTGTTCTAACTCCCAAGAAAACACTTAGGAAAAAGTTGTTTTTTATCGTATATGGTTGCCTTTAAATAGTGCACCGTGGCATGAGCTGATAACTCTGCCAGGAATGGCCATAGTCTGTCCTTGTCGCAACAGTATGATCAGGCAGACCTATGCCTCAAGCCCTTCTCCTCTCTCTGCCTCCTTCCCATCTCCTCTCTCTGCCTCCTTCCCATCTCCTCTCTCTGTCTCCTTCCCATCTCCTCTCTGCCTCCTGCCCCTCTCCTCTCTCTGCCTCCTGCCCCTCTCCTCTCTCTGCCTCCTGCCCCTCTCCTCTCTCTGCCTCCTTTCCATCTCCTCTCTGCCTCCTGCCCCTCTTCTCTCTCTGCCTCCTGCCCCTCCCCTCTCTCTGTCTCCTTCCTGTCTCCTTCCTATCTCCTCTCTCTGCCTCCTTCCCATCTCCTCTCTGCCTCCTGTCCCTCCCCACTCTCTGTCTCCCGCCCCTCTCCTCTCTCGCTGCCTCCTGCCCCTCTCCTCTCTCTGCCTCCTTCCCATTTCCTCTCTCTGCCTCCTGCCCCTCTCCTCTCTCTGCCTCCTTCTCATCTCCTCTCTCCTCTCTCTGCCTCCTTCCCATCTCCTCTCTGCCTCCTGCCCCTCTTCTCTCTCTGCCTCCTACCCCTCTCCTCACTCTGTCTCCTGCCCCTCCCCTCTCTCTGTCTCCTTCCTATCTCCTCTCTCTGCCTCCTTCCCATCTCCTCTCTGCCTCCTGTCCCTCTCCACTCTCTGTCTCCCGCCCCTCTCCTCTCTCGCTGCCTCCTGCCCCTCTTCTCTCTCTGCCGCCTGCCCCTCTCCTGTCTTTGCCTCCTGCCCTTCTCCTCTCTCTGCCTCCTGCCCCTCTCCTCTCTCTGCCTCCTGCCCCTCTCCTCTCTCTGCCTCCTGCCCCTCTTCTCCAGACCAAAAAGGCTTTGCAGAGTGGTCGATGGAACCGTTGTAGCCAGCATGATAATTGAAAGCATGAACATTACACAGAACATGCCGAGTAAATTACAACTTACCAGCAAACTATAATTATAATGAGCGAGCCCATCTCTCTCCTCCAATTACACTAAGTGCTGGCAATATAAGAACACCTCTGTGGTCACCGACATAAGACAACAAGGGACGTATCACATAAAGGGGCTGATTTATATATTGGCGGTAAGGGTACTCTGTTACAACGGCGAAGGAGTATCATTACCGCCACCATACTGGTCAGCCCATCCGAACTATATGTGGGCAGATGTTCGGTGTAACCGCGACGGAGACTACTCTGTCTCCGACATGGCTACACCCCTCAGACGGTAAGGGCCGTCGGAGGTTGACCGCTATGTCTGCCCAACTAATTTAGATGGGAAGACATACAGGTCAGTTTTCGCTGCCCGTCACCACCAGGAAAACACGGGTGGTAAAGGGCAATGAAAACTGTTTAATGCCTGACTCGCCATGGAAATTAATTCTTATAGTGAGAGGTAATTTTTGTTTGTATTTTCAAAAAGAATATCCAGAATAAAAAAATAAAAGTTTGATGGACGGCTCCGTTATGTTGACAGAACTATGCATCAGACTTTAAAAAGCATTGACAGGAGCTGCCATGATGGTCAGAAATGATCACAGGCTTTGCTGGTAAATATGGTGGACATGGGCTCCATCAGGGCAACAGAGTAATTGAGTCCATCTCCGTAATTTTCTCCGACACCCTGACACTCTTCCTTCTGCCCGCCAAATTATAAATCTGCACCAAAGTGAGCACTGCGAGTGCTAAATTAAGACGAACTGCTGTATCACATAAAATAAACTCTAGGAGTGCGAAGTTAAGATGAACAGCTGTATCACATAAAGGGAGTGCTAAGTTAAGACGAGCTGCTGCATCACATAAAGGGAGTGCTAGGAGTGCTAAGTTAAGACGAGCTGCTGCATCACATAAAGGGAGTGCTAGGAGTGCTAAATTAAGACGAGCTGCTGTATCACATAAAGGGAGTGCTAGGAGTGCTAAGTTAAGACGAGCGGCTGTATCACATAAAGGGAGTGCTAGGAGTGCTAAATTAAGATGAGCTGCTGTATCACATAAAGGGAGTGCTAAGTTAAGACGAGCTGCTGTATCACATAAAGGGAGCGCTAGGAGTGCTAAATTCAGACGAGCTGCTGTATCACATAAAGGGAGTGCTATGAGCGTTTAGTTAGGAGGAGTTGCTGTATCACATGAAGGGAGTGCTAAGTTAAAACGAGCTGCTGTATCGCATATAGGGAGTGCTAGGAGTGCTAAGTTAAGATGAGCTGCTGTATCACATAAAGGGAGTGCTAAGTTCAGACGAGCTGCTGTATCACATAAAGGGAGTGCTAGGAGTGCTAAGTTAAGACGGACCGCTGTATCACATAAAGGGAGTGCTAGGAGTGCTAAGTTCAGACGAGCTGCTGTATCACATAAAGGGAGTGCTAAGTTAGGAAGAGTTGCTGTATCACATAAAGGGAGGGCTAGGGGTGCAAAATTAAGACGAGCGGCTGTATCACATAAAGGGAGTGCTAAGTTAAGACGAGCTGCTGTATCACATAAAGGGAGCGCTAGGAGTGCTAAATTCAGACGAGCTGCTGTATCACATAAAGAGAGTGCTATGAGCGTTTAGTTAGGAGGAGTTGCTGTATCACATAAAGGGAGTGCTAAGTTAAAACGAGCTGCTGTATCACATATAGGGAGTGCTAGGAGTGCTAAGTTAAGATGAGCTGCTGTATCACATAAAGGGAGTGCTAGGAGTGCTAAGTTAAGATGAGCTGCTGTATCACATAAAGGGAGTGCTAGGAGTGCTAAGTTAAGACGAGCGGCTGTATCACATAAAGGAAGTGCTAAGTTAAAACGAGCTGCTGTATCACATATAGGGAGTGCTAGGAGTGCTAAGTTAAGATGAGCTGCTGTATCACATAAAGGGAGTGCTAGGAGTGCTAAGTTAAGACGAGCTGCTGTATCACATAAAGGAAGTGCTAAGTTAAAACGAGCTGCTGTATCACATAAAGGAAGTGCTAAGTTAAAACGAGCTGCTGTATCACATAAAGGAAGTGCTAAGTTAAGACGAGCGGCTGTATCACATATAGGGAGTGCTAGGTTAAGATGAGCTGCTGTATCACATAAAGGGAGTGCTAGGAG
Organism: Triturus cristatus; assembly: GCF_964204655.1. Taxonomy (NCBI): domain Eukaryota; kingdom Metazoa; phylum Chordata; class Amphibia; order Caudata; family Salamandridae; genus Triturus; species Triturus cristatus. The sequence goes on along the minus strand of NC_140595.1, from coordinate 630,859,669 downwards.
TGCTAAGTTAAGACAAACTGCTGTATTGCATAAAATAAACTCTAGGAGTGCTAAGTTAAGACGGACCGCTGTATCACATAAAGGGAGTGCTAGGAGTGCTAAGTTCAGACGAGCTGCTGTATCACATAAAGGGAGTGCTAGGAGTGCTAAGTTCAGACGAGCTGCTGTATCACATAAAAGGAGGGCTAGGGGTGCAAAATTAAGATGAGCTGCTGTATCACATAAAGGGAGTGCTAAGTTAAGACGAGCTGCTGTATCACATAAAGGGAGCGCTAGGAGTGCTAAATTCAGACGAGCTGCTGTATCACATAAAGGGAGTGCTATGAGCGTTTAGTTAGGAGGAGTTGCTGTATCGCATAAAGGGAGTGCTAAGTTAAAACGAGCTGCTGTATCACATATAGGGAGTGCTAGGAGTGCTAAGTTAAGATGAGCTGCTGTATCACATAAAGGGAGTGCTAAGTTAAGACGAGCTGCTGTATCACATAAAGGGAGCGCTAGGAGTGCTAAATTCAGACGAGCTGCTATATCACATAAAGGGAGTGCTATGAACGTTTAGTTAGGAGGAGTTGCTGTATCACATAAAGGGAGTGCTAAGTTAAAACGAGCTGATGTATCACATAAAGGGAGTGCTAGGAGTGCTAAGTTAAGATGAGCTGCTGTATTACATAAAGGGAGTGCTAGGAGTGCTAAGTTAAGACGAGCGGCTGCATCACATAAAGGAAGTGCTAAGTTAAAACAAGCTGCTGTATCACATATAGGGAGTGCTAAGTTAAGATGAGCTGCTGTATCACATAAAGGAAGTGCTAAGTTAAGACGAGCTGCTGTATCACATAAAGGGAGTGCTAGGAGTGCTAAGTTAAGACGAGCGGCTGTATCACATAAAGGAAGTGCTAAGTTAAAACGAGCTGCTGTATCACATATAGGGAGTGCTAGGTTAAGATGAGCTGCTGTATCACATAAAGGGAGTGCTAGGAGTGCTAAGTTAAGACAAACTGCTGTATCGCATAAAATAAACTCTAGGAGTGCTAAGTTAAGACGAACAGCTGTATCACATAAAGGGAGTCCTAGGAGTGCTAAGTTAAGACGAACAGCTGTATCACATAAAGTGAATACTGGGAGCGCTGAATTAGGCACAGTTTCTGCCACAGTTGTGGTCTGATTGGTGTCTTAAGTGGCTTAAGATCCGGAAAAGCACTATTTTGCCATTGTGAACAGTGGTAAATAGTCACTTGTCATAGGAACATTTAAGTGTGTGCTGCTCTTGGCTGTAAATGTATCATCATTTGTTGACATATCTTAAGTAAACAACAGAACATAACACAATAGCATACACAAAGCAGTATAGCACAATTAAAACATAATGAGTACATCACTGAAAAACAGAATGCAACACAAGAACCTCAGTAGAGCAAAAGCATGTAGCAATAATGAAGCACAAATACACAGCACCACAAAAAGCAATAGAACAGATCACCACCACAACAAAATGTCACACAACAAATATGCAAAAATGTTGTTATCGCACACTAACTCTTCCAGTATCATGTTTTCATAGGACAATGGTAAAATGTATTTGGCGCAAGCATTTCTTACCTTACTACCTAGGACATAAAATGGGGCCTGTCAAAAATATTTTGTTATCCGGTCCTTAATCACTTTCCACTTAGAACCACAACAGGACTCCCTAAATGAAATATGACACAGAAGAAATACAAATTAGAATTCTTATCTACCCACTCGAAGGATTGGTGCTGAGGCACGCAGGTATTTGCCTCATGGGAGACAGTAAAAAACAGTGTTGTGGCTCGCTTATATGGCCCCCAGGGGGGGACAAATTAGGAGTTGAAAACATGTTTTGTTCATGTAGGGCATGCAGGTACCTGTCTACAGGGTTGGGTCATCACCATAAATAAATACTGGACCTAGGAAATGGAAGATGTAACGTAGGACATGGGCACTAAGATAGAATCCTGAGGTACCCCATAATCTGATCCACTTCACGCATATTAATGAGGTAGGTTGTATATTGAGACCAACTCCAATTAGAGGCCACTACAGGAATGGTGACTTGCTAAGGTTGGCAGACTCCCATATCTGTGATCGCCTTAAAAACTATTTTTTCCTTAAATGCCACCCATTTTCCTTAAAGGAAATAGTGTTGGGTTTAACAAGAAATGTTTACTTTGCTTTAATAAGTCTCAAACAAACTTTTTTTTACAGTTACAATGACAAGCCGTTCCCAGTGGACCCCTTCCCTTGTGCAAATGAGTTACCACCTTCTTAGAGGTGTCAGTAACGTTTCAATGGTTCTCATCCAGAAATGTGGTTGTAAACTATTGATATATCAAATACTGAATTACAGTTTGGAAGGGATGCCCTAGACACACACCTTCCAAATTGTGATTCGTTATCCATTTCTAAACCCATTTTGCAATTTGATAAGCCTTAACGAACTCGCAAAATGAGCTTAGTAAACACTAAAAAGCCAATTTGCGCTTGCAAACCGTAACTGGGTTTGCAACAGCAAAATGACTTAATACAGTTTCTCCCTAGTCCTGGACCTTCCTGCTGCAATTCTTCATTGATCAACCAAATCCACATTCCTGTAGGAGATGCAATACCTACAAACAAGACAGCACCCCATTATTCGGCACATAGAGTGCATTGACAACCATCTGGATGGAAGCAAAAACAGCTCTATACCAAGGCAGAAAACAGATTGATAATACTGAAGGAGGTGAGTGCAAAGGTAAAATGACAAAACTAAAGAAACGTAAGCTAGGAAGTGAAGGATGTGTGGGATCAACAATTAGATAGTTCCAGGGAGGTTTTTTAGTTTTTTAAGTAAGAGCAAAACCTCACCAGATTTGAGATGCTGGGAAGATAAACTTGAGCAACCGGTTTACTTAAGACCACACGAAATGTTAAGTGGACATTCGAAAGACGGATCTATAAGATACAGGATCACATGGACATATTCAAACAAATATGGTTGCCCTTTCTGGAGGACCCAATCACAGTCGCTTGACCTACGCACTGAAACAAATCTCACGCCCTGTGTGGGAGGATCATGAGCCCTGGTCGTGAATTATATTGCTGTACCCTCAGCAATGGCAGTTCTGGCCAGAGGGGCCAGCACTCAAATGCTCTGGGTAGTGGGGACTGAGATTCTTGAAATGACCCCCATTGGGCCTGCAGGCCACGGAGCCCATGTTTATTCAATGCAATTTCCTCTACCATCCAGAATCCACTCTCTGCACTTCCTTTCCTTACATTTTGTTCAGATGCAACCCACTCCCTCTATAGTTAGGATACGACCACCGGGGGCCGGCTATAACCATCCTCCTCTAGCAGCCTCCTTTCTTTCTCTGGCATTCTCATCCCCCAACCCTTCCAAGACCATCCCCTCTCAACGGTGTGATCTACTCCATGTCCCCTTCCCATTTCCATCACTTTCGCATGATTATGATGCAGTATATTTCTGACTAACCTAAGTTGCTCTTCACAGCAGATCCTCTGATTTCCCAGTGCTTATTTTGATTGAAGGAATATGTCCTTTGAGACTGCTGTTTCTTACTTTTTTTTATTTGTTCTTGTTTTCATACATAATTGGTTTTGCACCTCTTTTGGTGCCAATTGTTTCAATAGATGATGTCTGTCTTTTCTGAGTTACGACAGGCTGTATCACCCAAAGTGAAGGTATTCTGGGTGCTTTGCTTAGCACTGCTCTGCCTGGATGATGTACACTACCTATCCCCCAATTTAGACCCCAAGATGCAGTCAATTTCAGAACCTTACAGGAGATGGAAACTTAGTAACCTTACTGGTACTGCTAATGTTTAGGCTTCAACACGATTGATTGACACATCTGTTCCTTCCTGTACTGGGGCTTGCTTAAGATCTCCATTGTCTCTGTTTTATTGACACTACGCTATGAGATGTTCTTATTGTTCACAATTCCATCCTTGCTCTTTGTAACTTGCCAGAATGTATTCTGTATTATGTACCATGGTTTCCCTTTCCCCCTTTTTCTTTCCTCCCCTCTTACCATCCACTCTTCCCCCTTCTGTTATATATTATAATAAAGAATTGCAACACAAACAAGAAAAACAAATCTGAGTGGGAGATACAGTTGGTCGGAAGGCAGTATTTCGCTAATACTTTTGTATAAAAATTGTGTTTCGTTTTGGCCAAAGCAGTAGCTAAGCCAGTGAGCCTTGTAGGCAAAAAATGAAGCGAGTCAGCGATGACACAAGAGGGAGATGAGAGTAGCGATTACTATGTAAGTGACATAGCTCAATCAAAATGTTATCTTAAATAATCTGAATTTTGAAAACAAACAAATCTTTAATCTTAGGCATCATATCTAGAGATGATCAGCACAAAGAGTTTGGAATTTGAGCGGAGTAAATACGCCCAGTGAGTGAGATTTTTTTCAAACGTGGGTGAGATGACAACTGGGCACTGAGTACTGACTTGAGTGGTGGAGGGTTTGCTTCCCATGTCTAAGCTCATTTGAGTGGAAGAAATTTGAAAGTTTAAACAAGGTGAGAATTTTCATGAGAGGAAGATTATCAGCAGCATTGGTAGCAACCAAAGGAAAAAATGTTGAGTTGATCAAGGGACTGAGGTCAGTAAGCAATGGAAAAAAAACAATAATAAAGGCAGATAGCAATTAGATGGGGTAGATTATGAGAGCAAAGTAAGGTAACTTGTAGAAGAAATTTGGAGGTTGAAGTATTTATAGTAAAACAACTAAGAAAGTGGTCAGCCATTCAAGAGAGAGAAATCTTCCACCGCTGCTTTGGATTATTAGGTCAAGAGTTTTATCAAGATTATAAGTAGAACAGGTCACTAATTGAACCAGCGAGAGAGAAAGAGACCATTCATTAAAGTGGGGAATAGCATAATTAATTGTATTATTATTATTATTATTAGTAGAGTTTATTTTCTTATATTAGTAGTAGTGTTGTTGTTGTTATTATTAGCAGCAGTAGAACTTGTATTCTTATCCTTAAGGTCTTCAAGTATGCAACTAGTGTATCTGATGGACTATTCCTATGAATGTTGAAATCCTCCAATACGCTTTGTTAATATGGAGGTTCGAATGGAGACCCTAAAGCTCGAATGGCTGATCAAAAAGTGAGTGACTTCCAGGACAGACATTGTCCCTGAGTTGCGAATGGCCAACAGTGGTTGGGGAAAGAAAGAGGGCTACAGTCAAAAGTTCATATTTACAGGAAATAGTTGTTTTCTAGACTAGCTTTGAAGAAGTCACCAAAAGTAATGGCCACCCTTCTTCTGTTTCTTTTGAGATGATCAGCACTGTAAATTGAACATGCTTGGGGAAGCGGATGTATGAGAATGGAGGCCCTCTCAGGCTTGAGCCACGTTTCAGTAAGAAAGAGAAAACCAAAGCTATCGGTAATGTCATGAATCACTATAGTATTTGAATAGCAGAACAATAGTTTAGGAGCATCTGTCCATGATATGTAGTGGTTCTTTGAAAGGAAATATGGATAAGTCATTGCAGTGAGTCTGAAATAGTGTATTGGGTATCCTAGGAAGGTGTAGGGACACCTTCGGTTACAGGTCCTATTAAAGAAACTCTAATAAATGACACACACTAGAGTAGTGTCTTTCCCGATCCTTAGGGATATCCCAATAGGTTGGGGTAGAAACTTGACTATTATTTTGGAGGTGGCTCCCCAGCTGAAGGAATAATCACAGCCTTTGTCAGGGTGAACCCTCAAAGTCACTAAATTAGCCTGAGCTCAACCCCCAGGTAGCTATGGCACAGAGCGGACAGGCGTAACTTAGGGAAATGTGTTAAGAATGTATGCATTACCAAAACAGTAATAAAGTCAAAATGCAACACAATCAAAATCCCAAGTCAAATTTTAAAAACAGAATAAAATGTAATAAACAAAATCATACCAAAATGTCATAAATCCAATAAAAGACACCGTAAATATGAATTTTGAATGTTTTAAGTAGGAATAACCAAGACACACAAAGTGCCAATGATATTCAATGGTCACTGTAGCTCGAAACCTAGGTGCCATTCGAGGCTGACCAAGATGGAGCCCAGTTCGGATACATCAACAACCTTTGTCCTGGTCAAAGATTTTACCTTTTTAACTTTAGTCCTTTAAGACCCAATCCGCCTCAGTAGTATATGTCTAAAACCTGCCAAGACTTCAGTTGAGGCACTTAGAGACTTAAATAGTGTCAGGCAGAAACCAAACAGCAGGGTCAAGTCCAGTCCATTTGTCACTAATTATCTGAGTCTAATGAAATGATTTTTGCAGCTTGTTTCCTCCCTGTAGCTTTAACAGGAGATCAGCCTTATGACCCATGGAGTCCACTTCTTTGGCCTGGGTACAAGAGAGAGCATGTCCGTTCTCCAGCTCTCTTCTTAGGTCACAGCCCTCTTCTAACCTTTTTCAGGCCCAGGAGTGTTCTGAAGTGAATGAGTGGAAAAGCCACAAGTCTGGCATGAGCTAGCCAATGGGAATGAGTTCAGGGTACACCCTAACCAATGGAGTCAAAGTTATTGGGATCAACCCTACCCACTTTGGGCATTTTCAGGATGGCAGAAGTCTTAAGCCCCACTAAACTTGGGCTCTGGGGATGTATAGGGAGTATACTATCATAATCCTTGTGTCCTCCCACATATAACACAAAAATTCAGTTTTAGGTAGTCACTGTACACCCAGTCAACCCAAAGATGGACGTCTGGCAGAAAAAGCAGGATTTTCCGTTCTTGCTCATTAAAATGCACCCCAAGTATATCCTGGAACACATTCTCTATTCCTTTTGGGCTGCCTAACTGAGGCTACCCACTCCACAAGAAGGGGAGGGGAGCTGAGCAAGCCGCAAGGATCAAGGGGTCAAGACTGCTAACAGCATAATGCTGTTATCCGTTCCTCTGGAGGTAAGAGACACAACACTGGAGCAGGGGTATCCACAAAGAGCTTACATTCTAGATCAGGAATTGAGCAACACCAGTACAGGGGCACACAATGCCATTGGGAACTGATAAATGTGAAACCCTAAGCTTTGACTGAAGTTCACTGAAGCACTGACATCACCTTTTATGCTTGTCACAGATGAGAGTTGTCAATTCAGGATGGGCCTCTGCTCCAACAGAAGGTCAGAGGAGATATGCAGGCAAAACCCTCTGTGCATGCTGGAAAACAAAGTGCCCACCCCCACCCCAGATAGGTTTCCTGGAGTTGTTGTGCAACAGGTGATGTACAACCTCCTCCAATCAAGGATGTTGACCCTGAGATAGTTGAACTTCTCTTTGAATTGTCTTAATCATTGCAGTCTTTGTGGTCCAAGGTGCAGTAAGTACTGTCCCCACCCTGGGTACCAGAACAAGACAGTGAAAGAACAAAGTACTGCATACACCAGCCCAACAAGTGAGACAAAGGTACATATTTTCGAACACAACTGTATTCTTACTAATGAACACACAATATATTTTGTATTCTAATAATATTCTCTGTAACAAAGTGTTATATGGAAAACTCCAGCAGACCTGTCAAGCAGGATTTGCCACTGCAGCAGAATTTGGCACTGTAATGTCAAAAGAAGCCCCCTGGGATTGGAGTCTGCCTAGCTGGTGGGGGTGGGAGGCAAAGAAAGGGCCCTGCCTATGTGTCAGCTAACATCTGCTTGTGTTAGGGGAGGCCTTCTTGATGTGTGCCCAAGTGTTATATGTAAAACCCTAGCAGACCTGTCAAGAAAGATTTGACACTGCAATGAGAAAAAGGATGCTCTCAGCACCACCCGGATTATTTTGTCAGATTCAGAGGAGTCTTATCTGCCCATTCAGGCCAGCCTATTGTTTGCGCCTGGAAGGCATTTCATACCTATTCACACATGTTTAGATAGTAATTACTGGCTGGTAGAAGTTGGAGAACGAATGAAAATGGGCCTCCATAGGCTTTCCTCAATATTTATCAAAAATCCACCTTCAAGGTTGAATTGGATTTTTAATAACTATTAAAAAAAAGTTGTTCATTATTTAAACTAGAATTATTAAATGTCATCAATAAGTCAGGTGTTTGCCTATGGAGTAGCCAGCCTTGCTACAGTGAAAATAACATTTGGGGCCTTTTTCACTGTAAAGCATGTTTTAAGAGTCCAGCCATGCCGAAGCCAAACATATTCTAAGAATTGCCATAGATATGAATATCAGCCCTTGCATGTTATTTGGTCGAATATTTCTATCTATACCTAACATTATTTCTCCCGTTGTGATTTCGATTCTTACGTTAAAAATGTCAGATAAAAAGCCAGCGATATCCCTGATCAGACCTAGTAATGTATCACAGCTGCAAATATATGTACAATGTCGGCCTCGTACAACGAACATCGTGGGCATTCTGTGCCTTTACCAGACCCCCATTTGGCTATCCTATTTGGTGTATAGTATAATTGGAAAAACGTTTTATAAAATTGGGCTTGTAGCCTAGCAGACATTAATGTAGATTGAGATAGTTCATAAGCTCTCAGACATGACTCTATCGTTGTTCCCAGTTTTTCCTGCCATTTTACGACATATTTATACATGTCATCGGGGAGTGTGGTGACCAAGCTGTCGTAGATTTCACCGATCTTTACTGCTTTATTCTCCTTCATTATTTCAACGATCTGAATTCTCTGAAATTTTGATCGCCCGCCCCCTTTCTTTGTTAAAAAGTCTCTGACTTGAAGAAATTTAAAAATGTCTCTATGATCTAGCATATACTCATTTCTTAGGTCTTCAAATGATTTAAGCCCCGACGAGGAGTAGAAGCAGCCAATTTGAGTAATCCCTGCATTTAGCCAATTATTCGTATATGTATCATTGAAGATCTCTGGGAGATTATTGTTTTGGGATAAAAGAGTGTAGTAGGAGAACCTTCCGATTCCGAGCAGTTTACGCACATTATTCCAGGATATATGTATGCCTGGCAGGGTTTTGAAGCATACTCTTTTGAAGTAGCAGTTGTGTAAATGTCGCCATAGATACCCGCTAGCCTCATTACCTAGGATAAGCTCTTGTGGTGTTGGTATATCCCTGTTTGGCCTGTTGTCCCTATTTGGAATTAATAGCACTTTACAGTATTTCAGGATCGTAGCCCACCAATATACTTTAAAATTAGGCAGGGCGAGGCCGCCTCAAACCCACCTGTATTCCAACAGTGACGGGCACAATTACTGGCTTCTTACAGCTTTGAGATAGCTATCTACAGAAGGAAGGGGCGGAATAAAAGGAAACAAGGGCTGAGAATCTGGGATCCCCTGATGCAGTGGATGCAAAACCTAGAGCCACGAGACTAGACCCTAATTGTCTAAACTATGAAATGTAATAAGAAAGGCTTTGACCATACATTGCCTAAATGTCTTGTGCAAGGTGAACCTTTGATATACTATAATATACTTGCTTGATTTTCGAAGTATAATTTAATGCTTATGTTATTATAAATATAACTGATCTCATGTGAATACCAAGGAAGACAATATTCAGGAGATGGGGGGGGGAGGAAGGAGGGGATGTAGGTATATGGAAAAATGCAATAATAAAGATTATTTAACCCCTTCGCTGCCAGGCCTTTTCCCCCTCCTGTGCCACGCCCTTTTTTGACTCTTTGGGGTAATGCGCGCTGAGGCCCTTGTAACTTTTTGACCACATAAGGTATCCACGCCAAATTTGCGTCCTTTTCTTCCAACATCATGGGGATTCTGAAGGTACTCGGGGTTTGTGGATACCCCTGGAGGGGTCACAGAAATGAGCCAAAATACAGCAAAATTTAGTTTTTTGGGGGGAAAATGGGAAAAACGGGCTGCAAATGAAAGCATCTGGGTTTTTCCCTGCAAATGTTATCAAAAAAGGGTTTGTGGGGCTGAAATCACCATTTTCCCAGCTTTTAGGGGATACCAGACTTTTGTCAGAAACCCAACATTTTTTACACAGTTTTTGCATTTTTCTGGGACATAGCCTATTTTTGCTATTTTTTGTGCTTTCAACCTCCTTCCAGTTAATGGTAGAAATGGGTACAAAAGCAATAATGGATCCTGGAAAGCTATACATTTTAGAGAAGTAGACAAAATTCTGAATTCAGCAAGGGGTCATTTGTGTAGATCCATCAAGGTTTCTTTATAGAAACTAACACTTAAATATAGGATAAATTGAGAATTTGTTGAAAAAAAAAGCCTTTTGTGTCAACGTTTTCACCTGTAACTTCTTCTAATTTTGACAGCTCTTTGAAAGCAATATACCGTTACATCCGCTGGACATTACTGGTTGTGGGGATATATAGGACTTGTAGGTTCACCAAGAACCCGACGAACCCAGAGCCAAAAACTGAGCAGCAACTTGCAATGGTTTTTTATTATGTACTGGGTATATAGTAATTACTCTGTAAAAATGTGTACATGGAAAAATCGGTATGAAAGACACCTATGTATTTCTGAAATGGGAACAAAATATAGAGTTTAGAAACAGTAGATATTTGCACATTTCCGAAATTGGGAATACTCATACTAGCATGAGAATTATCAGTCATTTTTTAGAATGACTTCTTTTTTACACAATGTCTTTCATTTGGAAGGCAGAAATGCATCGAAAGTCAATAGATAGTAACAGCTCCTTTACAAATCTGAATTACCCTAAGTCTCCTGATAAAAATGGTACCTCACTTATAGGGGTAGGCATAGTGCCCACGACAGGAAATGGCTCAAAACCCAAAGTGAACACACCACATTTTCACAATGCAAAATTACCCTTTTTTAGCAAAGTGCCGAGCTGTAGTTTTTTAACCCTAGCTCTGCCGGCACCTAGGGAAACCTAGCAAACATATACATTTTGGAAAACTAGACACCCAGGGGAATCCAGGATGGGGTGACTTGACTGCCTCCCACCAGGTTCTGTTACCCAGAATCCCTTGTAAACCTAAAACATTGCCAAAAAAAACACATTTTCTCCACATTTCTCTGGTGGAAAGTTCTGGAATCTGCGTGGATCCACAAATTTCCACCCACACCGCGTTCCCCAAAGTCTTACGAGAAAAATGGTACCTCACTTGTGTGGGTCGGCCTAGTGCCCGCGACAGGAAACGGTGCAAAACGCATCGTGGACACACCTCAATTTCGCAGTTAAAAATGAACCTTTTTTAGCAAAGTGCCTAGCTGTAGTTTTTTAACCATAGCTCTGCCGGCACCTAGGGAAACCTAACAAACCTATACATTTTTGAAAACTAGACACCCAGGGAAATCCAGGATGGGGTGACTTGACTGCCTCCCACCAGGTTCTGCTACCCAGAATCCCTTGCAAACCTAAAAAATTGCCAAAAAAAACACATTTTCCCCACATTTCTGTGGTGGAAACTTCTGGAATCTGCGTGGATCCACAAATTTCTACCCACGCCATGTTCCCCAAAGTCTTCCAAAAAAAACGGTACCTCACTTGAGTGGGTCGGCCTAGTCCCCGCGACAGGAAACGGCGCAAAACGCATCGTGGAGACACCTCAATTTCGCAGTGAAAAATGAACCTTTTTTGGCAAAGTGCCTAGCTGTAGTTTTTGAACCCTAGCTCTGCCGGCACCTAGGGAAGCCTACCAAACCCACACATTTATGAAAACTAGACACCCGGGGGATTCCAGGGAGGTATGGCTTGCGTGGATCCCCCAACGTTTCCTTACCCAGAATGCCCTGCAAACCTCACATTTAGCGGAAAAAATCAAATTTTTCACACATTTTTGTGTGGGAAAGTTGTGGCATCACCGGGCTGACACAAATTCCCTACCACCCAGCGTTCCCCCAGGTCTCCCAATAAAAATGGTGCCTCACTCGTGTGGGAGGCCCAAGTACCCGCGACAGGCAAGTGCCCAAATCGTATTGAGGCGACATGAAAATTGCCTACCTCAAAACAACCTGGTTTTGCAAGGGGGTCACCTGGGTTTTTGGCCCGGTGCTTGGCGGCCACCTAGGGGAACCTACCAAACCCACACATTTCTGGAAACTAGACACCCGGGGGATTCCAGGGAGGTATGGCTTGCGTGGATCCCCCAACGTTTCCTTACCTAGAATGCCCTGTAAACCTCAAATTTAGCGGAAAAATTCACCTTTTTCACACATTTTTGTGTGGGAAAGTTGAGGCATCACCGGGCTGACACAAATTTCCTACCACCCAGCGTTTGAGGTTTGCAGGGCACTCTGGGTAAGGAAACGTTGGGGGATCCACGCAAGCCATACCTCTCTGGAATTCCCCGGGTGTCTAGTTTTCCAAAATGTGTGGGTTTGGTAGGTTTCCCTAGATGGCCGCCAAGCCCGGGGCCAAAAACTCATGGGACCCCCTTTGCAAAACCAGGTTGTTTTGTGATAGGTAATTTTGATGTCTCCTCAATAGGTTTTGGGCCCTTGCCTGCCGCGGGCACTAGGCCTACCCACGCAAGTGAGGTAGCATTTTTCTCTGAAGACTTTGGGGAACGCAGGGTGGGTGGAATTTTGTGGACCCATGCAGATTCCAGAACTTTCCACCACAGAAATGTGAGGAAAATGTGTTATTTTGGACACATTTTTAGGTTTGCAATGGATTCTGGGTAACAGAATATGGTGAGAGCCAGTAAAGTCACCCCATCCTGCATTCCCCTCGGTGTCTAGTTTAAAAAAATGTACAGGTTTGCTAGGTTTGCCTACGTGCCAACTGCACTAGGGCCCAAAATCCACAGGTATGCACATTTCTAAAAACAGTTCGGAGCCCAGTGGGCTTTCTGCCGCCCTGGGGGGGAATCGGGGAAGGGGGTTTCATCCCGATATGCCCCTAAAGGGGCAGAAAGACTGTGGCTATTTTTTGTGGGAGTGGGGGCATTGGTATGACCATTTTGGGCAGCCCCCACCCCCACGCATAAAAAAAGACTGCGTACTCGCTGGCGCCTAGTGGGCTTTCTGCCCCCCCCCCAGGGGGCAGATCAGGGGCCACTGCCACCATCTACCCTCCCGGGGGGGGGGCAAAAAGACTGGAATTTCTCTGGGGGTGGGGTGGGGTGGGGTATTGTCATGCCCATTTTGGGGAGCCCCTACCCCTACACTAATAAAACAAAAAATCCATGGTTTCTAGTGGGCATTCTGCGCCCCCCAGGGGGGGCCAGATTGGGGGCTACAGCTCCCATCTGCCTCCTGAGGGGCAGAAAGACTGTCATTTTTGTGGGGGGGAGGGTGGGGACATTGGCGTGCCCGTTTCTGGCAGCCCACACCCTAAAAACAATTGCGCAAAAAAAATCCCTGGTGGATAGTCGGCTTTCTGCCCCTCTGGGGGGGGGGGCAGATTGGGGGCTACTGCTCCATCTGCCCCCCCGGGGGGGCAGAAAGGCTGTAATGGTGGCGGGGGTGGGGGCATTGGCGTGGCCGTTTCGGGCAGCCTCCACCCTAAATAAAATCCATCATCCTAAATAAAATTGCGCGAAAAAAATCCCTGGCGTCAAGTGGGCTTTGCGCCCCCCCGAAGCGGCAGATTAGGGGCCAATGCCCCATCTGCCCCCCAGGGGGGGTAGAAAGGCTGTAATGATGACGGGTGGGTGGGGGCATTAGCGTGCCCATTTCGGGCAGCCCCCACCCTAAAAAAAAACTAAAAACAAATCCCTGGTGTTTAGTGGGCTTTCTGCCCCACCGAAGGGGCAGATTAGGGGCCAATGCCCCATCTGCCCCCGGGGGGCAGAAAGACTGTAATAATTGGGGGGTGGGGTGGGGGCATGGGCCTGCCCATTTTGGGCAGCCCCACCCCTATTTTTTTTTTTTATATTCCCTGGTGGTCTTTTTGCCCCCCCGGGGGGGCAGATTGGGGGCCAATGCCCCCTTTGCCCCCCAGGGGGGGCAGAAAGGATGTAATGGTTGCATTGGCATGCTTTTTTCGGGCAGCCCCCACCCTAAAAAAAACCTGTAAAGAAATCCCTGGTGTACAGTGGGCTTTCTGCCCCCCCGAAGGGGCAGATTAGGGGCCAATACCCCATCTGGCCCCCGGGGGGGCAGAAAGACTGTGATAAAAAGACTCCATGGTGCCAACATAATTAGGGGGGAGCAAAGGCCCTTGCCCAAGGGGCCGCTCCCCCCTCCCTGGTGTCTAGTGGGTGGATCCCTGCTTGGGGATCACCCTCCTGTGGCGATCCCCAAGCAGGGATCCACTGGGGAGATTCTCCCCTTTCCAACGACACCTCAGAGATAGCCCTCTGAGCACGTAGAAAGTGAAACTGAAATGAGCCTCTTGGCTCATTTCAGTTTCACTTTCAGTGTAATGACGTCGGCGCGACGTGCGTGCCGATCGTTATTACACTGAAAGCAGGGGGGGGGGGGCTCGGAAGCTGGGGAAGCTCTTCCCCAGCTCCCGAGGCTATTTTCAGTGAAAGGGAATCCCTCTGGTGCCCGCACCAGAGGGATTCCCCAGGGAATGCCCCATGACGAGCTGGACTCGTCATGGGCACAGCGCGACTGTGCTCCATGACGAGTCCAGCTCGTCATGGACACAGAAGGGGTTAAAAAAAAAGCATGTTTAATAATAATTCCTACATGTCCTACTTTTAAATACCATGCACACTGCCTTATCGGCATTAAGTCTATGTAGGGTGACATAAATATTTAAAAGGAATATATTGTACTCTCAAAAATGGTATTATTACAGGTCGAATTTGCAATTTAGAACTGTAACAGCCAGACTACAAATGGTGACCTGCAGTCATGTTTGCACTGTCACTGAAGTGGATGGCACAATGGGTGCTGCAGTCCACAAGTGACATTCAACTTAAAGACTTTTTCTACCATATACTAGGGACTTAGAGTTAACTTAAACATGCCAATCACAGGTATGCCACTGTCATTATTTGGAAAGAGGGAGCACAGGCACTTTATCTTTTTTTAGAAGGAGTAAAGTGCACAGAGCTCTATAGCCAGTAAAAACACCACCAAAACAAATAATGATCGCCTGCTATGAGGACTCACAGCAGGATAATAGGGTAAGTAGCAAGAAGTAAAACAGTAACTGTTGCCTAGAAGAAAAGCCACTTTCCTACATGCTGTATCCAGCAACAGAGCCATCATGAATTGTATTATAATCAACTGAGGCTGCCCTACTACCATCCAAAGCTTGGGGTAGTCAACCCACAATGTTCCTTGTGGTATATTTATATGCCCATGCAGCAATTAATGTTGCACATAAAAAACAACCTCAATATGTAAGTCGTTCTACCAGTAAATAATAAAAAAAACAGGCAAACATGATGTACGGGTACTGCCAGATGATGTGCCTGAGCAAGTGGGCATCCTAATGTGTCATGTGCAAATTTCATAAAGTTATAATAATTTGAGGCAGACTCTCACCTTCCACCTTACGTGACATGAGTCTTCGTTGGATTTGCCTCATCCATCTCACATTCTTAGGGGGATGGATGGGCTCCTTAGTTTACTACGCACTCAGGTGGGTGTACCTCCTTTTCTATAGGGATCCAATGTGAAAGATTAAAAATCCCTGTAGATGTTACAAAATAACTTGTATTAAGAGATTCCAGAGGGATATTAAAAACAACGTAAATAGGGGAATGTTAGAGATAGCTACTGTTCCCCCATCCCACTGCTTAACATAGTTCTCCATTTATATTATGTGGTGGGGCAGATATCTCCAAAAACGAACTGAAGGCAACGTCCAGCATTGGCTAGTGCTATCAGCGTAAGAAAAGAAATAGCGGCACTACATTGAGAGCCTTTTTCCCAAACCTCCCCTAGTTTGTTCTAGCCTATCACTTCTCACTGCTTTGGAAAGTCAAGATGGATACTTGCGGACGTATAATATGTAAAGGAAAAATGGAATAGCAAGTCCCAGAATGCAAAGTGGTGTTGCTACTCCTGACGAAAGAGGCCTGCTGACAGCCCTAAGTAAGCTCTTCTTTCAACGAGTATCATGCTGATCTGTTTTGCTTCCTTCTGTTTTTTTACTTTGCATATTTTTTGCAGTACTCATTTATAATGAGGAAAACGAAACTAAGTAACAGTGCGCAAAGTTATAGCCAGGCCTGGATGAGCTATTCTCAATTGACACAAGGCAACTTTTAGAGCTCGATTTTAGCAAGAGTTTATTTTGAATACCCTGCCTTATTCGTTCCCACCAAAAAATTAAGCTATGAAGCTGGAAAAGACATCACAGCGCACCAAGGTGCTGACAGGGCCTTGAATTCATGAAGGGGGGTCAGTGCCGCAAGGTCCAGCACCATCTCCTGAGGGGGCTCATTGGCGCGCACGTCTGTCAGTCAAGGGAGGGGAGCGGAACAATCAGGAAGGCCCTGTGTTTTTATTGGCCAGAGCAGTCAAACCCACCGCACGTTCAGCGTGGATGTGTTTATTCGCGTAGTGTAGGACAAATCAAGCCGTCATCACGTCGAACTCTTTTCCAGGATTCTGTAATCACCCTCACTCCAAACAGGAGACTTTGAACGAGTTCCTTTGAAGCTCAGGCAGCTTAGAAATGATGGAGTTTTTCTAAATGTTTCATCTGGAGCCCAAAATAAGCTGTTCAACGATCAGTTTTGTCGTGGACGCAAGTGAGCGCTTCTCCATAGTAGTGTCTCGGATGTATGTGTTTACCTGATGTTTATGCCCCCTAGTGGATGAGTTCAGAGCCAGCTGCCAGGGCAGTAAAGTAAAAACAAGCATTGGCATAGCCAATAGGTCTCGCCTTACGGACCTTATAAGTGTTTAGCCAGAGATATTGGCTTTGCCCGTGTCTTTAAGCTATGTTGTAGAGGATTGTGGCTACTATGCAGGATGTTGAAAAGTTATAATAAAAAAGTGCTATAAGCATTTTTGTTTATATATATATATATATATATATGTATAACCAAGAAGTTATGTTTTTTATAGTTGTATTTATTTGTTATTGAGGGGACATAAACAACGGGAGGATGGAGGCTGGGAAATAGTACCGGATTTACACACGAGCTGCAGACAGACTTTAGGAGAGAATCAACAGATGGCAGATTCAGAGGGAAGACTGAGATGGTGCTGAGGAGCTGGTGTGCTGATTCTGAGTGATGCTCAGGTGATGCTAAATGATACTCAGGTGGTGCTGAATTATGGTGAAGTAGTGCTGAAGTGGCGGTGTGCTGGTGCAGAGGTGATGCTGGGTGATACTGAGGTGGTGCTGAGTGATGCTGTGGTGCTGAGTCAAGCTGAGGTGGTGGTGCTGCACTGGTGCTCAAGTGGTGCTGAGTTGGTGCTGTTCTGAGGTGATACTATACTGATGTGGCGGTAGTGCTGTGCAGATGCTGAAGTGGTGCTGCATTAGTGGTAAATTAATGCTGAGGTGTGGCTGCGCTCATGGTGGTGCTGCTTTGCTGATGCTGAGATGCTGCTGTGCTCATGTTGAGGTGGTGCTGCGCTGGTGCTGTACAACACACAGACCTCAATACCAGGATATGTTTGAAGGGTTTCAAGAATGATTTGACCTTTTGTACTATAGTCCACCCTGACACTTTCATTGTCCCTCACAACTTACCTTCACCTCCATCTCCTGTTTCTCCTATTTTTGTGGGTTTGGTTTGATGCCTCAGTGAGGTTGTATGTCGTTACAACGTGTCTTTACCACGCAATGCTTTTACCACACATTTTTTATACCACGCAAGTCTTTATATATATATATATATATATATATATAAACAAACCAGACAGCACTTCAATGAGCAGGGTATAATCCACAAGTAGGTTAAGGAGAGCCCTCAGGGAGCAGTTACACGAGAGCGAGAAGTGCCCTTCAGTGAGGAATGTCCCCAGTGTGTAGTACATAGTCCATAATTGTTGTCCAGTGAAGAGAGCCCTCTGTAAGCAGCTGCCCAAGAGTACCACCAGAGATAAGTGCCCCTCAGTAAGCAGTGCTACCCACGAGGAGCATCTTCCCTCAGAGGAGTACCCTTCAGCAAGGAGTGTCACAAGTGAGGAGTACCTTTCAATAAACAGTGCCCTTCAGTGAGCAGTGACCCTCTGTGAGAAGTGCCACCAGTAAAGAGTGCTATCAGCAAGGAGGTCCACCAGCGAGGAGTGCCACCAAAGGATCCTCTTCCCAGTGAGGAGTGCCCTTTAGTGAGGCCTGTCCCTCCCCAGTGAGGGCAGCCCACTGATCCCATCTCCCACCACACTGGTGCTTGAAGGAGGTTCGTGGCCTGCAGCCCCATGGGGCCGCAGAGCTTGTGGATATCTTGTAATGCATGTTTACTGTGCCTTCAGGGGCAAGTTCAGGGTTGTACCCCTATTCATTGAATAGAGGTTGCAGTGTAACGGCCTGAGCTGCGGACTTCAAAACTAAGGAACAAGTTCTGAGTCTCAGCTGCAGCTCAACATCCTGTGATTCTGGGAAAATAACTTAATTTCCCCGTACCAGTGTTCCTCCCAAAAAATGAAAGTGACTATGTGTAATGGAACTGGAGCTTATGTAAACTGGACACACCCCTTGTTTGACGTGGAAGAACGTGCTCTCCATCCCAGTGGTTTCTCCCTATCGGCAGTCACAACGTTTTTGCTTTTTATCCAAGTGAAGACTGCAGGCTCTGATCGATTTCCGACTTTCAAGGACTCAGAGCCCATAGGAAACATGGCTCTGAGGTCGAGGGGTGCTAAAGTGATGTCCCCTTTTAACGACTGGCTGTGACCCTTTCCACCCATACTCTGCGAGATTGAGTGTGATGGGGTCCTGGTGTGTGTGCTCGCACATGCCTGCGTTTAGGTGTGAGT
The DNA here is from genome assembly GCF_964204655.1 of Triturus cristatus. Classification (NCBI taxonomy): domain Eukaryota; kingdom Metazoa; phylum Chordata; class Amphibia; order Caudata; family Salamandridae; genus Triturus; species Triturus cristatus. Next base: position 630,840,910 of record NC_140595.1, on the reverse strand, counting down.
GTGCTATTGTGTGCATGTGTGTGTGTCTAAATGCATGCGAGTTTGTTTCTCTGTATGTGTCTGTGCGCACGTTTGCACCATTGTGTGCGTGCGCATGTGTGTGTTGAGCTAAAAAGAGGTTTCCAATCTCAATGTGCGATTTATTTAAAAATGATCGAGATTCGACTGGCTGCAGTGAACCCCGAAGCTTTCACATTTAGAGCAGAAAGGCTGACTCACTGGGCGCACATTTTAACAAAGTATTCGAAGGCCAGTCCAGTTTGCAAAAAGGCAGCGTTCTATGTAATTTTACCACCCTCTTTTTATAATTTGCCAATATCTACCAGCTCAAACAGACATCCCAGACCTCGCATCATGTATGCATCTTTTGTAATTGTACATGACAATTCACAGTAATAAATATCGACAGATTTGGAAAGACACCACATTTTTGTTCTTGAAAAAGCAGACTAAAAAAAGTTGCTTATTCAGCACAAAGCTTCAAACACCGTGGAGCCGAGGAATTCATGGCTTGTGCGCAGAAAATATTCCTACTGGAAACTTTAAAAAAAGGCTGGACCGAGATGACAAGCGCATTGTCCTGAGTTGTAATGTTGCAGCTTTCTTTGTTTTTTACTATAAATTGCAGGTAGCGGCTTGCTGTGCACATGGCACACACTAGAAGCTCAAGCTCCTTTTTTCAACGCAAACTTAATCATTTTTGGAACAAATGCCTTCTCCTTGCTGAAAGGAAGAAACGGTTCAAGCGGAGTTTGCCAAGTGTTTATAGGGTAGCATAAAAGCGATAGCATCAGCGCGTGGCTTTTGTTTCCAAGTTAGAGGCACGACTTTACAAGCAAGGGATTGCCTGTGCTGCCTCTCCAGAGCACCCTGCCAATAAACAGTGTCAGTTTCAAAGGAACAGAGAGACGAGCGCTGCCGCACGGCGCGAAAGCGACCATAACCTAATCCAGAACAGATGGCACCCTGCGCGCCACTGCCCGCTCCCGAGACCCCTAGGCCGTGGGAGTGAAAGTTTTAAGGAAAGGCGGGACATGCACCCGCCTTTGCCCATTTGCGTGCTTTCAATTATTGAAAGCCACACGCAAAGGCCAATGGGATGTGTGGGAGGAGGCAGACCCACACGGAGAAGGCTCTTGGAAGTCTGAAATGATTCCAAGAGCCCTCTCCTAGAGCATCGCATGCGCGCTGCGCTAGGCAAGACCTAACAAACAGGGGACTTAATGAGTAGCTGCAACGGGTGGACCAACAGCCCCTGATGTGTATCTAGCGCCTGGATGACTGAAAGCAATCCTTAGCGCACTGGTTAATGCACACATTGAAAAACATCTGTGGGGCACTACAGAGAGTATGTGAGAAGAATGGGAGGGGATACAGTAGGCCTTTAGAATGCAGATGAAGGTGATGGAAAGTAGTCGGAGGCAGTGCATGTCATTTTTCCCCATCTCGAATGTGTGCTTTTGTCATGTGGAAACTGTGTCTGTGTTGACTTTTCACAAACATTACAGATGCCCATGTTTTTGTATTGTGCTAGACGACTGGTTGTTCATTGTTATTCTTTAAATTACTGAATTAACAAAAATGTGAATATTTGATCAGTTTGTGAAAAGTGGTGCAGTTGTTTTCAGGCAATACACTAAGAAGGAAATTGTCCCCATATTGGCCACCTAGATTGGCAAATATTAGCATCTGTGTCACAGTGACGCAGCGAGGATGCCCTGGTCCTTATTGCAACCATGGGAAAAGGACCCTGACTGCTATTTGGGTGCTAAAGTATATAAATAATCAGTGTTTACTGGGCCCCGGTGTCACTGCACCTACTGCACCATTGACATCTGCAATCCTGCGAAGGCTTCGATTCCAAGACTGGAGGATAATGCAAATCTCCTGCGAAAATGGGAGTTTTCTTCTTATGTCCACAAAACCCAATCAATTTCGGCAGGTCAAATCTGTCAAAAAAGCACTCTTACTTGTGGAAATTGGCTCCATAGCCACATCTTTCCACAAGATTCTGCCTCTTCTCCTGGCAAACTCTGAAGCAGAGGTATTTACTAGACCCTGTAGGTACCTTGCCCCAGGGATAAGTAATAATCCGATTGTGGGAAATAGCAGTGAGCATTTGGACTTAGGGCCTGAGAGTTCTGCATTCAGTGGGGCTCTTGCAAGAGAGTGACCATCACACGGTCATATAGTGCAGGAAACCTTATGCATGCTTTTTGATTTATAGAGTGCAAAGTAACTTACAAAGCAGCACAGCACTGTACAGAAGAGGGGTGGATGCAATACCAGCACGGTTGGATGGGAGAATGGTTCTAGGGATGGTGGAGAGGGATTGAAAGAAAACAGAAAAAAGGAAGAGAGGTGACAGGAACGAGGAGGGCGACAAGTGGGGGCAGCTGCTTAAGTGGCAAATATCAGAGTTTGGTCCTGTATATGATTGAACAGCTAGAATTCTATTGATCTTGCCTCTGCCGCTGAAACCTGTCACTATGAGCTGAAAGGAACATTCAACTATAGCAAGACATCTGGAGGAAGGGGATGGAAATACATCACCAGGCTTTACTGTGTAACCTGTTTAAGAAAGAGATATCGAACAGTGTGTGCAGTTAATTTATTGCCCTTGCTGCAGCATAACAAAACGTTAGGGTGGTCATATGTAAGGAGCGGTGATGGGTGCCCTACCATCCCATCATTGCACCTCACTTCCTGCCTTCAGGGGTCCTCACATAGATAAAAAAAATGAGTTGCACAATCACTCCAATAATCAGCAAGGATCTGGATGCCACATTTGTTGCCAGCCCCTGACCATCCGCAATGGCTCAAATTGATCCACAAGGACCGCGTCAACTGACCGGGAGGAGGCATCGCCATCGTACACAAAAACACCCTCCACCTCACAACCAGCTCCAAGGACCACTAGCCCGACATGGAGCACCTTCACTTCCAGATCCAGACCAAACCGAATGTCACCCTCTCTAGCACCATCATCTACTGACCCCCCGGACCCCACCAACCCTTTAACAAAGCCATAGCTGATTTTGTCGCTCACCAAGCTCTCGCCTCAACAGACTTCATCCTCCTCGGTTATCTCAATTTCCACCTGGAAAACCTCAACAACCACAACATCTAATCACCACTGGACAACCTCGCCACCCTCGGACTCAAAGAACTGGTCACAACACCAACCCTCTCAGCAGGACACACGCTCGACACCATATTCTCTGCAAGAAACAACATCTCCGTCAGCCACACCACCAAATCACACTGGACCGACCACCACTGCGTCCAATTCTCCTTCATCAAACCCACCAAATGCCACCACGCCCACCACGATCATTGTAGGAAATGGAACAAGGTCACTGAAGACCAGCTCACCACCTCCATCAGCAAAACCCCACCAACGATATTCACGGACGTAAGCACCTCAGCACGCAACCTCCACCGCTGGATCTCCGACTGCGCCAACACACTGGCTTCCCTCAGAAAAAAACCCTCAGTCAAGCAGCCCTCCAACAAACCTAGCTGGTTCTCCCCTGCCCTTCAAGGGTCCAGGCGCACCTGCAGACAGCTCGAGAAAAGATGGAGGAGCAGCAAGATCATGGCAGATCATGCAGCCTTCAAAACCGCCATCACAGCACACCTCCACCTCATCAGAATAACAAAGAAATTAGCCATTGAGGAATGCATCAACGCCTACATACAACAGCAACGAACTCTTCGCCATAGTCAAAGAATTTGTCAAAGCCAGCACAGTGACAGCAGACATTCCCCCCTCTTAAGACCTCTGCGACAACCTGGCCACCGTCTCCCACCACAATATCAAAGAGATCTACGTCAGCCTCACAACCCAAGACTCACCCACCCCACCAGCAACAACCACAATGGCTCCAGACCCCAGCAGACCTTGCCAGCTGGACCACCCTCACCTCTGATGACACCCACCGGATCATAAAGAGAGTCCACTCTGGAGCCCCCTCGGATCCCAACTCCTCCATTGCACCCGATTTCTATCACACCATCAACTGCTCTTTTGAGTCCACCACCTTCCTGGAAGACTGGAAGCATGCAGAGATCAACCCCCTGCTGAAGAAACCCTCTGTTGACCCGATGGACCTCAAGAACCACGGACGCACCTCTCTGCTACCCTTCCCAGTCAAAGTCATCGAGAAAGCCATCAACGCCCAAATCTCCGTGTTCATCAAAACAAACCAATACTGGACCTCTCCTAATCGATTGGGCTTCAGAAGCAACCAAGGGATGGAGACTGCTCTCCTGACCTCTACAGATGACATCCGGTCCCTCCTCGACAGAGGTGAAGCTGCTGCCCTCATCCTCCTGAACCTCTAAGCACTCATCAACACTTTTTCCCACCATACCCTCTGCACAAGACTCCATGATGCCGGCATCCACGACAAAGGCCTAAAATAGATCCACTCCTTCCTCACCTGCCGAACACAAAGAGTCAGACTTTCACCGTTCAACTCAGAACCCACAGAGATCAGCTGCAGAATTCCTCAGGGATCCTCCTGAGCCCTACCCTCTTCAAGATCTACATGGCCCCGCTTGTTGCCAACGTCAGTAGCCACAGACTCAATATCGTCTCCTATGCCGATGACACCCAGCTGATTCTCTCTCACAGACGAACCCACAGCTGCCAAGAGCAACTTTCACAGGATGTATGATATTACAACGCGGGTTTTTACCACGCGTGCAGTTACATCGCATGCGTTACAACGCATGCGATGTTACAACGCTATGCCATTAGAACGCAAGTCTTTACATCGACTTGCGCTAGATGGCGTGCTGACATTAAAAAAGTGTAATTTACTATTCCAACTCCAGTCCACTTAACAGTAGGGAAGGTGTTGGGATAGTAAACTACACTATTTGTAATGTTAGCACGCCATCTAGCGCAAGTCGATGTACAGACTTGCGTTGTAATGGCATAGCGTTGTAACATCGCATGCGTTGTAACGCATGCGATGTAACTGCACAGCGTGGTAATAACCGCGTTGTAATGGCTGTTCCCCACTTTCACAACATGATGAAGGTAGTCGCCACCTGGGTGAAGGAGACCTGCCTCAAGCTTAACTCAGAAAAGACTGAAGTTCTGATCTTGGGCTCCACCTGAGACAACTCATGGTGGTCCGCAGTGGTCTGAACCCCCCCTCCCCACACCCAGGCACAATGCGCCAAACCTTAGCATCATCCTGGACTCCTTGCTGTCAATGAACCTCCAAATCAATGCCTTTTCATCCTCCTGCTTCCACACGCTCTGCCTGCTTCATAAGATCTTCAAGTGGATCACCACTAAGTTCAGGAAAATGGTCACCATGCGCTTGTCAGTAGCAGACTTGACTACGGCAATGCACTTTATGCCGGCATCACCCAGAAACTCCAAAAGAAACAGCAGAAAATCTGGAACACCTCCGCCAGACTCATCCTGAGCCTCCCATGCCACAGCCACATCACCGGCCACCCGAGAAACCTTCACTGGCTACCTATCAACAAAAGAATTCAGACCTACATACCTCAACCACCGCCTCTCCTTCTACAATCCCACCAGACATCTCCGCTCCACCCATCTGGCCCTGACCACTATCCCACAGATCCACAAGACCACGGCTGGAGGAAGAGCCTACTCCTACCTCGCTGTGAAGACCTGGAACTCCCTGCCTCTGCACCTCAGGCAATCGCATTCCTGCCACAATTCAGGAAGGACCTCAAGACCTGGTTCTTCGACTGAACTGCAGATTCACCCCCTCCCCACACTCAGTGCCTTGAGACCATCATGGGTGAGTAGTGGCGCTTTATAAGAAACCTGATTGATTGACTTGCTGGCCAGCATCCTACCACCCCTCTTCCCTCCATTTGTAGACGGGTGATCATTCAGGAGTTATCAAAACGGAGAGCTTAAGTTAGTTAAGGAATTCAGAACACAGCACGATCACACTTCCAGGGCTACACTGTACTAGAAGTCCCTCTGAACAACACACCATAGTTCACCCAGGTGGCCACAAATGGTGAAGCACAGTGAACATTGAAACTATGCAATCTGACTATAAGGGCTGATAGTTACACCATGAAGTGGGTCATCTATTTAATCTGAGTGGATACAAGACCACACCATATATGACCACTGCCTGGACATTGCTCTCCAGGAGCATGGGCAGCTTTGTGAATGTGATCCTTGTCACCCATCCTGGGCACTGGCCCCATGAATTCCATGGAAATACATTGCTTAGGTAAAAGAACGAGATGACAATCAATTTGAAGTACACCTCCTGTCAGTAAGATATACAAGTTTGTAACTTTGTTTTGTGTGTGACCATCACTTGGAAGCAATTTCCCGATTTCTTTGAACCAATGTATGGGCCAAAACTGCACAGAAGGGGGCAGAAGTCACTGCCCAGAGGAAAGTCATCTCCGCAATGTGGTGTTCATTGAAAGGCTACCTGACTTATCTCCCAGTCTCCCATTGGCTTCTACATGACCCACCTGGACAAGGAACGATGGCAAACAGAATGGCGTTTCTGGAACCAAAATGACAGTAACATGGCCACTGATTCTGGTCCACATGAGACGCTGTATACGCTAGCACTGTGTCTCTCACCAAAACACCAGTCTTGAGTTTGACATTCTTGGTCTTGATATCACCTGCAGTCGCACCATGTTCCGTCCAAGAGGCACAATAGTGTCATACCTTGAACAGCCCCATCCAAGAGCCGACACCCACTCATGTATAGTTGGAGAGGGATACCATGTCCATAACCTCTTTGCCTCCCTCGTTGTATCTGCCGGATGTTAGCTTCTTCTCCTCCCCCAGGTGTATCCCCATCAACCTCTCCCTTCTAATTTCCAGATTTCTACAGAATAGGTAGTGGGCCCGCGAACTGGGTTAGTTTCTATGAGGTCGAGTACAGGCAGTATATTTCCCCCTTTTCAGGCTTCTGCTGAGTCCAATACTTTAATTTGTACGTGCCCTCATTGGTGCCACTGGTTTGTTCCTTTTATCTATATATTCGTACCAATCATTAGCAAATCATTCCACGTCTATGTACCTTGATATTAGTTATGATAGTTCAGCAGGACAATATTTAAAGCTCAGTATTGTGGTACAGCATCCAAAGGATGTAATACAACATATTTAATCATTTTAAACTCACCTGTGTATCTTGACAATATTTGTTGCCTCAAGCAGTGCCAGATTAAACCCTTTGGAGGCCACTAGGCAGTCTAAATGTTGCCCCCCCCCTTGCAAATTATCTCCTAATACGTTTTACATTTCACCATCCAACAATTGTAACAAACCACTATATTACATTAATATAGTATTCTCTTTAGAGTCTTTAAGATAAAGTGTTTGTCTCTTTGAGTTGATTAATTTTTTCTATCTTTTGGAAACAATTTAAGAAAGCTTGGTTGTAATTTTCTTTCAAGATCATATCAATATTATTTTGTTCTGTTGGCCCCTAAAAGTAGTGGGGCCCATAGGCCGGTGCCTATTTGGTAATCCGGAACTGGCCTCAAGCTGCTTAGGTGTGGAGTATATGACTAATAAATCTATGCTTGTCTATATATTTGTACCTTCACAGTATTGTAGTAGTTTATATTTTGGATATAATTTAATTGCAGGAAGATATGTTGTCACTAGATATTGTGACTTTTATTTCTCTATTGTTGGGTGTATGGACTTTGAGTTATAAGTAGTAATATTGAATGTCACAGATGCTGTATAGAGCTTTGGGAAAAAGGGTCTTATATGAATATGGAGAACGCCAAGAAGCATGACATGAGAAAGCTCAAAGTAGGTAAAGGTTTAAAGTTTATCTATCTAAATTGTTTATTACTTTAAGAGTGATAGTACACCAAGAAAACGGTGATACATTGTTTGGCAGGGGTATGACCTTTAAATGTCAAGGTGTTTTGTGAACTAAGAGTAATTGTAGTGTAGAGAAGATGATTTGATGTTTGCTCTGGTTCTCTCAGTATAAGTGGCTATGTTGGTACATTTATTGGCGTTGCCTTTAGGGACCAGATCTGTGATGCATTATGCTGTGACACTTAAGTCAGTCATTAGGTTTTGCCTAGACAGTGCATGCTTTGTCTCTGCAAGACTTTTGTTTACATTCAGTGGGTTTCCAGCCCGCCCATAGCTTAGCATTTGTTAGCTTGGTTGTATGATGGAACAACGCATAATTTTTTAGCCTGCATTTATTTGGTACGCATATGCTTTTATAACGCATGCCATTGCCACACATTGTTTACATATATTTATATATAAAAAATATTATTTGTGGGGGGAGAGCCCCCACACCCTCCAACTTACTTGAAATGCGTGGTAAAGGCATGCGTTGTAAAGGGATATACGTGGTAAAAACATGCATGGTAAAAAATGAGTGGTAAAGGCACAGCTTGGTAAAAACCTCTTTTTAAAGGTTGTTTCCCGTTAGCTTCAGCATTGCTTTGCTCCCGTTTGTAACGGCATGCAGGCGTCATGTCCTCTTCTTGTGTTTGGCCCACCCCTGGAGCATGGAGCAAGTACTTGTGTCCATCCACGGCTCCTGTTTTTGAAGCTATCTTTCTTTTTTGATCAAGAACTCCATATGAGAGCTTGTGTTTTCAGTTCATCTCCTGTATCCCTGTCCATGTAGCTTCTATTTCCTCCCACCCAACCCCTTCCTTGTTGCTCCTTTTACCTCCAGCCCTGTACTCTATGGCACTGCACACTACACCAATACACTCTACGCCATTGCACTCTACTTCACATCACTCTACTCTACAACACTGCACTCTACGCCACTGCACTCTACTCTGCACCACTCTACTCTATTCCACAGCATTCTACACCACTATACTCTGCACCATATGATATCCTATCCATTTCTAAAGCGTAATTTAAATTCATGGTCATTGCTGAAGTTTTAGGACTGAAGAGTGATACTTATTACTTGGTGGCAAACATGGCTGCTATTCTTTAAGATAGGTGTGTGTGCAATTCACGTAATTTGCTTTTGCATGCTGGTGTGAAATTTCGGCGGAACTACATGACATTGTGCATAATCATGCAAAATGCGAATCCATGATTTAGCCCTACATCATTTAGTGCTGTAATATAGTGTGAAATGCATCCTAGCATCAATTTTCGATGTAAGGATGCATTTCACGGTAAAAAGTTAGCTAAAAAAACAAATACTGCAAGCAACAGCCGCTGACAGTCTGGCTGTTCATGTTGATCCCATGAACTTGCAGTAAAACGTTGCCACAAATGGTCCGTAATTATGCAATATGGCATAATTGTGTCAATTTCAAATAACAGGCATAATGTGAAATTATGAAAATTATAGGAATTATGCTGATGAAATGTGAATTTCACCCAGGTCGCCTTTAAAGTTGACTGTATGGAAACTGTTGCTATTTCCTTACCTGGTCTTCCAGCTAGTGGCTAATTTGCAAAAAAAACATAAATTCCGCGGCTCTCGTCAGGAGGCAGCTTGCAACAGCTCATTTCTCCTATAACGCAGCCTAAAACAGAGACTACAAACCATGAAGTGGGGAGAGGATTTGGCTAATTGCAAAAAGTGGACGACTTCAGAGCTAGGGAACCAGGTACAAGTCTTGGCATCAGCTCAACTTCCTGTGGCTCAGAGCAAATCAATTAATCTCTCAAAAATGAGTGTGTCCTTAACGTATGCTCATGAAACTTTAGCGCTGGTGTTGATGATTACGTGCCGGTGCTGAGCACCGGAAACCACGGGCTCAAATTAAGCACTGTTTCCATCATATTTTTCAGCCACTTTCACCTGTTGCAACAACCCTTTGGCGAATCTTGGTATCATCTGCTAACAAGCATACCCTACCACACAACTCCTATTGAATGTCATTTCTGAATTTACCTATTTTGTTACCCGCACTGACCATAGGGGGCATATCAGCAACAACTGGCGATAATTATCGCTAAGCGCACTTAGCGCTAGGATAATTATCGCCGGCTAGCGTGGATTTTTATCGCTGATATAGTGTGCTCTTAGCAACGCTTATCTCAAAAGCGATAAAAATCCTAGCGCTAACTGCCAAACGTGTGATTATCGCTGGAAACCCAGCGATAGTCCCACAAAGTTTGGCGATAGCTTGCTGATAGGGCCTCACATACTTAGCCATGATATCCACCTTCCATAGGATATCATGGCTAAGTTAGTTTCAAAGCAGGCGTAAGGAAAGTAGCGATAACAGAGGTTATCGCTACTTTTCCTGTCGCTATGCTGCTTTGCGTGAGGCTTGATAATTGGAGAAATGTCGCTTAGCGACATTTCTCCCGTTATCCTGGGGAGGAATGCCCACTTTGCATCTGATTAGAGATGCAAAGATGGGCGTTAAGGGAAATGGAGATAAGGCAAGGTTTCACGCGATAGCGTGACCTTGCAGATAAGGCGATAAAATGATCGCCGCTTTTCGTCCAAAAACGGACGCAAAAGCGGCGATAAGTTTTTTAACGCCTGCTTGCTGATATGCCCCATAGTTTTTTATTAACTGTTACTCCAATCCAGCCATCTACAACCCACCATTTTTTCTCCTCTTCAAGTGTGAAACACTGAGTTGCCCCTGCTCAGTTTAGAGCCTGTGGTGACAAAGATGTTGCAAAGGTTTCCCTAACACTTAGACCTAGACACCAATGTTAACAAGGAGGTCACTTTAGTATAGAGGGCTATCGAGAGCAGCGAATCACAGTCAGTCAGGGAACAAGTGCCTGGCAAGGAAACAGCCTCTTGGCGCTCAATCTGCTGAGTTCAGCATGAAAAGACATTTGTTTCTGCTTCAACGGGTTAAATGTTGTGAGGTCGTGGATTTTAAAGTGTACTATGTAAAAAACAGATAAACAGGACTGTCTGGTGAACTTCCTTTTGTAAAACAGTATCCACAGGTGTGATTAGGTGTTAACAAGCTTGTAAAAGCAAGAAAATCTGAGCACGAGTCATAAGGAAGTGATAAAACCCTCTTTACAAATGATCCATTTAATGGTCTATTCCATAAGCACACACAGGAATTTATACACGATTAATTGGTGCACGGTCATTATTCTTGCCTCTGGAGATTAATAAATGATGAATTAATATATTAGTTAATGTGACAAAGTTAACTCATGCGAGAACAGCAAAAGTTAGTCAGTGTCATGAAATGACGAAAAAAATAAATGCAAATATTTAGAAGAGATCTTTGGCCGCAATTTTCTGCATGAAGGAATATTCCATAGGAAGCTTTTTGAATCTTTAACCTAGTTCTATAAAGGGATTCAGATGGACTCATGCACATGTCCCCGCCAGTAAATGAAAAACACCCTTAAAGGGATTTCTGTGTTTCTTTGGAACTGTTGACAACAAGTAATTTTGCGCACACGCCCTCCTGTCATTTGATAATTCTGTCAGGGACACGATTTCCCTTTTTTTATTACTTCATTGTCTTTTTTGGTCGCCTTTACCTGTAGCAGATGAGTCAGTGAACTTCAGGCTTTTTCTTATGTGTAACCTTGTTTGATCTTTCACAGAAGCTCACTGGACTTTCTTGTTTATCCCATCCCACTCTGTTCCATCTCATAACAATTTGCCACCTCATCCTGTTCTATCCAGTCCCATTAACCTAACCTATTACTTTCTCCCACCTCTGTTCCTTTCCCACTAGAAATCAGAATTTCAGAGAAAAACGCACAATTTTAACTTCTCATAAATTATTTGAAAAGAACCACAGATGATTCATTTTGCCCCAGTTTCCGTGTTATCTTTAACACCGATTTTAGTCCTGAAGCTTGATATGAGAGTTAGAAATGCAGTGAAAAAATACCCCTAAAAGATAAACATCACACCACCCAACACCATACTCTCTGTGGCCGGTCACTACTGATTCATTTCCAGTTCCAAGCAGATGCTGAGGTTATATTGTGTTTTTTTATAAGAAGGCATTTTCCTGTTCTTTGTTCTCTTTTTCGCTTTACAATCTCATGGTCATCTTTGTGTCCGTGATTGCGGATTTATCAAATGGAGCTCTTCTGCAGAGGGAGGAGGAGCATTGCGGGGCATATTATCAAGCACGGCGTTAAAATTATCGCCGCTTTAGCCGCAGAAAACTGCCGCTAAAGCGGCGATAATGGGCTTGATAATATGCCGCAGAGAATTCCCATAGAAGCCCATGTTGACACCAGAACATGGGCTTCTATGGGAATTCTTAAGGGCATATTATCAAGCCCATTAACGCCGCTTTAGCTGCAGTTTTCTGCCGCTAAAGCGGCGATAATCTTAACACCGTTTCTTGATAATATGCCCCTCAATCTTTCTCAGATGGAGTAAGTGTGGGTGATGTGGTTTGAAGGACAAGGTTTCAAAGATTCGAGACACAGATCAATAATGTGGTAATCCAAACACAGTCCCACTTCAAACACGATGTTGCCAGCCTCAGGGCTTGTTTTAGATCTTGACAGGACTACCTCCGTCCCACCGCGGCGGTGGTTCCAAGTACGCTGTCAAGCTGATGGCGGTCCGCCCGTCATACTTAGGTGTTGCATCAATAGACAGAAGAGCGCCGCAGCGGCGGTCTTCTCTGCTGGCTGACAGTACTCTATCGCCTTCAAGCTGGTGGGTTTACGCCGTGCCAATTTAGATGTTCCCATTGTGCTGGCTCTGTCCTGGTGGCGGTTTGCTGACAGAGTGAGTTCCTGTTGGAGTAGAGTACAACTTATTAATGCGCGAAGACACATGTCTCATGTTTGCTTGCAATACATATGTAGGCAATATGTTATGTCCCTTTGTGTTTCATATTGCATGCCATACATACAACATACACACACTATTGAATGCCCACCCACAGGCACCACTAGCACAACACCCCCAAGCACCACAGCAACCCAAAAAATTGTAAGTGTCAATACAGGTGTGTTGAATTTAACTTGATAAGTAGGTGAATGGACAATATTGCAGTACACGAGGTACAGCAATACTCAACACATGATACATAGGACAATTGTACAAGTAGCTTACCTTAGATCTCGGTGACAGCGGAGTCGTTTGGCATCGTGGTAGAGTCAGAGCAGCAAAGGAGTGACCTGGAATTCGGAGTACAAGACGGCAACGGAAGCAGAAAGCAGGAAAAAGGTATACGTTTTGCCTCATTTCTTTTGATTCTGACAACTCGAAGTAGGAGGACTTCCCGCCGCAGTTGCTTTGGTGTAAAGGTACATTGTAATCAGCTGGGTTGGAATCATGGCTAGAGTCCCGTTGCCAGCCGCTTCTGCCTCTGACGCCATCAATGTGGTTGAGGGTTCCTGGTGGAGGCAGCAGGACTGTGGCAGTCTTTCGTCCATGGACCCGACAACATCTTAAATTAGGCGGCTGGACCACCATGTCGGTGGGTGTTAATGCTGTTGAAAAAGCAATGGGGGGGACTTTATCTGCCAAGATCTAAATCATGACCTTAGTCAGTATTTCAAAGACACACTCCGTAAGATTAGACCACTTCTGTGCAAGCTCCCATTTATTGTCAAGACAAAACCCATCTAGCTGAAGGTGCTCTGCTTTGGAGATGGGCTAAGCCCGAGCACTCTGACAGCATCCTCAGACAACATAGCTGGAGTCGGAGGAGCGTGTCAGAGTCCTCATATCTTAGACCTAGTATGCCTCTGAGGCATTGCATTGTCAGCTAGGACATTGTTGTCAGAGCACCTCAGACTAAAAGAGTCTTAGACCTAGGATCTTCAGAATAAAAATGTCCTTCAGCGAGGCTCCCATACTTGATGGTCTCAAGGTCACAACCTCTAGAATTGTTTCAGAAGTAGAGCCATCAGGCTAAGAGGGTCTCTGTGTGGGACTCTTCATATCAGGAGGAACGTTGTATCAGCATCACTTAGGATAGGATGGTCCTAGAGTTGTGACCTTTAGAGTCAGAGGGGTCTTGTTTCAGCCTTCCTAAAATTACAAGGGTCTCAGCGTTAGAGCCCATCGAAATAGAACCCTCCCAGAAGCAGATCTCTCAGTCAAAGAGAATCTCAGTGTGGAGGCCTTCAGATTAAAATGAGCCTTGAATCAGCCTTCTTTAAGTCAGGCGGGTCTTAGAGTTATAACCGTCAGCATACATGGGTCTTGTTTTAGTTTCCCTTAATACAAGGGTGTTGGAGTCAAGGCCCATAGGAACAGAGCTGTTTCAGAGGATGAACCCTCACTCTAGATGAGTGCCAGTGTGGGACGTCTAATATATGGGGTAACATTATCTCAGCCTCCTTAGATTTTTATTGTCTATTTACTTGAAGAACCTCCAGTTTGTTATTCAGCTCCAAGATACCCTTCTGGGTGAACGTGTACTTTACAAATGCACATAATGTTATGTAGTCAGAGCTTCTCAGACTAGGAAGGTCTTAGACTGAGATCCATGAGACTAGTGAAGTCTCATTGTCAGTGGCCACTTGAGCCTCAGTGCCAGAACTCCTGGTAGTATGAGAGTGCATGAACCAGCGCCTCGAATCTGGGCAAGTGCTCGAGTTAGAGTCCATTGGACCTTTACATACTGAAGAAGGCATGCTGACCCAGGCAAGAGTTGCACAAGAGAAGCAGTGACACATTCTCAGCATTACTTGAATTTGTTAGACTAACACCCTAGAAATGGTAATGCTGCAAAACACCCTGCAGAATTCTGAGAAACACAACAAAACATTTTTCTAAAAACTTTTAAAATTCTCAATAATTTCTTTAATGCATCAGTCAGGCTTCTTGATGCTAACTTGAACTAAGCAAAACTTCCTTTTATGCCCCAATTTTACATTTTAAAACCATTAAAGGTTTTAATGCCGTTTCAATTGTTTGGGTGGGGCTGGGAGTCTTCGGCATCTACATAAACTTCATTCTAAACTTCATTCAAGGTGCAGACAAATTTCATCGAGACATCTTTTTCTAAAGTGACCTATTCTTGATCAGTCAGCTCTTGATGTGGAGAAAGGGGTATTAAGTCAGCATAATGGACGCAAAATAATTATAAATGATAGGATTTGAAAGATTGATGCATTTCAGATTTAAATAATTTATTAATTAAAATTGTATATCTAAAATCATGGAATTGAGGTGGCTGACATGATGGAGTCATGCATGAAATAGAGAAATTACCAGGAGAAATCTCCTTGGATACTAGATGAAATCAGTTAGTAAAAGTCAGAATGTTAAAATAGTCAGCAGTTCTACGTCTTTCAATGACAAAGTCTCACTTACAAAGACTAAGGGGTCTATTATAATGGTGGGCGGATCGCCACCGCCCGTATGGCGGTGGCGATCAGCCCGCCATTATCCACCGCCCGCATGCAGTTTACCCCCGCCTGATATGTTAGCGGGGGGGTACCGCGGCAGACGGGAAGACCATCCGCCTCTTTTCCACCCTGTCGATGAGTTGACCGGGTGGAAAAGGTTTGAATATGGTGGCGGTGTCTGTTAGACACCGCCATCCATATAACTATGCATGCGGGGATCAGCCTTTCCACGGAAAGGCATGTGGATTTTGCAATTGGGAGCCCATTGCTGGCCCCCAGGATGTGGGGGGGGGCGCATGGTGGGTACCCCCCTGCATTTGCATGCACAACATGGCAGGCACCACGTGGTCCCTTCCACATTGTGCATGCAAATGCACAGTGTGCAGCTACAGCATTGTGGCGGGCGGTGCTGTGTGCACCGTCCACCACAATCATGTGGATGGTGGATGCCACCGTGGTGGTGGCATCCTAATTGCCGGTGCGGGACCGCCGCACCACTGGCGGCCGGTCCCAGCACCGCAAGGGTGCGTCTGCCCGCCATCCTAATAGGCCCCAAAGTGTGAGCACCACGGTGGAGTCGGTCACAAAAATCACCCAGTTAAATACTGTTTATGTGCAGAATGGTGTTGGTTTACACATCTGATGGCAAGGTTTGCACAATGCAATGTGGGGTGAAATGTACCAAAACAATTTTGGAATTGATTTTGGTTTTTATTTGACTCTGTGAACCCTCACTGAATCATTACCGGAAGAAGGGTACCCCGGCCTAAAAGTTTAGATGATTTGAACCAATAAACAATACACAAAAAATACAGAAATAAACATTCATCAAACAAATACGGAAATTATTAAATATTTTATTTAATTCACAAAAAAATAAAAAATAAATCAATTTTTTAATTGTAATAGGAAGGTTGGAGTGTTTCTACATTCAATTGAGGCCACTCATCATCCCCACTATATTCTTTCTGCTTCACTTGCACTTCTCCCATGAATCAATCTGAGGATACAAAATTAATTTTTGGACCCCAATTTCAAATTCCCAAACATTTACAGAACGTTTTAAAATGTTAATTTGTACATTTTGCTTCAATATTTTTATACACTTTATTAATCTTTTAATATTATTTAATTTTCTAAGCAGCCGCGGACCTCCTGAGTAGGCTTTGCATATCCACAGTGGTCCATGTTAAGAACCACTGCCCTAGATGAATGAATTAAATAAAATGTATGAAGTGCACTACCATCCAAGCAGGGCATCTTGGTGCTGAGGTCTGACACCAGAAAAATACACAGAAATAGAGACTAGGACAGAAATAGGTTTTCATCTCCTTTTTGTGCTCTCTCAAAGCCAACAATCTGTGGAGTCGTGAACGTGAGGGAAAGACTGTTGCAGGTTAATTGCTTGTCTGATATTTATTTACTTTTCTAATTGCTGTTGCTATGATTCCTCTGCTGCAGAGGGAGCTTATCTCCCCCCATGTAATCGCTGCGGTGCTCCATCCCCGACTCTCCTTTGTTTCCCCCTGTCCATGCTGTTGTCAGAGTTCACAACCAGGAAGTGGTGTCCAGTGATCAAACTGATCGGGTGGTGCCCCTCAGGGTCCTAGTGCCCTTTCCACTCCTGATGTAGTTCTTGAAATTACAGTACCCATACACAGTGGTTCATGTTCTTTGGACATCAATGTACTTTTTAATTTGGCATCCTGAAAGCTGATAGGTTGATACTGGGGCTGACCAATAGGATGGAGGAGGGTGTTTTTTTTATTTGTACGCTTTTACTGGTGTTGGTCAAGCGAGACTCTACTAGTTGGTTGCTAGTGTGGTGGGAGCCTGTAAAACAGCCTCCTGATTCCTCACAAGGTGCTTAGCTTAGAAACAAAGAGTTTCCTTTACCACTGAATACACTCACCCACATCATCTCACATATATAAGGTGGGAAACCCTGTAGAAACCCTCCAAGAAACACTTCTCATTTTATGCCTTCAACTCATCTAATCTTTGGTCACACACACCTCGCTGGGAAGTCACCACGAGATCGTGACTGAAAACATCTTGTTCATAGCTAAGCTCACTTTCTTGTCATTCAAATATAAAGTCAGGAAGAGAGGACAAAGACACAACTCTATCTCCTTTCTTTGCCCTCCCTTCTTCCGCTGATTGAAGGCAAGCAAAGACCCATTCATATGACCAGAGCAAGTAAGGCACGGTGCCCCTTTAAATAAAGGTGTGAGGCCAGGTTTGGTCACCAACTTTCTCGTTTTATTAGCACTGGTCCCTTGGAGTATCTCTGGCATGCTGAAAGACTCAAGTGGCTTGGTACATTCATGCCTGAATTCAGTGTTTAATCTGTAAAAATGAACTGCCCAGGCACCAAAGTATTTCACACTAGTCCATTGCAGTTGGCACAACCCACATTTCACTTTAAACTGTAGGTTTGAGCCCTAATTTAAGCTTTTGTTTACGATATAATAAATAGTTAAATGCTCTACTAAGGAAGAATGCTACAAAATACAAACAGAGTTCCACCACGTGGTGGATTCTCATAAATACGCACCATCAAACACCAGCACAAATTAAGCACCCCTGGAATTTTCCTAGCCATAGCTCTTTAGCCATCTCTCCCTGTGCCTGTGAGAGTATCCGAAAGACAAATAGGAAAGACTCTACTAAGGCCTGCTCTAAAAAGTGGACAGTAAAAGCAACCCATCCCTGTTCATGGTCAATGCTCTCACCTCTGTGTCTCTTGGATTATCATCCTAATGGAGTGGTGTAGCAGGTGTTTGGTGCTTGGTGTTAAAGCTGATAGTTATCAAGACTTCCTGATTGTTGGGCCTGTCTGACCCAATGAGGAGAAGGAGATGTGAGTTCTGAATATGAAAGATGATATAAGTGATAAGTTCCTGAAGTGAGGTTTTTGCAGGGTTCCCGTGTTGTGACTGGATGTATTTACATAAAGTCTGAGGGGCACTAAAACAAGTGTTACCAAATTGAGGGTATTCAAAAATCCTCCACGGTAGGACTGGTGTATTTATATGAGGTATATAAAATAACTTTTCAATGTATTTTGTCAATTTGTTCAATTTCTTAATCACTCTTGTGAATACACCAATGTATTAGTCAGCCTGTCAACACTGTCAGTCGTGGATATATGAATGTATTAACAAATCTGCTCAATTTCTCAGTCAGACATGTGAATGCATTTTTTTCCTTGATATTCAGTAGGTTTTGTTACAATGATAATCTCATTGGCCAGCACGTGTTCTGTGATTTTTATAGTTACTGCTTCAGCACCAGAGAGTCATTCAGCTCAAGTTCAAAAAGATAATCATTGGTTCACCTCCATATAGTTGATTAAGTTGTACATTTGCATTATTATAACATCCAATCTGAAAGTCCTTAATTCAAAAACTCATTCCCTTTTTGTTTCGTCAGTGTTTCTAAAACAATTTTGTTTTGAAGTTCTCAGAGTATCTCACTTCGATCTATGGGAAGATCAAAGACTGGATGTGTGTGGATTGAATGGACCTCACTATATGTTCAGAACCTCTGTGAAAGTGGTGGTGAGATCTGGATCAGGTGAGGCACCTGCAACAGGGGTAATAGCTACAATTCTAGCAATACCCAACACCTGAAGCAGAATTTCAGACAAACCCCCGTTCATTTCTTGGTCCTAGGTAAGGAAACATTTTCCAACATGCACTAACTTTATAGTGTCCCTGCAGGGCTTCATAAGCACAGCCCTACACAGGAGTACACTTCATCCTAAATGATGACGTATGCTGGAGTACACGTTGGGCTTTTGGTGAGAGTTGGTGCATGCTGGTGGGCTGGGATGATGGTGATGGAGCAAGGACTTGCAGAAAAGAGACTTGCTTGAAAGCAATCCGCTCCTTTAACTCACTAACAAATTACTAAAATTGTTTTAAATGGGAAATATTTACTGCGCATGTGTCAACTGCATCCACACAGTATGACGAGCTAATGCTTGGAGGGACACTAAAATGGAGTCTTGAAGACTCGCGTGCGTGGCATCTGCTTGGCTGAAACAAAAACTAGCTATTTTACTAATGCTAATGCGGGGAAAGTATTAATAAGTAAAGGGGAATAGAGTAGAGATGGGTGGTATACAGTGCAACCATTTATTTGTGAAATTAATATTTATCTTTCTGACTTTATCAATAGTGCGCATTTGGGCCTCTCATGTATAACTGAAGTAAGCTGAGTAAAAGAAAGACTGCGCATGTCCACTGGAAGTTAACCCAGAATGATGACTTAAGAGGTTGAATGAATGCCAAGGTCGCTAGTGTCCTACCCTGGGAAGGGAGGGTGAAAAGTTCAGCGGAACCGACTCACATACAGACTGTATAAAAATTGTTGCGAATTAATTGTGAATACGTGTATGAACAGAAAATTGTGAATAAAGATTAAGGGGATAGGTTTGTGAACAATGGTCGAACTGAATTAGATGACATGTAAGCATGGTGTGATGACCTTCCCCCCTTTGCCTGACCAATTAGATCTCGTATTCTTACGATATTGAAACTTTAGTTGGTTGTACATGAAGAATGAAAGGTATAATTACGATAGGTTTAGTTAGTTAGTTAGCAGAGCTTGGGATGCTGTCTGTGTAGCGGGAGATGCTGTTGCTGGGAGAGATGCTGTGAGATGCTGATGAAGAAGCCGAATGCAGGACCTTCTATCCTAATTTAATTGGATTAGATAAGATGATCGCAGAAGAATCTCGAGGAGGAAGAGAGTGTCAGAGAGGGGTGCGGCGCAATCGTCAGTATTCTAGAGAGGTCAACTATCCTGACCTGAATCCTGTCCTGAAGTCTTTGTCTCCTGACCTATCCCAGGGGACCCTTACCAGCCCTTTGGCCAGGGGGTTGGTCTTCACACCATCCTTGGTAATTATAATTTCACATTATTTGCAGATGTTCTTTTCTCTCTGTCCTCTCCCTTACTGAGCATTGATCATTGTATGAGTCCGTGGTATGCATCTGATAATTAATCAATTGAATTTTCTCTCCAATGAATGATGGTGACTGTACTGTATTTTTGAAGTGGTTCACATGCATTTAATTTAGATAATGATTTAAAACTTTCCTGAGTCTGTGGTTATTTAGTTTAAGGTATAGAAAGTTAGAATTATGTTAATTATCACCATCAACGAGTTCAACTAATGGTCCATTGACCAGAGGAAACAACTTTTTGATTAGTGAAAGGTTAGTTAGGGGTAAGAAATAACTAATCCTAAAAATTCTGAATACATATACTTTGACTCCAATGGTTTACTCAATTGTGTGTGTTTATGGGCCCAGGTGAGTATATGGTAGTGGATTATCTGTTGTTGATACGCTGCTGGATCAATGGTGTGACTTTCAGTTCATGTGGCTTTAGACAGATCAAAGAGATGGTGCAGGAAGGGTAAATGAAGGACTGTATAGTGGTTGCTCGTAGTGATGAGGTAGCAGCCTGGGCTCCAGTCTCGTGCGGGATGGCCACATTTGGGGGACCAGAAATGGGAGGACGAACAAACTGGAAACCACTGGATGGAGGAAGGAGTCTGGGTGATTGACCCCTGCAGCAAGGAAGGTAGAATCAAGTTTAGAAGTCTGAAATGTAGAGACCTTCAGAATAAGGCTCCAGGGAGACACAACAGATTGGGAGCTTCAAGGGTTTTAGGATGCCTTCTAGGGTGGGTGAGCTGTTCTCTGGTGAGCAATGATGATAGGGATTCCCCTACCGGCCACCATAGAATAGAAATATGAAAGTGTAATTTCCATTTCTGGAGGATCTGCAGCTGAATGCATGAACGTCTTCATGGCAGCATTAGACACATGTATGAAAACAATGGTGATAAAGAGAAAGCGGAGGAATGTGAGGTGTCAGACCTACATGACCAGAGTACAGTCTTCTCAAATTTGAGAACAAACTCTTGCACAAGGCTCTATTATCCATTCCTGTCCCTAGAATGACTGCCAAAGTGCACAGCCTATCACTCAGGACAGGGAAGCGGATGCACACTAGGCATCCACCAGCAGCTGACACTAGGTATACGTCACCAGCTGAAGAAGCTGCAGCAGCAGTCATCCCATCCATAACCCAGGGAAGTCTTTCGCTTCTTTTGCAGCTTTCAGGCTTCTACCTGGCAGCAGGTGGTAGGCCTTCAGAGGAGCAGAGCAGGAATACACCCTTCCCTGGGCCAGACTGTTTAGGAGTTGTCAGGAGGGTCAACTTACATCAAGTACTAATCTCTTAGTTTTTTATCAATGTTTCTGTGATTGAGATTTACACTCAATCTAAGCCTGTCTCAGACCATAGACTCATAGGGAAGTCAAACACACCCTGGGTGCTACCCTGGCAGTCCACTGTGTAAATTCCTCTGTGAAAATTGACTGGAGTAACACCAGAGCTACACCAGACAGTCTCTGGTTTGTAGATTGTCTCGCAGTCTCTCTCGACCTAGCATATGCCAAGGAGTGAGTCAGCAGAGAAAAAAAGCGGTAAAAATGATAATAATACGTTGTTATCATTTTATTTTTCCTTACTGAGGCAGTTTTACAGGGCGGGACTGGGCTGTCTCACAGCTAGCGGGGGAAGAGTGGTTCATGCACTTAAGTGCGCATGACGACTTGGTGGGATGTCTTGGGCCGGCCAAACAGTCGTGTGCACATAGCATGGTCTCCACCAGGCTGTATTGCACAGCCTAGGTGGAGAACATGTACAGGCTCCCAGTCCCAGTCTGAGTGTTGAACCACGGCGCTCAGACCAATTACAATGCTGATGTCATGCTGGTGCCTGCAGCATTGTGATTGGCTTAGGGGGACCTGTGAGCTTCATGCTTCCGGAACAGAGACGACGCCGGAGGAGAGACGGAGAGATGCCGGTCCTGCAGAGGAGGCAAGTGGGATTTTTATTTTTTTCTTTCACCTCCCCCAACCCCTCCGCCCCGCCCCGGCACCCCCAACCCCATTCTGTACCAGCCACCACTGTTCAGTAAGAATTATATCCTAATTGTGTTTACTCAGTAAGATCACGAAGAATATTGCAAGCACACCTCTGAACCAGCATATGCAATGGATTTTGGGCCACTGAATTCCACTCACCACAAGATTGATAAACAGCAGGGAGACTACCAGATTTTTGGGGAAAACCCTGTAAGCAAACATACAGAGGAAATCTGCCAATACTCATCTGCTCTGATCTTCACTGACAAATCAGGAAAATGATTAACATGCTTGGGTCTGAAAAGAACGGTTCCGGAAGCGACCCATAGCCGTATCCAATTCTGATACCAAAAAGGATAAAAGGCAGGATTTTTAAAGAGGATGTATGCTATCAAATAAATTACTGAATTAAAGAGTACACTCTCATTTCTTTTATAGAGCCAAACAGGATACATTTCTGTTCACTGCTGAACAGAGCTATGCTTGTTATTGTTGAATGAAACAAGGAAATATTGGGCCACACTGCTCCAGGTCTTGTGGAGCTACTGGTAATTCACAGGAAGCCATTGCACCATCCATAATAAACAAGGACACACGCCAACTTAAAGCGCATTACAACCAAACTAAAAAAAGGCACTTGTGTGGCTCTTTCCCAGTACACCAGAAATGAACTCATAAAAATCCAAATGGCACATAAATATTGCATATTTTCCTGAGTGTTACTGCTGGCCGCATCACAGCCATCTATTTACCAAAATGCTTGGGGTTGCAAAAGTGACACCATGTGCCCCCTGTTCCTCATATGACATCACAGAAAGTGACATCAACAGATCTTTGACCCCAATGACATCACCAGAAATTATGGGCCAGATGTACGAGCCAAAATTGCGGTCGCAAACGGGCAATCGGCCTGCTTGCGACCGCAATCTAGGGCATGGCCATGTACAAACCTAATTTTGCGAAATGAGGTTCGCGACTCGCTATTAGGAAGGGGCATGCCAAGGGCGTCCCTTCCTAATAGCTACACGCATTTGTATGTATGAATGTTTTGCGAACGCAATTGCGGTTGCAAAATACTCGCAATTTACCACCTTCTTCAAGTAGGTGGTAAACCATTCGCAAATGGGAAGGGGTCCCCAGGGGAAGGGTTGTGAATGGGTCAAAAACATTTTTTTAAGGGCAGGCAGTGGTTCCAGGGCCCTTAAAAAATGTAACTGAAAAGTTTCATTTTTCTTTTTCTAAATGCATACCCTTTTCCTTTAAGGAAAAAGGGCTGCATTTTTTTTAAAAAACCTGCTTTATTTGAAAGCAGTCAGACATGGTGGGCTGCAAACCCCAGCAGGCCACCATCCCTGTGAGCGCTAGTCATTCCTAAAGGGGTCGCAAATTGCACCTGCCTCATTAATATTAATGAGACATGCAATTTGCGACTCCATTAGGAATCGCAAACAGTGTCTAAAACACTGTTGTACATCCCAATGTGCGAGTCGGAAATGTGACGCAATTTGTGATTCGCAAATTGGTGAGGCGTAAATATTGCCCTAAGTCACTTGACCTTAGACCATTTTTTAATTACCGAAAGTGATTTCACTTCAGTTAAAAAAAACCTTACACAAGTAATAATGAAAAGGATACTAAAGTAGATAACAGAGTATGTTGGATTTCAACCAAATACCGAGCAGGCTGCTGTTACGATATGGCAAGTGTGCAATCAAGGAAAGCTGAGGAGGAGTCAGTGGAGTGGCAAGGAGTCTGAGTGACGTGGGGGCCGGGCGTCAGGCAGCCCTCGTGATATCTGGACTGCCCTCGGCAGGGTGGCACCTTCAGTGCCGGCTTTTGGGCAGTGCGAGCGGTGCCACGGTCAGGGGGTGCCATTTGTGCTCCGAAATTGTTTCTAGTCACATATCCGAAAAACCTGCACTTTTCAACACTGTTGTTCCTCTTTCTTATCAAGATGTTAATCTTCATAGAAATAGAAGAGAGATAACAGTGTTAAACAGATCATGACGCACGCTTATGCCCGCCCATGTGCAGTGTTGCCACCACCTGAAGATGCAAACTAGCTTGTTTGGGTCCCAGGGCCGTCAAGCTGGTAGCTTGCAAAAGTGCTACCAATGACGGCCCTGCAAACACTATTGTCCAGAGCCTGGCCCGTGGCAGTAAAAGTCGTGCTGAGTCGGTGCTGTGGAGTTCGAGAGTGGAGGAGTCAGGCGTGTCAAGGCAAGGGCTGGTTAGCCTATCCTGCTGCCCGCTTCTGTTGCGCGTGAGATCCCTAGGTGCCCAGCAGGGTTTTTAAGGTAAGATTAGCGGTCGAAGTGTCCACTTCTCCTGCTCTGCCACTGTCAGCTGCCCCCCCTTTCTCTTTTTCCCTCTCTTCCTTTCTCTCTCTTGCTGCTCCTCACTTGCTGAAAACCGTGACTCCAATAAACGTCTCTTACCCTCTATTTCCTCTTCTTTCCTTCATTTGTTCCCCTGTGAAATGGTTCCAAAAAGAGAAAGAAACACTTTTGCTGCCAATACATCTGGCTTCAAATGCCCAGCCACAGCCTTAAATGCCCAAGCAGAGCCATAATCTACTAGACATAGCCATTATGTCCCTCTTTCAACTGCAATATGTCTATACATTGCCTCTAATAGACATAAACAGCCGCCAAATTCCAGGGAGTATCTCCAAACGCAAAGACAAAACCAATATATGCCTAGGCATAAACCCATATGATAAGTGCTGTTCCAGAAGTGCATAATCCTTAAACACAGGCTGACCTTGGCTAGTATACATGTCTAGGATCTCCTTATCAGACCAAATCTGCACACAAACTCCACAGATCCAACTCTGGGTGCAAAAGTGTTCACCAAGAAATGCAATCACTTCTTTCATATTTTCAAACCCTTTCCCCTTCTTATGTCACTACTGCCTAAATGCACTGGAAACAGGTGTGCTTATTCTGTTGAGAGCACGGTTAGTTTAATACCTGATTGGTGTGAAATCTACCTACCCTATTAATGCTAATAATTATTCCTTTTATTTATATGTTTATGTTTTTTGCGATTTTTATAGCGCGCAACTACCCAGGGGTGTCTCGGCGCTCAGTATACAGAACGATAGCTATGACAGAAAAATTATTGTGAAAAAAAACAGGTTTTTAATTTCTTCCTAAAGCTGATGAGCGTTGGGGCCGTTTTGATGTAAAGGGGAAGTGCGTTCCAAAGTTTGGCTGTGGAAATCGTGAAGCATCTGTCACCCCAGTTGGCCTTTTTTGTTCGTGGAACTTTAAGCAGATGAGCAAAGGAGGAACGAAGCGTTCTTGGATTTTCAAGCGGGCAGAGGGCATCTTTGAGAAACTGTGGGCCTAAGATGTTAATGGCTTTATAAGCAATGCACAAAGCCTTAAACTTTGTACGGCTCCTGACTGGGAGCCAGTGCAGTTGTTGGATATACGGGGAGATGGAAGTAAATTTAGGAATGCCTAGTAAAATTCTGGCTGATGCATTCTGAACTAGCTGTAACTTGTTAAGGACTTTTTCCTGGGCGTTCAGAAGGAGGGCGTTGCAATAGTCTGTTTTGGAAAAAACCAAAGTGCTAATTAAGGTTTTTCCAGCTGAGGTGGGAAGGTAGGGCAGAAGTTTTTTGATCTTTTTCAGGACGAAGAAGGATGAGGAGACCACGGAGTTGACATGATGAAGAAAGGTCAGTTTATTGTCAAACGTAACTCCAAGGTTACGAACCTTAGTGACAGGTTCTGGTAGAACTCCCATCTCAGTCGGCCACCATTGAGGGGACCAAGTAGGTTCCATTTTCCCGAATGTCATCACCTCTGTTTTGTCAGAATTTAATTTGAGACAGTCTGATGACATCCAGGAACTGATTGCCAGCATTCCCTCTTGGAAGTTTGCAGCAACTGATGCACCATCGTTGTGTACAGATAGTACCAATTGGGTGTCGTCGGCGTAGGTCGTGAGGGCGATGCCGTACGACCTTATCACATTCGCTAAGTCCGAAACATAAATGTTAAACAGTGTCGGACTTAGCGAGGAGCCCTGTGGTACTCCGCAGGGAAGGGTGAAGGAGGTGAAATTGCCCATTTTTACTGTATGTGAGCGGTCAGCTAGGAAGGAGTCGAGGAGGTCTTTGGCCTTATTCTGAATGCCCATTGCTGAGACACGGTCGATCAGGGTGGCATGATTGACCGTGTCGAAGGCTGCAGAAAGATCTAGTAGTATTAATACTGCCGCGCCTCCTTTGTCCAATGTCATCCTTATTTCGTCTGCCGCTTTTGTTAAAGCGGTTTCGGTTCCATGACCCTGTCTAAACCCAAATTGGGTTTCATCCAATAAGTTGTTTTTATCTATGAATGTGGAAAGTTGTATATTCATAGTTTTTTCAAAATTTTTTACTGGGAAAGGTAGACATGCGATGGGTCGGTAACTAGCTGGGAGGAGGGGATCAAGAATAGGTTTTTTGAGGAGAGGCTTAATGATAGCCTCTTTCCAAACTGAGGGATATATGCCGGAGGTAAACATAGCATTACAGATGTTTGTCAAAGAGATGGAAATGGCTTCTGGGATGAGATTGAGAATGGCAGGAGGACAAGGATCTGAGGGTGATCCAGATTTAGTGCCAGAAATTAGTCGTCGGACTTGTTCCTCCTTGGCTGCTTCGAAAACCGAGAAGACAGACACATTAGTGGGCGGCGGTTGATTAGTAACGGTAGTGGAGGGAGAATGGGTAAAGGCTGAGAAAATGGAAGTGACTTTGTCTTCAAAGAAATTGGCAATGGAGTTGCAGAGGGCTTGAGATACATCAGGGCGAGGGGCGGGGGGGTTAGAAAGTTGAGTGACCACCTGAAAGAGTTCTCTTGCAGAATTTTTGGCCTGATTGATTTGGGAGGTGTAATAAGTGTTTTTTTCTGAGATGATAAGATCTTTATATTTGGAGAGGGCGCTTTTGTATGCAATTTTGTCGGTGGGGTTGTAGTAGCGGCGCCAATGTCTTTCTGAATTTCTGCAGTGTTGTCTTTGAAGACGTAGGGATTCCATGAACCAAGGGGCAGAGGGGAGCTTTCTAGTACGATGGGAGGTTTTTAAAGGTGCTAATTTGTGACAAGCCATGTTTAGGCTGTTGAGATAGTTATTGGAGGCAAGTGACGGATCCGGTTCAGTAGTGATGATGCTGTCGGATAGCATAGAAGCAAGATGAGATGTATTGATGTTTTTCCAGTCTCCGAAGGAGATAGGGGAAGATGACACGATAGAGGATGGAAGGGATTTAAGTTTTATGGAGAAGCAGATTGCTGAGTGATCTGTCCAGATAAGAGCGATCACATCTGAGACCAAAATGTGTGGATTACTAAGACTGTTGAACATAGGTCTTGGAGGGTCTGATTTCTAACAAATGTTCAGGATAAACATTGACTGTAAATATGCTGCATTTATATTAATTCCATGCACATTTATTTTATGTGACTGCCATAACAATTTGGCATAGATTCTGCCTTCCTCAACCTGTGTTGGACACCCTTGTTCTACACCAATTTTGTTAGCCATGTAGGGTGAGCAAGTCACAAACTGAATTGGGGCTTTCTACTTTAATAATAGGTGCCACTTAACAGCATACATTTGTTATTTTAAACCTGTATGCACTTAGCTGAGACTCACATGTGTGCACCTGTACACTTTTTGCTTTTTGTGCACCTAACTCTCTGACATCTGTTTACCGTAAGCAACATATCACTCACATCACTACTATATTTGCGCTGTCTCCTTTTCATGTGTGCCCATTTCTCATACTTCCACCCTGTGAACCTAGCTTCATCTCACATTTGTGTGCCTAGATCCCTCTCACTTGTGTGTAGCTACTTGTGTCATCTGCATCTATCCAACACTACTCTCCTGTCTGCACAAAGAATCCCCTCACCTATACATGCCTAGCATTTATCACTGTAACTTACTTACTCACCCCTGTGTGCACCTAGCCTCATTTAATCTGTGTGCCTAACTTTCTCTCATCCTATGTGTAACTGCTCGTGTCTGTCTTCAGCATCCGCCTAACAACACTACTCATCTGTCTGCACATAGAATTTCCTCACCTAAACATGTCCAGCCTATACAGAGTTTTACTGCTTTCTCTGCTTTGTGTGCACCTAGCCCTTTTCACTTGTGTGCAGTGAGCCACGCCTCAACCGAGAAATAAATTGGACATAGTGAGTTTTTAAGGTCACCTAGTCTCTCTCTCACCTAGCCCCGCCTATCTCGTGTGCACTACCCCCTTCTGACATGCGTCTACCTCATGTGAACCTGTAAGTACCAATCACTCTGTGGCCATTTGCACCTAGCCTCCGTCATCAATGTGCACCTCCCTTTTTATGTGCATCTAGTCCCTTCTCAAATAAGTGCCCTTACATCTGTGGGAACAAAGCCTCTAATAACCTATTTACACCGATCACTCTATGCCCTGTGTGCCCTGATTGCTCTCGCACTCATATCCACAGCCTCCTTACCTGTTTGTCTACAGACAATTTAACCCCTTCGCCGCGGCACAAATTTTGCCGCGCCGCTGGGGGGGTTTGGGGGCACAGCGGCGCCCCCATGCTCGTGACGGAACCACTCCGTCATGAGTCACGGGCGCGCTGCGCTCATGACGGAGGGGTTCCGTCACGACTCCGCCCACTGCGCTAATCGCCCGCACAGGCGGGGAATTAGCGCCGCGTGGGCGGAGCGGCCGCCAACGGCCGCAGCATGACGGAACCACTCCGTCATGAGCACACGGCGCCCGTGGCTCATGACGGAGTGGTTCCGTCATGAGCAGGGAAGGGGTTAAACCCAACCTGCGCTACTGTACATTGAGCAAAAGGATTCATTTCGACCACGTGTAAATTAGCAGATGTGATTTATATGTGTGCAAAATGCAATGCGTGCACACACATTTTGCTCCTGTGCACACAATCAGACCCCTGCATAAAATTACACTCATATGCCTTACCATGGATGTGGGAGTTGCAGAATCTCGTGCACACAGAGAGAGGCACAGGAATGTGTGCCTAATGCACCTCTGGTTCCCCTGTGACAGTTCTGGCCTGGTTGATACTAGGCCTGGGCTGTATATTTCGTTCCGCTCGCGGAATTTGCGATATTTTGTTATTTCCGCGTTCCGTGGAGAGCGCAAAAATGTCAAAACTTTCGCAACCTGCCACGAAACGGAAGTATTTTTCTTGTTCGCACTTTAAAAATGCATTCTCGCGCGCACGGTCGCGACTTACCGGGTCTCTGCGTTCGCCAATGAGTTTTCCTGTCCGTTCGCGTGCGCCACAAGATGTTGGATTGTTGGTAGCCGGTCGTGCTATCCCACGAGAGTTTGCAATCACGAAAAAACGTCATTGCGATCGCGAACAGGAAATAAGCATCGCGAGCAAGAAGGCCGCGCCCATTACTGACCGCATGGGCAAGTTAGAGATATATTTCCCCGTGAGCACGCAAAAACACACATCGCGAATGGGCGGGAAAAACAATCTCTGCATCTTCGCAAAAGTTTCGCATGCTCGCGGAGATTTTGCGCAATTTCGCAGTAATTTGCGAAAGTCACTTTCGCAAATTCCGCCCACCCTTAGTTGATACATGCGAAGAAGTAAAGGAGGCAGAGTATGCCCACCCCTAGCATAGAGGTCGAGACGTGAATCTAAGCATTGGTAAGAACCGGCCCTTTACGACCGCTAGCTGTCAGTTCCCTTCCTATGGGCTAAATGGCTTTATCAGAATCGGCAGGCTGCGTCGCTATGATCATGAGGCTCATTTCTGTGAATATATTGAAGATCTGTCAAATTAGTTTGTAGTTTTAACTTCCAACCAGTTCTGAAAAATACCAACTGTTGCATTTCACAGTGCTCAAACATGCATTCATATCTTCCTAAATATGTCAACATCTCATGTGAAGAACCAGAAAACTGCAGAAATAAGAGACGGGCACATTGATAGTTTCTGGAAAACTTGGAGCCATAGAAATTGGAAATATTGAAATGTCCTTTGTTTGGCACAAGATGCTCATCAAGTCCCGTTTTTATTTTTGCAGTTTGATACTTGTGTCTTTTATCACCCTTAATATATTTACATTTTGACCCTCCACCCAAAGATCAAAGGCTACCACATGTATCAAAACCAAAAAACAAAACTTCTTTTTTCAGCATTTAAGAAAACTTCATTTTTTAAGGAGATTTAAAAGGGCCTAAGTTTATCATGCACTAGCATAAACTAACGTGTATTTATAAAGCACACGTTCACCCGTAGGTGTCTTGGCGCTTAATAATAGATATTTATTATCCAACGGTACTAATTTTATCAATCTCAGATGGATGAAGGGCTGAGTGTACCCGCCAGGATTTGAACCTGCAACCATGAGGTCCAGCAAAGGCTCCTACAGGGGATGTATTAGTCCACTGAACCACTGAGCCACCAGATCCAGCTTAAAACTAAGGGCCAGATGTACCATTGTTCAGTTTGGCGAGTCGCAAATTGCACAGAATTGCGACTCGCAATTTGCGACTCGCTAAACATAATATACAACAGTGTCTCAGACACTGTTTGTGATTCCCAATCGGGTCGCAAATTGCATGCCTCATCAATATTAATGAGGCAAGAGCAATTTGCGACCCCATTGGGAATGGCTAGCACTCCCAGGGATGGTGGCCTGCTGGGGTCAGCAGACCACCATGTCTGTGACTGCTTTTTCAATAAAGCAGTTTTTTTTTTAAATGCAGCCCGTTTTCCTTAAAGGAAAACAGGATGCATTTAAAAAAGAAAAATGAAACTTTTCAGTTTCATTTTGTAAGGGCTGGCAGTGGTCCCTGGGACCACTGCCTGCTCTTAAAAAATATTTTCGCACCCATTCACAAAGGGGTCCATTTTCGAGTGGTTTACCTGGTGGTCTACTTGAAGTAGGTGGTAAACTGAGAGTGTTTTGCGACCGCAAATGCGGTTGCAAAACAATAGTACATTGGCCTTAGAGTCGCTATTAGGAAGGGACGCCCTAGGCACGCCCCTTCCTTATAGCGAGTCGCAAACGCTATTTAGCGAGTCAGTGACTCGCAAAATAGCATTTGTACATACCACCACTGTTTTTTGCGGTCGTATACAGGTTGATTTTACTTTTGCGACTGCAAAATACGGTCATACATCTGGGTCTAAAACTCTTCCAGACTGATGGTAGCAGCTTGCAACAGGCTGACTGTGGTGCTTAAGTAAACAAATGAATTTAGGTCATCTCCACACAAAGTGGCAAATGCACGTTTCAGCCAAAGATACCAAGGGCCAGATGTACGAAATTCATATTTAGCATTTCCTAAATACCGAATATACAGGAATCGCTATTTAGGAAATGATATGTACAAAATTTGCGATTCCCTAATAGAGATTCCTACAGAGTAGGAATCGTTATTCAGTCAATCAATCAAACATTTGTAGAGCGCACTACTCACCCGTGAGGGTCTCAAAGCGCTAAGGGGGTGTGGAGGGGCTGCTGCTACTGCTCGAACCGCCAGGTCTTGAGAAGTCTCCTGAAGGTCAGCAGGTCCTGGGCCTGTCGCATGTGGATGAGGAGGGTGTTCCATGTTTTGGCGGCGAGGTGGGAAAATGATCTGCCGCCGGTGGTCGTTCGGTGGATGCGTGGAACGGTGGTGAGGGTGAGGTCAGCGGAGCAAAGCTGGCGGTTCGGAGTGTAGAAGGTGTTGAGGTATGTTGGTCCGGCATTGTGGAGTGCTTTGTGAGCATGGGTGAGGAGCTTGAAGGTGATCCTCTTGTTGATGGGGAGCCAGTGCAGGTCTCTCAGGTGAGCAGTGATGTGGCTGTGGCGGGGGATGTCGAGGATGAGGCGTGCGCAGGCGTTGTGTATGTGTTGAAGTCTTTTCTGGAGTTTGGCCGTGGTTCCGGTGTAGAGGGTGTTGCCGCAGTCCAGCCTGCTGCTGACGAGGGCCTGGGTGACCGTCCTTCTGGTTCTGCTGGGGATCCATCTGTAGATCTTGCGAAGCATGCAGAGGGTGTTGAAGCAGGAGGAGGAGACGGCGTTGACTTGCTGGGTCATTGATAGTGATGAGTCCAGGATGAACCCCAGGTTGCATGGGTGCTTGGTGGGTGTCAGCGCAGCTCCCAGCGTGGCTGGCCACCAGGAGTCGTCCCAGGCAAAGGGGGTGGAGCCGAGTATGAGGACCTTCGTCTTGTCCAAGTTCAGTTTCAGGTAACTGTTCTTCATCCATTCGGCAACAGACTTCATTCCTTCGTGGAGGTTGGTTTTGGCAGTGGTGGGGTCCTTGGTGATGGAGAGGATCAGGTGGGTGTTGTTGGCATATGAGACGATGTTGAGGTCATGGGATAGGACGATTTTGGCAAACGGTGCCTTGTAGACGTTAAAAAGGGTCGGGCTGAGGGATGATCCTTGGGGTACGCCTCAGGTGATCTTGGTGGCTTCAGATCGGAATGCAGAGAGGCGGACTCTCTGGGTTCTGCCGGTGAGGAAGGAGGTGATCCAGTCCAGGGCTTTGTCGCGGATCCCTGCGTTGTGGAGGCGTGTGGGTAGGGTGTGGTGGCAGACGGTGTCGAAGGCGTCTGAGAGGTCCAGAGGATGAGGGCCGCGGTTTTGCCGTTCTCCAGCAGGGTCCTGATGTCGTCGTTTGCGGCGATGAGGACGGTTTTAGTGCTGTGGTTGCTGCGGAATCTGGATTGGGACAAGTCCAGGTTGTTGTTCTCCTCGATGAAGGAGGTCAGTTGCCTGTTGACAATCTTCTCGATGACTTTCCCCGGGAACAGGAGCAGGGAGATGGGCCGGAAGTTCTTGAGGTCCTTTGGGTCTGCCTTGAGTTTATTGAGTAGGGCGTTGATCTCGGCAGGTTTCCAGCTCTCCGGGAATGTGGCGGTCTTGAAGGAGCTGTTGAGGATCTTCCGGAGTTGGGGTGCGATGATGGAGCTCGCTTTTTTGAAGATGTGGTGTGGGCAGGGGTTGGCCATTGAGCCGGAGTGGATGGTGTTCATGATTTTGATGGTGTTTTCGTCTTTGATTTGGTTCCAGGAGAGCAGAATATCGGTGTGGCTGGGGGGCGGTGAGTCTGAGGTGTCGGCGGCTGTCAGGGGGGTCTGGGTGTTGAAGCTGTCGTGAATGTCTGCGATCTTGCGGTGGAAGAAGGTGACTAGAGAATCGCAGAGGTCTTGTGACGATGGGATGTCGTTAGAGCTGGAGCTGGGGTTGACGAGTTCCTTCACGATGTTGAAGAGCTCTTTGCTGTTGTGCGCCTTGTTGTTGATGCGTTCCTTGAAGGAGCTCCTTTTGGCGGTTCGAATGAGTTGGTGGTGCCTGCGGCTGGCGTTCTTGAGGGCTGCATGGTTGTCCGGTGTCTGTTAGTGGCGCCACTTCTTCTCGAGTCTTCTGCAAGTCTGCGTGGATGCCTGGAGGTCGGTGGTGAACCAGGTGGCCCTTCTGTAGGTGCGTCTGTTTGAGGGTTTCTTGATCGCGACGAGAGTGTTGGTGCAGTCTTCAATCCATTGCCTGAGGTTGTGGGCGGCTGTGTCGGTGTTGGTGGGGTCGGCTGGTGGGTCTCGGGCGAGGGTGGTGATTAGCTGGTCTTCGGAGACCTTGTTTCAGCTATGGTGGGGAATTCGTTGCGGGTGGTTGTGTGTGGTGTGTTTCTCGAAGGAGAAGTGGATGCAGCGGTTGTCTGTCCAGTGGAGTTTGGTGGTGTGGCTGAAGGTGAAGTGGTAGCTGGTGGAAAAGATGGGGACAGGCGTGTGTCCAGCGGAGTGGGTGGGTGTCGTGACGAGCTGTTTGAGACCGAGGTTGTAGAGGTTGTCGAGCAGGGTGGTGAAGTTGCTGTCATTGGCGTTCTTGAGGTGGAAGTTCAGGTCTCCGAGGAGGATGCAGTCTGAGGATGTGAGGACGTGCGTGCTGATGACGTCGGTGATGGAGTTGCTGAACTGTGGCAGGGGTCCGGGGGGTCTGTAGACCAGGGTTCCTCTAAGGGTGGTGTTGGGCTCGATGTGGATCTGGAAGCGCAGGTGTTCGGCAGCGCTGAGGGTGTTTTTGGTGCTGGTCGAAATTCTGAGGGTATTCCTCTGGACGATGGAGATTTCTCCTCCTGGTTTGTTGGTGCGGTCCCTGCGGGTGATCTTGTAGCCATCCAGGATGGCTATGGCAATGTCGGGAGCCGAGGAGGGGTTCATCCAGGTCTCCGTCAGGAAGGCGACGTCTGGGGAGGATGAGTCGAATAGGTCCCAGAGTTAGATGGCGTGCTTGAAGCGGTATACGGTCGTTTGAATTGAGTACAGCGTTATCCCTACTGCTGAACTTGCGTCTACATTAATTGAGAAACGCTTCGGTCAAACTGAAAAATACCGAATATACCTGCCAGTATTCGAAAATACAGATTAAATTAAATGCAGGAATTACCGCTCTAAGAGATGTCAATCTCTAGGAAGCAACATTGGGAAGTCATGAGCCACTCGGATTGAAACATTGGAGTAGAGATTAAGAGATACCTATCTACCGTCAAGACACATTGGATCCTTCATGGATACAAGTGCACAACTAATGTCCCCAGAAAATACAGTCCTGAAGAGACCCGGTATCTAGAGTGGGTCGAAACGTCGTCGGCAACACATATAAAGAGACAGTTTCTTTATTAACACTCACAAACGAAATCGAGTCTGTCCTTGTATAATTTCCAATAACCTTTTTTTCTGTTTTTCACCTTCGTCTTATACGAGTATTTATGTTAGGTTATGGTGTTTCACATGGGGTCACATGTCACTGTAAATATGAATTGTATATATGTGTAATGTGTATAAATGTACCTAATAAGTTTATGATATTAATGACCTTACAATAAAATTATACCTGCCTCGGCTGAGGTGAGGTTGATTATATATAACAAAAAGGGAATAGCCTTCTTTTGGGTTGGGCTTACTATTGAGAACGATGTATAATTGATTTGATATGACTTTTGTAAAGAAAAGGCATATGAGGTTGTGATTAATTCAGAGTGACATCAATTGAGTCACACAGTATTGACTATTGTTCATAAATGAGTTCCTTGTGAATTCTGTTTTGTACTCTGTGCTTGTGGACTGAGCGGGTGTTGAGTAGTATGCATCTGAGATGGTTGCGACCTGCCCTAGTGCACATGTAAGTGCTGCTTCATATCACATTAAAAAAAGCATTTTAAATGCATTTTTTTGATTTGCATATGGTTGCCATCGACGTTTGAGTTAAGGGTAATTGCATTTCCTAAATGTCTATTTGACATTTAAGAAATGCTTTGTACGTGAGCTGCTTAGGAAATCACAAATAGGTAATCTCTATTTGCCATTCTCTAATTTGCAATTTCCATCATGTGGAAATCGCAAATTGCGACTGCGATTTGACCTTTGTACATAGTAAAAGGCCGTTTAGCATTTCTTAACGGGCGGAAATAGCAATTTGAACCATTAAGAAATGCTAAATGGCTTTGTGCATCTGGCCCCAAATCACTCACATACTATATTTGGGAGTTTTTACTCCGAATTCTAAAAATAACATTGAACAAAATTAGAGGTGGACGAGCCACTGAAAGCTCGAGCCTTAAGCCTGACTCTGGCACAGCTCGAGGTCCTGTAGGAACCTTGAGCCCATAACGAGCCAAACTTTCTTGCAGCTTCTGCCTCCCTCCCTCTACCCAAGATATGATGTTGCGGCTAGAGCTGCCGGGTATAGAACTCTGGAACCAGGTTTAAGTCACTGCATTGGCTCAATAGCATGTGATTCTGGGCAAATCACTTAATCTCCCTGTAACTAAAAACAATGCATGTGACCTAGTATAATGTAACTGGTGCTCATGTAAAGTGCTCCAATAACTTTGGGTTGAGTTTGCGCTATATTTTAAAAACTACAGAAGAGGTAAAAACAAAGTCTTAACCTAAAGAAAGACAAATAAATGCCCTTTTACTGGCTGATGCGTACAGAATGAAACCAGAAAACTTAGATAAATTATGGCATCTACACTTAAATTGTGTGAACTTAGAAAAATATCTTATTTCACCAAAACTCTTTTTTCTTCTTGATCATGTATGAAAGCACTTTTTAACATGGGAGTTAAGACTACCAGTTGAATAAAACTATCACTTCTAATAAGTACTTCTCAGTGCAGTGCTATAATGTGCCCTATATAAGCTGAAGCTTCCACGTGTTAAATAAACACATGTTTTGAACTCTGAAGTGACTTTATCATATTTTATGTGATTTGTTGTATGAGTTACACAACACATGTTTTCAGGGCTTAACTTGTGTATAGGTTCCAAGATCCGAGCCAGACCGTTGACTTTTCTCGCTGGTTCGGCTCTCCCTGCGAATTTGTTGTCTTGCCCACCTCTAAACCAGATGCAGGTGCCAAGCATGCTGTAAGAATGCAGCCTCACTGGAATTTAAGCTTTTTATTGGCACAAACAACATCACCACTTGATAATAGCAGCAAGCCCTAACTCCATTAATCACGGCAGAAACTTCAGCATCATCCTTGTCAACAAGCTACCGACGAGCAAACAAGTCAACGCCGTGATGGCATCTTTCTGCCACATCACCAGAATGCTTCACAAAATCTTAAAATGGCTCCCCATGCACACCATACACATGGCTAACCAGACCCTCATCAGCAGACTCGACTACGGCAACGTAGTATATGTCGGCATCTCCAGCCAACTCACGCAATGACCTCAAACCATCCAGAACACTGCCGCCAGACTGATCCTAGCATCCCTAGAAGCAAACACATCATGCCCTACTTAGTGGAACTGCTCTGACTACCCATCCAGAAACACTGCATATTCAAGCTTCTCATCCATGCCTCCAAAGCTCTCCACAATGCAGGACCAGTCTACCTCAACAACCGACTCCAACTCTACCAACCCTCCAGACAGCTGCGCTATGCTTCTCTCTTCCTCACATGAATTCCCTGCATCAGCAGAAGCAAGACAGGAGGCCGCGCTTTCTCCTTCATCGCAGCCAAAAGCTGGAAAAAACTCCCCTTACATATCAGGACCACCACTCCACTCCTCAACTAAGACCTGGTTGTTCAACTAGGAACACCTCCAGACCTATGCTGCTGCCTGGATATCCTCACAGGTGATAAGCTGCGCCACACAAATCAACATAACCTAACACAAAATGACATAACAAACTTCACCCTGCATCACAGCCACTATCAGCCACCCAGCTTGGGAAATTACTACAAGTTGTTCAGATGCCACAGCGCATGCGCTGCGAAGGTAGCTGACTTCAAATGAAAACAGTGGCAGCATCGGAATTTTCAACAGGGTGCTTTGCTGTTTCAGAAGTCAATTAGCAAGATGCAACCATGTGGGACACCCAAACTAACATCCGGGGCCTCTAGTCTCCTGTGGATTTGCCTCAGCCAGCCTCGATGAAGCATGGGGTCGCAAGCAACAAGCCAGGGATCCTAAACTGAAGACCAGAGGTCGCAGTTGCGACCCCTGGAAACCCCGAAATAACGTCTGTGGGATGGAAATCTCAAATCCTGCACAGAGGGCTCCAGCTGCGCCTAAAAATGTCTATGAAAGCATTGCATAACCTCAAGCTCGGATGCATAATGCCTGGTTAAATTATACACGTTCTGCTGAAATGCCCTCTTCTTTACGGGAGAGGAAACCACGTGTGTAGTTTTATGACAGATTGCGCGAAGTTATCCTTAGAAAATTCTCTTCGTCCTGAAATGCTTTACTGTGCCACCTGGCACTGCACGAGCTGCCGAATTTGCAGAATCTCGTGCACACAGAGAGAGGCACGGGAATGTGTGCCTAATGCACCTCTGGTTTCCCTGTGACAGTTCTGGCCTGGTTGATACTAGGCCTGGGCGGTATATTTCGTTCCGCTCGCGGAATTTGCGATATTTTGTTATTTCCGCGTTCCGCGGAGAGCGCAAAAATGTCAAAACTTTCGCAACCTGCCACGAAATGGAAGTATTTTTCTTGTTCGCACTTTAAAAATGCATTCTCGCGCGGTCGCGACTTACCGGGTCCCTGCGTTCGCCGATGAGTTTTCCTGTCCGTTCGCGTGCGCCACAAGATGTTGGATTGTTGGTAGCCGGTCGTGCTATCCCACGAGAGTTTGCAATCGCGAAAAAACGTCATTGCGATCGCGAACAGGAAATAAGCATCGCGAGCAAGAAGGCTGCGCCCATTAGCGTCCGCATGGGCAAGTTGGAGATATATTTCCCCGTGAGCACGCAAAAACACACATCGCGAATGGGCGGGAAAAACAATCTCTGCATCTTCGCAAAAGTTTTGCATGCTCGCGGAGATTTTGCGCAATTTCGCAGTAATTTGCGAAAGTCACTTTCGAAAATTCCGCCCACCCTTAGTTGATACATGCGAAGAAGTAAAGGAGGCAGAGTATGCCCACCCCTAGCATAGAGGTCGAGACGTGAATCTAAGCATTGGCAATAACCGGCCCTTTACGACCGCTAGCTGTCAGTTCCCTTCCTATGGGCGACATGGCTTTATCAGAATCGGCAGGCTGCGTCGCTATGATCATGAGGCTCATTTCTGTGAATATATTGAAGATCTGTCAAATTAGTTTGTAGTTTTAACTTCCAACCAGTTCTGAAAAATACCAACTGTTGCATTTCACAGTGCTCAAACATGCATTCATATCTTCCTAAATATGTCAACATCTCATGTGAAGAACCAGAAAACTGCAGAAATAAGAGACGGGCACATTGATAGTTTCTGGAAAACTTGGAGCCATAGAAATTGGAAATATTGAAATGTCCTTTGTTTGGCACAAGATGCTCATCAAGTCCCGTTTTTATTTTTGCAGTTTGATACTTGTGTCTTTTATCACCCTTAATATATTTACATTTTGACCCTCCACCCAAAGATCAAAGGCTACCACATGTATCAAAACCAAAAAACAAAACTTCTTTTTTCAGCATTTAAGAAAACTTCACTTTTTAAGGAGATTTAAAAGGGCCTAAGTTTATCATGCACTAGCATAAACTAACGTGTATTTATAAAGCACACGTTCACCCGTAGGTGTCTTGGCGCTTAATAATAGATATTTATTATCCAACGGTACTAATTTTATCAATCTCAGATGGATGAAGGGCTGAGTGTACCCGCCAGGATTTGAACCTGCAACCATGAGGTCCAGCAAAGGCTCCTACAGGGGATGTATTAGTCCACTGAACCACTGAGCCACCAGATCCAGCTTAAAACTAAGGGCCAGATGTACCATTGTTCAGTTTGGCGAGTCG
Organism: Triturus cristatus; assembly: GCF_964204655.1. Classification (NCBI taxonomy): domain Eukaryota; kingdom Metazoa; phylum Chordata; class Amphibia; order Caudata; family Salamandridae; genus Triturus; species Triturus cristatus. The sequence continues at coordinate 630,801,410 of NC_140595.1, read as the reverse complement.
CAAATTGCACAGAATTGCGACTCGCAATTTGCGACTCGCTAAACATAATATACAACAGTGTCTCAGACACTGTTTGTGATTCCCAATCGGGTCGCAAATTGCATGCCTCATCAATATTAATGAGGCAAGAGCAATTTGCGACCCCATTGGGAATGGCTAGCACTCCCAGGGATGGTGGCCTGCTGGGGTCAGCAGACCACCATGTCTGTGACTGCTTTTTCAATAAAGCAGTTTTTTTTTTAAATGCAGCCCGTTTTCCTTAAAGGAAAACAGGATGCATTTAAAAAAGAAAAATGAAACTTTTCAGTTTCATTTTGTAAGGGCAGGCAGTGGTCCCTGGGACCACTGCCTGCTCTTAAAAAATATTTTCGCACCCATTCACAAAGGGGACCATTTTCGAGTGGTTTACCTGGTGGTCTACTTGAAGTAGGTGGTAAACTGAGAGTGTTTTGCGACCGCAAATGCGGTTGCAAAACAATAGTACATTGGCCTTAGAGTCGCTATTAGGAAGGGACGCCCTAGGCACGCCCCTTCCTTATAGCGAGTCGCAAACGCTATTTAGCGAGTCAGTGACTCGCAAAATAGCATTTGTACATACCACCACTGTTTTTTGCGGTCGTATACAGGTTGATTTTACTTTTGCGACTGCAAAATACGGTCATACATCTGGGTCTAAAACTCTTCCAGACTGATGGTAGCAGCTTGCAACAGGCTGACTGTGGTGCTTAAGTAAACAAATGAATTTAGGTCATCTCCACACAAAGTGGCAAATGCACGTTTCAGCCAAAGATACCAAGGGCCAGATGTACGAAATTCATATTTAGCATTTCCTAAATACCGAATATACAGGAATCGCTATTTAGGAAATGATATGTACAAAATTTGCGATTCCCTAATAGAGATTCCTACAGAGTAGGAATCGTTATTCAGTCAATCAATCAAACATTTGTAGAGCGCACTACTCACCCGTGAGGGTCTCAAAGCGCTAAGGGGGTGTGGAGGGGCTGCTGCTACTGCTCGAACCGCCAGGTCTTGAGAAGTCTCCTGAAGGTCAGCAGGTCCTGGGCCTGTCGCATGTGGATGAGGAGGGTGTTCCATGTTTTGGCGGCGAGGTGGGAGAATGATCTGCCACCGGTGGTCGTTCGGTGGATGCGTGGAACGGTGGTGAGGGTGAGGTCAGCGGAGCAAAGCTGGCGGTTCGGAGTGTAGAAGGTGTTGAGGTATGTTGGTCCGGCATTGTGGAGTGCTTTGTGAGCATGGGTGAGGAGCTTGAAGGTGATCCTCTTGTTGATGGGGAGCCAGTGCAGGTCTCTCAGGTGAGCAGTGATGTGGCTGTGGCGGGGGATGTCGAGGATGAGGCGTGCGCAGGCGTTGTGTATGTGTTGAAGTCTTTTCTGGAGTTTGGCCTTGGTTCCGGTGTAGAGGGTGTTGCCGCAGTCCAGCCTGCTGCTGACGAGGGCCTGGGTGACCGTCCTTCTGGTTCTGCTGGGGATCCATCTGTAGATCTTGCGAAGCATGCAGAGGGTGTTGAAGCAGGAGGAGGAGACGGCGTTGACTTGCTGGGTCATTGATAGTGATGAGTCCAGGATGAACCCCAGGTTGCATGGGTGCTTGGTGGGTGTCAGCGCAGCTCCCAGCGTGGCTGGCCACCAGGAGTCGTCCCAGGCAAAGGGGGTGGAGCCGAGTATGAGGACCTTCGTCTTGTCCAAGTTCAGTTTCAGGTAACTGTTCTTCATCCATTCGGCAACAGACTTCATTCCTTCGTGGAGGTTGGTTTTGGCAGTGGTGGGGTCCTTGGTGATGGAGAGGATCAGGTGGGTGTTGTTGGCATATGAGACGATGTTGAGGTCATGGGATAGGACGATTTTGGCAAACGGTGCCTTGTAGACGTTAAAAAGGGTCGGGCTGAGGGATGATCCTTGGGGTACGCCTCAGGTGATCTTGGTGGCTTCAGATCGGAATGCAGAGAGGCGGACTCTCTGGGTTCTGCCGGTGAGGAAGGAGGTGATCCAGTCCAGGGCTTTGTCGCGGATCCCTGCGTTGTGGAGGCGTGTGGGTAGGGTGTGGTGGCAGACGGTGTCGAAGGCGTCTGAGAGGTCCAGAGGATGAGGGCCGCGGTTTTGCCGTTCTCCAGCAGGGTCCTGATGTCGTCGTTTGCGGCGATGAGGACGGTTTTAGTGCTGTGGTTGCTGCGGAATCTGGATTGGGACAAGTCCAGGTTGTTGTTCTCCTCGATGAAGGAGGTCAGTTGCCTGTTGACAATCTTCTCGATGACTTTCCCCGGGAACAGGAGCAGGGAGATGGGCCGGAAGTTCTTGAGGTCCTTTGGGTCTGCCTTGAGTTTATTGAGTAGGGCGTTGATCTCGGCAGGTTTCCAGCTCTCCGGGAATGTGGCGGTCTTGAAGGAGCTGTTGAGGATCTTCCGGAGTTGGGGTGCGATGATGGAGCTCGCTTTTTTGAAGATGTGGTGTGGGCAGGGGTTGGCCATTGAGCCGGAGTGGATGGTGTTCATGATTTTGATGGTGTTTTCGTCTTTGATGTGGTTCCAGGAGAGCAGAATATCGGTGTGGCTGGGGGGCGGTGAGTCTGAGGTGTCGGCGGCTGTCAGGGGGGTCTGGGTGTTGAAGCTGTCGTGAATGTCTGCGATCTTGCGGTGGAAGAAGGTGACTAGAGAATCGCAGAGGTCTTGTGACGATGGGATGTCGTTAGAGCTGGAGCTGGGGTTGACGAGTTCCTTCACGATGTTGAAGAGCTCTTTGCTGTTGTGCGCCTTGTTGTTGATGCGTTCCTTGAAGGAGCTCCTTTTGGCGGTTCGAATGAGTTGGTGGTGCCTGCGGCTGGCGTTCTTGAGGGCTGCATGGTTGTCCGGTGTCTGTTAGTGGCGCCACTTCTTCTCGAGTCTTCTGCAAGTCTGCGTGGATGCCTGGAGGTCGGTGGTGAACCAGGTGGCCCTTCTGTAGGTGCGTCTGTTTGAGGGTTTCTTGATCGCGACGAGAGTGTTGGTGCAGTCTTCAATCCATTGCCTGAGGTTGTGGGCGGCTGTGTCGGTGTTGGTGGGGTCGGCTGGTGGGTCTCGGGCGAGGGTGGTGATTAGCTGGTCTTCGGAGACCTTGTTTCAGCTATGGTGGGGAATTCGTTGCGGGTGGTTGTGTGTGGTGTGTTTCTCGAAGGAGAAGTGGATGCAGCGGTTGTCTGTCCAGTGGAGTTTGGTGGTGTGGCTGAAGGTGAAGTGGTAGCTGGTGGAAAAGATGGGGACAGGCGTGTGTCCAGCGGAGTGGGTGGGTGTCGTGACGAGCTGTTTGAGACCGAGGTTGTAGAGGTTGTCGAGCAGGGTGGTGAAGTTGCTGTCATTGGCGTTCTTGAGGTGGAAGTTCAGGTCTCCGAGGAGGATGCAGTCTGAGGATGTGAGGACGTGCGTGCTGATGACGTCGGTGATGGAGTTGCTGAACTGTGGCAGGGGTCCGGGGGGTCTGTAGACCAGGGTTCCTCTAAGGGTGGTGTTGGGCTCGATGTGGATCTGGAAGCGCAGGTGTTCGGCAGCGCTGAGGGTGTTTTTGGTGCTGGTCGAAATTCTGAGGGTATTCCTCTGGACGATGGAGATTTCTCCTCCTGGTTTGTTGGTGCGGTCCCTGCGGGTGATCTTGTAGCCATCCAGGATGGCTATGGCAATGTCGGGAGCCGAGGAGGGGTTCATCCAGGTCTCCGTCAGGAAGGCGACGTCTGGGGAGGATGAGTCGAATAGGTCCCAGAGTTAGATGGCGTGCTTGAAGCGGTATCCGGTCGTTTGAATTGAGTACAGCGTTATCCCTACTGCTGAACTTGCGTCTACATTAATTGAGAAACGCTTCGGTCAAACTGAAAAATACCGAATATACCTGCCAGTATTCGAAAATACAGATTAAATTAAATGCAGGAATTACCGCTCTAAGAGATGTCAATCTCTAGGAAGCAACATTGGGAAGTCATGAGCCACTCGGATTGAAACATTGGAGTAGAGATTAAGAGATACCTATCTACCGTCAAGACACATTGGATCCTTCATGGATACAAGTGCACAACTAATGTCCCCAGAAAATACAGTCCTGAAGAGACCCGGTATCTAGAGTGGGTCGAAACGTCGTCGGCAACACATATAAAGAGACAGTTTCTTTATTAACACTCACAAACGAAATCGAGTCTGTCCTTGTATAATTTCCAATAACCTTTTTTTCTGTTTTTCACCTTCGTCTTATACGAGTATTTATGTTAGGTTATGGTGTTTCACATGGGGTCACATGTCACTGTAAATATGAATTGTATATATGTGTAATGTGTATAAATGTACCTAATAAGTTTATGATATTAATGACCTTACAATAAAATTATACCTGCCTCGGCTGAGGTGAGGTTGATTATATATAACAAAAAGGGAATAGCCTTCTTTTGGGTTGGGCTTACTATTGAGAACGATGTATAATTGATTTGATATGACTTTTGTAAAGAAAAGGCATATGAGGTTGTGATTAATTCAGAGTGACATCAATTGAGTCACACAGTATTGACTATTGTTCATAAATGAGTTCCTTGTGAATTCTGTTTTGTACTCTGTGCTTGTGGACTGAGCGGGTGTTGAGTAGTATGCATCTGAGATGGTTGCGACCTGCCCTAGTGCACATGTAAGTGCTGCTTCATATCACATTAAAAAAAGCATTTTAAATGCATTTTTTTGATTTGCATATGGTTGCCATCGACGTTTGAGTTAAGGGTAATTGCATTTCCTAAATGTCTATTTGACATTTAAGAAATGCTTTGTACGTGAGCTGCTTAGGAAATCACAAATAGGTAATCTCTATTTGCCATTCTCTAATTTGCAATTTCCATCATGTGGAAATCGCAAATTGCGACTGCGATTTGACCTTTGTACATAGTAAAAGGCCGTTTAGCATTTCTTAACGGGCGGAAATAGCAATTTGAACCATTAAGAAATGCTAAATGGCTTTGTGCATCTGGCCCCAAATCACTCACATACTATATTTGGGAGTTTTTACTCCGAATTCTAAAAATAACATTGAACAAAATTAGAGGTGGACGAGCCACTGAAAGCTCGAGCCTTAAGCCTGACTCTGGCACAGCTCAAGGTCCTGTAGGAACCTTGAGCCCATAACGAGCCAAACTTTCTTGCAGCTTCTGCCTCCCTCCCTCTACCCAAGATATGATGTTGCGGCTAGAGCTGCCGGGTATAGAACTCTGGAACCAGGTTTAAGTCACTGCATTGGCTCAATAGCATGTGATTCTGGGCAAATCACTTAATCTCCCTGTAACTAAAAACAATGCATGTGACCTAGTATAATGTAACTGGTGCTCATGTAAAGTGCTCCAATAACTTTGGGTTGAGTTTGCGCTATATTTTAAAAACTACAGAAGAGGTAAAAACAAAGTCTTAACCTAAAGAAAGACAAATAAATGCCCTTTTACTGGCTGATGCGTACAGAATGAAACCAGAAAACTTAGATAAATTATGGCATCTACACTTAAATTGTGTGAACTTAGAAAAATATCTTATTTCACCAAAACTCTTTTTTCTTCTTGATCATGTATGAAAGCACTTTTTAACATGGGAGTTAAGACTACCAGTTGAATAAAACTATCACTTCTAATAAGTACTTCTCAGTGCAGTGCTATAATGTGCCCTATATAAGCTGAAGCTTCCACGTGTTAAATAAACACATGTTTTGAACTCTGAAGTGACTTTATCATATTTTATGTGATTTGTTGTATGAGTTACACAACACATGTTTTCAGGGCTTAACTTGTGTATAGGTTCCAAGATCCGAGCCAGACCGTTGACTTTTCTCGCTGGTTCGGCTCTCCCTGCGAATTTGTTGTCTTGCCCACCTCTAAACCAGATGCAGGTGCCAAGCATGCTGTAAGAATGCAGCCTCACTGGAATTTAAGCTTTTTATTGGCACAAACAACATCACCACTTGATAATAGCAGCAAGCCCTAACTCCATTAATCACGGCAGAAACTTCAGCATCATCCTTGTCAACAAGCTACCGACGAGCAAACAAGTCAACGCCGTGATGGCATCTTTCTGCCACATCACCAGAATGCTTCACAAAATCTTAAAATGGCTCCCCATGCACACCATACACATGGCCAACCAGACCCTCATCAGCAGACTCGACTACGGCAACGTAGTATATGTCGGCATCTCCAGCCAACTCACGCAATGACCTCAAACCATCCAGAACACTGCCGCCAGACTGATCCTAGCATCCCTAGAAGCAAACACATCATGCCCTACTTAGTGGAACTGCTCTGACTACCCATCCAGAAACACTGCATATTCAAGCTTCTCATCCATGCCTCCAAAGCTCTCCACAATGCAGGACCAGTCTACCTCAACAACCGACTCCAACTCTACCAACCCTCCAGACAGCTGCGCTATGCTTCTCTCTTCCTCACATGAATTCCCTGCATCAGCAGAAGCAAGACAGGAGGCCGCGCTTTCTCCTTCATCGCAGCCAAAAGCTGGAAAAAACTCCCCTTACATATCAGGACCACCGCTCCACTCCTCAACTAAGACCTGGTTGTTCAACTAGGAACACCTCCAGACCTATGCTGCTGCCTGGATATCCTCACAGGTGATAAGCTGTGCCACACAAATCAACATAACCTAACACAAAATGACATAACAAACTTCACCCTGCATCACAGCCACTATCAGCCACCCAGCTTGGGAAATTACTACAAGTTGTTCAGATGCCACAGCGCATGCGCTGCGAAGGCAGCTGACTTCAAATGAAAACAGTGGCAGCATCGGAATTTTCAACAGGGTGCTTTGCTGTTTCAGAAGTCAATTAGCAAGATGCAACCATGTGGGACACCCAAACTAACATCCGGGGCCTCTAGTCTCCTGTGGATTTGCCTCAGCCAGCCTCGATGAAGCATGGGGTCGCAAGCAACAAGCCAGGGATCCTAAACTGAAGACCAGAGGTCGCAGTTGCGACCCCTGGAAACCCCGAAATAACGTCTGTGGGATGGAAATCTCAAATCCTGCACAGAGGGCTCCAGCTGCGCCTAAAAATGTCTATGAAAGCATTGCATAACCTCAAGCTCGGATGCATAATGCCTGGTTAAATTATACACGTTCTGCTGAAATGCCCTCTTCTTTACGGGAGAGGAAACCACGTGTGTAGTTTTATGACAGATTGCGCGAAGTTATCCTTAGAAAATTCTCTTCGTCCTGAAATGCTTTACTGTGCCACCTGGCACTGCACGAGCTGCCGAATTTGCAGAATCTCGTGCACACAGAGAGAGGCACGGGAATGTGTGCCTAATGCACCTCTGGTTTCCCTGTGACAGTTCTGGCCTGGTTGATACTAGGCCTGGGCGGTATATTTCGTTCCGCTCGCGGAATTTGCGATATTTTGTTATTTCCGCGTTCCGCGGAGAGCGCAAAAATGTCAAAACTTTCGCAACCTGCCACGAAATGGAAGTATTTTTCTTGTTCGCACTTTAAAAATGCATTCTCGCGCGCGCGGTCGCGACTTACCGGGTCCCTGCGTTCGCCGATGAGTTTTCCTGTCCGTTCGCGTGCGCCACAAGATGTTGGATTGTTGGTAGCCGGTCGTGCTATCCCACGAGAGTTTGCAATCGCGAAAAAACGTCATTGCGATCGCGAACAGGAAATAAGCATCGCGAGCAAGAAGGCTGCGCCCATTAGCGTCCGCATGGGCAAGTTGGAGATATATTTCCCCGTGAGCACGCAAAAACACACATCGCGAATGGGCGGGAAAAACAATCTCTGCATCTTCGCAAAAGTTTTGCATGCTCGCGGAGATTTTGCGCAATTTCGCAGTAATTTGCGAAAGTCACTTTCGAAAATTCCGCCCACCCTTAGTTGATACATGCGAAGAAGTAAAGGAGGCAGAGTATGCCCACCCCTAGCATAGAGGTCGAGACGTGAATCTAAGCATTGGCAATAACCGGCCCTTTACGACCGCTAGCTGTTAGTTCCCTTCCTATGGGCGACATGGCTTTATCAGAATCGGCAGGCTGCGTCGCTATGATCATGAGGCTCATTTCTGTGAATATATTGAAGATCTGTCAAATTAGTTTGTAGTTTTAACTTCCAACCAGTTCTGAAAAATACCAACTGTTGCATTTCACAGTGCTCAAACATGCATTCATATCTTCCTAAATATGTCAACATCTCATGTGAAGAACCAGAAAACTGCAGAAATAAGAGACGGGCACATTGATAGTTTCTGGAAAACTTGGAGCCATAGAAATTGGAAATATTGAAATGTCCTTTGTTTGGCACAAGATGCTCATCAAGTCCCGTTTTTATTTTTGCAGTTTGATACTTGTGTCTTTTATCACCCTTAATATATTTACATTTTGACCCTCCACCCAAAGATCAAAGGCTACCACATGTATCAAAACCAAAAAACAAAACTTCTTTTTTCAGCATTTAAGAAAACTTCACTTTTTAAGGAGATTTAAAAGGGCCTAAGTTTATCATGCACTAGCATAAACTAACGTGTATTTATAAAGCACACGTTCACCCGTAGGTGTCTTGGCGCTTAATAATAGATATTTATTATCCAACGGTACTAATTTTATCAATCTCAGATGGATGAAGGGCTGAGTGTACCCGCCAGGATTTGAACCTGCAACCATGAGGTCCAGCAAAGGCTCCTACAGGGGATGTATTAGTCCACTGAACCACTGAGCCACCAGATCCAGCTTAAAACTAAGGGCCAGATGTACCATTGTTCAGTTTGGCGAGTCGCAAATTGCACAGAATTGCGACTCGCAATTTGCGACTCGCTAAACATAATATACAACAGTGTCTCAGACACTGTTTGTGATTCCCAATCGGGTCGCAAATTGCATGCCTCATCAATATTAATGAGGCAAGAGCAATTTGCGACCCCATTGGGAATGGCTAGCACTCCCAGGGATGGTGGCCTGCTGGGGTCAGCAGACCACCATGTCTGTGACTGCTTTTTCAATAAAGCAGTTTTTTTTTTAAATGCAGCCCGTTTTCCTTAAAGGAAAACAGGATGCATTTAAAAAAGAAAAATGAAACTTTTCAGTTTCATTTTGTAAGGGCAGGCAGTGGTCCCTGGGACCACTGCCTGCTCTTAAAAAATATTTTCGCACCCATTCACAAAGGGGACCATTTTCGAGTGGTTTACCTGGTGGTCTACTTGAAGTAGGTGGTAAACTGAGAGTGTTTTGCGACCGCAAATGCGGTTGCAAAACAATAGTACATTGGCCTTAGAGTCGCTATTAGGAAGGGACGCCCTAGGCACGCCCCTTCCTTATAGCGAGTCGCAAACGCTATTTAGCGAGTCAGTGACTCGCAAAATAGCATTTGTACATACCACCACTGTTTTTTGCGGTCGTATACAGGTTGATTTTACTTTTGCGACTGCAAAATACGGTCATACATCTGGGTCTAAAACTCTTCCAGACTGATGGTAGCAGCTTGCAACAGGCTGACTGTGGTGCTTAAGTAAACAAATGAATTTAGGTCATCTCCACACAAAGTGGCAAATGCACGTTTCAGCCAAAGATACCAAGGGCCAGATGTACGAAATTCATATTTAGCATTTCCTAAATACCGAATATACAGGAATCGCTATTTAGGAAATGATATGTACAAAATTTGCGATTCCCTAATAGAGATTCCTACAGAGTAGGAATCGTTATTCAGTCAATCAATCAAACATTTGTAGAGCGCACTACTCACCCGCGAGGGTCTCAAAGCGCTAAGGGGGTGTGGAGGGGCTGCTGCTACTGCTCGAACCGCCAGGTCTTGAGAAGTCTCCTGAAGGTCAGCAGGTCCTGGGCCTGTCGCATGTGGATGAGGAGGGTGTTCCATGTTTTGGCGGCGAGGTGGGAGAATGATCTGCCACCGGTGGTCGTTCGGTGGATGCGTGGAACGGTGGTGAGGGTGAGGTCAGCGGAGCAAAGCTGGCGGTTCGGAGTGTAGAAGGTGTTGAGGTATGTTGGTCCGGCATTGTGGAGTGCTTTGTGAGCATGGGTGAGGAGCTTGAAGGTGATCCTCTTGTTGATGGGGAGCCAGTGCAGGTCTCTCAGGTGAGCAGTGATGTGGCTGTGGCGGGGGATGTCGAGGATGAGGCGTGCGCAGGCGTTGTGTATGTGTTGAAGTCTTTTCTGGAGTTTGGCCGTGGTTCCGGTGTAGAGGGTGTTGCCGCAGTCCAGCCTGCTGCTGACGAGGGCCTGGGTGACCGTCCTTCTGGTTCTGCTGGGGATCCATCTGTAGATCTTGCGAAGCATGCAGAGGGTGTTGAAGCAGGAGGAGGAGACGGCGTTGACTTGCTGGGTCATTGATAGTGATGAGTCCAGGATGAACCCCAGGTTGCATGGGTGCTTGGTGGGTGTCAGCGCAGCTCCCAGCGTGGCTGGCCACCAGGAGTCGTCCCAGGCAAAGGGGGTGGAGCCGAGTATGAGGACCTTCGTCTTGTCCAAGTTCAGTTTCAGGTAACTGTTCTTCATCCATTCGGCAACAGACTTCATTCCTTCGTGGAGGTTGGTTTTGGCAGTGGTGGGGTCCTTGGTGATGGAGAGGATCAGGTGGGTGTTGTTGGCATATGAGACGATGTTGAGGTCATGGGATAGGACGATTTTGGCAAACGGTGCCTTGTAGACGTTAAAAAGGGTCGGGCTGAGGGATGATCCTTGGGGTACGCCTCAGGTGATCTTGGTGGCTTCAGATTGGTATGCAGGGAGGCGGACTCTCTGGGTTCTGCCGGTGAGGAAGGAGGTGATCCAGTCCAGGGCTTTGTCGCGGATCCCTGCGTTGTGGAGGCGTGTGGGTAGGGTGTGGTGGCAGACGGTGTCGAAGGCGTCCGAGAGGTCCAGAGGATGAGGGCCGCGGTTTTGCCGTTCTCCAGCAGGGTCCTGATGTCGTCGTTTGCGGCGATGAGGACGGTTTTAGTGCTGTGGTTGCTGCGGAATCTGGATTGGGACAAGTCCAGGTTGTTGTTCTCCTCGATGAAGGAGGTCAGTTGCCTGTTGACAATCTTCTCGATGACTTTCCCCGGGAACAGGAGCAGGGAGTTGGGCCGGAAGTTCTTGAGGTCCTTTGGGTCTGCCTTGAGTTTATTGAGTAGGGCGTTGATCTCGGCAGGTTTCCAGCTCTCCGGGAATGTGGCGGTCTTGAAGGAGCTGTTGAGGATCTTCCGGAGTTGGGGTGCGATGATGGAGCTCGCTTTTTTTAAGATGTGGTGTGGGCAGGGGTCGGCCATTGAGCCGGAGTGGATGGTGTTCATGATTTTGATGGTGTTGTCGTCTTTGATGTGGTTCCAGGAGAGCAGAATGTCGGTGTGGCTGGGGGGTGGTGAGTCTGAGGTGTCGGCGGCTGTCAGGGGGGTCTGGGTGTTGAAGCTGTCGTGAATGTCTGCGATCTTGCGGTGGAAGAAGGTGACTAGAGAATCGCAGAGGTCTTGTGACGGTGGGATGTCGTTAGAGCTGGAGCTGGGGTTGACGAGTTCCTTCACGATGTTGAAGAGCTCTTTGCTGTTGTGCGCCTTGTTGTTGATGCGTTCCTTGAAGGAGCTCCTTTTGGCGGTTCGAATGAGTTGGTGGGGCCTGCGGCTGGCGTTCTTGAGGGCTGCATGGTTGTCCGGTGTCTGTTAGTGGCGCCACTTCTTCTCGAGTCTTCTGCAAGTCTGCTTGGATGCCTGGAGGTCGGTGGTGAACCAGGTGGCCCTTCTGTAGGTGCGTCTGTTTGAGGGTTTTTTGATCGTAACGAGAGTGTTGGCGCAGTCTTCAATCCATTGCCTGAGGTTGTGGGCGGCTGTGTCGGTGTTGGTGGGGTCGGCTGGAGGGTCTCGGGCGAGGGTGGTGATTAGCTGGTCTTCGGAGACCTTGTTTCAGCTATGGTGGGGAATTCGTTGCGGGTGGTTGTGTGTGGTGTGTTTCTCGAAGGAGAAGTGGATGCAGCGGTGGTCTGTCCAGTGGAGTTTGGTGGTGTGGCTGAAGGTGAAGTGGTAGCTGGTGGAAAAGATGGGGACAGGCGTGTGTCCAGCGGAGTGGGTGGGTGTCGTGACGAGCTGTTTGAGACCGAGGTTGTAGAGGTTGTCGAGCAGGGTGGTGAAGTTGCTGTCATTGGCGTTCTTGAGGTGGAAGTTCAGGTCTCCGAGGAGGATGTAGTCTGAGGATGTGAGGACGTGCGTGCTGATGACGTCGGTGATGGAGTTGCTGAACTGTGGCAGGGGTCCGGGGGGTCTGTAGACCAGGGTTCCTCTAAGGGTGGTGTTGGGCTCGATGTGGATCTGGAAGCGCAGGTGTTCGGCAGCGCTGAGGGTGTTTTTGGTGCTGGTCGAAATTCTGAGGGTATTCCTGTGGACGATGGAGATTTCTCCTCCTGGTTTGTTGGTGCGGTCCCTGCGGGTGATCTTGTAGCCATCCAGGATGGCTATGGCAATGTCGGGAGCCGAGGAGGGGTTCATCCAGGTCTCCGTCAGGAAGGCGACGTCTGGGGAGGATGAGTCGAATAGGTCCCAGAGTTAGATGGCGTGCTTGTGGACTGAGCGGATGTTGAGTAGTATGCATCTGAGATGGTTGCGACCTGCCCTAGTGCACATGTAAGTGCTGCTTCATATCACATTAAAAAAAGCATTTTAAATGCATTTTTTTGATTTGCATATGGTTGCCATCGACGTTTGAGTTAAGGGTAATTGCATTTCCTAAATGTCTATTTGACATTTAAGAAATGCTTTCTACGTGAGCTGCTTAGGAAATCACAAATAGGTAATCTCTATTTGCCATTCTCTAAATTGCGGTCGCAATTTGCAATTTCCATCAGGTGGAAATCGCAAATTGCGACTGCGATTTGACCTTTGTACATAGGAAAAGGCCGTTTAGCATTTCTTAACGGGCGGAAATAGCAATTTGAACCATTAAGAAATGCTAAATGGCTTTGTGCATCTGGCCCCAAATCACTCACATACTATATTTGGGAGTTTTTACTCCGAATTCTAAAAATAACATTGAACAAAATTAGAGGTGGACGAGCCACTGAAAGCTCGAGCCTTAAGCCTGACTCTGGCACAGCTCAAGGTCCTGTAGGAACCTTGAGCCCATAACGAGCCAAACTTTCTTGCAGCTTCTGCCTCCCTCCCTCTACCCAAGATATGATGTTGCGGCTAGAGCTGTCGGGTATAGAACTCTGGAACCAGGTTTAAGTCACTGCATTGGCTCAATAGCATGTGATTCTGGGCAAATCACTTAATCTCCCTGTAACTAAAACCAATGCATGTGACCTAGTATAATGTAACTGGTGCTCATGTAAAGTGCTCCAATAACTTTGGGTTGAGTTTGCGCTATATTTTAAAAACTACAGAAGAGGTAAAAACAAAGTCTTAACCTAAAGAAAGACAAATAAATGCCCTTTTACTGGCTGATGCGTACAGAATGAAACCAGAAAACTTAGATAAATTATGGCATCTACACTTAAATTGTGTGAACTTAGAAAAATATCTTATTTCACCAAAACTCTTTTTTCTTCTTGATCATGTATGAAAGCACTTTTTAACATGGGAGTTAAGACTACCAGTTGAATAAAACTATCACTTCTAACAAGTACTTCTCAGTGCAGTGCTATAATGTGCCCTATATAAGCTGAAGCTTCCACGTGTTAAATAAACACACGTTTTGAATTCTGAAGTGACTTTATCATATTTTATGTGATTTGTTGTATGAGTTACACAACACATGTTTTCAGGGCTTAACTTGTGTATAGGTTCCAAGATCCGAGCCAGACCGTTGACTTTTCTCGCTGGTTCGGCTCTCCCTGCGAATTTGTTGTCTTGCCCACCTCTAAACAAAATGCAGGTGCCGAGCATGCTGTAAGAATGCAGCCTCACTGGAATTTAAGCTTTTTATTGGCACAAACAACATCACCACTTGATAATAGCAGCAAGCCCTAACTCCATTAATCACGGCAGAAACTTCAGCATCTTCCTTGTCAACAAGCTACCGACGAGCAAACAAGTCAACGCCGTGATGGCATCTTTCTGCCACATCACCAGAATGCTTCACAAAATCTTAAAATGGCTCCCCATGCACAGCATACACATGGCCAACCAGACCCTCATCAGCAGACTCGACTACGGCAACGTAGTATATGTCGGCATCTCCAGCCAACTCACGCAATGACCTCAAACCATCCAGAACACTGCCGCCAGACTGATCCTAGCATCCCTAGAAGCAAACACATCATGCCCTACTTAGTGGAACTGCTCTGACTACCCATCCAGAAACACTGCATATTCAAGCTTCTCATCCATGCCTCCAAAGCTCTCCACAATGCAGGACCAGTCTACCTCAACAACCGACTCCAACTCTACCAACCCTCCAGACAGCTGCGCTATGCTTCTCTCTTCCTCGCATGAATTCCCTGCATCAGCAGAAGCAAGACAGGAGGCCGCGCTTTCTCCTTCATCGCAGCCAAAAGCTGGAAAAAACTCCCCTTACATATCAGGACCACCGCTCGACTCCTCAACTAAGACCTGGTTGTTCAACTAGGAACACCTCCAGACCTATGCTGCTGCCTGGATATCCTCACAGGTGATAAGCTGCGCCACACAAATCAACATAACCTAACACAAAATGACGTAACAAACTTCACCCTGCATCACAGCCACTATCAGCCACCCAGCTTGGGAAATTACTACAAGTTGTTCAGATGCCACAGCGCATGCGCTGCGAAGGCAGTTGACTTCAAATGAAAACAGTGGCAGCATCGGAATTTTCAACAGGGTGCTTTGCTGTTTCAGAAGTCAATTAGCAAGATGCAACCATGTGGGACACCCAAACTAACATCCGGGGCCTCTAGTCTCCTGTGGATTTGCCTCAGCCAGCCTCCATGAAGAATGGGGTCGCAAGCAACAAGCCAGGGATCCTAAACTGAAGACCAGAGGTCGCAGTTGCGACCCCTGGAAACCCCGAAATAACGTCTGTGGGATGGGAATCTCAAATCCTGCACAGAGGGCTCCAGCTGCGCCTAAAAATGTCTATGAAAGCATTGCATAACCTCAAGCTCGGATGCATAATGCCTGGTTAAATTATACACGTTCTGCTGAAATGCCCTCTTCTTCACGGGAGAGGAAACCACGTGTGTAGTTTTATGACAGATTGCGCGAAGTTATCCTTAGAAAATTCTCTTCGTCCTGAAATGCTTTACTGTGCCACCTGGCACTGCACGAGCTGCAAATGTGGGCACGGGTCTACGTAAACACGAAAAAAAAAAAATACAGCATTTGGCATTCCCTTTATATCCGCTGCGTCTGGAAAGTACAGACCATTTCGCAGCCTCATTTATCACTTCCGTCGGGTTATAAGAATCTTTTTATTTTATTTATTATTTATTATTTTTTTTACAGGCTCCATTTGATGAGGAAACGAGCGCGTGTCCAAAATCAATTTCTGGATGACAGATATGGGATTGTGCGCTGGCTGAGCAGGCGCGTCCGATACCGTGGTACGTCAACACGTCCCTGGCCAGGCCGCCATGATGCTGCCAGCTTGGGTACCGCTACCTGTCGTGCATGTCTGATGAGGCAGGCCCCTTTGGAATCTGTCACCTTGAGTAGAAGGCGAAAATGGACTTGGTCCACAAAGCTCCTGCTGTGCTGCCTTAAGGAGGACCTTGTCCATGGAGGACTTCCTCTTGTGGGAACAAGCCAAGTTAATTCTCATAGTAAGGGGAACTGGCAACAAACACATTCGTCCTACTGTGCAGTGGAAATAGAACCTCTATAAAACCGCACAAATCCCCCGCATCCATTTAGGGAGAAGTTTTAGGGAAGAGTTTTCTGCACTTGCAGAAGGCCCAACATCAGTAACAAGGTATAGCACTTAAAGAATTATGTGCAAGGGCACCAACAGAGACACCAGGGTGGGACAGGCCTACAGGACAATCAGGCAGTGTCCAATGGTCTGGTCTGATTGACTAACGTGTGGACTGTTTTTTGTTTGTTTGCGGGCCTGTATTCTGTGCTGCTGGGCCAGTTTTTACTGTTAATTTCTCTCATATTAAAACAATCCTTTCCTGCAGCAGGCACAAACCCATGCAGTCTTCCACACCTTCAGTGCTTGAAATGTAGAAATAGAAGTGCAGGTACTCTGTACCAGAGTACCCTGCTTGTTTCTGAGAAGTGCTGGTACTCTCCCTCTCAAAATAAAAAAGTGCTAGTACTCCGTACCGGACAGTACCAGCCCATTTAAAGCACTGCATACCTTGCAAAACACTTCCACAGCATGCCTTTACAAGTTCAAAACAACCCCGATTTCCAAATATGGGCCCTTTTTAGGTCTCGCTGAACCCAGCGCATGCACTGGCTCGGAGAGACATTTTGTATGTGAGTTTTCAAAGTGCTGCTGGATGGCCTAGCGCTTGCGTTCACGCGACCGTGCACGCACAAACCGCTAGCCTTCAGCAGCACTTTGAAAACTCGTGAGTCATCGCACTCGCGATCACTTTCGCTTACAGAGCGATCGCGATGACGCACGCTTTCAATGCTTGTTTCTAGTGACATTTGTACTTGTACCTGTAGCTGGGATTTCTGGACAGTGGACACCAACTTTACTGGTCTCCGAAGAAATGTGTTTGCCACATTTCTGTGTGTATAGATCGGTGCGGCTCGGCTTACCTTTCCACTGAACTTTTGTCCATGACAGAAGACATTCCAAGGTCTCATGCGTCACCTATATGGTAATCCAAATCCGCACCTCAGATTACTTTTGTGAGATCTCCAGACTCATCACACCACTCCCCTTCCTGAAATCTGCCACTCAAACCTGCCACCAGCCCAGCCTGACTCAATAACCACGGAGGCAGATGCCGCAGTGTGCAGGCGTACCGTGCGGCCAATGTTTGTTTAAGTTTCGGTCCATGCCGAGGATTTTCCAAGGCGGAAATTCACACACACACTTACGTTCAGTTTTAAATGAGGAACTCAAGAAACCAGTGAATGAATACCTGGGCCTTTCAGAATAGAACGGTCAGGGACACTACTCAAAGGTGTCTTTTCCCCTTATACGCTGGTCACAGACTTGGGAAAGCACTGCGAGCAGCCCTGCAGCTGCATAGCTGTTTAATTCAACAACAGAGGGCCATACTCAGACTCTGCAGTCACACATACTCCCTCCCGATGCTGCTGTAGAAAGCGGGGCTTTCAGCGTCGGCTGTGCACAGTTTAAACTCCTTGGCAACGTGTTCAGTAGCATAATACTCTGACGTAAGGCAAGCTAAATTAAGTTCCGTCTTGTTTTCTTTTACTCTGGCGCCGGTTGACTTATATAAGTGCAATGATGAGCTGCTTTACACAATGGTTCCTAAGATCCACAATGGAGTCACTCTGCACAAAGAAGAACTCTTCATTCTACTTTCACCTTTCAACATTCAGGCTGCAGCAGTTGGGCGCTCCCAATAGGTCCGAATGGGGTATTAAGGAGCGGACCACTGACATCTGGAAAGCCCCATGCGCGATCAATATCCTAATTGGTGTGGTTAGCACAAAGGAAAAAGTGACTGATCCTTCTTGACTTCCGCCCATGCAGCGACGTTGCTGTTAGCTTGTAAAGGAGGAATAAACCCTGATGCCTATTAGGTAGCTCTCTGACCAGACAGCCCTTCTAACTGAGGCTCTAGTCTGAGACAGCTAGGCTCAAAACCTAGAAGGCCTCGACATGTGGATGGAGAAAGTGGAGAGGTCACCAGGTTTCGTCCGGATCCAGCAGCAAGAAGAAAACGTTCTGAATATCACAAGGACTGGACACGCATACAGTGGGGCAGCCAGGAGGAGAGCTCAGCTCAGCTCAGCACCTGTTGTGCTTAGCACATCTGTACCCCTGGCTGATGACCACAACCGGTCTATTCCATTTGCTTGCAGAGTGCCAGACGGTTATAAAGTAGTTGGTGTGCGTAGGGTGTTAGTTTATCATTAATTGCCTGTGAGTTATTCACCCGCCACCTTTACACTACCAGCTTTTCAGGACACTCCCAGCTTTTCAAGCATTCAAGTCTTAATGTTTGTTTGTACTGAACCACATGCTGTTCTATCCAGTTTATACAGATCGATTGCCCTAGTGTGCCTACACACCTTTTTTGTGGTGTTATTTTACAGACCGAATTTTTCTTTTTGTACTAAGAGACCATAAAAAAACGACATCTTTTATGACTATAATGAAGGGGTAGTTTGTCCTAGCACAAAAAAGGGTCTAATCTTACAAAGGCAGTTATAGCTTCATTTAGCTTGAACTAAGTGTTACACGCTTCATTCATGTGGCTAGCCACAGACCCAATATAACTCATTTTAGAATGTTTTGTTTCTTTAGAGGAGCTAAAGCATTTACCTTCGATAGGTATGAAGCTTGTCACTTCTTTTATTGATCATATCTTCATTGGATTCTACAAGAAAATATTCAACCTTATAATGCACCTGAAAATAAACGGCCGGTCATAGTGCCACTACTCACAAACCCAGATAGAATGTATGTTAAAGCCGTTCCCTGCTCCTGACCAGGTCGGAAAGGTGGTTTCCTTTTTAGGTCTCGGGACCATCCGGTCTGCCGAAGGCAGAACCGGAAGTCGAGAGATTTAATGACTTGGAGAAGAGGGGCTTGAACCCGCCCCTCTTCTCCCCTGTTCTCCATTGGCTGGCCTCTTGAATGCTGGCCAGCCATTGGAGAAGAGGTCAGTCATTCAGATTAGGCCCCGTCCTTTTCGGATCAGGCGGCCTGTTTTTTGCAAGAAGTCTCAAGGAGGAGACAACAGCAAAACACGCCCCCGAATCCGAAAAGGATGCTGCCTTTCTCCGAGGCATTTCTGCTCTGCCTCGGAGAAAGGCGGTGGTGTCTTCCGGTGCCCTCGGCTTGTTTTTTCTCCATAGGGCTGTGGATATCCTGCGAGCTGCCTCTGCCACCAGTCACATGCGCCTTCTGATTGCTCGGGACGATGATGCCAGGTGAGGGTGCTTACGCCTTTAATGGGGTGGGCACTGGTGTGTGGGCATCTGTAAAGGGTCGGTGTTGTACCCCTTTAACCATCGCTCAGAAATGGAATGCCTAGTTATAAGCTCCGGGCGAGCCTTCTTTTAGTTAAATCCGGCTTCCACTGCACTGTGCAGTCATGGCCTCGAAGGCAAGCTTTTCGCTTTGTAAACACTGGCCTCGCGTGCAAACGATGTGGCTAATTATCCGTGGCCAGCTGGAGATGTTGGATATAACTGGGAACTGCACCTCACGATGATGTCATTCTGTACCTGTCGCGCACAGGCTCGCCAAATGAATATTTCGTCACTGACTTACATTTGTCCACATTCGATGCCACATGGTTGCCCGCAGTTTGTTTCCTCTCAGAAAAGGGAACCGATGTCTCTTCTATAGATTTGCAAGTGTGCAATCTTTAATGTGTGCCGCAGAGCATAGGCGTGTGGGTGAAAAATTACTATTATTGTTGCGACGAAAAATAGTTCATTTCCGGATCCAGTCATTTAAATATTTCGCATTTGTTCTGATATTTAAAAAAGTGCGTACAATCAGGCTGAAACCCATTATCGGTCATTTAAAAAAAAAAACAGGATGAGTGAGAAACCTCCTTGGCAATCCTGGGCACCATAGTCTGCACGCTCAGCGCCTTCTCGAGAAAAAAAAATCCCAAATCCCAGTACGTCGGTGTTAGGCAGCGAACGCCAACTGTCCGTCTCAGTTTGAGGGGCGGAGAAAAGGGCCATCAGCTAAAGGAATTAACAGGTCTTGCTCTGTCCAGTTTGCACCATTGTTTTGTGAGTGCTGGGGGTGGGGTGACTTTCAATAGAATTCGCTAGCATAGCCAAAGTTGCAGGCCCGTGGGGGAGAGGGTGGGCACTTTGAATAAGGCGCTAATTGGTTCGGCGTTAATGATTGGCTAAGAGGGAAGGAACGGCAGGGGATCATTATCAGATAGATACAGATTCCCCAACACCACACGATTGGATAAATTTATAGGAGAACAAATGTTTTACTGTTTTCTGTTTGTTTAGTTTTTGCAATTTTTATGTAGTGCCAACTCGACCTAAAGATATTGGAGCGCTTCACATGAGCACCAGTTACGTTTCAAAAGGATACATTCATTTTGGGTAGGCAGGGGGAGATAAAGTGATTTGACCAGAATCACAGGATGCTTTTCTTCTTGCAGATTTATATAGCGCGAACTCGACCCGAAGGTATTAGAGCGCTTTACATGAGCACCAGTTACGTTACACATGGACAGATGTTGAGTCGAAGCCGAGACTCGAACCAGGTACCCCAGTTGCAATGTGGGCAGCTCTGGCCGTTACGCCTGCTCGGTGAAAGATTATCAGGGGGCGCACCAGCCACACCCCAGGAGGCTGTATGTGTGTCCGGCACGGCAGCACGGTACGACAAAGGGGCACACAACTGGAAAATAAAAGGCTCCAAGAGAGAGACAATCTCGCGGTCACTACAAACGGCCCATCCATCCAGAGACACCTGAAGCTTGATTAACTAGGATCACGTGACTGTCAAGTAGGTTGTGAGTGACAACCGTGTTTTAGTCAACTGTAGATTGCATTCCGGGACTTGCAATTTCACTTTTGTACACCACAAGAATGAGCTAACAAGCATTTACAATGCAACGGTCTCGGCATTGTTAAAGTTAGAGCTATTGGCATTGCTCATGACAATGCCGTTTCTTTAAATGTTTTAAAAACAAAAACATAAACAAAAATAATGTCATGAGCAATGCTAATAGCTCTAATTTTACCAATGCCGAGACCATTGCATTGTAAATGCTTGTTTTTGTAGAAGTCACACGTTGCTTCAGATTCCCCCCCACCTCTTCCCAAGTCTCTTCCTGCGTGATGCAACTATATCCCTAAATGGTGGGGTGGGTTTTCTGCTTGTATCTCCACGGCCTTAGATCTAACAGCACTTATCAAACCAGAACCGGAGTTACTAATTCAACACACCACTCCTTGGTTTAATGAAGAATTAGCCATTGCAAAAGCCAACTGATAAGCAGCTTAACCTGCGTGGAGACACCGTTTGCTAGAGATTAAAAAAAATGGTACCTATAAAAATGCACTTAAGTAATAAAAAAACAAACCAGAAAAGCTTTGGCTGTGAATATTACTGCAATCGCATTTTATCCCACCGAACATTGGCAGAGGCCTTTGCCAGTGTACAGAAGTGTACCTAAACTAATGCCTTGCAAACAACAGCATCTGCTTCCTCGTTTCATCAACAGCTTCTTTATCAAAAACATTTAAAATATCAGAAAAAGCATTCCATCTTTAATGATCAGATGCGCTACCCTTGAGAAAATAGTTGGATTCTTTGGAAGAAATAACAGGCCTTCTCCATTTCAAACCTCTGACTGCACCGCCAGGAGTGCTCTTACAGCTTATTTGAACTCCCTGAAAAAACTTCTTGATAGAAATCTAAAGAAATGTAGTAAATGTTGTTCGTCTGCCTTATGCCTATGTTTCCACCAAGGGCCTAGTATCAATTTTCTTTGGATGGGAAAAAAATAAGCCCACTTACTAAAAAGTCCCTCAAATACTGACGCATTTTTCAAACAACTTCTCCAGTTAAACTAGAGGAAATAAAGTGCCATCCTTGAGAGCAATCAAGTGCTTAAGCCTACTCAGGCAGGTTTCAGAATCATGTCAGGCATGGAATCTGCCCCTAGCTGCCCTATCTGATGATTTGGGCAAAAGTTTGAGTATCTGTGGTACAGGTGCCTCGAAGTTATTGGGCCAGTCTTCAACTGCCAACCATCCCCTTTCTGCTGCGACACTGACAGCATTCCCCTTTCCGCTGTGACACTGTACACCACCCCCTTTCGGCTCTGTAGCCTTAATTTGATGGGCTTTTATAAAACCATTCTCTATTTTCTATACCTATGATACGCAGATTGTGTTGCGCGCTTGTAGCAAGATGGGTGAGGATGCAAGCTTATCACTCACTGCTTCTTGGAGGTCACGCAACTTCCTCAAATTTAACTTAAATAAAATAAAAGGTTAGGATTATGGGTGGTAATTTTGGTAAGTGGACACCCAGGTTTTGGCCACTAACCTTTGACATTTTAAGGCAGTGCCGACAGAGTTCAACCTGGATTGCAAATTCAATTACTGGCTGTCCATATATACCAAAGTTCATATCAAAAAGAAATATTCTGCTGATGCTGTTAAACAGCACACAGGAAATGGGGGCAAAGGTCACAGTTTTATCATCACCCAATTATGTAAAGTCTCTTTATTTGGTACTCTTTACATACTTAATCTATCATCTGAATGTGGTCGGGAATATGGCTATGAGACCGATTTCGCATTTGCCTTATTAACAGCCTATTCCTGCCATCTTCGCAATAAATCATTGATAACCTACTAAGAAACAGAAACCAGTTTCATTTTTTATAAACATTATGATTTTTTATCTCATTGGAAATCCAGCAAATAATTTGTAGACGATTAAAATGTTCTGGTAGGTCATAGAAAAAAGATTTATGATAACACTAAATATAATACAACTTAATATAGTAGCTCACGGACTTACAGGATTTCATCCAAAATAGGACCCATAGTGCCACACACTTCTTTATTTTGGTACGTCGTTTGTAAAAAATAATTTCCCAATCTGTTATGTGTTCTCAGTTTAGACCACCATCCTATAATAGTGGGTTCTTCTTCAGAGTGCCATTTTTGTGCCAATATTACCTTAGGAGTGACCCAAAAAACGATTCGCATTTGAGGGGCTTGAAGAGGAAGGATTCCATAAGTTCTCAAGCTGTACAACACAGGGATCCATAGGAATTTCTATGCCTCAGGCTATATTCATCTCACAAAAATATATTTTTTTAGATATTCTCAAGATTTGAGCCGGACCGCAAAATGTGTACCCAACTATCACTATTGACATGACTCAATATATATTTAGCAAAGTAATTCTCAAAGAACTCTTGAAGGTATTCGGGTGCATAATGTAGCCAATACATGGAGAAACAAGCATTGGCATAGCCAATAGGTCTCGCCTTTGGGACCTTATAAGTGTTTAGTAATCCAGCACAATATCCTTGGTGCAACAACATCAAGTGTTGCATGGCTAAACACTTATAAGGTCCCAAAGGCGAGACCTATTGGCTATGCCAATGCTTGTTTAACTATATAAGCCACTAACGAGGGCCACTTTTATTTTGGTGCCGGGGCCTATTTTCTGTCCCTGTCCAACCCTGAAAGGCCCTATCAATAGGATGCCATTAGTGAGGAAATTCTACACAGGAATATCTGTGGAGTGTTGAGCAAATGAGTGAATATAGGATCAGCAGAGCAGGGTCCCCGGCCTAGCTTATCTTCTTGGCCAAAGTGTGTGTTCCTGAACCAATCCAGTCTTCTTAATGCGCTTCAGCTCCCTGAATAGGGGAGAGGATGTGGTCTGACGGCTAGAGCTGCTGACTTTGGAGCTGGGAAACCAAGGTTCGAGCCTCGGGGTCCCGTCCACATCCTGTGATTCTGGGCAAATCACTTAATCTTCCCGCGCCTACCCAATAAATGAATGTCTCCTTGTGTAACGTAACCGGTGCTCATGAAAAGCGCTCCAATACCTTTGGGCTATATAAATCTGCAAAAAATAAAAATAAAATCTGAAGACGTTAGAACAGACCATCTCCTGCATTAAGCATTATATAAAAACGTGGACACTCATTTTACAAAAAACATGCTTTACGTCACCTCACACGCTGCTTTTGGGAAAAATGACTTGATTGGCTATGTCCCACTAACATTTTCTTATTGGCAAGTCTTCTAGTGAATCCTTTTCAGGCTTAGTTTCACAGTGTCTGTGTTAAGTGCTTATTCAGTTATACAAAATAAGACACCAAGTTACTTCCTATTTCAATTCCACCACAACTGATGAACCACATCAACTCAGCTTACACCACACATCCCAGGCAAGATGACACCCTCAATCTTGAATACTCATCTACACACGTTAGCACAGCCCGAGGGGGCATGTAGATGTCATGACCATTCTGCCATGCTACTGAGAGACACTTTCCCCACATCTCGTCATAAGCTCACATTATCATACAGCAAGCACACACTATCTATATCGCTGTGAGTTAGATGCTTGAACACCTTTGTAAAACTTTTCAACACTTTTAAATTACATTCTATTCAGGGTTAGATAAGCACTTGAAGCACAAGGATGCACTGTAGATATTGGAACACTGCTGCGGCAATAATTAAGCAATTCCGTCCTGTATTCCTGTCTAAATGTTGGTACTTATAGTTTACATACAGCTTAAACAGAGTTTTGTGGGAGGCAGAATAATATTAAGGCATGGGCAAAGTGGGCAACTGTCTTGAGCCCCGACCTTTCGGGGGTCCCCTTGTTAAATGATAGCTATCTATATTACAAACATTGTTTTATATTTGACTGCTACAAGCATGCAAGCATGCAAACCTGCCCACCCCCTAATCCCTGTTCTCTCAGGCAGTTGGCAGTAAGTTGCAGAATACTCTTTTGTCTCTTTTTCCTTGCTTCAACTCACTTCTTCTACCTCACACTTCTCTTTACTCCCCTCTCTACCCTTCACTGCATCTGTGTACCGACAATCTTGCTCTATGTTTCAACTCTCTATATCTCCCATCTTTCAAAACACTTCTCTCTCCTACATCCTTCTCTATCTCTCTCAAACTTTATCTCTCTACCAATCGCTGTCTCTAATGCTGCATCTCTACTTGTCTACTTCATCTCACTGCCTCAACTCTATTTCAAACCTCACACTGCATCCTACTGCTCTAAATCCATTTGACCTCTCTGTCTCTCCTCTCCATATTTCACCTCTCTCTCATCTGTCCTGTTTATCCCACCACATTCTGTCTCCATTTCTCTATAGATCCTCTCTGCCTCTCTACCTCACCAATTTCCACGTCATCTCTGTCTACATTCTCTATTTTTACCTGTGTTCCCTCTAGCTCACCTCTCACCTCCTTAGTCCTTTTTCTCTGCCTCTATTTATCTATCAGTCATTACCTGCTCTATTAAACCCCTCTATACTCTTTTCACTACCCCATCTCTCTACCTTTCTACTTCTACCATATTTTCCAACGTTTGGAAGCAGGGAAGAGGGAGATTTTAAATTGGGTACAATTTACTTCCCCATTGAATTGTACTGAATAGTAGGCAATTTTAGGTGAAAGAAAGATAAAATAAAGGCATTTTTTTCTTTACATCGTTACAAATTAGGAGTCTTATTTCTGAATCCGTTGTATTGGCATGAATGCTTGACCTTTCTTTGGCACTAACTCTGCCACACTTCTCTTTCTACCTTACTTCATTATCTAGCTCAATCCTCAATTTACACCACACGTCTACCCCTCTCCATCTCATTAACCCTGTCTATAGGTCTCTCTCTCACTCTAATACCTAACCCCAGGGTCTCCAACCTTTTCTGTAGTGAGAGCTAGTTCTGCTCAAGGAAAGTCTTCCTGAGCTACTAGCAAATATAACTGTAAAATAGTGACTGTCCTGACCTATCTCTCCATCTCTATCTACCTACCTCTCACTCATTCTACTCCTTTGTGCTTTTCATCCTGGTGGTCTCATATTCCTATCTTTACCTTACCTCTAGCCCTACATCTTACTCATTCTACTTTGCTGTGTGTTCCTTTCTGGCTATCTCACGTTTCTCTCCTTACGTCTTCCCTACTTCATCCCTATTTCTAACTCCCTTCTCCCTCGCTTCACCTCTCTGTGTATTGTTCTCTAAAATTCTCTATTTTGCCCCATCTCCTGCCCCCTCCCATTTTGCTTACTCCACAGAGCCAGTGGTCACTAGCCAGAGAATTTCACACATAGAAAGAAGAGAAGAGGGACAAGTAAGAAAAGAGTATTAATGACAAGTTATTTAACTTCGGTATCACTCTTTTTGGTGGAGACTCTATCTAACTGCAGTTTATTCATCTCAGGTATTCCACCTGTACAAAGCTGGATCCAGAGATCCAGAGATGTTTCATAGCAGTGCTCCTGTGTTGTACTAAGCAGTGTAGTGCAGCCCCTCATTGACTATTTATTGCCCTTGAAGGGATGGGGCAGAATCACATTTAACCGCCGCTCCTGCGCTATGACATCAGTTTCTCATCTTTTCCCTTTCCTCTCTCTCAGACACGGAGTGTTAACAATTGTTGGTAACAGTGTGCCAAACACTAACCTGGGTCCTTTTTAGATATTAAAAACAGGCAACTCCACAGAACAGGGAGGAGGAGAACAGTGAGGAGACAGTGTTTAGAGTCTCCACCAGAAAGGTTGTTACCCAAGGTAAGTAACTTGTTCCTCTGATTGATACAAATTACTCACCTTAGAACAGATAGCTATGCAGTACCTCATCAAGGCTAAGGTGGGGGGGGGTTCTGTGGAGTGGGAATAGTACAAAACATCTTGCAGAACAGAGCCAGCAAAAAGTAATTCACACTGGATCTGCCTGTCAAGGTAATAATGCTTAATGAACGTATGCACAGATGCTAATGTCGCAGCCTGAAAGATGTCAATGACAAACACTCTGCCTGCCAGTGCAGTGGTAGTAGCCTTAGCCCTTGTGAAATGCCCTCTACTACCTTCCGGGAGCTGCATCTTGCACAGGGTGCAGCAGATCTGAATTTAGAGGACTCTCCACATCCACAAGATCCCCTTCTCCACAGCCTGCCCTTTCTTTGCTGCAGAAAAACCTACCAAAGTTGATTGTATACTTGATGCACTCTGGTGCAATCAGAGTAAAAACTTAAGACCCTTTGGGGTCCCACCAATGGAGCTTTTCCTTTCCTCCTCTTTTGAGTGGTGAGTGGGAAAAACATACACTTTTTGGTAAGAGGGCTGCCTGATTCCTCAGCAGCAACTTGTCTGGAAAAAGCATAGTGGATATTGTGCTGGATAACTTAACACTTATAAGGTCCCCAAGGCGAGACCTATTGGCTATGCCAATGCTTGTTATCCATGTTGCCCAGAAGGGTGGATCCTGTATAAAAGAGCTGGAAGTAAAAAATATAAAAGTGCTGTGACATGGCCAGCATTGCCCCAGTCATAGCGTTTTTCTTTTCTTAACTTTCAGCCATGTTGTACAGCCACTGTACCCCTGGGCCATCTGACTATAAAAACATTGACAAAGCCAATAGAGCTGGCATAGGCGAGACCAATTGGCTTTGCCAATGTTAACCTCTCCTCATGCACCTTTGGTAGTGGCGATCTGTTTTCAGATGTGCACCATGAACTAGGACAGAAGAGCTGAGACAGCGAGAAGCTTTTTACCCATAAGCACAATTGTGCACCCAGTGTTGGGTGAAGAACTAGAAACAGTGCGACCAGGGACCCCCCCAAAGAGCAGTGGGTATTCACCCATTTGCTTTTTTTTTCACTTGCAGGGCAGTATTTAATCATCTGTTTATGCATGTGCAACTTGGCCACAGAGGATCAACAAACTCTTTGAAACCCCTCTTCAGCAGTTACCCTCAAGAGGCATAAGTGCTCTTTGCAGGAAGCCATGACAGTAACTAGAGTCCAGGCTTTTGCAGTTATACACAGGTAACCCTGAAATTATGGAGACATGACAGGCTCTGTCTGTTGCTTCTGCTTGTTTTTCAGAGATTTTCGACTATGTGCCAGCAAACGAAGAGAGTAGATAAGCTTTCATTAGACCATGGCCAACTGTTGAGGTGATATTCCATTAGTTTTGGTGTACTGCACCAACAGCCATGTTTTTGGCTTCAGCAACTGGCTAGAACCCAATGAACTATCTGGTCAGTCAGGGAACTGCATATGTGCAAGTCACATACAGCAGCTGTTTGAGGAGCATGGATCGCGCAGAAACAGGCAAGCCCAGTCTTGGAGGCAGGTTGGCTTCCTTCTTCAGAATTCTAAGTGGTGTCAACTCTAGTGCAGAGAGACAGTTCGGTGGGTTGCCCGCCTCCTGCAGTGGTTTGAATTCCGATGGTGCTGATCTGCTATCACATTGCAACTCGATCAAATAAGTGAGATTAGGTTGCTTTATAATTAAGGCTCCAAGTTTTCAGTTTTTACAGGAGTTTATAGAAAAATGGAGACAGAAAATAATGTTTTTTCTTACTGTATTTATTTTTAACAGCAGAAAAATACAGAAAATTGGGCATCTTTTGAGTGACTCTCCATGCTGTTATTCATGACTTCCAGGCCAAAAGCTGAGCAGATTCACAGCATATGGAGTTAAAAAAAACTGGTTGAGATTTCCTTAAATCAATGCATATCTCATAGTAGAATTGTTGTGTAGTGCTAAAATGTTCATGTAGGTGAATTGTTTATTTTATGTGGCTATTTATTGTGTTTAAACCTAACAGGCATCAAAGTAAGATTGCATATTTATTGATGAAAAAATGTTGAAATATACATTTCCGACTTGATTTATTCACAAAACACAAACTAAATACAGATAAATACCAATATGATGGCTCAAAATTACATATGGATAAATGCAGATTAAATGCAGATTAAATGTTCAAAAATAAATACCACTATTTATAATGCACACTTGTTATTTAAAATGCCAAGACAGAATCCAAACGTGCCATGTGAAGTAAAAGTATGGTTAAGGGATGACTCCAAGGATGAATATTTGTAGCCTGGCATTTTCTTTTACACATCATTGCATTCACATTTGCAAGTCCATTGGATCGTTTGAAGTACTACAAGTCCTACAATGCAACGTTGTTAAACTAATCCCAAGGGTTGAAGTAGCATCATCAATGGTATTAAGTCGTCTGATAAACTTCTATATCAAGCTTGCGCTGTCTCTTTGAGACATGCTGTATTCAGGTATGGACTTTAAGCGCCACCCATTTTCTGCCCATCTTTTCAATTGGCTCCTCTTACTGTCCTTTGTAAATGCTGGCTTTTGATTTGTTAATAGGCTTAGTAGTCCCTCCTTAGTATCTCCTTTTCTCCTGTTGTAACCTCCTATGAGGACTGCCCCTGTTACATGTGTTGCTAATTGGTATGTTTTATTTACAGTTTGTGAGCACTATTTTCTTAAATGACTTTCTCCCACCTGCTGTTGCAGGCATGACACGGTCTCCCGCAACCGCTTGTTTTCAAGCAGCATGGCACACTGCCCTTTATCTATGTTTTTGATTCAGCTTCAATAATGGCAGCTGCTCCTTTCTTTTCTTCTGCCCGGCTTGCCCAACTCTATTTTGATGCTGCACACGACCTAATATATATACTTTTTAAGCAGCATGGAATGCTGCACTTTATCTTATGTTTTTTTCAGCTGCATTTTATCATGTTTTTTTTTCAGCAGCTCTGTACGCTGTGCTTTAGCTTCAACAATGGTGGCTGTGACTTTATTTTCTTCTGTGCTGCTCGCCCAACTCTATCTTTGCCCTACATTCCCTAATCCCCACTCCTCTCCCATGCCACAGCCCTCCATTCCTGAGTCCCTCCCCATCTGACCACATCTCCGTCCCTGTCCCGCTCCCCTACACTAACCCCCAGCCATGCACTAGTCATAACACCTTGAGGAGGTTGCTCGTTTGCACACGCTTTCCAGCCCTCTCCCCGCTCACTCGGCATGGCTGGTGTGGCTGGCGCCCCTGCTACTGCTCCTGGCCTCCACCACGGACTCAGGTAAGGCAAATCAATGAGTTTCTTTGACGATTGTGCGCGCCTTTTTTGAATGCTGTATAT
Organism: Triturus cristatus; assembly: GCF_964204655.1. NCBI lineage: Eukaryota > Metazoa > Chordata > Amphibia > Caudata > Salamandridae > Triturus > Triturus cristatus. The sequence goes on along the minus strand of NC_140595.1, from coordinate 630,771,674 downwards.
GCAGTCTCCTTTGTGTGTGTTTATGCGCCATCTGCTCTAGGTGCGTGCCACAAGCATTATGTCTTGTACTCTGCGTTATCCATAGGCATAATGCATCTATGCTAGAGTAGGTGAACAGGGTGATCTCCGTGTGCTGTTTCCACACTCCATGTGTGCTATGTCTGTAAACTGTGATTTCTCTGCATGCACACTGCTTGTCTGTTCGTGCATAGTTACCTGTTGTGCATGCACACAAAAGGAAACAGAAACCACATTCTCTTGTGTTAAAGGTGTAGTTTCTAGTTCCTCCTTTGCATTCTGGTACACGCAGTTTTGCCTCCCATACCCCATTATAAATGCAAAACAAACAATTTGTCTAACAACTCAAAGGCGTGTGCATTGCTTTGGAAGAGATGTTCCCTTGATTAAATACAATTTAAGATCTCTGGCTGGTCTCAAACAAAACATGGCAACCTTGCTACCTACATTGGCTAACGCGCTACATGCCATTACTAGTAAAGCAAACGGATGTAAAGACAGGCAACACCGTATAAACAACACCTATTGGGCAACATTGCAAAATGTCACAAGTCCAGCACAGGCGGGCCCTGCCCAAGGGAGCGTGGATGGGTCAGACCAGATTATAGCTGCCTTATAAACCCCTCCTTAGTCCAATGTCAAAGGCACGGGCTCGATAGTAGGGTAGGGGACCCCTACAGCCTCACAGTACAGCTGCTAACTTCAACAGCACGACATGCAAACCAATGACGTTTAAAGCAGGTAAAAAAACATATCAACAGTGAGACCCTGCCATCAGCATTCATCGTAAAAACAGCAGAAAAGAAAAGATTCGTAACAATTATGCTGTAACAACACACTAGGACTCGAAAACCAGCACCACTCTAAAATCCATTAGCATTGTAGTTACCCAAAAGCACGATACCTTTATAGAAATTGATCCGATGCATTACTCCAGAATTGCTTTTGTTACATTTTCAGCCCCTGCACTAAAAACCCAAGGCACCATTTCCTGCCATTTCAAATCTTTCCAAAACATTTTTAATAGCTTCAGATTTTTTGAAGCACGTTGTGCGCTACCTGCCCCCGATCGTCCTTCAACAGTAAATATATGAAAAACAGGAAACAGTAAACAGACAAAAGCTTCCAGTAACCCCATTAGCTAAATCTCTTAAGGACAAGCAATACCTTAATGCTGATTGCATCATCGTTGTATATATTCTTTCCATATACTTTTAAAATTATAAATACATCTTTTCAAGTCAGCGACGTGTGTACCATAGCTTTATTGTACAGTTGCTGCGAAAGCTTCTAATATGGTATAGCATGCACTTTTTTCTTTGAATAAAACTCCACAGCAAACAAAAAAAATAAGTAAAAAACATTGTCATTTACAACACCAATAGCTCTAACTTTCACAAATGCGAAACCAATTGCATTGCAAATGCTTGTTTTGTCACTGGCAGCATAATGTTTATGAAGCTGAACTATTTGTCAATTTACTCGAGTTTTTATTCTCATTTGCATATTTGATCCACAGCCAACAAAGTGGTGTGATTCAATGTGATGCCTCATCTATGTTCGTGTACGTAGCTGCACAACTGGCACGTAAAGTCTCCCGGATTGTATGTTTACAGATTAGCTGGACCGCAAGGAGCGCGACTCAAATCCAGTGGTGGTCACTGAAATTTTCCAAAGATCTTTTTAAGTTACCTCCAATTAAATTTTTTAAATTAATGATTTTAATTAATGGAAACGGACCATCAGAATGATACGTCTGTGCTGAGCATCAACCATTCATGCATTAAAGAATGTTTCCAAACAGAGACGCTGATCACATCCTGCACGTCTTGAAGTCAAAGGCCTCTATACAAGGGTATGAACAAGCAACAGCAACTACGGGTTGGGGGTGTGAAGTCTTTCCATTATATTTTGAGAGGAGACACCCGACTCCCTTAGCCCCAGACTGCACAATGCTGGTGGTATTATAGTCTACTAAATCAAATACATTAAGGGGCTTATTTGTGAGCCCCTGCATCACTTTAGCGCCGCCACTGCGTCACTTTTTGTGACGCAGCGTCGTCGTAAAATATGCACCATGTTGCACCATATTTACGAAGTGACGCATCTAGGCTAATGCGTCACTTCGTAAACCCCTGTGCTACATTATACCTGAGTCTGGTATAATGTATGCAGGGTGGGTGTTCCGCCGCCAGAAAAGGTCGTAGGAGCGGCGCAATTAAATTGATAAGATTTCACTGCGTCACTTCTAGGATGCCAATGCGTCAAAACCTTACCCCTGCATCATGGCAGGTGTAAGGGTGACGCAGGCCCTTTCACATGAGGCTTGCCTCAGTGAAAAGACATATTGCTGGAGTTGCGTCTGTTTTCAGACACACCCCAGCATTGTGCCACTTTTGCACCGACAGAGACGTCAGTAATACTGACGTATCTGTCATTCCTTGCGTCATGATGCGTCATACAGTAAATATGACGCATCTATCATGTCGCAAGCAGGGCGTACTGAGAAGTGTTGCAACGTTGCAACGCTGCTTTCACTTGTCAGTGCGCCCTCATTGCGACATGATGGATGCGTCATATTTACTGTATGACGATCATGTCGCAGGAATGACAGATACGTCAGTATTACTGACGTATCTGTAGGCGCAAAAGTGGTTCATTGCTGGGGTGTGCCTGATAACCCCCGCACTTAGCTCACTCCCACAAATTGTACTCTTCCCATGTTGTATCCCTTGTTGTAAATAAGCCAACGTACACATTTCTTGTGGTGGTCATTTGTTGGCCGCAGTTTTATTAGGAATACATGTAATTATACTGACAGTTCGGTGGATAGCTTTATTGGCATGTTTGTCTTGTCTCTTGGCCCTCCTGTGTCGTTCCTTTTTTCGGTTGGGTTTGCCCTTTCTTCTGCGTGGGGGGTGTAGCAGCTGTCCCGGAGTTAGGCCGCAACTCGCTACCTTGTCGGACTCGTGTTGTGCCCTGCCAACCGGCGGGGGCTGGGCTGCGAGCGCCGTCTCTGTTTGCTACCCCCTCTTGGTAGGCCGACTCACCCAGCCGTGAAGCATCCCAAAGTAAGTGGTCCTCCACACCGCCCTTCGCTCTACTCGCCCAGCCGTGAGGCATCCCAAGGTGAGTGGTCCTGTCCCGGCACACCGCCCTCCGGTGTGCCTCCGTACCAACCATTTTCCCCGTCGTTCTCCGCCACGCCGCCAGGGAGGCTTCCGTCTTCCTGCGGCTCCCCCCTCTCTCCTGGGAAAGCTTCATCTGCAACACGCCATAGCCATGGCACCCCACAGGTTGCTCCAGAACACTCCCATGCCTTCCTCGGACAGATGCACCCCATCCTGTGCGTAGAACTCCGGGCGGCCCGTGTGGATAAGCCCGTGTCTGATTGACTCCAACCCATTGGTTCTGCAGAATTTGCTTACAGTGAGGTTCAGTTTCTTCCGGGAGTTCTCGACCGCTTTCTGGGATTCTGCCCCACGCCATTCCTTCCTGCTGATCAGCTCAGACCAAATAATGGTGGTGCTCCTGAAGGCTTTGGCTGCCTCCGTGAGGTCCCTCTGTATGTTGTGGAGTGGTGCTCTCCTCCCCAGCTTGGCCAAATCGTTCCCTCCCAGATGGATAATCAGGATGTCCGGGTGCCAGGCCGCTTCTGCCTGTAAGTCTGTAGCCGGTCCCACCTCATCCCCGGTCGGCCGTACCACCGCACGCAGGTGTCCACCTGCCGTCCTTCCCGCTTGTCGCCCCCTTGTCGCCACCAGGTTTGCATCCGATTTATAAACGAGTGGCCCACCACCCATACCAAACGTGGTTTTCATCCTGCCGGTGAAAGGACAGCAACAACATTGTCATATGGCTGCCTGACTGCTGGAGGGGGCCCTTTTTTTCCCCCAGCAGTCCCTATATCTCATAGCAACTGAGGCCTCACGTAGGTGCGGTATGCCCGTGACCGCCATCTCCCTACTGCCTGAATCCCCGCCTCGCTCATCCCATGCTGCGCGCCAGTTGTGGCTGCCCCTATCCGGAATGAATGGGACCCGAAGTCAGCTGGTGGCAGCCCTGCTTTGCTGAGTGTGAGTCACAGAATTGCCTTGAACTGAAATTTGCTAAGGTGCGTGCCATCTCTGTGCCTGAACAAGGGACCTTCGCTAGCCGGGTGGACGGCCATAAAAGCTAGCAAGCAGCACACTGTGCAGCAGTCTTGGTCCCTGATGCATCGTAGTTTTATTATTGCCCCCCTGCCGGCCTGATCTGTCTTTGACTGTTTCAGCAGGATCTCCACTTCCCCTGCCCTGGGTGCCACGTCGCCCGTTTGCAAGCAGCACTCTGCTGTCCCTGTCTTTGCTGGTGCCACCAGCTGGCTGAGGCGGAATGCCCCGAAGAAGGCAGTCGAAAAAGCAGCCCGAAATGGTAGGAGTTGAAAGCTGTCTTTTGTGATGCCCCGCAGTGCCCCCATTAGTACGCCCAGCCTCGTGTAGTCTATTGGGCGCCTGCTATCTCTCTTCGTGCCCTCAGAGCGTCTCCAACTCTTCATTGCCATTTTGATGTAGTGGGATGCCGCTGGGTCATGCCCGGTCACCAGCTTACTGTAATGTGACACTGCGGACAGGTGGGCCCGTGCCCATGACCTGGACCTGTTGGCGTTAAAGGCCACTGTATGAATACTTTGGTTGCCCTGCCCGTTGCCCCCACATCGCCCAGGGTCTGTATGCCGCCCACTTGCATCATGGTGGCAACGTACTTCCTATACCTTCTGGTTGCCTCTGGGGCGAGAGCCTGGCTGATCAGTTCTGATAAGTCAACCCCACCAGGTCCCACAGCGGGTCCAGAAAGGGGGTCATGTTCTGATCCGCGCTGGGTGCTAGTTCCCTGAACCTCTCCATTCTTACTCTGGACAGGGCGTCCGCCACCACGTTTTCTACTCCCGGTACGTGGCGAGCTCTCAGGTCTATGTTGCCCTCCAACTGCAATTTAATCAGTCGGCGCATTAGTCGTAAAGTATTTGGGCACCTGGCTGTCCCTCTGTTAATCGCTTGTACCACCCCCTTGTTGTCAGACCAAAGTGTCAGCTTCATGTTCTGTAGGTCCTGCTTCCATACCGTGAGTGCGACTATGATAGGGAATAGCTCTAAGAAAGTGATATTGCCGGTCATGCCCTCCCTGTGCCAACTGCTAGGCCACTGCCCTGCGCACCACTTGTTGCATAGGATCGCCCCAAAGCCTGTGCTACCTGAAGCATCGGTGAACAGCGAGATCTGCTTGCTAGTCACCCAGCCTTCCCTCCATATCAGCACGCCGTTAAAGTCTGTCAGAAAAGTGTCCCACATTAGCAGATCTTTTTTGACTGCCGCCCCCAGTCTTACATGATGGTGCTTCTGGGTAAGCCCGCATGTTAACTGTGTCAAGCGCCTGGCAAATGCCCTGCCTGCTGGGATCACTCCGGCTGCAAAGTTCAGTTTGCCTATGAGTCTGTGGGCGCTTCTTGGCGCCGAAAACCGTTTTTTTGCTAGGGGGGCTCGGCGTTGGCTATGGCGCCGGCCTCTCATGCCCCCGTTGGGAGCTGCCTCTGCGAAAACAGATGCAACTCCTGCAATGTGTCCTTTCACATGGGGAAAGCCCCATGTGAAAGGGCCTGTGTCACCCTTACTCCTGCCATGAGGCAGGCATAAGGTTTTGACGCATTGGCATCCTAGAAGTGGCGCAGTGAAGTCTTATAGATTTCACTGCACCACTCCTACGACCATTTCTTGCAGGGAAATGCCCACCCTGCATACATTATACCTGACGCAGGTATAATGTAGCGCAGGGGTTTACGAAGTGACGCATCTACCTAGATGCGTCACTTCGTAAAAATGTAGAACATGGCACATATTTTACGCCCCCGCTGCGTCACAAAAAGTGACATAACAGCACTACAAAAGTGACACAGGGGCTAATAAATAGGCACTGTTTGAAAAAGTGCTTATGCAATTGTCACTTCGTATTTTCTGTATTTAATACTGCTTATTTTTTGTCAAATGTGTATGTATTAAAAAACCTTTTTTTGAGGGGATGGCGAAATAAGGAAGATCTTTTATGATTTTAAAGCCCTCTGATTGGACATCTCTGGGCTCTTTTCCGTGCAAGGATATTATAAATAAAGGTAATTCACACTGAAACGTATAGAAATGCACCATTAATCGACAGTGAAATAGTGTTGTGATTGACTACTTTAGTTCTCTCTCCAATCGGAAATCCATTCGCAAATTCAAAGCAAAACGGAACGACTAAGCAAGCAACAATAACACAGCACGGGAATGCAAACAAAACGTGGGTGGGAAAGTAACAACCCAAAACCAGGGAGGGAGTGGGCCAGCAACAAACTACGTGGGAGAGGGGACAAGATAAACAAGCAAGCAGAATAAAACAAATGAAACAGGAGCAAGCTAGCATGGGGGAAACATCAACAACGTGGGAAGAACAAAAACGTACTGTAATATAAGCATGGCAACCAGGGTAAGGACACCAATGAAGACATCAATTAGTGCTTGGTCCATGCTCCGTCAAAGGGACGGACAAATGAAGTGGAAGTGATGCCTGTGTCTGCTGACCAATGGGGAGCCAAGAAATGAGTGGCTAGGAAGCCAATGAATGGTAAGTAAGAGGCGGGCTCTATGCCTATTTTGAGTTTTTGAAGGACAATAGGATCACAAGGACAGGGAATGCTCTATCCAGGTTAGACCTTAAACTAATCCAAGTGCAAAAAAAAATGCTTATTGAAACTTTCTTTGTAAAGCCATGTGCAATGCAAATAATTAGATCGGCATGAGTTGTGCATCACACTTTTTTTTAAAGCAATTTTTTATTGCGTTTTTCATGATAATAAATGCAAGACATTTACACTATAAGCGTCCAACCTCGTTTGAGCGGATTAGCATAGATTACAAATGATAATTTGTGTCTATTAATCATGTAAATGTTTCCACACACCTTAACAGGTGGATATAAATGGCATCGGATACAGTAGTGGATGTAGAGAAATAGATCACCCTAACTGAACATTAACCTAATACTCCGTTTCCCACCCGTCTTCACCCTACTGCCCCACAGTCATCCCGTCCAATCCCAGACTAGGATACCTATGTAGAAAATAGGTATCAACCAACGTACATGTCAAAGAAAAAGAAATAGGGTTATAGCTCTCTTCTGCTCGTGCTGATAGGGATTATGTATGGGGTACCTGGATAGTGCTCAGCCACTGCAAAGTATATCAGTACTAGACCATTATTGCAGGGAAGTAAAATGTGCCATGTGTGCCAACATTTAGCTCAATGTAAATGTCAACCAACGTTTAAAGAGGTCTGTCCTTATCTTTCCCAGAGTCTTGTAGGTTTCTATTAACTCGTAGTGAAATGGGCGGTTTGCACAACCCTCGTCGTTCTTCTCTATGGAGGGCTTTACTTTTAGCTTCAGAGGAAGCTGTGGAGCTCTGATGTGGAGTTCTGTGCCATTGTCAAGGATGCTGTCGACGAGGAACTTGCGATGAGTAGTCCAGCATCTGGGATGAATCGTGCAGCAGCAATGATGAGGAAGTTACAGGACTGCAATGCAAAGTCCTGCGACGCCATTGAGGATGCTCTTAATGAGGGGCTTGTGATGTGAAGGCTTTCATTGAGGATGCATCGTGCAGCGCTGGTTTCAAGGAAGCTGTGGGCTGCAATGTGTGGCCCTGCATCGCGGATGGGTAGGGCAGCGGCGTTTCAGAACCGGAGCTGCAAGGATTGAGTTGCACTGCGTTGGTTCTGTCCACAGGACCACAGATGGGCAGGCAGAGCACCTTCAGGCCCACTTCCAAGGGTCCAGGACTGGGGTGGCACCCAGTGGCGACTGACACAGATCGGGGGTTGCGGAGGGGAAGGTGGGGGAGGGAGGGTAAGGGGAGAGGTAAAGAAAAAAAATAAAACTTACCACCTCGCCGCGTCTTGTCTCTCTCGTTGTACCTCCATTTGGCCGGAACAGGTGGCACTCAGGCTCCGCTGACCAATCACAACGCTGCATCTCCCATCCTATTGCATTCTCCCAGTATGTAAATTGTGATATCTGATATGGGCTCCAGAAGGGCGTCCATCAATGTTCCTTAATGTGGAGGTATTTGGACAATGAGATGGACTCAGATGATGAAAATCACACTTCAATGCTGAGTTGTCTTTGATCTTTGTACTTAGTGACATTTTGCACACTAAATCTACTCTTCAACCGCACCTGTTGTTTGGTCGATTTGTATCGGTTTTTAGGTATCCTTCAGCAAAAGCCAGAGTATCCTGTCCCTTCCATATTACTGAGATAAAGAGAAAGTTTGGCACATTATAGGTTGCATAATTAGATTACATTCTTCCTTGAGAATCTAGCACTGATCAGAATACATGACAAATGTTTGTAGCGGCAGCCGGAAGGTTGTGTGGTCCCCGTTGGCTTTCAGCAAATGGATTGGTGCTCTGCATACAGGTAATGCAGGATCAAATGATTTGGTGTGTTGTGATCAGGAATCATTATATGGGTGTGCCAAAAGAGAGTAGACATTGACACATGACCAGTCTGGTAGTAATATAGTGGTTGCTCTGAGGGTTCGTTCATGTTTTGCTCTGTCGGTTGTTGTGGCTGACATTGCATTGTGGCTGGTGTCATTATTTTTTCCGATGGCTTCCTGTGGGATAGAGGTCTAGCCGTGACTTCCATTTTTGGCGAGATCTTAGACAACCAGAGATATACCAGAGTTGTCATTGGTCAGTATGGTAGCAGCATCAGTGAGTATGGCATTGAGTTCAAGTCATCAAGCTCATCCAAGATATAAAGTAATTATTTAATGGGGTTTGGGGTAGGAGAAACTGGGAAGTGGTATTGTTAGTAGTTTGTTTTAAAATTCTGCTTATTACTTTCACAGTCTTCAACCAAAAGGAACAATCACTGACAATTACCTATAGTACAAAGGATCTGAATATATCCAGGAATGCCACATGTCATAATAGAAACACATTTCAAAACAGTTTGAGAAAACTTAAAAAAGGACATCTTCTGAACGATAAAATTAAACAATAAGCAAAAGTGAGCTTCATGACTTGATAAACATTGTGTTTTTAAGTGTGTTTTCATGATCTTATACAGTTGTTATGACAGGCCGTTCTGTATTGTATACGTTACCCGCAATTATTCCATTCGAATGATCTTATGGGGACTTCATCTTAACCAATAATAATGTAATACACATTGTCTCCATTGTTAAATCACAATGCTATGTAGTTGAAATCCCCTAGAAGTGATCGAGCCTTATGCCAGAGTAATAGGAGTAATTTCAGTAATTATGCATTACTCTTATAATGCAAAATTACAGAAATTACGTGATTCTGCCAGCTTGAGTCATTGAGTAAATTTGGGGCAAACATCCTGCCACAGAAGCACACGAACAATGAACTAAGGGAGAGCGAGTGGCTGCTGGATACTGCTATTCGTGTCCTGTAGCATTTAGTGTTTTTTTTTTCTTAGCACAAAATGCATTCTCTGGACCTTTTTGAATGCAAGGGGTGCATTTTGAAAATAGGTCTAAATGCTGGATTATGCTTCTCACATATTAACGAGTAATGTTTCAGTAATTAGGAGTAATTACGCTAGAGAGAATTATGTCAGTTATACCCACCTTTACTTATTATCTACTACTAAAACAATAGACTATTCATTGTTAAAAGTTCAGCTGAACATCAATTCAATCAAGACTGCAAATTCACAGATCTTGGTTCCAGCATTGAGAGTGTGGTGTTGGATGTTGTCATAGCAGTGTTCTTTCAGTATTGCCCCTCCAGATAAAGGCTCTCTTATTTTCTGCAGTCATCTATTTATAGAATTTCATTCTCCAGCTTGTCATTCTTTGAGTTAATGATGAGTGCAATGTGTCTCCAATTTGCCTGCTGGCCAGGAGCAGAGCCAGGTCTATAAATTTGCCAGATCTCCAATTTGTCAGCTCTGGGTCATGAGCCTCACCTCGCATGACTCTATTGAGAGAAGAATATGTTTTTACCAGTCAGCTGTGCCAAATTGTTAGTCATTTCACTCAAATATGTTCCCAGATTTCGACAATCCCATGCCAAGTGAAAGAAGCCTTCTGCTATGTGTCCATGATGATAAAAGATAGTTGGCAATCTTGGCTACATATCATGTGACAGTTGAAGAAGTGAGATAAGTATGATGTGTATAACCAAGTTCTGATAACCTAAATCAGGCATTCCTAGAGACCCGAGTGGTATATTGGAATACAACTATCCATTCAGACTCAGTAGGGACTTGACCGAAATCTGACTCCCATTTTTGTTTTAAAGTTCCTAGATAAACTTGCACAATTGCATGATTTATCTCCTAGCTCTGCCTAGTGTACAAAAAGATTGGAGTACTGTGTGATTTGTAGTTTCAACATCTTCTTGATCCCAGCCAGATCAATCTGGCATCTTGTGTCAGTGCCACATGAGTCAGGAATTTTCAAACTAAGACCATATGTTAACGTGCAAAGTCTGGAAATCCTAGCAGTTTACCAGCCGAGTGTAAATGAGCAACCTGCCTGATCCCAGTTCTCGAAAAAGCTATTTTACATGCCCTGGCCCAACATCCTGGAATCTACCTTAACAGTCATTTTCCTGAGGCATGGAATCTAGGTAACAGCATAGCATTTATTTGGGGTGTGTATGCTACTTTAGCAGTAATGTTTCCGATGAATTGGAATCTAGGGAGACAGCATAGATTTTTCTTGGGTGTGTACGTTTTTTAGCAGTAATTTTCCTGAGGCATCTTTCCCTGCAATAATTTTCTACACGTCGTAGATTGTGGCTCATCGCCTTTCATTGGTCAGCTCCAGATATTGAGCTTCAATGAAGCCATTTGGCTTCAGTGATTCCACTACGCACTGCAACTGGGCTTCCAGCTAATATTAAAAATCTGTGGCACCAAATCCTCCCTCTGTCACCCGGAGCTGTAATTTGAGTAGGGCTGTCCGACAACTCCTACCCCCATATCAAATCTCTCACTATCGTATGTGTCTCTTTGAGGATCTCTCTTTAGGAGAAAGGGTCATCGGCATATTAGCAAAATAGCAAAACAATCTGGGGACAGTGACACATTCGAAAGTGACACTCTTCCTGCCGTGGTAAGCAGGAGTCTTTTCCAAAAAGTGGTTAGGCTCCTCATTCCTCAAAAGATATTCCCTTTGGTTAAATCTTTTTTGCTGAAATAATTGTGGTTGCCCAAATATCTGAATTTGGATTCTGTGGATCTCTGAGCTAATTAGGGGAAATATGCCTTACCTATTGGAGAACAACAATGTGAATTGTTAATTACCCTCCTAAAGCTGTCATTGTCCTAAAGTCCTCTAGTTTGGATATTATCTAATCTAATCCTGATTCAGCATCCCTTTTATATATAACAAGATGTCATCTACATCAAAGGAAATTATATGCAAGCCGCCATGCAATTTTATCTCATACTCGGCCCTCACCTTTCTAATACTGTTTGTTGGATGCACCATCATGAGAGAAAACAACAAGATAGACATGAGACAATCCTGGTGCACCTCTCTTGATCTAGCAACATCTTGATATAACACCACCAGTTTTGACCCTAGCTGTCGGGGGTTGTGTACAATAATCAAAACCAAGACATGATATTTTTCATAAAATTCCGTGGCTCTTAATACTTGAAACAAGCAGTCACCTGCCACTGTGTCAAAGACCTTGAAATCAATGGCAGCCACCACAGCAACCAATTTGAGTTAAAAAAAAATTGACTAGTATATCTAATTTTTAACATTTCCAATTTCTCTATTTAGGATTTTGGTTTGCATATAGTGGGCAATGAATATGATAGATGAGGTAAGTCTGAAAACAGGGCCGAAGTAGTGGGGGAAGAGGATGGGTAGGGTCTCGGATGTGGTATGGTGGTAGAGTAAGGTGAAACACAAGGAGTGTAAAACTGACTTGTTAATGGAGATCCTGGGAGAGGTAGTGGATATGGAAAAGGTGGTTGCAAAGAAATGTGTGCTTTTTCCCCTTTCAACCTATTGTTGCTAATCTGCTCAGTACAGGGGATCTTGCTTGAATTTGTGTGGTTTCAGTTGGGAAAGTATAGAGTGGGAATTGTATCCTATGAATATAGCAAGTGTAGTGCTTGTCACTATATTGGGGTAACCTCAGAGCCAGTAGCATCGATGAACGAGCAGAGGAGGAGGCTTGGCTACCACTGGGAAAGACCGCAGTCCAATGTAGTTGGTCTATGGGCTGCGCCCATGTGCAGAGGCATTGCTAATCTGTAGAACTCCTCTAGAAAGTCCACGATGTTCAGCAGAGGCGAAGGTTTCACTACCCTGGAGAAAGATCATAGAAATAACTGTAGTGGGTAGCCTGGGTGCCCTCCATAGTGGAGACGTTGATATGCCTGCTGTCATAGGTCTTTGTAGTGATCATAAGATTGGTGGTGTTTCTATCTTAGTGAAGGAGTGTGGAACATTTAGTAGTCTGTTTATGGTGTTCGCCCAGAAGAAGAGTATTGATGCCCTAGAGACTGACTGCAGAAACCATCAGAGTGGGTCTATGTGGTGTACCCAGAAGAGGCGAGGCCACTACTCCAGTTAAATGTCTTAGAAACTACAGTAGTAGATCTGTGGAATCCACCCTGAAGCCGAAATGTCTTTATCTTAGAGATTCTCTTTAGAACCCTCACAAAATAGTAAGTTTGTGTGGTACACCCAGAAGCATAGTTATCACTACTCAGTAGAACTATCAGTAGTGGGTCTCTGTAACCTGCTCAGTGGCAGGGGAGTTGGCACACTGCACTACATTGAATGATGAGCCCAATGTAATGGGGGGGGGGGTCAATTAGGTCCCCTCATAGCCGAGGTGTCACTACTGGATGATAGACCCAGAACCTCCAGTAGTAAGATTATGTGGACTACTTAGGGGCGATGGAGATTCGAGGTTATAGACTGGATTTCGCACCTGAGAGAATGTAGAGTTTATTTACTTATGCTGTGAAAGACCATTGTTTGGTGTCTGAGAGGGTTAGAGTGTATGGCCGTAGGTGTTTTGCAGTTGCAAATAGGGAAGATACTCCTAAACTTCTGCCTTTACCTGGATGCCAGGCCAGAGAGTCCTAGCAGGAGGGGTTACATAGGTACGACAATGGGAGGACCAAAGGCAAGGTTTCATGGCATGGATGCTGGCAGTGATACTGGTTGGGATGATTGTACCCTTGGTGGAATTGGCGTTCATTATTCTCGGTATGTATCTAGTTACTAGATTTTCAATGTAGGTGCCCAGGGAGGAGGTAATCATCCAACACCTCAAAATTAAGATCCACAGATCTGTACAGAAATGCAATCAGGCCCTGGCACACATATAAGAAAATTATTACAAGTCAATAACTTATATTAAAGGCACAATCATTGATAATATGAGTAGTTTAATGATTTTCTTGTTGTGACTCCAGCCAACACGTGTTTCGTCGCTCGGGACAAGACACCCACGACTTCCTCAGGACTTAGTATAGATGGAACAGTCATATGTGCCTTCTGACTGGTTATAATTCCGTCCCAGCCTAAATGTGGCTGGGAAAATTGCAATGAGGACTCTCTGCGGTCGTACTGAGGTGCCAGGGGTCTGATACGAAGGGGATGCTACAATATACAGCGCTTCGGTGGCTGGCTTAATACGCAGCCTGTACTCAAGCCCGAGGCTTACTTTGTATCGTGCATCGCTGATGTTTGCTAGGATAGAACATCTTGTGGAATCATTGCAATTTTCCCAGCCACATTTAGGGTGGGACGGAATTATAACCAGTCAGAAGGCACATATGACTATTCCATCTATACTAAGCCCTGAGGAAGTCACAGGTGTCTTGCCCCGAGCGACAAAACACGTGTTGGCTGGAGTCACAACAAGAAAATCATTAAACTACTCATATTACCTATGATTGTGCCTTTAATATAAGTTACTGACTTGTAATAATCTTCTTATATGTGTGCCAGGGCCTGATTGAATAGATGCTGGCAGCCAGTTGGGGATAGTCCTGGGCCACGGGGAGGAAAGCAGAGGGCAGGAAGGCAACGTGCATCAGTTTTCACTAAAGTGAGCAAAGTGAGCTCTTTTTAAAGAGGACCCCTCAAGGCTTAGGCAGGATCAAACATATAATGCTTGTAAATAAATCAATTTTTAAAACTTTTTATTACATTTTTCTTTAAAAGTACAATTTTTATGAGACAAATTTGCCCATTCAGGCAGTTACCAGGTTATTTATTGGATGTCAGAGTCAGATTGAACCGCATGAAATCTCAGACTCAATGCTTTCAGAGGACTTGCGCATGCCACAAACTAAATGGTCCCCTGGTGGTTGAATGATAGATCTCATTATAAATAAGGCTCCCAGTTTTTCATTACAGATAATTACAGACAGAAAACCATCTATTTTCCTGTCTGCATTTCTTTTTAAATATGGATAAAAATGGAAATTGGTTTGCGTTTTTTGAGTGATTCTAAATGCTGCCAGTCATGATTGCTAGGTAAGGGGGATACAGCAGAGAGACATTCTCTCAATGAGGCAATTATTCAATTATGAGTGTGACTCCATTGGCTCAATAAATGTGAAAATAAACTTGCTGAGAAAGGATATTTTCAAATAATCCAAAATAGGAATGGATAAATGTAGAAAAAAATAGCAGAAAAAAATATAGATTAATGCAAAAATGCCTAATAATAAATACCATAAAACCGAGAGCCCTAATCATGAATGAATTTAGTGTTCCTCTCTGAAGGATTAAACCCTTGATCTGGTTTAATCTGAATCTTACATGGAGTTCCATGTAGCACACGCAACCAACTGAGCTGTCTTGGCAACAAAAAAAAAGACAACAAGGACAATTTTCAGATACATTCAGCATCTACAGGGAAAGACTACTACACGTGCCTCATCTGTCTATTCTCCGGCCAAATGAGTCCCTGTAGATGGTAGTTAGCACTTAGCTCCAATACTGCCAGGTGGGTGCTGCGGTGCAGATAACCTCCCCCTCCCACACACACACAATCCGCCCCATGCTCAATTCTTGTTCCCGGAGCTCCCTCGGCCAGGTGGTAAAGTCAATGTTCTCAAATGCATTTTGCCATTTAAATGAAAGCATTTCATGTGCAAAAAGGTTATTCACCCATATCACACCGGGTGACTAACTTTCCAAATGAGGTGTTTGCATTTCAAATGTAAATGCTTCACAATTCATGTTGCTGCCTGATTGCACGGAGGCTCCTGCGAGGATTAATATCCAGGGCATGGGAATTGTTGGCAGAGACGCAGAACTGCTCGCTCTCTGTAGCTAGTCACGCCAGCAAAGTTTACACTGAGTGACACTGTTGAGTTGTGTGTTTTTATGGTCTGTTTTGACAAATTATATAGTGCACAATCTGTCATTTGTTTGGCATCTCTTATGCTTGCTTAGGCTCTGTGGGTGTTATTTATAGCTCACAATGCAAATTGGAATGTATTGTTACGGTCCTAATAAGATAAAGAAACTGGACTAGAGAAAATTATTTTGCCTGAGATCACACAATTTGATCAGGTAGGGAAGCCGAGATTCAAACAGTTCTTCTTATACTGAGTCTGTAACTTAACTACTCGCCTTCATTATCACCTTCTCCCCCACAGTTCTCACATTGTTATACTAGTTGGAGTGAAAAGATTAATACATTAACCATCGTGTTGATATCAAAATGGTAATAGCCAGGTTTATGGACATTATTTTCCAAGGAATAGCATACTAAGTGGCACTGCCTTTCCTACAACAATATATGTGTTTGTAAATATGTTTATTTTAAAACAAACCCTATATTTTTTAATGATAGTTATCTCTGACTTGGTCACATAAATGTCCCTCTTAAACATGAATGTCTTTGCTGGTGCCCTCCAATAATATCCTGAGATGATGTCGGAAACATTTATAGGAAGTGTTGCTTTTTCCCTTCATAACACTATAAAGCTATATTTGTAGACTGCAATATAGTACTTTAAAATGCTCCATTTGGCCATATTAAATACTTATTTTGAAGGCAGAATCCGCCAAAGACACCCTCATGCAGTTAGAAATGCCTTACCTATTAGACTGTGTTGTAGTTGCACTTAAACATGTCTTCATAACCCTGACAATCCTCCAAAGCACTTTGGGGGCTGTTAGCATGTTACTCGGTAGGATGTATGTGGTTAGAAGGGTGCTGCATTGTATTGTGGTCTACGTGGCTAGTATTTTGGTGTTGTGAATGATATCCAGAGTGGTAATCAAATGTCACTGTGTTTGAGCGTATAGTAAAGTGATGAGGTATGGGGGCATCGAATGCTTAAGCTTTGCATTAATGTTATCTTTGGCTAGAAGCATGTCAATTACTGATGGTGGCCTATGTGGGAGAAGTATCAGTGTCATGCATGATGACCAGAGTTGTGTACTTCTAGTGGAATGTCACTGCACATACGTCTATAGTGAATCAAAAATGAAGTAAGAGTCAGGATGCTTACGCTCGGAAGGCTTTATTGTGTGTGGTTGGAAGGGAGTGCGAATGCAAGTGGAGGTATGTGAGAAGGGTTTCTGTTTTGTGCATGGTAACAGTGACTGCTTTTTTTGTGTTGCCATAAACATCTACCTGCTCTTATCTATGCAGTGGAGACCAGGAACTTGTCTGTTGGCTGCACTTATGGTCAACCTAACTCCCTTGTGGTAGTTCTGATAATGATCCAGGGTCCCATGCCATCCATACCGTCCTGAGATGCAGAATGGTTCTGTCTGGTTCTGTCTGTTGGTCGATACCATCCTCATTATCTGTTGGGAAAGAACCAGGTCTTTGCTGCCTTCGTGGATTCCGGGTGGTCGCGGATATTTCTCTGTCTGAGTCAGGAGAGAGTTCCATCATTTTGGTGCCCTTACTGAAATGGGGGTTCAATTGATGCATTGCTTCTTGTTGAGCATCACCGTCATCTGAGGCGCCATTCAAAAGGGTAGTGTTCTATTCTATGAGAATCTTTGCACTCTCACTTGAA
Source organism: Triturus cristatus (assembly GCF_964204655.1). Classification (NCBI taxonomy): domain Eukaryota; kingdom Metazoa; phylum Chordata; class Amphibia; order Caudata; family Salamandridae; genus Triturus; species Triturus cristatus. The sequence goes on along the minus strand of NC_140595.1, from coordinate 630,754,574 downwards.
TGAAGATTGAGGCATGGCCATCAGAGGGTATGGGAGCAGTTCAGAGTATCATGAAGACAAAGAGATTGGCTATAGCCGGCTAGGGAAGATCTTGAAGCGTTGATATAATGATGTGAAGGTAAAGGAGTCATCTTCTTGCATTATTTTGGATTCTTTCCATACTTTTGAGTAAGAAGAGCATTGACATATTCTAGATGAGATATTAAAAGTGTGATGATAGTTTGTAGTTTCTCTGGCAACCCTAGGCGGTGGAAGGTGCATTGAAGTGTTTGCTTGATATTAAAAGTGCCTCCTACAGCTTGGTTTATTTGATAGGGTTGAATCCATGGCCACCCCCAGATTTCCTACTTCAGTGGAGGTCACTGGTAGTGAGACAAGTTCATGGCCCAGATGAATGCAAGGTGGTAATTCTTCCATTCTTCCCTGGTTAGATTCTCTGTTCTGGAAGGTGTTTTTTCAGCATCTAATGGCTGATACCTCATAGGCAACAGTCTAATAGTAAGGAGCCTAGGTCAAAGGGGTTTTTCAGCTTTTGGGTCATTCGGCTGTTGTTGATGTGGTTGGAGCGGGTTAAGTTGAACAGCTTGATAAGGCCCGGCAGCAAGCCCAAGTGGGCATCAAAGAGCAGTGTAAGATGATCAAGCCTGTGGTATGTCATGTTTGTTGCCCCAAGGATGTAAAGTGAACCAAGTGAGTGAGGTAGCTAGATCTGTCAGATAGGTAAAAGGAGACGGCATTCATTTGATAAATGTGTCTTAAAATACAGCATTTGGCGATCTTAAAACAACCCACTTGAATACAAAATTCTACAAACACCCATTCAAAGTGTTGGGCTCAGCTATAGGCCTTACGCATTCAGGAGGAACACAGAGGTGCCAATGCAAACTTTGCAGTATTACTCAGTCCATGTTATTTTAATGGCTTGTTAAAGTGGCACAAACTCCAGGCTTGTGGAACACTTTCTATATACTTTTGCACCACAGTCAGTGCAGTGATTAGCAGCTCATTGCACTAGCGAAGTTGTGAATAGGCTAGAGTTTCCATTCCACAGGAAAGGCATTTTTTTGTTTTCTTAATAACTTTGGTGACCTACTAAAAACCAGTGAAAAACTTAAAAAAAAAATAAAGGACATGCACTTTGGGTTCTTCTTAATGGCATATTTTGTGCAAGTCTGTCAACTGGGGGCCAAGAAAAAGGAGGGGTCCAAAAAGTGCCAGTCCCCATTTTTATTTCCACCGGATTCTTTGCTTTTCAATACAGGAAAAGTAGCTGAACGAATTACACCAAATTTGGCACAAAGGTAGAACTTCATCCGAGAACTGTACTTTTGTTTGTTTGAAGTAAGTAGTTTTTGTGAAATTATCATTTAAAGAGATGCTCAGTTGTGCATGAAGAAGGTAGACTTTAGAGACAATTTAATGTTGATTTGTGGATTCTCCATGGATTTGCAAATCCATTTTTATAAACTAAAGGTACCCCACTGGACTAAGAAGCTATTTCTACCTTCTTACATTGCAGATTCACAAAGCAGCCATGCAAACCATAACTTCGGCACCAAATGCAGAGCTTATGACCTCATAATATTTATACTAATAAATAACAATACCTAAAAGAGAAATGTAATTAAACAACAACACATAATCAGACCAATTGATACTACATTCATAGTCATATCTGTCACAGTGGGATGGGTAATGTGATATGTAGTCTCACCATTAAGATGATTCACAACATAAGTAATTGCCCCTGTTTCATTGAGGGTGAGGTCACGAAAAATGCATTTGGTGTATGAGATATGGTTTGCATGGCTTTTATGTAAAATATGGATTGTGCTCCCAACCATAACTTGCAAATTTCATTGTTTTTATAGTTTTAAATTTGGAACAATAACAACGCTTTGTGTTTTTTAGGTGACTTTCTTTGGTTTTATTTAAACATGCTGTAAACCACCACTAAACTTTAACTTCTGTTTCTTCCAGCGAAAATGAATATAATTTCTCAAAGTAAATAGTCTGAACTGGTGCTTCCTAAAGAACCTCTCACCACTCTGGCATCAAAATGGGAAACAACCATTACAACGCAGTCAAAACAAACAAAACACAACTTTATTCGAGCTTGATTACACAAGTCATAAAAGAACAAATTAATTCTAAGACATTTTCAACATGTAATATGGGCATTTATACAAGATTAAAAATTCACATCCAATCTATCAAAATTTATCAAATTCACAAATAGGCCATTTTATAAAACCCATTTAAAAAACTAAACAATACAGATAGTTAAAATAGTATGGGTCTCTTTCTAACATTTAATACCCATATTATGTAAATAAACCACTTCTATCTTCGTTTAAACTTAATAATCTCCGATCCCCAGATTTCCTCCTTCTGAAGCATGTCCATAAAAAGGAAGCTATAGAGAAGCAGATAAATGGGTCCTGAAGGGTCTTTAGGAAATACATAGCCACCCTGCATTGTTTGAATTTGTGGTACCTCAGAATTGGGTGAACAAATCTTTTCCTGTCTGCAGTATAATACTTACAGAATAATGTTAAACGGAGATCTGACTGGAGAGAAGAGTTATTGCATGGGCAAGGTGGCAAATCAGAGAATTTATATTTTTTTCCGGGTACCCTAACATTAAAGGAATCATATTTATTGTAAAACGTAAAAGGATATATTTATGCTGAGTGTTATTAATAGACGTAAGGTAATGAAAACCCTCCTTGAATCTAGATGGAACTAGATCATAAGCAATAGAGGATTTTTGGATGCAATTTTTTTCCCTTCGAGCCGCTTTCTCTTTTCGCAAAAACAGGTCGATTAACCATTTTTTAGTGATCTTTCTACACGTTTCAGGGTCCCGGAATAATTCACCTAGCCCTAGTGCAATCAAATGAGTCTCCACATAATTTAACCAACTGATCTTTTTGTAATATTCCAAATTACAACAATCCTTAATGATACACTGAGTCAGATCTACAGTGGACCTCCGCCAAATCGAGAGCCACAGTAATAACGGTGCCAGTCTAATATAATCACTCAGATATAGTAGCCCCAATTCCAAATGCAGAATATAATTGGAGGCTGATTGAGGTAAAGCTACCCGATTTTTAAAAAAGGAGTCTTCCAAATGCTGAAGATGTTTAACGTTGGTCGTCCCCCAGACTACCGCCCCATATGTTATAGCAGCCTTAGTTTTTGCAGGATATATCCTTGTCACCGGATCCAGGGGACTCGCCCGTAGCTTCTTTGCAAAAGTTTTTACACCTTGGAGACTCCTTTCCATACTCTGGGTTCTTGCTGCCACCAAGTTAGTCCAGGAGTCATTACAACACAACATCCTTTACAATCCATCCCATTACAACACAGCCATTATAATGCATGTCACTACAACGCATGCCACTACAATGGATGCCACTACAACGCATGCCATTACAACACATTATAAGGTAAGTAATGGGAAAGAGTAATTTTTACCCCTGCACTATCCAACACTTACCCTACTGTTGCACTCACTGGAGGGAATAGTATTTTTTACCCCTACACTATCGAACAATCACACTACTGTTGCCCTAAAAGTATTATGCGTTGAAATGGTATGTGTTGTAATGGAATGCGTTGTAAGTGTAGTTTCTAAAAATGCGTTGTGATGGAATGCGTTGTAAAATCATGCATTGTAATGGATGTTGAGATGTAAAAAACGCGTTGTAAAGGCATGCGTTGTTAAATGTTTGCATTGTAATGTGTCCTACTCCCTCAAAATCTAACTTGGTGAGCTATCCTGAAAGGGGCAGCATGTGGGCTACTTTTTTTTAGCCTTTCACTGCCCATGGGGCCAAACAAACCGGCCCACACACTGCTCATTTCAGGCTGGTCCTTCGGGCAGTGATAGAGTGCCATAGTGCCCAACAGGCCAGTCCAAAACAGTGTAGCTCTGTTTTTGCACTCCACTAGCACTAACTCAACCGGAAGGCAATCTGGGATGTGTTGTTCTGTTTCTTCTAGGAACTCTTGACAATGCATGAAATCAGCCATATTGTGCTTGGAGGACATGACTTGTTCTGGAGACCTTACAACTACGGACAGCAGTTGGACTGCAGCCCTTGGCTCATCCTTAGGAGCTTTTGCTCCCAACATCTGCTATCGTTTACTGCAGCCATTGGAACATGACATACACATGCCTGGTGACTGCTTACATTTCTGCTATGCTTTATTTTAGATTGTTAAGTTAGTTGGACCAGTGATCAAACCTCAGTTCTTTTTGCCAATTTCTGAAAAGTAAAAAGAAAAATTGTCCATATATCTGTACACCACAAGGGCCCCCTGCAGGCATTCATCAAAGCATTCCACCTAAAACTCAAGGCATAGTCAGGCAGATAGAAGCTGTGGATATGTGAAATGAAACTAGGAAGCATTCTGTTTGAGCTTTAATGATACCAAGAAAAATAAAGTCATGACAATTCCTTCCCAAATGGAATGCCGCTACACATGTGATTTTGACAGTCAACGACACCCATTCTTCAGAAGTGCTAAACAATCACAGACAGGTTTTCTTGTTTTTATTGCTTCTCTCTTCTGTGGGCGGGTACTGCTTTTTTTGTCGATGACCAGAAATAGCCGTATTGATGTGTGGATTAAAACATGTGTTTCGGTATTTTAAATTTTTTGCCAATTTATTTAAAGGAATATATACCTAAATAAAGGTGTTGGCCATTGTTAAAGTTAATCTTGGGATTTTCTACCTATTAGTTGGAAACCTGTAGTTTGGGAATTATTTTCTGAGGCACCTTATGCGTATGCCAAGTCCATCAGAGGAGCAGCATACTGACCCGTGTTACTCCAAATATGCAAGCATATTGTAACTGCAAAACCAAATAAGCAGTAATCGTTACCCAAGGCTGGCGCCTCCAGCTTTGAGGTTTTTTATGTAAATGTTTAGTTAATATCATCTGGTTCATCCACGTTCTGTGCACAGAAGTGAAGGCTGGAACCTTCCCACCAACAAGGCCTTGCAACACGCAGTGCACAATCTGAGCCAGTAGTGCAGGTGGAGACCACCAGCGCTCATTTGTAGGGACCAGCACTTATTTTTTCTTATCAGACTTTGACCCAGAGTAAGAGATAGAAAATCACACATGGGGTAAGTAAGGCGGAAGAGAAAGACGGAAAAACCACGTCAAAGAGAGAAAGCAGCGGTAAAAAAGAACATGGAGGAGTTTTACACAGGGGTAGAGAGTGTCCGGTGATGCATTAGAGAGGTATGAGGAGGAATCAAGAATACATACCCTTGACATTCAACACCCCAACATTGGATAGCGTGGCCCGTGGGTTTCTGAGCTAAACTTTCGTCCCCAGCACTTACTCTTTTACAAATTAAGAACTGCATATTGTGGAAGATCTATATATCGGTGGTATTAATGTAAAACCACCATTGACAGTATCTCATCTGTTTATATATAACACAAATAAAACTTTATCCAATTGTAAAATTATAATTGTAAATACACAAACATGATTAGAGCAGTTGTCATTCTGCATGGGAAAATTTCCAGAATTAAAATATATTTAATTTTATATATTAAAAAAGTATAGAACGTTGATAACTTAGAGTAGCTTTAAAAAATATATCTATGGCAGAATACACCTCAACTCCAGATAGCAATTGAAGGAAGCATAGCACCACTCAACATTTATTAAATATATGTCTCCTTAATAATAGGATTCAATATCAAATTTTATGCAAATTATATAATTCACAGAAACAAAACAAAGTGCAAAAATGTCTGAGTAGAAATCTCATCGCATTGACACATACAAATTGTTTCATTGCTGTACGGTTCTTAGGGAAAGAAGAGATATCCACGTATAATACTTAATCTAAATCTAGTAAGAAGGGTTCTCTGCCACGGATGCATAACAAATGCTAGATACGGTTCCAAACTTGGAGGCATCTTTGAAATGATATACTGTCCTTCTGAAGTTTAACATAGTTATATCCCCTTCCTCTAATTACTCATTCGCTCCAAAAAAGCTCTATTAGCCGATAGCTATTCAACTTTTTTGTATTAAACTAGGATTGCAGAACAATGATGTCTACCTATCTCCTCCAGGATTGTTTTAATATAATAATAATAATACTGGATTTTATACAGCGCGAACAGCTACCTCACAAGGAGGTGTCCCGGCGCTAGTAGAACACAAATGACCTGGGCTAAAGAATAGGAAATCTAGCGTGGCTGGGTGAATAGCCAGGTCTTAAGTAATTTCTTAAAGCAGAGTTCAGATGGGGCCTGTTGGATTGTTTGAGGCAGTGAGTTCCACAGAGCGGGGACGTTTGCTGAAAAGGTCCGACCGCCTAGTCGGGCCTTTTTTGCGCGCGGGACGGCCAGCTGGACACGGTCGTTGGACCGTAGTGCGCGACTTTGAAGGTATCTTGGGAGGCGATTTTTCAGGTATTGTGGGCAGGAGCCATACAGAGATCTGAACGCCAGCGTCAGAGCTTTGAATTTAATTCTGTTGGTTACTGGCAGCCAGTGCAGGGTTCGGAGATGTGGAGAGACAGACTGCTTGAACGGGATTCGCAGTAGTAGTCTCGCAGCCGCATTTTGAACTACCTGAAGCTTGTGAGTCAGGCATTTTGGAAGGCCAAGGTATAAAACATTGGCATAGTCCAGCCGGGAGGTGACAGTCGCGTGGACAACCGTTTTTCTACAGCTCACAGGTAGGAGTCTTAGAAGTTTTCGGAGGTTTCTCAGCTTACTCAGGCAGCATCCGGCGACTTGTTGGATATGGGATGAGAAGGCCATGTTATCATCCCATCTCACACCAAGATTTTTTGCCGAGTGACTGGGTGAAGGGGGCGGGCCCATCTCCGTTGGCCACCAGAATTCTGGGGGGGGGAGGGACCCTTACCGAAGAAGATGACTTCGGTTTTATTGGCATTAAGTTTTAATTTATTAGTGTTCATCCAGTGTGCTATATCCTGGAGACAGCCTTTGAAATTAGAGAAAGACTCCTGCGTCATCTCAGAGTAAGGAAATACCAACTGGGTGTCGTCGGCATATGAGATTGCCTTGACACCCCAGTTGGCAATTAGCGTAAAGAGAGGAGCCAGGTAGATGTTGAACAAAAGGGGGCTGAGGGCCGACCCCTGCGGGACTCCACATCTGAGGGTTTTAGGTGTAGAAGAAATCGTTCCAAGTGCCACCTTTTGCGTTCTCTGAGATAGATAGGACTTTATCCACCCCAGCGCTCTGTCCTGAATGCCTATCTCAGCCAGCCGGCTGAGTAGTCTGCCATGGTCCACCGTGTCGAAGGCGGCCGACAGATCCAGGAGTACCAGCATTGCTGAGTTTCCTGCATCCATCGACCACCTCACAGACTCTGCGACTTCAATGAGCGCTGTCTCTGTGCTAAAGCCGGGGCGGAAGCCAGATTGAGTTTCATGCAAAATGTTGTTGGTTTCTACAAATTTACTCAGTTGGCGCTGTATAACTTTTTCCAGCATTTTTCCCGGGGCAGCTAGTAGGGATATAGGGCGGAGATTCGTAAGGTCATCTGGGTCCCCATTAGGTTTTTTCTTTAGGGGTAGGAGGGTAGCGTGCTTCCAGATGTCCGGGAATATGCCCGACATGATGGAGGAGTTCCAGATACCTTGAAGTGTGGGGGCGACCGAGTCCGCTATGGCACTCCATAGTTTAGCTGGGCAGGGGTCGTCAGGGGAGCCGGATTTGCAGCGGATGAGTTCCTGCCTTACCTCGATCAGGGGGATGTGCATGAACTGGGTGAGGATCTCGTCTGGCCCACCATTATTCGCTTGGTCCTGCTTCACAGTTTTTATTATTGGACCAAAGGAGTCATATACTTTCTTAATTTTTTGGTCAAAAAACTCTGAAATTTGCTCGCATAGCGTAGCTGTGGGTACAACCTCTCTTTCGATGCATTTTGGTTTGAAAAACGATTGTACCACTTTGAAGACCTGTTTGCTAGACTGTTCTGCCTGAAGAATCGAGTCCGCATAGAAACGCTTTTTACTTATTCTGATAGCTTTCCGGAGTTTTTTAGAAGCTTCTTTATACCTAGCTTTTTCTTCCAGACCATAGCTAGCTCTCCAGAGTCTCTCCAGTTTTTTTACAGGCTGCTTTCTCATTCCTGAGTTCTTGTGAGAACCAGGGAGCTGAGGGGGAGTCTCTTTTTGATAGAGCCCGAGAGGCTCAAGCCATGTGATTTTTGAGCCTTCAGAAAATGTTAAACAATCTTTTAGTATTATCCTGTTAACAGTAGTTTTTTGATTAACCCATACGGACATCCACAGCATCAGGTGAGCTAATTTAATATGGTCTTCTACACAGTCTAAGCCCAGCTCCTCATGGCAAACATAATTAGAACTGCTCGAGGGGAGAGCAAAAAGGCTCATATAGAATTATTTGTTTTCAATTTGGAGATTTTATGGCGAGGTATATCTCCAAGCACCAGCACCATGTAATACAGTTTAGAGGCTCCGTGACTTATACATCTCTAATATGGGAAAAATAGGTTTGCTGTCTATGTTAGTCACAAAGGTTGAACGAAGTACCCGAAGCCTGGCTGAATTTATGTCGCTCTGTTTATATAAATGTATACATCTATAACAGAAACAATACCAACCAATGTGGTACACAAGATCCATTCTTACTAGGGTTGTGCAAAATTTACAAAAGTTGTTTTTCAAAATATGCACAGTATCACAAGTTATGTGGCATATATTTCACTGCTTTTTTATGTAACTTTTCTCCACAAAGGTAAATCTTTCATAAAACAATCACTCAAGTTACCTGCAGGATACTGGTTGAAAGAGAAAATGTCTTGCTGGAGGTGGAAGTTTCTACTTCATACATTTCCTGTAACACCAAATTAGGAAAGCACATGGGATTATGGTGGTGTAACAAAAATGTCACACAGGCTTAATCCTTATATGCTGGAGGGTAGCAAGGGGGACGGTGCTCGCTCAGTAATCTTAGGACCCAGAAGAGAGTGATTCCAGTGACCCGCATGTCTCATCTGCTGAGTGGCCTTGCAGCCTGCCCAACAAATCTAGAATAAACAGGGCCATTTGCATCACCATTATCAAATATCCTGTGCATCTCATCCTGTTGAAACACTGCAATACATTGTTTGCCTTCATCAGGTCTAAAATCAGCTGAGGATAAAGTGAGGTGGACACTTGATTCCATGGAGTTCTGTAGTTTGGTGATTGCAGCACATTATGCCAGTTTTATTGAAACTGTGAAACAGGTTGGAAGATAGGTTTCATCCCTTGTGTACTTTTTAGTAGGAGGATGATCAAAGTCTTCATCAGGGTCAGCTTAAGGGCTGGTGGCGCCAAGTGCAACAATCATTTTTGGTGCCCCCACATCCCATGACCACCTCCTCGGATTCTCTCCCTACCACCGGGCAAAAGTACCCCTCATCTCTCCAATCATAATTAATTGCTAAACACAGCACCGCTCCCCTGAGGTCAGCGTCCCTCCACAGGACAGCACCCAGTGTGGCCGCACCAGTCGCACTGCCCTAAAGCCGGCACTGGTCTTCATTACAACTATTGGTACCACTCCCGGGCAGAGCCGCAAAATAAGTATTTCAGAGTTGTGAAAAGATGAGATTGGAAGTTAGAAATGAGCAATTAGTTTTTAAAAAGGTAAGCTGAGAAAGTTTAGACCTATAGTTCGCATAACCTTTTAGTAGTGGGAAGGCATTTTTGTCCAATGTCATTAAGTTGGCAGAGGAGAAGTTAAATAGAATGTGAAATCTCTTCACAGAGATTCTAGTGGGCTAAGAGTTCTGGCCTGGATGGCCACAGTAATGGTTACATCAGCTAGAACACCAAGTGACTTTTGGAATAGCACGAGTGATAGAATGCGAGAACACGCAATGTGATAGCATGAATCTATGTCAGTAACAAGCATCAGTAGACCTTCTGCCTCACAGTGCAGAAATCAGAAGGCTCCTTGGCCACCCCTGCATAAATCCACAATTGTATTCCTTATACCCCATAGTTTTCCTAAACCCCTTAACTGATATTTTTTGAGAAAAGGAAACTGGCAGGTGTTTTTCACCCTTCCCAATGAGTTATTCTTGTGTGTGGAAGGGAGCTAGGAATCAGCCACACTTGTCAGAGAATCTCTCATTAAGAGGTAAAATGCAGAGCCCCACACTGAACCCCAAAATCAATACACACACACTGATATTTATTTATGTAACAAACTGCGCATTTGTGAAAAGAAGTTGCCGTCAACGAGGAAGAGGGAGCCCCGGGACGCCGCGCTGCAGGTAAGGCATTTTATCTTATTTTTTATCATAGTTTAACTTATTTTAAAAGGAGGGCGGGCGGGAGGCGGGCGGCGCGTAGTGGGGCTATGCGGAGTGCGTGAGTGTGCGTAGATTTGGCCACACTACGCGATGCTCCACGTAGCCCCACTACGCCCACTGTTATGGGAAACAAAGGCACACAGATTGTTGTTATCGCTTCACAAATACTTGAGAGGCCCGTGCTTTTTATGTTGTTCAATCCCTGATATGCATACACTGCAAGAATGTGAGATGTGTTGGTCTGTCCCAGTATTTACACAAATAGCCCAGTCTTCGTTACCCCAGGTTTATAAAGGATCTGTTATGTGTGCACTATATGATTCAATGCCTATTAGACGCCCCATTTGATTCTTGTTGTGATCTGTTACCTTCCTTTCCCTAAAATTGTAAAGCGCTCTGATATCCCTCGGGATCAAGTTTGAGCTATATAAAACTTTATAAATAAATAAAATAAATAAATAAATAACAATTTACGACTATTTTGTTTTAATTAATTTATAGTGCTACTCATCCCAATGCAGGGTGTCAGAGTGCTTTGCATCACACCTACACATTGACAATAACTCATTTAAATGTGTAAATCAATGCACGAAATGGTTTACAAAGGACAGTGAGGGTTACAAGGTGAAGGAGTCACATGTCCTTCCCAGCTCACTGTGCTATATTAGAAGGTTTCCAATTTATGGAGTGCAAGTAACTAAAGGATCTCTGTGTTAAAAGCACTATCTCACCTAGCTACATAAAATAAGTCTATCATCTGCATTTTAGATGATGTGCTTTTCAGGAGACACATTAACCCTCTACCCTACTTTGACAAAACTTGACTAGAGAAAACATAGGTCTCTCCAGCAAATGCATTACCCTTCAAAGTTATTCTTACCATTATTCTTCTTCCCTTGAGTTTACAGGGCCCAAAAAGATCTCTGAAGCAGGTGCCTTACCCCATAGTATAGTTTAAAATGCATACTTTGGGAACAATTAGGCAGATTAGATTTACTGCTACTTGTCTCCTTGTTTTCAACTTCTTTTTGACAGAGTTTTAAAAAGTAAGGGCCTCATTTACAAGAGACCTCACTTTTTAGGACACTCCAGTGGTTCAGGCCTCTCAATAACATCTTTAAGGTGACGTAAAGCCACCCTGTGTGGCTCTGCATGGCCTCATAGATGTGGAGTAAGACATAGCAGAATAAATCGCTGCGTTGCCTAACTCTGTATCAAGGAGGCGTTCCATGTGCGTTGCGGTGGGTTTTCCATGAAACACCCATGGGTTTTGACACATTTCCAGATCTACAAGGATCTGTAAACCTGGGAATTCATCAAAACTGTGCGCCTCCTCAGGGGAGGAGTAACTAGGGTAAATAACTTTATTTCTCCTCGTTATTTCCTGTTTCTATGTGTGCTGAATTTTGCAGCACACATAGAAAGAGGAAAACACCTCCAGTGTTTTTGTGCAGCAAGGTTCCCCTTCCTACACAAAAACAATCCTGCCAACATCACAGACACCCTGCACTAAGGTTCAAGAGTACCTGCATGGGTGCTAGGCACCAATTTGTGCGCATGCACTTGCTGTAAGGACAGGAATTTGCTGTATTGCATTAATAATATACATTCCTGCCCTTTACTTTTTAAGCAGGGCAGCGGTGCAAGAAGCTTTGCCTGCGCCAAAAAGTTGTATATGAGGCCCTCAGTGTATAAATTGAGGCCCACATTTTGCGTCAGATTTGCGTAATTTTTTTGGCGCAACCCAGATGCAAAATTTCATTTGTTAAATTACATAATGTGCTCAAATGTACTCGTTATAGATATGCGAAACATGTGTGAAGAGTTAAGACCTGCTCTCACTTCCTGTGAGTTCATGGTTGAGATGTCACTTCCTGTGATGTCACGCACCATGATGTTACTTGCATACTGCTTAAGTTGGTGTGTCCCCCGCTTCTTTTTTAGGACTTGTGCCCTGCCTAGCAGGGAAAAAGAGTAAGATCAGTTCAGAGCACAAGGGCACACCTGGAGACCAGTGAATGTCACGCGGGAAATGGGAAGGGTGGATAACCTTGGCAGACATCCTCTGACATTTAATTCTGTGTTTGTGATCCTATGTGTTATATTCTCTGTTCTTGTGTGCTGCCATTTCCCAGCATTCTGGGAGTGCAGTTCCAACCCCACAGTCTGACGGGAATTTCCTCTGGACGTCTCTGACATACGTTGGGGGAAACCGACGAAAGTGGATTACACACCCATTTTCTCACTTTCATTCTTTTTGTTTTTATTACGAATTATGATGAAACTAAGGGACCTCAGGGCATATCAACAACGAGGCGATAGAAAATTATCGCCGCTTTTGCGGACGTTTTCGACCGAAAAGCAGCGATAATTTTATCACCTAATTAGCAAGGTCACGCTAACGCGTGAAACCTTGCTTTAGCATACGAAATCGTAACGCCCAGCTTTGCATCTCTAATGAGATGCAAAGTGGGCGTTCCTGACATGACAGGAGAAATGTCACTAAGCGACATTTCTCCTATCATCAAGCCCCACGCTATGAAGCATAGCGTCAGGAAAAGTAGAGATAACCCCTGTTATCGCTACTTTCCTTACGCCTGCTTCAGGACTGACTTAGCCGTGATATCCTTTGGAAGGTGGATATCATGGCTAAGTTTGTGAGTCCCTATCAACAAGCTAACGTCACATTTCGTGAGATTATCGCTGGGTTTCCAGCGATAATCTCACGTTAGGCAGTTAGCGCTAGGATTTTTATCGCTTTTGAGATAAGCATTGCTAATAGCACGCTATCTCAGCGATAAAAATCCACGCTAGCTGGCGATAATTATCCTAGCGCTAATTGCGCTTAGCGATAATTATCGCCGGTTGCTGTTGATATGCCCCCTCGTTCCTGCCAAAGAGGACGACGTTTAGGCAGAGCAAGACAGTAACGTGGTTGGAGGGGGTTGGTGTCTCCTTAAAGGAAAACGGCGTTCTTTCCATTTGTATGTTTAGCTTGTTTGTTCTGTTCAGTTTTATATCCCTCATGCTAACGTGACATCACACATTTTTCGTGTACTTTTCACCCCCTTTGCTAATCCGGAATCCCCAAGGATGGGCTCCGATGACTCACTGCGTTTGGCAGAGGTTAACTAAGCCGGCTTGAGTGAAGATCTTATCCGGCCGTTAATGACTCCTCCCGCAGGCCTAGAACAGAGACATCTGCATGCCTCCCGGAAGCAACGTAGCTATCCATGGTGCAGCAGGTACAGTGGCACCGGGGCCCACTGAACTCTGTTTATTGTTGTATTTACTATCCGACCAGCAGTCGTTTGCCGTGCTTACACCCAAGCTCTCAACACCCTTGCGACGCCATTACCTCCAGGCCCCAACACTGAGACACATAAACGAGCTGTGTGGATTTTTTTCCCTTTATTTCTTCTGAATTCTCATTTATGTATGCATTTCAACAGGCCGAATACGCATTTGACTTCCTTATTATGTGCTGTCCTTCTACAATTTCTAATTGAGCAAAGCAATGCCATCCCAAGGTCAGAGGTGACATCTCTCAAGTTTCAACTCTGTAGAGCTTAGCTATTTTTCCAATTGTGATCCCAGCATTTCTTGCAGTCACATGGTTTTGACAGTTTTTTAAATTAAAACCTAAAAGTGCAGGTACTCACTCACCCAAAGTACAGGCGGGTTGCATAGAAGTGCAGGTATTCAAGTGCTTAATTTGTTAACAAATGAGTGTCCACATTTTTTGCTCTGGCAGTGCTATTAAGTAAAAAGTGTCCACCAAATACCATAGTTGCAGTGTTGAATTCACCTCAGGCCTCTTTAATCCACTACCAGGCACTGCTGCTGCTATATGTCACACTTGCCAACAACCCCTGCTTTCTCCTCCTTTTTCCAGTTTGTGTGTTTTTCCCTCTCTTGTTCACAATCAATATCTGATGAGGGAAAAAAAAGTCCCCAAAAATGAGTGCCAGTCGCCACCACAGGCAACCAACGACTCAAACTGAGCACTGTTAATACTTTCCCACTAAAGTGTGGCACGCCCCCTTCATTAGTAGTTCTGGGCCTGTATTACAGAAGTGCCCCCAGGCGTTTGTACCCGCTTTGTGCACTCCTGTGTACTTTCGTATTGCAGAAGGGGCCGCAGATACTTGTGTAGCCCATTGTGTAATAGTACACCAGCACTTTCTCATAGTGCGCTCTCAACGTGCGAGTCGCCACAGAACCAACTTGGAACAGTAGCATTACAGTCCCATAGAGAGCCTTACACCATTGTGTGGTTTATCAAGAGGTAGCTCTTAATTCACAGACTCACAAGAGCAGAGAATAAAAACCACAGTAATATACAGCTTAGATATGAGGATCCAGTAAGAAGGTCAGACATTTGTTTCTTGGACATTGCACAAGTCACATGAAATGCCATTACATCATGTAAGCAAGTAAAACTTGTAAAATGTATACATCCCCGTGGGGGCAAGCATGTGGTGCCAGCAATACACATCTCCCCAAAAGGGTACCAGAGAACACAGATCAGAAAACAATTCACAACATACATTGAATGCAAGCTTTCCCTCTTCCCCACAGCAGCATGACAGAGGAATGTGCAAATACACACAATAAAAATGTACAGTACCAGGGAACCGCATAGTGCACTGTCCCTGGCGGGTCACCTGTTACCAGGCGTGGTCCCCATCAATCATCAGATGCAGGAAACTCAGGGTAGGGCTGAAAGGTCCAGGACCACCAGCAGGTCAGTCCCCCTTCCTGCCAACCCTGTGTTCCTAAAGCTTCACCCCCCAACCAAGGGACTAGAGAACCAGCAAAGCAGTCCAATTTGTTTTATGTCCCCATTCTCTTCTGCTTACCAATTCCACCACAGGGTGATGAGGTCTCTGGCAAACTCACCCTCCCCCATTTTCTCGCTGAACTGCTTCGGTTATTGCCCCCACAGTTGTCTGGATGAAGACCTGGTGGCCCGTGTGGGAGAGGTGCACCCTCCCTGTGGAATAATTCTGCCCTAGCGAGCTGCAGTAACCCATGGTGAACTGTGCTCATGGATGAGCCACCAACAACTTTTGCACTGAAGGGTTAGGCTTCATCACTGACTTGTTCAGTGTACTGACGGGGGCCACGCGCCAAACTTCTCAAGACCTCAGATCAGAAAAAGGTCTTCTCAGGGAGCCTCTTCCTCACCTTGGAGAGTGCAGAGAACATCACTTACCGCACTGTCCGACGCCCCAGGGGAACTATATTGCTACCCCCGCATGGAAGACCAGGCTATCCGGTGCCCCCCACCCATTGCCCCCGGAGTCAAGCACCGCGATTAGGTGGTCGGAAAGGGACTTCAGCCACAGCCATCCCTGCATTAGGCAACCTTAGCTTATTTCATTACATCAGCCTTATACCCCTGACGGAACAGGTGCTACAATTGTGAATGTTAACTTTCTCCCAATACCTGGGTACACACTGTGCCATGGGATGAATAACAGATGGTGGACATTAGAACCATATGCAAGTGATAACAGATCTTACAGACTTTGACATTATGACAGCATTGCAAGTCTGATCATCTTGAACGGCTAGGCGTAACCTCCTTTTCCAACATTGTTTTTCCAATATGTAATTATGATGCACATGATCTTATTTCTTTAGAATGCAGCGTATCAGGAATTGACCAGTCTGATGCCCAAAAACCAGGGGGAGCCACTCATGATAACAATATATCCCAGGCCTCCCAGCAAATGAAGACCCATCATGTGAGCAACCCTGGGGTAGAGCTAGAAGGCAAAGGTTACCAGCCCTCCTTCACCTTAAGCAGGCCAGTAACCCACATCAGAGTCCGTTTAGACCAATTTTGTATTCAACACAACCCTGAAAGAACTCTCCTGCGCTCAGAAGATGAGGGACCGCTTTTAAATCTCTAGCCCCTACAGATAAAGTAAATCTCCAAGTTGTGATGTACTCTGTAGTTCCTACCATGGTCTTTGACTTCATTGGTCACTTGTGAAAAAAAGTGGTGAGACAATCTATGGTCCAACCTAAAACGCTTTTCCTTCCTATAATTCCCAAGACATAGGATTTTTAGTGTGTCCTCTAAATTATTCTTTGTGCGCGGTGGGCGACCCTTCAATTGGGTAAACCTTTATGCTATTGCAACATATATAGTCAAAAAGACACATCAACCTTTTGTTCCTATGATAAGAAAAGGTGCACTGACTCTTTGGGGACCATGCCTATGGCAGCTTCCCATACGCATCCCTTTTAAGTGCCATGCGTTGGGGAGCGCTTGTATAATGTCAGCCTTATATGTGTGATTTCTGTGTAATTAACACTGATTCAATGAGACTTTTCCCAGCCCTGAATTAATTCCTGGGCCTTTGACAATGATGATCTTGCAATTTGCGAGCGACATACCACCTTTATACATACCCTTTAGTACACTATTTGAATGAACCTTTCCATAAAGATTAGCAGGTGCCTGGATCATAGGTTGCTAAGCCCAAAGCCAGGACTCGATCATGGTCACCCCCCAGCAGTACCGCCAACTAGATTTGCAGATTGGCCACTCTTTGCATCGGATACCCTAGGGAGATAAGAAATCATGTGCTCGGGATCACAGGATGCTAAGCCCCCAACGCCGGGACTCAAACACTGTCACTACTGGCTGTAACGCTATTACCCTTAAAGCCCACAATCATGTCGTGGACAAAGGCATCAGCTACTGTGTAATACTACCTAGAAATACACTAGCCCAGAAAACAATCAAAACAGAACAAATAATACCTCAACACAGAACAATCCATACAGAATAATCAATACTGTAACATACAGTATATCAAAATAACATCATTACTTCAGAACCTCGGAAAATGCTGAATCTCAACCAACTGCAGCTAGTGAAAACACGCTACGTCGAGAAGTCCATCAACCACATGCCTTTGTTCCTCTGGACTCACCCCCTTGTTTTGCTCCTAGTTTTGTGCCAAATATGCGTCCCCTGCTGCCGGTACAGCAGTTTGTGAGGAGGAGTAGAGTAGACTCCCCGTGCATATTCAAGGAAAGTTGAGGCAGAACCCATTCCTGCCTTATTTTTAAGGTTTACCGGGTGGTCGCATTCGGATGATGTCAATCCCATGATGGAGCTACCATTGACCGTCTCCTGCCCATGATGCAACTAATGGCACACCTCTGCTACGTACAGGGTGCACCAGCTCAAAATGGTGTTGCCTCACTTGCATGGGGGTATGGCAGATTACCTCTGAGACCGCGTCATATTATGTATACGGGCACAGAGGTAAAGAAGCTGTCAGGAGGCGCACTAACAGTGCGCCACCAAAAGGTAGCCCACTGTCACTGAAACCCCTGATGGCAGCTCTCTGGAAGGGACCAAGGGGGGCTCTATTGACCCCCCCAGACATCCTCTTGCAGGCAGGCACAGTCACTCACTGCATCTGCCTGCAAGGGGATCTCTCTCCCCTCTTTAAAGTACTGCCGGGTTGCTGCCTGAACAGTGAAACACGGAGCGTCTGCTTCAAAGCAGCTTTGTATTTCACTTGAATGTGCTGCTCCCAGGGCAGCAAGAGTTTGCGGCTGCGTTGAGGGTAGCGCATTCAACCTAACAGGTTGCTCCTTCCCTGTTTGTGCACGGCACACCTGTCTGAAGATGCGCCATGGGTATTCAGGGAATGTGCGCCCTATACATAGTAGGGTTCCTAGTAGTCTCCCTTTTAAATTAAAGTAATGTTGATACTCAGTACATGCCCATTTAAAACACTGCTTTTGGAAATCTGCAATGGGGTAGGCAAATTTAATTTCCATCAAAAAGCTTTGTGATGTTTACACATTCTGCAACTGTGAGTGAAAATGTTTGCAAAACAAAAGTACAGTAGAATTTTCTTCAAAAACTTCAGCGACAGAGTATTCTCCTATTGAAGGTACGTTTCTTTAGGTTAGTTTTTTTTTTTTTTTAACAAATCCTCTACCATGATTTTTAGGTCTCGCCTGACCCAGCGCATGCGCTGGTCTGGCGAGACTTATTGAGAGGGCTCCAAAAAGTGCTACCAGGCCAGCATAGAACTACAGTGCATGTGCGCGGGGGCGCGCGTCGCGATTTACCGAGATTACTTTCACTTTCGGCCGCACGGCCGCTTTGATGTTTGATCGTGATCGGCGTTCGCGATCACTTTCACTGCCGCACGGCCGCTTGTTTATTTTTATATATAAACAATCACACCTCGGGGATCGACCTGAGTGATCTCAGCCTGTCTTCTGTAAACACATTCTACTTCAGGATGAATCTTACGGTTGAACTTTGGAAAACTATTTGCTTCACCCGGCCATTATTGTTATGCGCTGTGTGACATATGTTATATAGCACGCTATTACAAGGGTCCATTGCTGACATGAGGCTTCAATAGTGCTTTACTGCATCAAAATGAACTCGTGGCACTTCACCTGAAGAAACATTAACACTAGTTTTTGAGCATGAACACTGGTTTACAGGAACGCATTTATGCCCCTGCAATGTAAGGCCTGTGCCTGGATATGTAAACCCTGATCCATATGTGTGGATGAACAGGGGATCTGCGTATGGGAATAGACCGCTGTCACTCCACCCACACGGCCCCCTGCGGATTATGACATTTTATACACGGGTTCATGCCCGCTGCCTTCGCTTTCTTCTTCGGCTGAAGTAGGACAGCAGCCCTTGCACTGGTTACCCGCTATGCACAGGACCCTTTATGAATAAGGATACTACGTATGCAGAGAAAGCATACTCCCACATTGGCTAGAAGCAACATGCTCCCTGCAAGTGTGCAACAGCATTTTTGAGAATACAACTGTCTACTGTCAAGCTGTTTTTGCCATAACTGGAAAAAAGGTGAAACTGTTTGTAATAAATTGTTTGTAATATTTTCTAAAAAAAGGTGAAACTGTTTGTAATATTTTCTAAAAGAAGGTGAAACTGTTTGTAATATTTTCTAAGATATGCAGTTTTACAAGATCTTACCTGGTCCTGTTTCAATTGATGTGCCCGATTTTGACCGACAATAAAACATGCACACGTTTTATAGGTGTCCTTTAAAATAGGAAAGCTCTTTTTACATCATTGCCTCGCTAAAGCATCTCAAATGATATTGGCAATGTGCTTGCTGTAAGCACTAGACACTATCACACATTCAGACACTGCAATATCAAACCATCTGCAGCTGACGTTTTGGTCTATCTAAAGTAAAAGGAATGAAAACTTGCCTACTTCCTCGTCTAGAGTGCGATTAGGGTCTTAACTACTGTTAAATTTCGATATATTAAACCTGCTGGAATCTAGCAGGGGAAAAGAGTATGGTATTTACTGTGATATGCAGATTTTGGGTTTCGCTAAGCACCAAAACCTGCATGTTATTTCTGCGTTTGTCAGCCTGCACGTAAGCATTTTGTAAAGTGAATGTGTGTTCCGGCAGACACCGGCTTCAATTAAGCCCCCTGCAGGGGCCTACATGGACAGCCTGTGACAAAGCCTCAGCTGAGAAGTGTTTCTCAGGGTGGTATTGCTAAGACATTTCACAGTGCCTAAACAATAAAATTGTATGAAGCACAGCAGACATTTGTATTTTTTTCATGGGGAACCGGGTTCGACTCAAGGCAGGGATGCTTAACATCCTGTGCTTCTGGGCAAGTTACTTAATCTCCCCATGCCTAACAAAATGAATGTGAGCATCTGTAATGCAACTGGTGCACGTGTAAAGTGCTCTGGTTTATTCTTTGACTTTGAAAATGTGTTTATTCGAAAAATGGAATACTGCGTGACAACGTAAAGCAAGGGCATATGTCCATTTACTAAGGTATTCTCTTCTAAGCACTATGCGTGCCAAAGATCATACAAAGTGCCAGCAGGGACGCATCACATGAACAGGCTCAAATTGGGAAGGAAATGACCGTGTTGAGAAACTTTCTGATGTCTGGGGTTGTCAGCCAGTTGGCTAGATTAGGATCAAGGCTGCTTTTCACTTCGTTAGCTCCTCCTGGTTTCCCTTCGTAACTGTAGGACACAAGCTAAGTTTTCACACACCAGCAGACCTTTTGGCTCCTCCTTCCCCCCTCCCCCCCTGGACATATGATAATCCACTAGGATTTATTCACACTGCTACACAAGGCAGCGTAAAAACAACTTTTTGAGCTGCACCTATGTATCTTTAAACTTATATTACAGCTTTACAGTACATTTATTGCTTTAATTTAATTTAGGCAGATACATTGCTTTGGATTAACTTTACACACGGGACTGCAAGTTTATGCACGCAAATGGGTTTTTAATTCTGTGCTTTTTATCTGCATTATAGCGCCTTTTATTCACTAATTTTCTGAATTGCACGCAAAATTTCTTTCTAAAGCATTGTGAGAACACCTATTGCATTGCATATTCTCTGTCTCAGTGCAAGCATAATAGCAAACAACTAGCAATTAATTTAATATTTACAAATAACAGGCAGTTGGGGCATGCATGCTTCTTGCTAGCAAATGGGTGTTTGAACACATAACAAACTAGAAAAAGAAAATGCAATGTATTCACTAGCATAATTAGGATAATTGTTTGTGTCTCATTTCCTTTTGTTTCAGTTACACAAATATTAGATATACATTTTAGAAATATTTTGTTTACAAAACTTTCATATTAGTCTACAGAAACATATATAACAAACCATGGTGTAGCACCCAGGAAAATATGCTACATGGCTAAATACTTAAAAGGTCCCAAAAGCGAGACCTATTGGCTATGCCAATACTTGTTTATTTTTGTTGGAGAGACCTTGGCAGTTTTGGAATATACTTCAAAATAAAGTATGAAGAGGAAAATAATTCCATCATTGCGCGCCCATCTGACGAGTTATTAAAATGAGATAAGATGCTGTCTGGTGTTAGCCATAGGGAGCCCCGTGGAGATCAAAAAGACAACCTTGGCTGCAGTGGGATAACAAAACATTTCGGCGGGTCCCCCTGCTGGGAATAGTTGGGGTGCCTCCATCATAAGCCCATCCTAGCCTTGTCTGCTACCTCCCATGCTTGGGAGGTCTCACACAGACCCACAGGCACATTTGCGTCTTGTAGGGCTCTCTTTCTCTCTGTTCCCATTTTCTATTTCATTCTCTCTCTTCTCTCTATCTTACACTTATCTCTGCTGTGTCCTCTTCCTCTCATTTTCTACTCCCCTGGCCCCAGCCACACTTTCTCCCGCTCTTCCTTTTGCCACAGAGGTTTGCAACAATGTTGCGAGTATATTACTTTTCACTTTTAGTCTGGGATACAATCACTTCCTCGAGTTCTCACATCGTACAAACGAATAAAACAGAGCGGGCTGATGTGGAAGCCTGGAGGGCGGGTGGGTGGGGGGGGGGGGGGGGGTCCCTTGACCACCCGCCCTCTTTCCCTCTCCTCCAATTACGACGCTGGTGGTGGAAGGTTCACAAAACCTGCAACTATACATTTCCCTTAGTTTCTGAAAACCCTTACATCATGCCTGCACCTTGTGCAGCCTCCTCTGGGGGAAAGATGTAATAACCGTGGTTCTATTCTGGACCAACAGATGTTGTCCCCTCCTCAAACACTGTCAGAGGGTCAGAGAAAAGGAAATTACATCAGCTATACCCTCATATGGGAAATAATATTGCAGAAGACCATGGGCGCGAAGGGGTATTGTCCCAGTTAATGGCAAGATTTATTTAATGTAAAATGGATTTCTGAGCAGTAAATTTGGATAGGAATTATTTTCTCTTAGATCAGATAATTAAATATAGGATAAAAATTGACATCAGTGGTGACGTTAACCAATCAGGTAGACGCACCCTGACCACTGCTACACAGTCTGCTCACTGTGTATTTTACTGGATTACAGAAGGTTACCTGTATTGCTTTTGGCTGCTGAATCCTGCATTATCTCTCATATAGTGGTTACTCTTATTACCTTATGCACACTCATTTATGGAAGATGATCAAATTACACCCATTACTGTAACTTTTCTGCATGACCTTCTTTGCTTTACTCTGAGTCTGAATTAGATTAAAGGTGATTACTTTGATTATTGTGCACTACACCTGATCACTGAAGATTACTCCAGCTAGTTTACTCTTTACTGCATTAGCTGTCACTATGACTACTTTACCATACACTTCATTACAGAATGACATTACACAAGTTGCTTTATCCTACCCTAGATCACAGAAGATTAAACTAATTACTTTATCATGCATTAGATTACTGGGTACTCAGAGACATACACCTTAAGTACATCACTTGTGTTATCAGTGCCAGCTTCCCTTGCGCGCACACACAAGTGATTCAGCAGGGATAGCTGCAGCTCAAACCCTTGCAATCACAGCTGAACTAAGACATAGGTAGCAGGAGTGGAACCTTCTCTCCCACACAACACATAGGTTCAAAACAACTAGAAGCAATATCAGCCTCCCCACCAACAAATCCCAAGCTGTAGTAGTGCAAGATTCTCTCACACAGCACACAGCGTGCACAGACTGGTGAAGTTCATGTATCCCTCACTCAGAACACAGCTTGATCATAAGCAACAGGAGACAACTTCTCTCATGCCCATATAGCACAAGTACACCACTGAGCATCTCCAGTCCAGATAACACAGAGGTCTGTACACATTGTGGGTTTTGAAGCACAAAAGGAGAAATAATTCCACACAGGTTTAAGCTCCAAAGACACAAATGGGCCAGGCAGTAAGAGCCAATGAGACAGGACAGTTATCAGGAGTATGGAACTCAAGGGCAACCCAGCAATTCTTGTAACAGGTATTGCCTGGTGTCCCTAGACCCACAGGAACCAGATACAACAATGAGCTCACTGAATTGCAAAGTAACTTCTTTTAGGCATTGACTTTCAGAGGTGAGTGAGGCTGAACAGAAAAGCCATAGTCTAGAAGATTGATTGTGGAAATTCAAATAAAGCAAGCACTTAAAATGTACATAATCAATTAGGTGATGCACATTGGGTTCGCAGGCGTGGCACTGCATCTCTGATAAGGATAGCATGTTCAGCAGCAATTGCTTATGTGTCAATTGGATGCAGCATACAATGTTGAGGTTGGGGGAAATTGGATCTTATGTCACAAGAAGTTACTTTGATGTTTATCTTTATGCCCCTTCGGTAGCAGCATGTTGGGGCCCTGGGTTTACGTGAGGGGAGATGTGGTTCCCACAGTTACAGGTGATTTTCTTCATTTGAGAGGGGATGGGGCTGAGCACCACCTTAAGAGGAAAGCAGCTGTTCTTGATGCAGTTGTCACTTTGGATATAGTGCTTGGTGCATGGGCGTGTTGTGGGGGGCCGCTGGAGGTGTAACATACTGGCAAGTAGTGTAACCAGGGAGGAAAGTGTACCTCAGGTAGAGCTGGAATTCAGAAAGGTTTGTACTACAATGTAGGTTGAGCTCTCTCCGGCTCGCCTTCACTGTCACTTGCAGCGGTGGCTTCCTAGACACAAGAGATTTAGCAGAAAGACTGGTGGGTTGTACCTTGGACTGCACGGTGATGCTTGGATCTGGGAAGCTGATTTTCAACTTAGGCAGTGATCTCACCATAGAGGTTCCCAGCAGCTGAATCAGGCAGTTCTTTTGTGAGAGGTTCTCAGTTCACGTTTTCTTCAGGTGTCAACAACATCACACTTTTTTTCCCCTCAATACTGGAAAACGATCCTTATTCAGCAGCAAATCTTCCTGTCCTTGGTCTATTAATGTCCTCTAAATTAGGGTACAGACCTCCTTGCACTGGAAAGGTGAGCTTGAAAACCTGGCTTTAGGAGCCAAAATACTTTGGAAGCTGTGCCCAAACCAAAGAACACTCACGTTCAAATTTGATCCTCAACAGGTGCACCTTAACGTCACAGAAACTCGAACTCCCTGTACGAAGATTGACGGTCCATCACATAGGATCTACGCGACATTTGCCGGCCGAAAGACTACGCATACGACACTAGCAGTATCCAAGCAAGTGTGGTTATCAAAACACATATAATGGCTGTTCCACCATGTTATGCGGACCTTGGCAAGTGCGCCAGAGATGTACGTTCAACAAGGGATACGGTTTTGGACTGGTGAAGTTGGACGTGAAGACCAAGTCTGCGAGCGGAGTGGAATTTACTACATCTGGCTCTTCAAACACCGATACTGGGAAAGTTAATGGAAGCTTGGAAACAAAGTACAAATGGGCTGAGTATGGCCTGACCTTCACTGAGAAATAGAACACCGACAACACGTTGGACACGGAGATCACAATTGAGGACCAGATTGCCAAAGGTTTGAAGCTCACGTTCGATACTACCTTCTCTCCAAATACTGGGAAGAAGAGTGCCAAGGTGAAGACCGCTTATGAGCGCGAGTATGTGAACCTCGGCTGTGATGTGGACTTCGATTTTGCTGGCCCTGCAATCCATGGTTCTGCTGTTTTTGGCTATGAAGGCTGGTTAGCTGGATACCAGATGACTTTTGATAGTGCCAAATCTAAGCTCTCCAAGAATAACTTTTCCGTTGGATATAAAACCGGTGACTTCCAGCTGCACACCACTGTCAATGACGGGTTAGAGTTTGGGGGTTCCATTTACCAGAAAGTGAGAGACAATCTGGACACTGCCGTCAACCTGGCCTGGACAGCAGGCAATAACACTACTTGCTTTGGAGTAGCGGCCAAGTACCAGCTGGATCCGTCTGCTACCGTCTCTGTGAAAGTAAATAACTCCAGCCTAGTCGGTGTTGGTTACACCCAGACCCTGAGGCCAGGTGTGAAGCTCACACTCTCTGCACTCGTAGACGGAAAGAACTTCAATACCTGAGGTCACAAGGTGGAGCTTGGCCTGGACTTGGAGGCTTGAAGGGGCCCGCCATGACAGCAAGCCGATAGGAAAGTGACTTGATGAATTTGGCCTTAACGATGCATTTTTGAAACACGACTGCAGCGTGTGCCTCGCTCCTGTGGATGGAACCGGAACAAGCTGTATTTTTATGTATTTAAACCATGGCCTGTTAGCTTGTTTCTAGTTGAATTGGTGGTTATCGGACCCTGGAAAAAGGCTGACCCTTCCTCCCCCCCCATTATTTAAATGTCTCGTACTGCACCTGCCCGCAGGAATGGATTAGACTTTTCTGAAATGTAGAACGGTGTGCACCCTTATTTTATTGTCTCCAATATTGATGCAAACCAGATCATTGGATGTTTTGAAAACAAGAATACACTAATTTTGTTATGTCACCTTTGTCCAAAATACTTTTGGTATCCTGCAAATGTACCACCTAGGAATAAAAAAATGTACACCTACAAATTTGAACCTCAGCTTTTATGAGGATCCAATCGATGTCAAGTGCATCTTGTTGTAGGCATTATGTTCCATGGAAACCAGCTTTGGAAAAACATATGGAAGATGCAGAGTAACACTGGTTTCCATGCAGGAGGAATCTGTATGGTCAGTGTCGGACTGGCCTGTACGACAATCAGACAGTGCCCGAATGACTGTTCTGAAAGATCAGTTGTGGGCCTGTTTTATAGTTTGGTGGGCCAGTTTCTACTATTGAGTTTCCCAATATTTGAAAGAATATTCACTACAGCAGCCACTAATCCATGCAGTCTTCCATACCTTAAAAACACGTATACAGTGTGTCATTCCAAGTTGAAAACTTCCCCATTTGGCTTTAGCTTTTCAGCAAATTACACTACATTGGAAATGTTTAGCTAATCTCTCAGTTAAGTCTTGGTGGAATAATGTTTGCATTATAAAAGATTGGATATTGCTTTTGCCTCCTCCTACACTCCACGTCTTAACAGAGATTTATATTGGTTACCATAAACTAACTATTTAAACAAAGCTGCAAGAATACATATAGCTTGTAAACGTTCGGAAAATTTGAAACCTCCGTAAATGGTTATTTTCTCTGCTTTTTCCTCTTCACTATTTCTCATTATTGAATTGTTTAAATTATCTCTTTATTTATTACTAGCATGTAATGATACTCGATCTTCACTTGTAGAATTATATTCTGTTCCCTTCCCCCCACACCTATGATCATGTCAAAATGTAAATAGGTTTCTACTTTGTTTATTGTTTCTTCCCTTTTTGCTATGTTATATGTAAGATGCTATGTTTATGGCGTATCCTGTGAAATTATTTTTGTTTCAAATAAAGCCTCTTAAACTTAAAATAAAAGAAAACTGCCCCATTTGCAAACATGGGCCACTTTTTTTTGCTATCTAATTCACTAATGGGGGTCATTTTTATTTTGGTGCCTAGGCCTATTTTCTGTCGCAGTGCGACCCTGTGTATGGTCCCCAGGCCAGATGGTCAGGAGAGCCTACAATCATGTCAGAGGCTGTTGAGAGGTTCAGGTCTCTTCCTCAGCTCTTGAAACTGAATGCAGGACCCGGACAGTATCAGCAAATAATTGCCATGCTGTCTGAATCCAACAGGCACGATAAGATCTTTAATATCTTATTAATCCTGCTTCATTGTTTAATACTTTCTGCTACACATAATATATTTTGAGTATCTCTGTGATTCTGATTATCTAAGTTCTGATGAAACTCTGACTTTCCTAAGAACTCAGATATAAATGTTATATATGAAAGAGATGTCAAAAGTATTCAGAACTGTTGTATTTCTTTTAGTATTGATAAAGATTTTCTGATTTATGATTGTACACTTACCGATTCAAAAATATATTCAGTATGGTCTTTTCTGTAAAGTAACTAACATTCATTAGAATATTACACCATCACTTTCCTTACCTACATCACCATCTTTATAAATTATGTGCATCAACAGATGAATATATTAAAGTCTTTAGCTCCTTCCCATTTCTCAGGTAGATAAAACGATGTGCAAAAATATTAGTTTATTACTCTTAAAGGATAGTTGTCCAACAGTAATTTAATAAACAAAGTTAGTTTCTACAAGCACAAATGGATTCCTAAGAATACTTTGCTGTATTCATTTCAGATTTCTGTCAATTTTAAAGCTGATCACAAAAGTCATCATGGATTTTAATTTCTCTAACCACAAGATCCCAGCTGCAACAACAATGTATCTCCATTGCCAAGCAAGGGCACTGTGGACCACGCCTAAATTGTACTCAGTAACTTCAAAATGACCGCCGACACTTGCAGACCTTGTGAGAGTCTTGTGCTTTTAATGGACGTGTTGTTTCCTTAACTGTTCTTAGGTGTCTCGTGTAGAGCATCCAGTGAATAAGTTAAACCTTTATCAAAATGGCGCTATCAAGATGGATTTAAATAAAGCAAAAAAGGAATGGGAAATAGATCGCTGGTTGTTGATTAGCGAGGCTTGTTGCAAAAACAACACGATTTTGGCGTAGTCACCAGGAGTGATGCAGTAAGACCTCAGCCACCCAACCATAATGTTGCTATTGATGCCTGGCACCGTCATTTTCCCTCATTATACACTGGAGAGCTTGAGCACGCTAATGAGGCCCTCTAGCCTGAATTCAATTGTCCCCAGATGAATGGGTTTTTTACCTTATCAGATATAAGGCCCAGCATCAAGTCAATTGTGAGATCTAAAGCCCCTGGGCCGGATGCTATCCCTGGAGATGTTTTTCTCTATAATATTGAGAATTGGGCAATCTATATTCTTACTTTGGCCAATGGTATTGCAGCAGGCTCCACAATACCAGCTTCTTGGAGGGGGGCGGAAGTAATCCTGGTGTTCAAGGTTGACCGTTCGATGCCCTCGAATTACAGACCTATTAGCTTGATCGATAGGTCTCAGAAGGTCTTTGCCCGTGCACTTCTTGCGAAAATTCAAATTTGGAGAAGTGACAATAACATTCTGTCTCCTTATCAAGCAGGATTTAGACAGAAAGTAAGCGCTATCGATCAAGTTTTCCGCTTTCTGTTACTAGCTTGGAAGACTGTAACTATTGGTCAGGGAAGCTTATATATTCCTTTCATTGACCTAAGGTCTGCATTCGACCTTATCCCTAGATGTAAACTCTGGTTTGTCCTGAAGGAGATGGGCCACCCCTCCGAGATACTAGAGTTGGTTGTTCGCCTTAACGAGAACAACTATGCAAGAGTCCGTTGGGGTAGCCAGGGCCAACTGAGCGACCCGATTAGGTTAGATAGGGGGTCTGCCAGGGATGCGTGATGGCTCCTACCCTTTTTTCACTTTTTATTAACGGTGTCGTACAGCATCTTGCCGACAGTCCAACCGACGCACCAACCTTGGGGGGGACAAGGTGACAACTTTACTATTCACCGATGATACCCTTATAGCCCCTAAGACCCCAATATCTTTTAAAACATTTTGAATCCTTCTGCGCACTAAGAGGCCTCAATGTTAAACCCTCGAAGACCAAACTCTTAATGCTGAATCCTCATAGATCTTTTAAAGGTACCTGATAGTCTTCCTGAGGCGGAAGCCGGGAAACGCGCGGTAGCGGCGATAATCATACTCGTTTTTAAATACTGTTTGCTGCTAAAATATAACTTTTTTTAACTTGCTATTTTGCACTGGAATTTACCTTTTAATAACTTGTGATCCTCATTGCTGGATAGTGACGCTCTGAACTCCTGACGCGGAAGGCTAGGCTCCCTGCTTGGGAAGACCGCCATCTTGGGTGGGACAAGCAGGCAGCGGGCTAGCTGTCGGGCTTTCTCCACTATATATGACCCAGTTTGAGCGCACGCGCAGCACCTGATAGTCTTCCTGAGGCGGAAGCCGGGAAACGTGCGGTAGCGGCGATAATCATACTCGTTTTTAAATACTGTTTGCTGCTAAAATATAACTTTTTTTAACTTGCTATTTTGCACTGGAATTTACCTTTTAATAACTTGTGATCCTCATTGCTGGATAGTGACGCTCTGAACTCCTGACGCGGAAGGCTAGGCTCCCTGCTTGGGAAGAACGCCATCTTGGGTGGGACAAGCAGGCAGCGGGCTAGCTGTCGGGCTTTCTCCACTATAAATGACCCAGCTTGAGCGCACGCGCAGCACCTGATAGTCTTCCTGAGGCGGAAGCCGGGAAACGCGCGGTAGCGGCGATAATCATACTCGTTTTTAAATACTGTTTGCTGCTAAAATATAACTCTTTTTAACTTGCTATTTTGCACTGGAATTGACCTTTTAATAACTTGTGATCCTCATTGCTGGATAGTGACGCTCTGAACTCCTGACGCGGAAGGCTAGGCTCCCTGCTTGGGAAGACCGCCATCTTGGGTGGGACAAGCAGGCAGCGGGCTAGCTGTCGGGCTTTCTCCACTATAAATGACCCAGCTTGAGCGCACGCGCAGCGGGCGTGCCGCGGGCGCGCCCAAGGCAAGCCCGTCTGCGCCCATCCGCGCCCATACACGCCCTAAGCCAGGAACGGCTGCCCAAATCACGAGTAGTATGACTCGGATAACCTATTCTGCCACAGGCCTACTAGATATTAAGAATAGGGCAGTCTCCCAGCCACCATCCATGATTAGCTGCCCAAACACCTTTCCCTGCAACCTGGAAGGACCAGTAGCATGCAATATCTGCCATCTATGCTGTAAGCTATATATACCTGCAGGAGCCGATCTGCCCGAGATAGTCCAGCCCACTCCAAAATTCATTCTGTGTAATGTAAGATCACTGGCTAAACACCCGATTGAAATCTGGGACATGATCAGCTCCTATACCCCGGATTTATGTTTCCTGACCGAAACCTGGTTAAATCCCACAAACCACCCTCAGATTAATCTTGCTATACCAGATGGATATAAATTCCTCCATCTGGATAGACAGGGAAAACAGGGGGGGTGGGATCGCAATCGCCTTTAAGGATTATTTAAATGTCAAATGGACTGACTCACAGAGTACGGATGGCCTGGAACTTGACTTTTTTAAAGTCACTAGGTCGCCCTCGGGCTGCTGGAACGGGGCCCTGATTTACCGCCCACCAGGACCCAGGTCCCATTTCGCAAATGAATTAATTGAACTGATTGCTACGAAGGCTTTAGCCTCCAGCAAATTTATGCTGCTTGGAGATTTTAATTTCCACGGTGAAGACTCTTTGAACCCTGAGATGAATCACCTCCTAAGCAGCCTAACTCAAATTGGGTTTTCCCTATTGACAACTGGCCCTACGCATAAGGCAGGTCACGCCCTAGATTTGACCTTCACTAATATTGGGCACTTATTCGTCCTCCCCCCCTCCCCCTAACATGGTCCGACCACTTCATGGTCCCTTTCTCCTCACGACAGCAACACGAAATGGTACAACCACGATCTGGGCTTCAACCTAAACAACTCCGTAGACCTTGGAACAACCTAACCCTAGAGGCTTTTGAGGCCGCCTATCAGGCACTCCCTCAGGCAGATACCCCGGCAGATACCCCGGCAGACCCTTCTGTCCTGGATTTGCTGAGAAATTTCAACTCCAGACTAACCCAGGCTTTTGATGCGGTGATTCCTGGGAAAAAATGTTCCCCCTTTAAACAACGGCCATCAGCCCCCTGGTATACAGGCGAACTCGCTATGGAAAAAACAAGATGTAAGGTCCTGGAGAGACGCTGGAGATCTAGTAAAGCATCCTTGGATAGACATTCCTTTAAATTGTCCCTATCAAAATACCATAGAAATATAAAAAACGCAAGGAAATTGTTCATTCTAAACCAAATAGACCAGGCCATAAATTCCTCCAAAACACTATTCAATATAGTTAGAGACTTCGTCTCACCTCAAGCATGCAGACCACCTCAACTGGAATCACAGGATCTTTGCAACTCCCTTGTGACCCATTTCCAGGAAAAAATCAACCTGATCTATGCTAATTTCCCTCCCACACCAACTCAGTCCGAAACCTCCGGTAGGAGATCTACAGAAAATTATCAGCAGTCTTCTGACAACCTTACTCAATTTCAACCTCTCTCTACAATGGAACTTACTAAACTAATATCTTCAGCTAAATCAGGCTCTCCTAGCGATTTGTGCCCCCCCAGAATTATGGCCTTGCTAGCCCCATGTTGCGCCTCGGAAATCCAACTGCTCCATTAGTTCGGGTATTATTCCCCCAGCCTGGAAGGAAGCTTTTGTTCGCCCCATTTTGAAGAAACCGGCTGCAGACCCTCTCACATTGGGTAACTATCGGCCTATGTCTCTACTACCCTTACTGGGCAAACTTCTTGAATCGGCCATTAACAAACAGTTGAGTCTCCACCTAGAATCTAACAATCGTCTAGACCCGTCACAGTCAGGATCCCGGCCAGGATTTAGTACTGAAACCGCGATCCTGGCAGTGACGGACTCACTGAGGCTAGAAATGGATGCCGGAAGATCAGCTATTCTGGTCCTCCTGGATTTGTCTGCAGCATTTGACACCATCTCACATGCCAAGCTATTGGAGAGACTGCTTTCTTGCGGTATCCGAGATCAGGCTTTAAAATGGATACAGAATTTCCTGTCGGACAGAAGCCAGACAATTAGGTTAGGACCTTACCACTTAGATAAGTACTGGGTGGACAAAGGGGTCCCCCAGGGTTCTTGCCTTAGCCCTACTTTGTTTAATTTGTACATGGCCCCGTTAGCAAAGATTGCAGAATCATCTGGTTTTGAGATAATCTCTTACGCAGATGATACTCAGCTCATTTTTAAAATCAACCCTGAAGCAAAATTCGAGCATCTTCGTTTTGCAGCAGGAATGCGCAACATCGCAAATTGGATGACTGAGAATTATCTTCAATTAAATCCCTGCAAAACAGAAATTATGCTAATTGGGAAAGCCTCTCTGTGCTGGTCCCAGGGCTGCTGGCCCGACGATCTGGGTACCCCCCCGTTACCAAACAAACGGTAAAAAACCTGGGCTTTAAACTTGATCTAGCCCTACCCATGAAGGATCATATAGCAGCAACGTCCAGCTCTTGCTTCTATAGCCTACGGCTCCTACGTAAAATACTTCCCTATTTACCTACCACGCACCGAAAAACTCTGGTCCAGGCCATGGTGATCTCTCGCCTATGGTAACGCGTTACTGGCAGATGTGGGCCCAATTCATATTCGGGCGGACGAGGAGCAACACCGTAGGCTGAACACGGGACACCCTGCCTCAGATAACTGAACAGGAGTGTCTCCTCCTTTATCCCCCCATGTGGCAAGTAGTCTTTCTGACTAGGGCTTTACAGTTGGAGGCCATCTTTGTAGTGGAGTGTGGCCTTCGCCACACCTGCGCAGTGGTATTCTCTTGCCACGAGTTGGTAAGAACGGAGCCCTCTTCTTGTAAACCTAGGTCCTGATGAATGCCCTGGACCCGCTCGGGCCAAGAAGGCAGAAACATGTCGACCTAACACTAGACGGCTAGGGGACACCTAGAATACCCCACCTGCCGCTATTTGTTTTTAGCATCATATAGTTACTGATCACATTAAAAATATTTTTTAGTAACTATAATGATTTTTAACTTCACGTTCTACCCCATGGGCCCCCACTCTTTAGTTTAGAAGTGCATCCCTGTCTCCAGGTGTATGCCCGCCCTCCATCAAACGAAGGTTTTGGAGGGCGAGGACTGGCCGATGATGAAGCATGACACCAGGTGGTGTGTGAGGCCAGTCCGTCACTTTTTGTGAGATGTCCACACTTTACTCACAACTGTAGTAAGGTCACATCACACTAGGAGCAGCTTCTTGTGGTCAATAGATGTGGGCCCAACACTGCTTAGGAAACTGCAGGTCATTCAAAACACGTCCGCATGAATGATATTAAACCGCCCTCCGGGCTCATCGTCAGCCCCTCTATTGTCCGACCTTCACTGGCTCCCAATAGGGAAACGAGCATATTTTACGACCTGCTGTCTTACTTACAAGGCCTTAAACGGGAAAGGACCTCAATATTTATCACGCAGACTTACTAAACAAATTCCAGTTCGTGACCTTAGGTCAAATACTCTAGGGCTCTTGAAGATCCCACGAATCTGCCTTGCCCGCTCGGGTCAGAAATCCTTCTCATATCTCGCCCCCATTACTGGAATATGATCCCCTTTTCCATACGCTCCTGCCCTTCCCTCATCACGTTCAGGAAAAAATTGAAAACATTTCTGTTCTGATCCTCCGTGAGCTGTTTTCGTCTCCCCCGTCTCTTCTTTCTCTTTCTTCTTCGTTTCTCATCTTTTTCCTTAGTTCTCTACCAGGTATAGCGCCGAGATGCCCCAGGGTGATTTGCGCGCTCTAGAAATAACCGTAACATAACATAACAACAACAAGGATAAGCTGTTTCTGGATGGGACCCTTCTCGAGAGAGTTATTTGGGTGTCACTGTCTCTGAAGATTTGAGAATCACAGGGGCTCTAATCAAAGAGCACAAGACCTCTTCGAGTAAGCCAATAGCTGCCCCTCTTAGCATTTACGAACTAAGTGGGTGCAGATTTATACGGGGCTGAACTCTGGAGGTTTGACAAATTAGATGCATTACTTGCGACTGAAAATACATTTTTAAGATCATTATGCTCACTTTCCCAGAGTACTTCCCTGCATCCGATTAGATTAGACATGGGCAGAACCTCAATTGTAGAAAAGCTCAGTTAAGACCCATACTCTTTTGGTTACACCTAAAAACCACCCCCGAGTTACATCCAAATGCTGCTGCCCTCAATGAGGTATATGCACTTGATCGCTTCAGGAAAATTGGATGGTTGAATAAGGTGAAGTCCATGATCTCTACTATAGGGTTGAAGGCGCTTGGGACGCTAAAGATCAAGCATTGCTACAGAGTAAAGCTCTGATCAAGAAGCAATACTGGGACTGGGTGGCACAGTCTTCTATTACTTGTCCAACTTGGGGCCTTTGACACTTGATTTTATGGAGTTTAAATTGGTAAGTGCCTTTGAACAATACTTGGAGGCTATTACAATTCCGCAGGATAGGAAGCTTTACATGCAATTCAGATTTGGCTCCCTTCCTGGAAACACCCTCACAGCCTCCTGGTGCCAGGCCCCTTCTGTATCACAGCTTTGTCCAGGCTGTGCCCTTGCAGCCGAGTCAATCAGCCATATCTTTTTTGTGTGCCCTAGATACCAACCAGCAAGAACTATGTGGTTGGCTCCAGTATGCAGGTGCCTTGGTACCCGTTGCCATAATGAAGGCATGCGCATTTTAAAATCTGGCTCAAGTCTTTAATAGTTTGTGCAGTCACCAAATTCCTTGGTAGAATGTGGATTATCAGGAGGTCCTTAATGCAGCCTTTGTAATTCTTTTTAATTAATTGTTTTTACATTGTTTTATTTATGCATACAACTATTTCTGGTTTTGTTGAGTGCTAATTGTAGCATTGTGCCCGCATGGCGGGTCATGCTGTTTCGCTCTTACAGTATATAGACTTATGCGGTCATAGCTTATAATTGCCCTGCAAACCCTTTTAACAGCTTTTATCATTGTTTTAGCAATTTTGTCTAAGTGGCCACTGCTTGATGAGTCTGATCTACTGCTTTTTGTACGTATACATCTACCTCTTTTGTATTGCAGGCACTATACTTCCTAGGTTACCATTATATTATTGTCAATCATTGTTCTAGATGGACTGTGATAGTTCTTAGCTACAAGCTTCAGTATGCTATGCTCCATTTTCTCTTGGTACTGTATGCATTTGCACATTTGGGTCCTCTCACCATTGGTTGTAGATTATTAATTGTTCTGAATTTTAATACCATGCAGTTATTAACTTCCTTCTATGGGTATTTAGATGGACTGTGATAGTTTTTAGCTACTAGTTTTAGTATGCTGCTTCATCCTCTGTTTGTACTGTATGCACTTGCACTCTCTGGTCCTCTTACCACAAGCACATTGCCAGGGCTGGTTTTGGTTCCCAGTCTGGCCCTGTTGCAGATTATTAATTGTTCTGGACTTTGAAACCATGCAGCTATCAACCTTCTTATTTGGACACATAACTTGTTGGTTGTCATAACGATGGTCTGGTTCACGTATAGTCAATTAATTTATATGCCTGTTTCTATTCCTTATGTTCTGTATGCGTTGCACTTTTATGTCGTAATAATGTATTATTGATTGATTGAATAAGTTAAACCTCTCTCAAAATGGCGCTATCACTCCACTCGCACTGATAGCCTTTCCTTCCTCTGAATGTGCACACTGCCTGATGTTTTGAAGTGTCAACTCTTACGTGCTTGTCGAGAGTGAAGAAATGAGCACAGGCCACATATTGTGACAGACAAGCAGCTCATCCTTTTTGTGATGGCCTTGCCAGCAGCTCTTCTCCAGGTGTGCACGTACTCAAGACACAGAGCAGTGCTTAAGTTGAGCCGGTGTTTTCAGGTGCTCTGCACCGGCACACAATTGTTAACACCAGGGCTTGTAACAATCTGCCACATCAATCAATCAATCAATCAATCAGGTTTTATAAAGCGCTGCTAATCACTCGATATGCATCCAGGTACTGGTGGTGCTGCCTGTCTAATTTAAAGATGAACAGAACAACATTTGTTTATTAATTCAATATACATTAAAAATTACTATTGACTGCCACCCAAGTCATTCTTATAGCTTTGGGGGCCTGGAATAGTCTGAAATGTCACACTTGTAAGGTGTGATTATTAGTAATTGTGTTAGCACTGCCATTGGCAGTGCTGGCAGGGGCAAGGGTTGATGCAACCTTCAGTGGCCTCCTGATGAGGGCCCTGACACTTATATTTACAAATTAAGCACTGACAAAGAGTGAGCTGCTGAACTGGCTTGATCCTAAGAAATAAAGAACGCAACTTGAAGATATGTGAATGCAAAACCAGACACACAACTCCTGGCTTGCAATGACTGTGACAAGGATGGGGTGAAGTGAGGAAAGCAGTACAGGAGAGCATGAAGCAAAGGGGAGCCAGAGTACCTCTGATTACCACTAAGACCACCTACAACTGTTGCACCATGTACATTAAGCAGGCCACCAAAATGCGGTACACCTCCACTTATATATTCAGGCACTGGATAACACTCACCTCAAACAATCTGTCGGAAGAGGGGAGACTGCACAGGTTTTATCAAGGTGGGCCAGTAAGGAGTCTCACTACATTTGATGCAGAGAAAATGGCCTAGATCCCTGGCTACAGACCAGCTGCCACCAACCATTAGTCTTGTCATGACCCGGTCATGGGGATGGTAGTCACCCCACATTAAAATGAGTTTCCCTATATGTGGACACGTAGTTAAGCAGGGTCTTGGAGGAGGACATGGAACACATGTCCTCTGCCTAGCAAAACATGCCAGGTTGATCAGAATGATGAAATGAGGAGCAGGTCGGCACGTGGCTACTGCACCAGGAACTTACATCCCTACAACATACTTGACAGACTGTGTCTGCTCTTACCGCTGACTCACTTTCTCTGCCTGCCCTATGCAGAGCATTCGATTGTATTGAGCTAGCTGAGCATAAACCTGCACTATTAGCTATATTTGATTCAATATATTTGAAAATAAAGCATTTCGTTCAAATGAGAGACTGCTAATATTTAGTTAACTTACAATCTACCAACTGTATTATTAGTAATGACGCAGAACTGTAGAAATTGAAAAATAAACATTTTTAACAAACATTATAACTAACATAATAACAACTCTCAGTGTTTATTTATGTGATGAAAACAGTCAATCTTCGCATAACTTGTTTACAATATTGTTGCTTTTCCTATGAAGGTGGAAGTCTGGAAAATAACCAATGCAAGATGCATAACTAATTAAGAACAATAAACCATTCAGTTACAGAGGAGCAACATCTGTCTGAATTCAAGTGGGTCAGTGTGTCATGTTTACTCAGGCACAATGTGCCACGAAGCACTGTTTGAATGTTGGAGCATGCAGTACCTGCACTTCTCACATCCCTTTAGTAGCACTACAGCAGTTAGCCAACGGCAGCAAAGTTCACACACAGTAATTGTGCCCTGTTATCTCTGGGCACATGCTGCTGAGGCCTCGGCTCGAGTGATATTTTCCATTCTAGAGGCACCTTGAAGTTTTTTTCACCCTTTGTGAAGTTGTCCAAAATGTTCCTGATTTCATCCATCCATGTGCAGAGTAGTAAAGAGCTTCCGGTGTTTCTCCCCACGACCATTCCCTGCTCCAGCATGTTCAATGTATGGTATATCCTGGATAAGGAAATGGTGTAATAATAAAAGTTACACCCATATGTGAAGAAAAGAAAATGCGGCTGTTGAAGTCGGCTATTGGAGGAGCTAGCCAGCTGGTCAACTTTGCAGGACGCTAAAGGGCCTGCGATAGAGTGGATGATTGCCAAGCCATGCCAGTGTCTGATGGCAACAGGAACCATTTCCTGCTGCCTCAAAGAACTGCTGCCACCCACTAAACGTTCTGAACTTTGCTATGCTCCCCAATTGTATAAAAAGATATAGAAGATAAACCAACTTTGCACACCTCTAACTAAATAGGCTTTCTCAGGAGAAAGGCGACTATATTGAAAGCCGCTTACAGTTCATAGTTCGGCTGTAGGAGGAAGTTCCTGGTAAACTGTGTGCCTGTAATCATTGAGAATATATATGGGGCCAATTTCATATTCTAATGCTAGGGTAGCCGTGATCACGAATCCACTTTGTAACGAAGGCTAGAAAGCAAATTAGAGTAAATCAGCCTAGATAAAAAATACATACTTAAAATGTCAGTCACACCAAAAAATACAGTATACATTATTAAAGTGACATAAGAAAACAGTAGGAATAAACAAACAAGCATGAGCAAAGCCAAGAATTTTGGCGTTGTCCACCAGCCTTTTGACTTTGGCATTTCTTGTTTTGTTCTGCCATAGGTTTTGCTCAACATTGTTGTTGGGGAAACTGTTGGTCCCTCATTAATCTAAAACAACATTGACTAAAGGGAAAAAAGGCACACATTACCATCGTAGTCCCTGGCACTAAATGGAACTACTTTGTGTGTGGATGTGCTCCTTGTGAAAGGGAAGCATTTTGTAACTCACAGTGAAGTCTGGCAATGTTTGAAGTGAGCTGTGGGTGAAAGAAAAATGTGAATGACACAACAACAGAAATATGGATGAAGTATGGCTGAAAACCCCCATTAGTAACTACGTGATACAAATTTTTGTAACATCAAAAGGTCAAACTAACACATGACTTGAAAGAAAAGCCAATTGATCTGGCGTTGGCTGTCAACCTGCCTCTTGCCTTTGCTAGTGCCTTTTTTCTAATGTGTTTGTAAATCGTTATTGCAAATAGATGGAGTAGGTTGAACAGATAAAGAGGCTTGCAAATCAGATAGAGAAGCTAACAAAGGTAGAAAGAGAGGGTGGTATACATAGACGGATGGATAGATACACTTGCATAGATAAATAGACATGCAAAGACAGATAGAAGTGCAGAGATAGATTGGGTGGTATAGATAGACTTGCATAGATAGATAGACTTGCATAAATGGATAGATAGATAGATAGATACATTCATAGATAGACTTGCAAAGGTAGATAGATAGATAGATAGATAGATAGATAGATAGATAGATAGATAGATAGATAGATAGATAGATAGATAGATAGATAGATCGATAGATCGATAGATCGATAGATAGACAGCCCAACACATATGCAATCAGCAATGTAAAAGTTAAATATCTTTCTAAGCATGACATACCCATATAAAGCAATCAAAGCAAACTAGAATGACATGCAAAGAAAGACATACAGAGGTTTGATAGCTGTAGTCCTCAATTAAAATACATACAGGAGTGCGGTTATAAATGCATTTTGTTGCGTGCATTCTAAAATTAGAATTACTTTAAAAAGAATAGATTCAAATGGACACATTCTGGTATACTTTGAACCAGATAAAAGGGCAACTCCAAAAGGAATTTATAACATCATTAGCAGGATGCAGGACCTGATAAAGCTGTAATGTGTCCTGTGCTGTGAAGATCTGATAGAAAGCATCCTGCTGTCACCTCAGGCTCTACACTCAAAGGCCCCACTAAAGTAATAATGAAATAGAAACAAACACACTGGCACTGAAACTACCTTTCGTGTGGATGTGCTCCTTGTGAAAGAGGTAAATCCAGTCACTCAAAGTGAATTTAGCCAGTGGCTGAAGTAGGTTGAGCCACTGCCCTTTGATTTATGCTGTAGCAGATAAGCACAAAAATGAATGGTACAACAGCAGAATAATGGATGAAGAGAGCTAACTGAAAGCCCCTTTAAGTAAGAATATTATACATATCATATTTGTAAAATCAGAAGATCTTGACTAATGCCAGACCTGAAAAGTAAGTGTATAATAACAAGTGAGTGATAACAACTCACAAAAAGAATGCCCGAATAAATGTGTTTTATGGTCTCTAAGAACATCAGCAATACTCCAAACAAGCAATTTTATTGCTCCCATCTTCCAAAATGGGAACTGTGCCACCCGTACATGCTCCTGGCCCATGTCTTAGATCTTTATAAAATGTCTTTTGAGCAAACAAAGAAATGGGAGGTTCAATCTGGATTTACAGA
Source organism: Triturus cristatus (assembly GCF_964204655.1). Lineage (NCBI taxonomy): Eukaryota > Metazoa > Chordata > Amphibia > Caudata > Salamandridae > Triturus > Triturus cristatus. Next base: position 630,714,744 of record NC_140595.1, on the reverse strand, counting down.
TGTTTTATACATTTATATACAGCAATGTTTCAGCTTGTTTCCCAATGTAAAAAACATATAGCACTTTGGAAAAAATCCACACATTTACAGTTTATTGATCTTAGTTCTGCTTTTCACGAGGTTAACTCATCCGCTTTGTAGAGAATTTTCTGGTCAGTGGCAAGAGGTCCGATTGAGAAATTTTGTGCCGCAGTTTTGTTTGACTCTCAGGAGTCTATAAGATAATAAGTAGACACGTGAGAAACATCAAACGCAAGAGAGTCTAAGTAGGTACAGAATGACTGATTTCATGCCAGGTTAGTAGGATATTGACAAAGATATATTTATGCCCAATTAATCTATATGGAACTGTTATAAGTAGAAATAATGAAGGTCTACACCAGGTAGGTTGAACTGCTTCTTTATTCTGGTCATCCACTCTCCTCATCTGCCTGTGAGGACCAACATTCTAATTGAACTCTACATGGAACATTCTATTAATTGCCAAGGAGGGGGAGTTAGGCGGGAAGGAACCAAGTGAAAGGAAGAGGGAATAACGGGGCAGGGAGTAATTATAAACAGATTACAACACATGTCCCTTATATAGGGAAAGTCATGTTACATTTACAAGTCTGTCTCCACTCCATGTTTGACCATTCTCAAGGCGAACCACATTTCTGCTTACCATGACCAATTGCTGGGGAGGTTGGAATTTGCTTTCACCAACATGTCCTTTTGTGAGTTTCTTTACCAAGACTGATTTGCCTGTCTCAAAGTTGTGTCCTTTCACACCATGTTTCTGATTATACCAAATCTTATACCTCATTTTGTGCTGTTGATTTATCTTGTGACTTTCCCAACCGTTGGTTATAACACTCTTACCTCCATTCAACCACATAGGGTTCATTTTGGTGCTTGCCTCTCTTCCCCGTAAAGCAACAAATGGGGACACTCCTGTGACCAGATTGGGTGCAGGGTGATATGCCCATACACATTCTCTAAGGGAGTCATCTACCTTATACTCATTATTGTTTGCAAGTTGGATGTGTTCCTTTATCCTGCAATTAGTCCTTTCTACAAGGCTCTTAGCCTTGGGGCAGTATAGTGCAGTTTTTTCATGCTTAATATTCAATTATTTTAAAAACTCTTTAATCTCTTTGGATGTAAATTGTACACCATTGTCTGTAACTAAAATAGCTGGAATGCCTTAATTACAAAAGATATTTTTTAAGAATGCAATGAGGTTACTCGTAGTGGTGGATGGTGTAAATTTGAAGTTAATCCAGTGAGAAGTGTAGTCCACCAGAACAAACATGAATCTCCTCTGGGGTCCCAGACTCTTCATGGGACCAATTATGTCAATAGCCAGTTTGGACCATGGGGTGACCGGTCCCTCCACAGTGAATAATGGAACCCTACGCAAGGTTTTGCTCTTGTCACTCCTTACACAGTTAATAACTCTTTGACCTTTTGCTCCACCATTGAATCCATCTTGCGGAACCAGAAGCAAGTTCTTACTTTATTTTTTGTGATGCTCCTGCCCAAGTGTCCTTAGTGGGCTAGATCTATTATTTTGTTACGGAGATTAGAAGGGGGAACAACTTTCTCATTGTGGTACACTTTGTCATCTACAATTTTCAATTAAAATCTAACCTCCCAAAATTCTTTCATTCCATCAGACACTTCCCTGCATGTTTCAGGCCAGCCATTCACAATTAGGTTTTTGAGGGTACCCATGTCAGCATCCTTCTTCATGCTCTCTTCCAATTCCTCTATGGTCAAGGATGAAAGCTGTACAGCCATAATGGGTACATCTAAGTTTTCTTCTTGGGGAGGTAGATCCAATGGGCACCTTGACAGGTAATCGGCCACAATGGGTACATACTACTTCATAGCTTACTACATGTTATGAAGACTATCTTAGTTTTCAGGTTTTGACTCCTGAAAAGTATAGGCAATGGTTCAGGGCAAGCCACAAACACTCCACACAGATCTGACCTGGGTGGTTTTTTTGGATTATGCTGAAAGGAGAGGGGCAGCGAGGTTGATGTGTCAGGGTTGTGCAACTTGATGCTTGTTTTCCAGAGCTGCACCAACACCTGGTTGATAGTAGGCTTTCTGACCACAGGAATGTGCTGAGTAGGTGGAAATCTGGGTCACAACCAGAGTATCTGGGGGGAGTCCCAAAAGGATAGTCATGGTTCCCAACAGAAGAAAGAGGGGAAAGATAAAAAGAAGGAATTCACTTCAGGCCCCCAGAAAAGCTCACAGGGGAACAGTCTGGTTCTCATTCCTATCTGGCCACCAAAAGAAAAACTACCCAGACAAAAACCAGCAGCTCAAAGCTCCCAAGTGCCATGAGTGCTTTGAGTACGGACACAACAAAGGAGATCCCAAGTGTCCAAGAGCAGAACCTCCCATTGGAAAAAATAGGTTTCAGGGGTGGTGAGTGTGGTGCTGGGGGCGGGGTTTGTTCCAGTTGTTGGGGGGGAGTTTAATAGGGTTGCCCTAGTGTCCCTGGGTGACAGTGAGGTTGTTCCTAAGATCTGCGTGCCCTCTAATACTACAAAACATAGGCAATGGGTCACCATGAATGGGCAAGGTATTGAGGCTCTGAGGGATACAGGTGCCAGCATGACTATGGTAAGGAGTCAGCTGGTGTCCCCAGAGCAGGTCATTCCCCATGCATTCCACAAGGTTGTGTGGCTGACAGCAGAGAGTGTCACTATCCTGTGGCCCTTCTTCCATTTGAGTGGGAGGGTTTTCAGGTCTTCTGAAATTAGCAGTGAGCCCTGCAAATCGTGTGGCTATTTGCTAGGTAATTACCTTGAGCACACTGCCTGAAGGAAGTGGAGCTTAAGGCTCATGAGGAGATTCTGGGGTTACCCAATTGGATCTGTGCAAGCTCGGGGTCCATGGCTGTCCAGGATGGGAGTCAAAAAGGGCTGGAGTCTGGAAAATGGCCCGCCAGCTTTTTAAAAGGGGAAAAGGCAGAGGGCGTGGGAAACCAGCCCCTGAATGTCTTCCCAGTGAGGTGGATGGGGCACTGAGGATAGTATTATTCAGAACATGCTGGATGACATGTAGAAGGGGGACCACCATGGAGGAGTTCTGTAGGGCACAGATGGGGTGCCCAACCCTTAAAGGCATGAGGCAACAGGCCAAAGCCCAAGCAGCAGGTGATGCCTCTGGTTGTCATCCCATTTACTAGGAGGACAACCTCCTTTACAGTGAGCCTAAGGCTCCTATATATGGGACAAAAAGGGCCCTGGTGATCCCTTATGCTGCAGGTCCTTCCTACTGGAGCAGGCTCACAAACTTCCCCTGGCAGGACACCTGGGCAAAGAAAAGACCTTTGCAAGGCTCGTCTTTTATTGGTCTATGATCAAGACTTCCTCAGATGCATTCTATAGGAATTGTTGAGATGTACCAGGCCAGTGGGAAGACAGGGCAAAGGCTGAAAGCCCCCCTTAATCCCTTGCCTGTCAGTGGCAAACCCATTGAGAGCGTTGGCATTGACATTGTTGGGCCTATGGATCCCCAGACCGCTTCAGGCAAAAGGTTCATCCTGGTTCTGGTGGATCATGCCACTAGGAAGCCAGAGGCAATCCCTCTGAGTACCACGATTGCACCTGCAGTGGCCAAAGAACCTGATGGGGATTTTTACCCAAATGGGTTTACCCAAGGAAGTGGTGTCTGACAGGGGTACCGACTTCATGCCTGCTTACATGCAATAAATGTGGAAGGAATGTAGAGTAACCTACATGCTCTCCACCCCTTACCACCTACAAACAAATGAGCTTGTTAAGAGATTCAAAAAGACCCTGAAGGGCATGATTAGAGGCCAGCCTGAGGAGTAAGTGAGACATCCTTTTGCCGTGCCTTTTGTTACTACAGAAGGGAGCAGGCTTCAGCCCCTTTGAGCTGCTGGATGAACACATAGAATTTAAAATGGTTGACAGTCCAAAAGCATGCTAGCGCTTCCCTCTCAATGACCGTTCAGATGGGCTCAAGGATCGGGAAGCAAAGGTCATAATGGTTTCACCCCTTTCTCCTTTCTGGGATAATGAGGCAACCAAACCCTTGTTGGATGCATCCATGGTAAATATTGTTTTCTTTTTAGAGTCAAAAGATCCGAAAGCTGGAGAGGTGATGATCCTCTCCTTTAATTTGTCTACCAGTAGGCTGTGTTCTTCTTCCCATGTGAATTCTTTGGTTTTTTTCAGCAACTCACGTAGACCTTCATATTTATTAGAAAAGTTTTTAACAAACTTTCACATATATTCAATAAGGCCCAAGAAGGATTTGAGTTCTTCTTTACTTTTAGGGTAAGAAGCATCTTTGACTGCTTGGATGAAACTATTTTTGGGTTTACAACCTTCCTGAGAAATGGTCTGGCCAAGGTAGTCCACCAAACTCACCATGATTTTTCATTTCTCCGGTTTGACAGTAAGTCCAGCATCCGATAATCTCTCATATACAGACTTGAAGATGCGATCATGGTCTTCACCTGATGAGAATGTCGTCCTGAAAACATAGGGTGTTAGTGATGCCTTTGAGAATTTGTTGCATCATTTTCTGGAAGACAGCCACCGCAGAGGCCAGACTGAAAGGCATCCTCCTAAACATGTATGCCCCAAAAGGAGAGGTGAAAAGCTGTTAACGGTCTGGACTCTGGGTGGAGTTCCACTTGGTGGTATCCAATGGATAAGTCTATAACCGAAGAAAACTTGGCCTCTCCCATGGTGCTCAACATCTCATTCCTATTGGGGAGGGGAAATCGCTCTACCCAAATGTTATCATTAAGGCTGCGCAGGTCAACTCGGAGGCGAATGCCTTCTCCACTAGCCTTGGCCGCTATGACTATGGGCGCCAACCATTCAGATAATTCTTTGGGTTGGATGACCCCATCTCACATAACTTATCTAACTCCTTTTATAGGGGTTCTCACATAAGGAGAGGAACAGGGCGAGGTTTGTGTACTACCGGTTTGGCTCCCTGTTTCACTTTGAACTTATGCTGGAAGTCCTTTAACAACCCAAGGTCATCTACAAATAATTTGGGAAATTCTTTACACAGTTTTACGCTCAGTATTGGAATCCTCAACAAGTATGACTTGGTCTTTTTTGTTGGGGTCCAGTATGATGCCCAACTCCTTCTGGTGTTACCATCTAAGAAGGTTGGAACCTTTTTCCACAATGGATACTTTTCCCACAGTTGATCTGCCTTTGAAAAATACATGGACTTTTATCATGCCCACCAGGGGGATAGGATCTTTGGTATATCCTTCGGGAGAAATGGCAGGCTTAGACATTTCTATCCCTGAAGTACCTAAGACCTGTTTAAAATCCAAATGGTTAAGTAGTGTAAATGGGGAACAGGAGTCTGCAAACATTTCTACTGGCCTACTATTTAGCAAAACCATGCCTTTAGGGTAGTCTGGTTTGGAGGTACTCTCCTCATCTTTTACCTGGAATATGAATGTTTGATGTTGCTCGCTCTCCACATTCACCATTAACCTGGTTGTTTTCCCCATCCCTGCACACTCTTGGAAAATGTCCCCTTCTATTACAATTCTTACAGGTGACATTTTGTGCAGCACCCTTCTTTGAAAACATCACGGCATGGTTTCGCTACATTGATGATATCTTTTTTATTTGGGAAGGAACAGAACAGTCCCTTTTAGAGTTCATTGACTGGCTGAACTTAGGTGATCAGAATTTACAATTTACATCGCCAATAAGCACACAGAGCTGTGATTTTCTTGATATTAAAATTAAAAATGTTGATGGCCAACTTCAAGTAGAACTCTTTACTAAACCCACAGATAGAAACACCATACTACATTACAATAGTAATCATCCAGCTAGTCAAAAGAACAGCATACCCTTCAGTCAGTTTCTTAGAATTAGACGTAATTGTAGCAACATCAGGGATTATAATGTGCATGCAGATATACTAACAAAGAAGCTTTTAGATAGAGGATATCCGAAAACAGTTATTAAACGCGCATATAAACGTGCAAAATATTATAATCAGGATGTATTCTTTGAGACTAAACAAAGTAATAAAGATGCTGCGGATCTACCTCTGGTCTTGGTGACCAATTTTAGCACCATGAGTAACAAAATTAAAAACATTATAAATAGAAATTGGCATCTGATTGACCATAGTGGCAATACCACGCTCAAGAAACCGTTGTTTTCTTTTAGACTAAACAGAACCATTAGGATTTGTCTAGTCCATACGCACAGGATCGACAATCAGATTAAACAACTGAGCATCATGAATGCCCCTTTACCTACGGGAACTTTCCTGTGTAGTTCTTTTACTAATTGTTCTAACATCATTAAAGGTCAAAAGATCACCTATAATGATGTACCTCATAACTTCAAAAAGATGGCCAATTGTCGTACAAAAAATCTTATCTACTTGATTATGTGCCCATGTAATCTAGGGTACATTGGAGAAACATCTAGAGAAATCAGAATTCGCATTAATGAACATAAATCTGCTATTCGGACAAAAAAGCGAAATGCCCCCCTTGTGGAACATTGGTTAAACAAGGGACATAGTATAGAACAACTTAGATGGTGCGTTATAGAAATAATTGAAACAGACATACGAGGCGGAGATCCTGCTATAAAACGGAAAAAACGAGAGCAGTTTTACATGTCTAAATTCAAGACCTTTAAACAGGGACTGAACAGCAAAGAGGACTGGGAAAGAATAATCTAATATGTGATAATGACTCTGGTACACCTTTAGTAGGACTCAGATATAACAAGGTACACCTTCAGTAGGACTCAGATATAACAATCTGTAATTCTCTATGATGAACAGTGAGTACCAACAATCTTTGAGCTTGGACTTCATGTTTTACTGTTCCAAGATGGTCACTGTAGTTTTGTAAATGTTTTGAAACTGAGTAGGAGTATTGCTATTTTTGGTTTTCAGATACACTTACTGCAGCTACTAGCCACAGATAATTTTCAGGTAATCTTCAGTTAGTTCTGTGTAGCGTTTCTTCAAAAACAACAATTGGTATATAATTATACGGCTAAACCTAACACTTAAGTTACAATTTTAATATGGCTGCCAAATTTTATCTTCACTTGGACCCATACGGCAGCAATAGGGTCATTGCAAGGCCTTAAGGGAAAGTTATTAACCGGTATTCCCGTACAGACATATCTTCGTATTAAGACATTAATTCTACGTAATTTTTTATTAGTCCATAATAACGATTGTCTAACACTAGGCTTGTAATAGAGTAAGACGCTCAAACCTAGGTATTATCGTTGGTACTTCAAAATGGCCGCCGCATTTGATGACGGTCAAACTATCGTCAAATTTAATTTAGGCTCCTCTGCACATGGATATAAATGTTGCTTTAGGACCTTTTTACCAGTTAGGAAATAAATAGCGTTGCGTTTAAATATATGGACACGGAATTAACTTGATATAAAGAATAACGTTATTGTAATCACGTGACACTCACTACGTGATACCATGATTGTAATCACGTGATGCGTGTTACGTTATTTAAACTGCCTCCGGAAATATAACATTCACGTATCCTGACCCCGGAAGACAGAAGCAGTAGGTAGGAGGAGGGAGGCCGCGGTATTTTAAATAGGTAAGAATGCACCTGCATCCCGCTTGCCCTTTAATCTTAGATCGGGTTTTATTTAACTAGGATGTATAGCAATGTAATACCCTCAAAAAATAATGTGAATATTTAGCAGACGCTTAACACAACTTTAATAAAAAGCACCGACGATGTAGTCAGGCTTCCTAAGATATTACGTTGAGCGAGTGTAGAGAACCAAGCAAATAATTGCGGTATAAAAAACAATGTGAATACTAAGTAGTTGCTTAACGAAATAACTTTAAAAAGACACCGATGATGGAGTTAGGTTGTCTAAGATATTACACTGAGTGAATGGAAAGAAGTAAGCAAACAATTACGATAAATAAATACAACGTGTTTGTCCACAATATTTCGTGGAACGCTAAATATTGACTTAAAATGCCATGTTACTTTTTGAATGATAAAAAATTGGACAATTAACGCAATTAGTAAATACACCCACAAGTAACTGCTGTGTGGTCTTGTATTATGGTAATATCAACTGAAAAATAAAGTAGCCTTTGGATGCATGATTATTTAGTTTGCCTTGCGCTATAAATAAGGGGCTTTGGACAAGCCATTGGTATAAATATTTTCTTTTCAGTCTTTTATTATAGATTTTATCAATTTTATTGCCAGTAAATAAATCTGGGAACAAAACCAGGTAATTGAGAACTTATATGAATAAGGTTTAGTACTCACATCTATTTTGTATTAAATTAACACAATATAAATATTGCTTTTTCAGTGAGTTTTGCTGTCATATATAAGACGTTACCCCACAGCTAATGGGCACAATCACGGCTCATCTGTATCAATGTTATAAAAATATATTGGCTTTTGAAGGTACATCAGATCCTTTTGGTCTTTATATTGATTAGCTTCTTACATATTGTTATGGTAGTAGAGTCTGAGACCTTTATATTTTGCATTTATTTTAAAGATTCTCGACTATCCTAACTACATCGGTGGCTCCTACGAACTCATTTCAATTGAACTGTACCATATCAAAAGGTACGAGGTGTTAGAGGGGCCTATAAAAGGCTATGTCAATTGTTTGCTTATTTAAAATTACATCTGTATTCAATATCATTTTCATTGCTTTCATTTTATACTTCTAGGGTATCACTACGTATAAATTCGTAGACAAAAGGCTAGTCTCCCAATTGAATAAGGGTTTAAGCCTTCACAAATATAGGTAGGTTTATACCATATAGATGGATCATTTGTTTATTCATAAGGTGCTTATGATGTTTATTAACACAGTAAGATGTAGGTTACCGCAAGCAAAGTGTACATTGCTGTCAAAGAGGGAATATACTTGTTAATCAGTTAGTAGTACTGCTACTTGATATATAGTGTTTAATTCAAGGAACACCCAATATGTAGATGTTGTATTAATATATGAAGCTGGTGGATATATAAGCAAAATGCACACGACTGTGTAATTAGGAATGTATGAATTTTAGATGTATTATGAGTACTGTTATTCATTTCAGAGAGCTTAACGCAACATTGTATTATTCAAAATTATCTTTTCGAAAACTTGTTCCTGAAGAATGTGTTCGATCCATGTTTCACCGAAATGCAGCGTCGACTGCCTTACAGTTTTCTTTTGTATATAGAAACAAGTGGTTTTGATTGCTCTATAGTTGCCAAACTACATATAGAAGTAAAGTATTGTTGCATTGTATATAATACGATATCACACACATTTTTGTACTCACTAGGTATGATATTAATATTTGTATTTGTTAACTTTTAATGGTTTTTAATGTGCACAAAAATCAACTTCATAAAATGTTTTTAATGATGAATAAATATTAAACAATATTTAATAATTTTCCCTCTTTGAATGCTTTGTTCTTGATTACAGTACATGTTTCTTATTGGCTACACAGATATTGTGATTATTGTTGCACCACACTGAAAATAACATATGATCCAAGTATCAGTCTCTGGTGGGAATTTCTAGTTTGTACACCGACATTTCGTGCAGAACATTGTAAACTGTTGGCCAAGTGTTTGTTACTTCCACATCTGAAGCATTTTAAACCACTACTATCTCTCATAGGTTTTTTAACGTAGGTATCCTTATTTTTTACTTTAAGAACTTCATTGTGTACTTCCTCTGCTTGAACTGTAGCCACTATCTCCTCTGTAACTTTAATTTCTCTCATACATTTGGCTGTGTTCTCAATTGACTGGGCTAAGGTAACTGCTTCTCTGAGTGTGGAGTTTTTTGCAAGTAACTTTTCTTGGATCCTGCAATTATTCGTACATCTAACCAATAGGTCTCTTATGAGGGAGTCATTAAGTTCCCCAAACTCACAAAGTTGAGTCCCCTCAAAGCTGCAATGTAGTTGTTAAACCAAAGGAAATGGTGGACGGAGTGATGAACATTGCAAGCACTCACCCCCAGTCAACTGTCAACAGACTGATATGCAAATCAGTCTGACCCTGTGCCTCATGGGAACAGTCCAGCCCGAACTGCCAAGCCATGTCTTCCCTGGACCGGAAACAAGCTTCCTAGGACCGGTTTCTGGCATTTCAGCCGTCTTCAGCCAGGCTTGCTTGAATCCAGTGGCAAAGTGAGCAGTTCAGGCTGGACTGTTCCCATGAGGCACAGGGTCAGACTGATTTGCATATGGCCATGTCTGAACTGGGGTGGCAGAGTGGGCTAAAGAACGGTGATGGATTAAACCCAGATCAGTTGACTGGGGGTGAGTGCTTGCAATGTTCAACACTCCGTCCATCATTTCCTTTGGTTTTTGCTTTATTTGCCATAAGTTGGCAGGGTATGCTCAGACGTGAGTCCCTTGCTCACTTTGCCACTGGATTCAAGCAAGCCTGGCTGAAGACGGCTGAAATGCCAGAAACCGGTCCTAGGAAGCTTGTTTCCGGTCCAGGGAAGACATGGCTTGGCAGTTCGGGCTGGACTGTTCTCATGAGGCACAGGGTCAGACTGATTTGCATATGGCCATGTCTGAACTGGGGTGGCAGAGTGAGCTAAAGAACGGTGATGGATTAAACCCAGATCAGTTGACTGGGGGTGAGTGCTTGCAATGTTCAACACTCCGTCCATCATTTCCTTTGGTTTTTGCGTAGTTGGTAACTGATTCACTTTTGCCTTGCACACGACAAAAATAAATTTATCTTGTCTCCAAAATGAACTTCTTTTTTTTCAGTTTCAAAAACCTTTATTGCAGGCACATATTGTTGAACATGGCATAGTGCCTACAACCCTGCTCGGGCCGGCAGCGTAATGAAATAGCAAGCATAGCAATATACAAGTACACAGCAAGTTGCCTACAACCACTTTGTGCCGGCCGCGTCAAATAAAACATTGCAGCAAGGATTGATTGAGGTGTGGAAAATCCCAAAAGGCAAAAGTGACCGAGAACCATCTAGGGGCAATATGTGCCGTTTAGTTCGAGGGTCCGAGGCCCCAGACCGAGACAACTAATGTGTGGTAACAGTAAGTATGAATATTGCCCCTCAGGGCCAACCAACGGCGGCAAACCCATAAAGGCCCCCGGTAGGCGAAGTGTACATGTATGCCGGCGAGAACTCTACCATGGCAGCTGTAGTAGGAAAAAGGATAACTGTGGAGATGTTCTTATGTTTCCATGGACATGAATGTTCTTTTAGAATGATGCACTGCTGTTGTTCTGTGGGCGACAGATTTCCTGAATTCTGCTGGAGGTTAACATGTAAAGAAGATGTACAGAAAATAAAGCAACTGGAACTACTAATAACTACAATCTTTGGCGACGAGTGACTCACGCTAGCTGCGAAGGGGGCAGCTGTGGATGTTTAACCTCCACCCCTGGAAAAGTGTTGTATCAAGATTAGACAATGCTGATGAAACTCTTTGAAACTTGACACGCACTTCCCTATCGGTAAACAGGCATTGTTTGTGAGCTTAGATACGTGTCATACTGCCCTCATTCTTCACGCATTACGAGCTGTGTCTGACTTGAGACTGCTCTCGTTCTTCACAGATCAAAGGCTACATATTTCTGTGATTGCAAGGAAACGCTGTATATTCTGTGATCACAAGGAAATGATTATTTAAATCTTACCTGGGATTTTCTTCGTTGGAGACTGTGAGATCAGCCATTATTCTTCTTCCTGTGCAACTGGTATTCTTCTTCCTGTGAAACGCGGATATTTCCTGTCAATCTACATAGAAAGAGGACTATTCTGCCTTTATGCTGTATCTACATAAAAAAAAGGACTGTGGTGTTTTATAACAGATTCAACACACATATATAAAACTGTATTATATCGTTAATGTAATGTTACTACAATTTTTTATTTTAGACAATTATTTTAACTTATTATGTTAGTTTATTGTTTAAATGTTTTATGGTAACTTATTGTTTTGGATTATTATTTTGAGTGAAAGAAATGGCAGAACAAAGTATGTCAGCTCCGCCTAGTTTTCTACCCCTTCCTGGAGAGGCAGTTATTCCTTGGAAAAGGTGAAAAAATATATTTTTCACCTACATGTTGGCTATTGGGGGAGATAAATATGGTCCTGTGAGAAAACAAGACATATTACTTCATCACTTAGGAACTGAAGGTCGTAGAATTTAATGATGATTTACCAGAAGTATCTCTAGGAATGGGTGATGGTCAGCCTATAAATGATTACGAAATGTCTATACAGATGTTAGAGAAACATTTCACACCTAAAATGAGTATTGTGTTTGAAAGACACAAATTTGTTTCTCGAATGAAAGGTCATGATGAGGATGTTATGACTTATGTGGCTATGTTGCGTGGTATAGCTGTGACGTGTGAATTTCAAGGTTTATCTGAAAGCCTTATTCGTGATCAGATAGTACGTTGTACAAATAATAGAAATGTAAAGGAAAGACTCTTGTCTATGGATCCTATGTTAGAGGAATCAATACAAAGTGCCAGAAGCATGGAAAAAACAGAGGTGTGGATGAAAGAAATTGATTTGAATAAGCCAGTTGTCTCCGCCTTCTCCGTTCAAGGAAGAGAAGGCACGTAGGGATGTTGAGGTGTCGAACCTTTTAAATTAGGTGCGCTACCCGGCGCACGTTATCCGCACCCTGCCGTTGGCAGATGAACCCTACCTGATCCAGGTCGATGAGACCCGGCAGAAGAGGCTCAAGACGCGACGCTAAGATTTTGGTGAAAATATTAGTATCTGTGTTGAGCAAAACTATGGGGCGGTAAAAGGAACACAACGCCGGGTCCTTACCGTCTTTGGGTATAAGGGAGCTCTCCGCCATGGCCATGGTGGGGGTAAGACCCGTGGTATCTGTGCAAGAATTAAAAAACCTTCAGGAGGTGGTCCTGAAGCTGTGGGAGGAAGGCATGGTAGAAGTGCACAGGCAGCCCGTCCGGCCCTGGGGCCTTGCCAAGGGGGAGACGCTTAAGAGCTGTGCCGAGTTCCTCCTGGGTGATCGGACTATCAAGGAGGGTGGTGTGATGCTTGGGCAAGGGGTCCCAGTGACAAGCAGCTAAGTAGGAGTGTAAGCGCGTGGGAGAAGGATCTTCCCGAGAGTAGAGTTGCTGATAATAGGCCCGGTAGGCCTCCACCTTATCCTTTACAGCAGTCGGCCATGTTGAAATACCCGCCTGGATTTTAGCAATATGGGCCTTCGCCTGACGCTGCCGCAGTTTACCAGCTAGGAGCCTGCCTCCCATCATAGTACTTTTGCCACAGGGACAGCAGAGCAGGTTCGGCCTTGCCCATGCAGTGTGCACGCAGTTGGCCCTGCAGCAGCGCAAGTGAGCCGTTAAGTACAACAGGTAGGGGCCTCCTTGTTTGCGCGCTCCAAGAGTTTAATCTCTGCAGTGAGTTTAGATTCTACTAGCTTCGCCTCGCACCCTCTTGCTATGGCGACAGAGGTGATGATGCCCCGGATTGTAGCTTTGAACCCATCCCACAAGATGTGTAGGGAAATCGCAGGGAAAGCGTTCAGTTGAAAATACTCTATAGTACCCTTCTGGATCTCCACATCCAACGGGTCTCGCAGCAGCTGGGGGGGGCAAGCGCCAGCGGGGCGGGTCTGCCGAACGTGCGGGCTGATCCTCCCAAGTGAGTTCTAAGTGCGCATGGTCAGAGATGGAAATGTCAGAGAGCTTCACAGTGTAGAAGCAGGTGAGGAGGGAAGGCGTAACTAAAGCATAGTCAATGCGTGAGTAGGATGTGTGCACATGTGAGTAATGGGAATAATCCCGAACGTCGGGGTGTTTGTACCACCAAGCATCCACAAGGCCCCAGCTCTCGATATCCCTTTTAAGGTGCGCCAACATTGTCCCCACACTCTGATATGTTGCATTACTCCGGTCCAGGAAGGGGTCCCAGGCCAGATTAAATTCCCCACACACTGTCTCATCCCCTTCTGCGCCCTTAAGCTGGTCAAAGAGTATGTGCCGGAGATAGGTGTTTCGGGAAGTATTAGGGGCGAACACATTAAGGAGCGTCAACAGTCTGCGTCCCCGCATGAGCTGCAGTCGCAAGTAGCAGCCCACCCCATCCCAGGTGACATTTGAGACAGATGTGCAGTATCCGGTCTTGCAAAGAATCCCCACCCCCAAAGTCTTGGAGTCTCTGTATGCCCAGTATCGCAGGGGATATTTTGGATGCGCCATACAATGCACATCTGCCTTCATCAAGTGGGTCTCATGTAGGAGCACTGCGTCAGGGTCGTGATGTAGGATGTATTGCCAGATTTGCCTATGCTTGTTAGGGGAGTTCAAGACGTGGACATTTCGTGAGAGCAATTTGGTGCCTGCTCGAGAAGGGGGAGGATCTTGAGGGGTAACCCCGTCAGTCATGGAGGGAAGCACGGCGCTAAGGCATTAGGTGGTGTTGTGTAAACAATAGACCACATCTCCTCCCCATGTGCCCGCCCCCACCTCTCCCCGGGGTTAAGTATTGCATCTCCCTCTATATTATCCCCAGGATGTGTTGCCCCCCCTAGAGAAGGAAGAGAGCCGGCACCCCCCGAGGTTGCCCCTCCCATTTATACCCGCATGTGTCTCAGGAGCAGTAATAGAAGAAGCGTCCCGGAGGACCTGTATAGGTAACAAAAAGAACAGAACAATCAATAACGGGCCAACAGAGTCCCGTTCCAGGGGCAGAGACCAGCACCGAGGTGCTCGGGTCCCGCTAGAGGAGTCACCTTCCATAGGAGCAGGATTGGAGAGGCGGACCATTCAGGTCACATGGAGAGGAGCGCAACACCGTCAGATTATGACCTGCTCGTCCCTGGGGCCCATCAGAGCCGCCCGGCAGGGGCGGGTAGAGAGACCATCAGTACGCACCCCTTCCCGAAGTCCAGAGGAGGGTACATGAAGCAAAAGGATTGTGGGAGGGTGCTGCTGGCAAACAGCATGAAGTGCTGGTGACCACTTCGGAGAGTCTCATCAGTCAGTAGAGGCACAACATTAGAGAGAGCCACTGGTGGAGCGTGCTGGGGAGAGGCCCCCACTGAGGCAACGCAAGTGTTCAATGACATCTTTCCTTGCCTCCTGAGACAAGAGGCCAGAGCGTTGCTTGTTGGAGCGTCGCAGCGGTACCGTGGTCCACCGTTGCTTGAGGTCATGGTTGGTAGGAGAGGGGCCGCCACTCGCCTGTTGCTCATCCGGTGTGTCCAATAGAGCCTTGGCCTCAGCTAGTGAGTGCAGCGATCAACGCTTGCCCTCCCACTGGAATATGAGCATGAAGGGGTGGCCCCATTGATAGCGGATGCCCTGCTTCGAAGTTTGTCCATGACAGGCTTGAAATCATGCCTCTTACGGAGTGTGACAGCGGACAGGCCTTGATAGAGCTGGATTACGTGCCCTTGGAATTTTATCTCTGCCTTTTTGCGCGCTGCCTGCATGACCGCCTCCTTCTCAGTGTAGAAGTGCACCCTGGTGAGGATGTCTGGTCCACTACCCCCGTGGGGGGGCCCCCCTTGGACTCTATGGGCCCGGTCTAGGGCAGGTGGAGAGACATCGTCGTCCCCGCGCGTTGGCTGCAGGAGCTCCGCTGTGTACGCCATGATGTCGGCGTCTTCAGCACCTGTCATCACCCCCGTATGCTGATGTTGTTACAGCGGCTCTTATTTTCCAGGTCCTCCTGCTTAGTCTGTAGTTCGACGTGCTGGGCTTCCAGAGCACTAATGCGCCACATCAGCATCTCTTGGTCCTCAGACCAAGCATCCACCGTTCGCTCCAGGTCGTCGACCCGATCACCCACCTCAATCACTTCCTTGCGGACATTGCGGAAACTGGATCGAAATTCTTCTTTGAGGGAAGAGAGATCAGTGCGTATCTCCTGGAGGAACCAGTCTATATAGCCTTGTGTGACCGGGGCTGAGGGCCCTTCAAACATCTGAGTCGGCGGGGGGGCCGCGGACTGCATCGCCGCATTAGGCTAAGCGACCTTGCTCCACAGAGTCATCACCGGTATCTCCTTGCGGGCCTGGGAGCGTGGCTTAGCTGGGGCCCAGGGGCAGAAACCCACTCAGACTCGTTCGGGGATCTGCTGCCGTTATGTAGCGCCATCCTCCAATGTATTGTCTATGGGTGGGAAGGCCAGTGCGTCCGTCCAGCCACAGAGACAGGGGGTGAACCACAACAGTTGTCAAAAGCCCCCTCGACCGACCTTTCAGCAGGGGCACTGAGTGGGAGCAGGGAGGTCGTGCCACAGCATAGAGGGTCCCAAGAGCGTCCACCGCCAGGCTGCACTGCGACCGTGCCAGGCGCTATAGCGGGGGGGGTCCGGCCGCACGTGCGAGTTGATGCACGGGGATTGGCGGAGGACAGCGTAGTGCAATCCACAACTTGAGGTCTCGGGGGGCAGCTCACTGCCATCCTCAGCCCCCGTTTCGCTCTCTCCGCTAATCTAGCGCTGGCAGGGAGATACCCCAATACTCTGGCGGGGGGACGTCAGCACCCACGAAGGGCAGTCCCGTGGCTATCCGCAACAGTGTTCAGGGCAATGGTCCGCAGAGGCGTGCCGCTGGGAAGGCAAGCCCACATGGGTGACCACCGAGGATCTGCTGCAATGCAGGCCAGTCCTGGGGGGCAGAATGGAGCGCAGTAGGGCCGCAGAGCGCTCCACGCCTCCGATGCTCACCTGACCAATCGCCGGACCTCTCCGTTCGAGTAGAGTGCCAGGCCGCAGTCCTCCACAGGCCTCTGGCACAATCAGCAAGGTGGCGGCCGCAGCAGGCCTCGGGAGCCTCTGATGTGGTTAAACTTCACCCTCCATGCAGCAGCATCACTCTCCAGGCCTCGCTCCCACCTCCCCAAAGTGCGCCAGGCAGGGGCCTGTGAGGCCGGTGCGCTACAGAGGCGGGCCCAGCATAGGAGCTCATCGGAGTGTGACAGAGTCCGGGACACCAAGGGCAGCCCACTTCCCCAGTGTTATTGTCAGCCAGCCATGGGGGGGGGCAGGAGTGAGCGTAGTAGGGCCTCAGAGCGCCCCGCGTCGCCATCACCTGCTACAGATCTCCGTCAGAGCAGAGCGCTGGGGGGTCGCAGGCTCACACAGTCCCCCGGAGCAGTCGACAAGATGGTGGGCCAATCACCGCCAGCCGAGAGGTTGCAGAAACGATCCAGGCGTCTCCACTGCATCCAAAGTGCAGCAGCCGCTTGTCAGGACCGCCCTCCGGGCTCGCCAGGATCCTCAAAATGGCCGCCGCCACTCGCCGACCCACGCCCGATTCGCCTGCAAGACGGGGCCGATCAAGATATCAAGTTGCAGCAGCTAAGGCCCCCCCCTGCTCCGGATACCAGGGCAGGCTTCTCCGTCTGATGCCGCCACTTTACAAAGGCTTGAAAGTGATAAAAATGGGCCCCGGGGTCGTTGCTTTATGGGGAAGAGAGGCAGGCACAAAAATGAACCATATGTGGTTGAATGGAGGTAAGAGTGTTATAACCAATGGTTGGGAAAGTCACAAGAAAAATCAACAGCACCAAATGAGGTATAAGAGTTGGTATAATCAGAAACATGGTGTGAAAGGACACAACTTTGAGACAGGCAAATCCGTCTTGATTAAGAAACCCACAAAAGGACATTTTGGTGAAAGCAAATTCCAACCGCCCCAGCAATTGGCCAAGGTAAGCAGAAATGTGGTTCGCCTTGAGAATGGTCAAACATGGACTTGTAAATGTAACATGACTTTCCCTATAAAAGGGACATGTGTTGTAATCTGTTTGTAATTATTCCCAGCCCCGTTATTCCCTCTTCCTTTCACTTGGTTCCTTCCCTCCTAACCCCCCCTCCTTGGCAAGTAATAGAATGTTCCATGTAGAATTCCATTAGAATGTTGGTCCTCACAGGCAGATGAGGAGAGTGGATGACCAGAATAAAGAAGCACTTCAACCTACCTGGTGTAGACCTTCATTATTTCTACTTCAAACAGTTTCATATAGATTAATTGGGCATAAATATATCTTTGCCAATATCCTGCTAACCTGGCATGAAATCCGTCATTCTGTACCTACTTAGACTCCCTTGCGTTTGATGTTTCTCACTTGTCTACTTATTATCTTATAGACTCCTGAGAGTCAAACAAAACTGCGGCACAGAATTTCTCAATCGGACCTCTTGCCACTGACCAGAAAATTCTCTACAAAACGGATGTGTTAACTTTGTGAAAAGCAGAAGTAAGATCAATAAACTGTAAATTTGTGTATTTTTTCCAAAGTGCTATATGTTTTTTACATTGGAAACAAGCTGAAACATTGCTGTATATAAATGTATAAAACATCTGTAAATCCAGTTTGAACCTCCCATTTCGTAGTTTGCTCAAAAGACAATTTTATAAAGATCTAAGACATGGGCCAGGAGCATGTACGGGTGGCACAGTTCCCATTTTGGAAGATGGGAGCAATAAAATTGCTTGTTTGGAGTATTGCTGATGTTCTTAGAGACTATAAAACACATTTATTCGGGCATTCTTTTTGTGAGTTGTTATCACTCACTTGTTTTTATACACTTACTTTTCAGGTCTGGCATTAGTCAAGATCTTCTGATTTTACAAATATGATATGTATAATATTCTTACTTAAAGGGGCTTTCAGCTAGCTCTCTTCATCCATAATTCTGCTGTTGTACAATTCATTTTTGTGCTTATCTGCTACAGCATAGATCAAAGGGCAGTGGCTCAACCTACTTCAGCCACTGGCTAAATTCACTTTGAGTGACTGGATTTACCTCTTTCACAAGGAGCACATCCACACGAAAGGTAGTTTCAGTGCCAGTGTGTTTGTTTCTATTTCATTATTACTTTAGTGGGGCCTTTGAGCGTGGAGCCTGATGTGACAGCAGGATGCTTTCTATCAGATCTTCACAGCACAGGACACATTACAGCTTTATCAGGTCCTGCATCCTGCTAATGATGTTATAAATTCTTTTTGGAGTTGCCCTTTTATCTGGTTCAAAGTATACCAGAATGTGTCCATTTAAATCTATTCTTTTTAAGGTAATTTTTAGAATGCACACAACAAAATGCATTTATAACTGCACTCTTGTATGTATTTTAATTGAGGACTACAGCTATCAAACCTCTGTATGTCTTTCTTTGCATGTCATTCTAGTTTGCTTTGATTGCTTTATATGGGTATGTCATGCTTAGAAAGATATTTAACTTTTACATTGCTGATTGCATATGTGTTGGGCTGTCTATCTATCTATCTATCTATCTATCGATCTATCTATCTATCTATCTATCTATCTATCTATCTATCTATCTATCTATCTATCTATCTATCTATCTATCTATCTATCTATCTATAGATCTCCCTTTGCAAGTCTATCTATGAATGTATCTATCTCTCTATTTATGCAAGTCTATCTATCTATGCAAGTCTATCTATACCACCCTATCTATCTCTGCACTTCTATCTGTCTTTGCATGTCTATTTATCTATGCAAGTCTATCTATCTATTCCAGTGTATCTATCTATCTGTCTATGTATACCACCCTCTCTTTCTACCTTTGTTTGCTTCTCTATCTGATTTGCAAGCCTCCTTATCTGTTCAACCTTCTCCATCTATTTGCAATTACGATTTACAACCACATTACAAAAAAGGCACTAGCAAAGGCAAGAGGCAGGTTGACAGCCAATGCCAGATCAATTGGCTTTTCTTTCAAGTCATGTGTTAGTTTGACCTTTTGATGTTACACAAATGTGTATCACGTAGTTACTAATGGGGGTTTTCAGCCATACTTCATCCATATTTCTGTTGTTGTGTCATTCACATTTTTCTTTCACCCACAGCTCACTTCAAACATTGCCACACTTTACTGTGAGTTACAAAATGCTTCCCTTTCACAAGGGGCACATCCAAAGTAGTTCTATTTAGTGCCAGGGACTACGATGGTAATGTGTGCCTTTTTTCCCTTTAGTCAATGTTGTTTTAGATTAATGAGGGACCAACAGTTTTCCCAACAACAATGTTGAGCAAAACCAATGGCAGAACAAATCAAGAATTGCCAAAGTCAAAAGGCTGGTGGCCAACACTGGAATTTTTGGCTTTGCCAATGCTGTTTGTTTATTCCTACTGTTTTCTTATGTCACTTTAATAACGTATACTGTATTTTTTGGCGTGACTGGCTTTTTAAGTATGTATTTTTTATCTAGGCAGATTTACTCTAATTTGCTTTCTAGCCTTCGTTTTAAAGTGAATTAGTGATCACGGCTATCCTAGCATTAGAATATGAAATTGTCCCCATATATATTCTCAATGATTACAGGCACACAGTTTACCAGGAACTCCCTCCTACAGCCGAACTATGAATTGTAAGCGGGTTTCTATATAGTCGCCTTTCTCCTGAGAAAGGCTATTTAGTTAGAGGTGTGAAAATTTGGCTAATCTTGTATATTTTTTTATAAAATTGGAGAGCCTAGCAAAGTTCAGAATGTTTAGTGAGTGGCAGCAGTTCTCAGAGGCAGCAGGAAATGGTTCCTGTTGCCATCAGACACTGGCATGGCTTGGCAATCATCCACTCTATCGCCGGCCCTTTAGCGTCCTGCAAAGTTGACCAGCTAGCTAGCTCCTCCAATAGCCGACTTCAACAGCCGCATTTTCTTTTCTTCACATATGGGTGTAACTTTTATTATTACACCATTTCCTTATCCAGGATATACCATACATTGAACGCGCTGGAGCAGGGAACGGTCGTGGGGAGAAACACCGGAAGCTCTTTACTACTCTGCACATGGATGGCTGAAATCAGGAACATTTTGGACAACTTCACAAAGGGTGAAAAAGACTTCATGGTGCCTCTAGAATGGAAAATATTACTCGAGCCGAGGCCTCAGCAGCATGTGCCCAGAGATAACAGGGCACAATTACAGTGTGTAAACTTTGCTGCCGTTGGCTAACTGCTGTAGTGCTACTATAGGGATGTGAGAAGTGCAGGTACTGCATGCTCCAACATTCAAATAGTGCTTCGTGGCACATTGTGCCTGAGTAAACAATACACACTGACCCACTTGAATTCAGACAGATGTTGCTCCTCTGTAACTGAATGGTTTATTGTTCTTAATTAATTAGGCATCTGTGCATCCCTCGTCCACTCACATAAATGCACACAAAAGAAGTAGCTTGTGATGCACCTGGGGTCGTGTCTGATGCTGGGATGTGTACACATGGTGTGCCCACCAGCTGTCTTGGTGATTTGCACACTAGTGTGAATTGCAATCAGTAATACTTAATCCATAGACTTGAATGACTCAGTTTTTCTTGAGAATTGCCACATATTCCAGTTAAATTACAGATCGTTGATGATATATAGTGTTACTGAGCGAATTTTCAGGTCTTTTGTTGTTTTACACAGTTAGATGATGGTCCCATGGGCTCCGCTCTTGCACTCCTTTGTGTGTTCTTATTAATGCAAAAGATCAACAGTCTTAGTTGGAAGAATATTTGGGAAAAGAGTGGCAAAGAAGGGACTGAAGCAAATTAATGCTAAAGTGGGATAATAGTCTATGCAAAAGAGAGGGAAAAAAGGATGGAAAAATAAAGGGGTAATAAAGGCATGAGAGCAAAACAAAGGAGGAATTTGAAAGGGGTTAATGTGAAAATTAGAAGGCCGAACTGGTGAGTATATAAAACGTCGTAGACGAGCAATGTTTGCATTAAAAAAAATGAAAGCAAAATGCTATCCGAGTAGGCCATAGCAGCCTGCATAGCACACGTGTTTGATAACTAATGGCTCATGTCTCTAATGCTCATGTAGGGCAGAAAGTTAATTTTACAACAACTGATTTCGAGAGAAGGAACAATTGTGGAGGCCCTGTAAACAACAACTTACAAATGTTGGTCATGTCCAAGACCCAACCAGCTGTGATCTGCCTCAGGGTACCTCCCCTCAGGCTACTGCTTTCTCGGGCAGCTGTATTTTACGTGCTGTTTGACTCCAGATGGACGTTTCTGGGTTCTACAGCGTGTGTGCATGCTGGGACCTGCAGAAGTGCCCTGCAGACACAAGGCATTCAAAAATGCATGCTCTAATAATTACTTTTCTTTGTAAATATCTTGATAACCTTTTTCTCCAGGCCCTCTATATATACATTAATTCCCATGAAAGGCATTTTCAGGTCAGTCCGTTTCACGCGCGTCATCAGGGTGTCAATCCCTCAGATGTATCCTCGGGTGTGCAGCAACCCTGGCACTTCCTGCCAACCACCTGCTTATGGCCACATTGAACTGCAGGTCTGAAAGGCTCCACCATCCTCTCTTTACCCTCCTGGAATAAACAACTTGTTGATTCCTTTTAAAAGGCCAAAAATACAGATATGAACTGAAATAATAGGAATTGAGCAATGTTAGCACCATATGTGCTATTACCAAGTGTCCAAAGTACTGTGTCTGTGGGATAATAGAAGGTTACCTCCTCTTTTGCATGCTGCATATGTCCACAAGACTGAGCACAGGGTTCTCACCCTGGACAGACTGTGCCAACTCCTTGTCCATGTGCAGGTGTAGCTACAGGTCAAACTGAGAAGAAGGTAAGGATGTTTGATCAGGGTCTCTCCGTTCCCCCAATAAATCACTTTGCATTCTCGTGGATATGGTATTCCAGACTGACACATTTACTGAACCTGAAGAGGACTAGAAAAAGTAATTGTAATGTATGTGATAGTTAACGCCGCAATTTCCCTGTCTGTTGAGCGCAGATTGCAATAGGTCCTATTCAATATATTTGCACTTCTGGCATGCATCCTATCTTTTGATTTTTGCAAAAGGCTAGTGTGAGACACCTTCTGATTTTTGTTGGAAGAGAATTCATTTTCATGACAAGGTTTCCCTTCCTTCATCATTGAAGACATTGAGTGGAAACCTTTTCTGGAGTCCCAGAGTCAGAAGTGTCAGGAAGCAGGGCTGGAGATACTGCTTACCGTTTAGAGTGGCTTGAGCGCGGGGAGCAGGACTCCAAACTGTGCACATTAATTTCCTTTCAGCAAAGGAAAGGCTGGCTGTCACTAGGGAGTGCCAGCAATCTGTAGACAGAGGCTGCACATATGGATAAGGTACTGCAGGGACGCATGCTGACAATGGACAACGATTCTGTGAAGACCATAACATTTTGCATATCCTGGAGAGACAGTGGCGATATTGTATTATAGGGTATAACTTCCTCCATGGTTCATGGCATCCTTTAGTAGGCAATTGATGTTGCTGCCTCTAGGACCATACCACATGGATGTTCCTTGCCACGACCCATTGCTCCCTAAGGATTGGTCTGATCGACAATATAAATACAGAAAGGTATTCTGGAAAGTGTTCTGCTGATGTAAGCAAACTTTGAACTCTTTTCTTGAATATATATCTGAACCCTTTAAAACTGGGGTTTGTTATTTAGCCTGAGGATTACACTGTGATGAAACAGGAAGCATCCTTAGCGTGGAATATGTTGCATATGTATTTATGAATGTCATGTGCGAGGTATTACAGTTCTGGTATGCAGATATGCATTGAAAGAGTATAGAAGAACACTTTATGGAGGTGGTTATTTTGCAGTTGAACAGAGGTCAAGTAGAAACCATAAATCATCTTCCATAAGAGACCATATATTGATGAGACTTCAGGTAAATATTCAAAATGCGCAGTGTTAGTGTCCATATATATTTAAAATACTTATTCTTTGTATATTTAGTATTTAGAAATTACCAGTTTCACAACAAAGTACAGAGAGTTGGGTACACCCAGATATTGCTAAGGTATTTCCATTTACAATTATAGTTAATCGTAGGACAGTTAATGAGAAGCTACTTAAAGTATCACTTTGTGTGAGAGAGACCCACTACACCCTGCAACCACCTTGTGCAGGGGTGGAGTCCTGTTTGTCTTTTTTCTCTCTTATGGCCTTCATGCTCCTGTTACAAGGTTAGTGCATCCTGACAAAGGGCTGCATCCTGATGTGTTTATCAGCGCCTTCTACGACTGCTGTCCTGAGCTCAACTTGATATTGTAGCCCAATACTGTGCACCTCAGCATTTCACCCTGAGGATCGGGTAGTTGAGCAGCCCATGGCTTACTCCGCGAGATGGTGCAGGGTTAGAGACTCGGAACTCCATCAAAAATCAATACTAGTGAAAGATTCGCTGCCCAGCCACATATTTTCCTTTCACACAGCATATTACTATACATAATGTTCCAGAAACAACAAATTACACCTTATAACATTAATACCCTACAGTAGCTCTTGGGCAAGCAGCCTATGGTGCTTCCATGGAGCATTATCCTAGGGTTCTAGGGCCAACCTTGGAAGGGTGTCTTAAATAGGGAGTCCTGTTGGAGTGCTGACCAGATTGTGGGCTGTATTTTGAAATAGGTTTTCCTCCAGCACTGGTGGAGATTCTGTTCCCCTCTTTCCGTGTTTCCCACCTCCTGCATTTCCCAGGTATGCACAGTAACTTTTGTTGCCTCTGTCTGCTGCTGTTGCAGGTTGTGACTTTGTTTTTTCTGGCAGAGCACACTGCTTGACATGCATGGCACAGCCCAGGGAGCGAGAGGGGCAGTGATCCTTCCCAACACCTAGCAGCTGGTACGCAAGTGGCATTCTGGTGCTGGCAAAAGGTGAGCAGAGGCAGCACCAGCACCAGTCGAGGATGCTCCGCTGGAGTTGCACTGATTGCAGTTTGATTGATCTAGCGGCTTGGCATATTCCTTGAGCCTAGCCAATTATGCTGTTTCTTAACCCCTTCAGAGCAGTTGCTGTTCTGCTGCAGCCCTGCACCCAGGGCCCATAGAGAATAACCAGTCATCATGCTTACCCTTAAGCGATAATGTGATAATACAGCAGAAAATACCCTGCCATGCGTTGTGTTGGATGGGTGAGTCCAGAATTGCAAAGGGCACCCAAGTTATCCATGGAGGCATGGATGATGGTCGCTCTGTAGGGATTCAAATTAGACCTGGGCGGTAAATTCCGTTGCGCTCGCGTAATTTGCGGAATTTGGGTAATTTTGCGTTCCGCGGAGAACGCAAAATTGCCCAAAATTCTGCATTCCGTGGCTTCGCGAAATTGTTTGCTTGTTCGCGTTCTCAAAATGCGTGTTTGCGAGATATTTTTCCCCAACCATGCAAACAGCGTTCGCGAACAGGAAAAAAGTATCGCGAACAAGCAATTCCGCGTGTTCGTGGAATTTCTGCGTGCTCGCGGAGATTTTTTACCGTTTCGCGGAGTTTTGCAGAGCGCGACTACACAAATTCCGCCCACCCCTAATTCAAAGCACCCTCCCTCCAAACGTCTCTAAATTAAATCACAGACAGTAGTCAACATCAACAGGGTAAACCCTGGGCTAAAGCTTGGTAGTGATCTGCCAGCAGAAATTAATGCTCTCCACTTGCATTGAAAACAGGAAAAAAGGCTGAAGGATGCTGAGATTTCCTGCCCTTTCCTGTTTAAAAAGTGGGAATTACCCTATTAGGAGAGACTGACCAGTAACAGAGCTATGAAGTTTCCTCTGTATTCACTAGATATTATAGGAAGAGTAACTGTGGGACCTGACATCCTTGGTACGGTATTTCCCCCATCATTCCTCCTGTTTACTGAATTTGTTTTTTTTGGTTTTAGAACTCTGTGCGCTTTACCACTGCTAACCAGTGCCAAAGTGCTTGTCCTCTCTCCTTCAAACATGGTAAAATTGACGTATACCTAATTGCCACATTTAATTTACTTGTAAATCACTAGTAGATGGTACTACATGTATCCAGGGCTTGTAAATTAAATGTTACTAGTGGGCTTCCAACACTCATTGTGCGACCCAGTAAAGTATCCTTTTAAAACATGCCTTATGCCTGCCATCAGTGGTGGCTGGTGAAGTTTGAGAGGGGTGGGGTTGGACGAGAGGGGCACGTTTGTGGGTTGCAGCATTGTTTGCGCTACATCTGACATTTTGGAAAATAAACTTATGTGCACTGCAAGTGTGTCTTTTTTGTGCCTGTATGTTTCTATTGGGGTTAATATTGTGTGCGTTTCGGTGCTAGAGCTACTGTCAGAAGGGAGCGAGAAGGGGAGAACAATTATGGGAATCAAGGGAAACGGGGACGAGCAAGGATTAAGCAGCTTAAAAGAGCACGGGACAAAGAGAGAGAATCTGATATGAACATGGAATTGGGTTAAGTTTTAATTGGAGGTCCCAAATGTGTCATCTGCAAAATAGAAGTCAGGAGACTAATATTGATAAAGCACGTTCAGGGGAAACCCTTCCTAGGGAGAGGTCAGAACGTTTCATATCAGGCCTGCAATGTACAGTCAGCCATGCCGGCGAATGATTTCAATTTTGGTCCTAGCAGTTTTACTTCTGGCTGTTAAAAATGCAGGACTGCAAGTCCCAGGATGCAAAGTTATGCTACAAAAAATAGAAAAAATTAAATTGAGACTCTGATGCACAACTCGCACCAGACATGGGACATCTTGAGAACTCCGGCTCTGTGCACAGTGTCCACCTCTAGTGAGGGGTGAGGGCTCATACCCAGCTCCGTACGTCTTGGAATGTCCACCTTCCTCTTCCCTAGAGTGCCAGAGGACAAGTGTGACAGGGTTTTCTTGCTGTCTGTGAGCCTGTTTTACGGTATGCTGGGCCATTTTATTTTACTGTGATTTCCCCAATATTACCACATACATTGCCTAAGTCACGGCTCGCAATACTTGTGGGTGGGGGACGTGTGGGGGCGTCAGGAGGGGGTTTCTGTGGGGGGGCCAGTTAAAATTAAAATAAATACAAAACTTACCTTATCGGGTCCTTCACCGCCTCCGCTCCTGGCCGGGTCCTGCTGCTGGAACAGGAAGCATGCATGCTCCCTTCCCTCCCATAAGCCAATCACAACACTATAATAGCAGCGTTGGGATTGGTGCAGACAGCGCCCAGCCGGGCGCCTGTGGGGGGGCCATTTTCTCTATGTGGAGTTCGCATGACTGGTTTGGTCAGCCCCCGAGGGCCGACCAAACAGTCAGGGCCCACAATAGTGATCAAGCCACTCGTCCCCGACCACCTGTCCGCCCCCAACCAGGCAAAGCCTCCCGCCTCCAACCAGGCATACCCTGCCTTCTGCTTTCTCGCAGTGCAAGAAGCAGAAAATGGTATTTAAAATAGCATTTTATGTTTCTGCTTCTCACACTGCGAGAAAGCAGTGGGGCGACGCTTTCTCTGCCATAATGAAGGAACCACCGCTGCATTGCCTGCAGCCGACACAGATGCATGGTCTTCCATACCTTGCAATATATCTATGCTCAGTGTCTGTAAAAGTTAAAAACTGCCCCGTTTGGCAAATGCGGGCAACTTTTTGGGCTCTCTGATTCGCTAAAAACTGCCACTTTAATTTTGGTGGCTGGCCTGTTTTCTGCCACTGCTCTCAAGCCGGGAACAGAGGGTGGCACTCAGTCCCCTGAATTCTCAGATCAGGTGGATTAGAATGTGTCAAATAAGGAAGGTATGGACATGTGGGACCCAGGTGACAGCTAGGCGATGCGGCAAGAGTGAAATAGTTGGGTTCTCACTCATAATGAATACTGAAGCTTGTGACAGGGGTGTCCTATCCATATAGGTCGAATAGGAGGTCCAGTAGAATTTCAAGTTAAATTGGATGCCCAAATTAATGTAATGGGTAATTTAGGGCACCTATTGCTAGCAGCACTCTTGAACCACAACTGCTGCTAAGATTTGCTTTCTTACCTGGTCACTCACAGGTTTGGAGGTTTGTAGGGCCGGTATGGAGAAAAGCTAGAATCCTTTGCTGAGACTGACACACTTGTACCTGCAGTGCGCTGCATGCCCATCCACTCCATACGTCTGCTGACAGTGGACCACAGGGAGCGGTGTCGCACACTAAAAGCAGCACAGGAAGCAGACACCTCAAATCTGCGCAGTGCGTCTTCAAAGGTTATGACGAACAGCTGTGCAGACTCAATTGGTCTGCATCCCGCCTGCCTGCAGTCTCTACCCCACAGTTTCCCAACTCTCCACAGGGTGGGACACAACCCATCCTGTGACGTGTTGCAAAAGGATGGGGTGGCAATGCTCTCCACTCCTTGATTGACGTGATGCACCAGCGCTACAGGGCTTCAGTCTGAAACACCCAGGGTTAACTTTACCCGCCCACGTCATCAGTGGGTGGAGATTGGTCCTTCATGGTATGTTCTTGTCGAGATGATGACCTCACAGACCTCAGAGCAGTGAGATCGTCAGTCCAGCAGATACTCCAGACATTGGGCCCAGTAGCAGGTGCTGGGAACAACAGGTTCGACTGGGGTGAGTGGTAGTGGGCAGCAGGCCCCCAGCTAGCATGATTGGATGTGTGGGTACATGTTTTTTTGGGGGGGAAAGAGCGCTGTAGTGTGAACAAATGGGTTTCATTCTTCTAACCTGCCCCCAGGTGGTGTAATAAAAGGGGCATAGCCCCTACGCCCTTGACAACAAACCGCCGCTGCCATCTGGGGAGAAATGCAAACCACAGATAAAAAGGTATCTGACATCTGAAACTCTCTGGCAGGAAATAAGGCAAAGAACAGATATAAGCTTCAAGATAGAATTCTTAAGTGAAAAATATTTATTCGAAGACGCCTATGAACTTTGGAAATGTCCCAGGTGGAGAAATAGTGGGAAAGTGGGGGCTTCCTATGGCAGATCTCTTTCACCAGCTGACAGACCAACGGCTGAAGGATAGCGAATTGTATAAGTGGAGATGAGCTAGAAAGGCTGAACGGGAATGTTAATTGTCCTGTAGAGTCTTTGGCAAAAAGATTAGAAAGTAAATTCACCAGGGTAACTGGAGAGGCAACAAAGGGATCAAACCCTGTTCTGCGCACCAATGAAGCCAAACGGGCCAAGATGAATCATAGGCAAGGTTGGTATCTGAGACCAGAACTCAACCAAGTCACCAACAAGTCCCGAAAGCCCTGACCTGTGAGAATGTACTCGGAGATTGTCCATGAGAGGAAGTTAGGCTGGCCTCAAAGGACCAGGTGTTTGGGAAGACAAACCAAATTTAGGAGAAGGAATTTGAAGAGAAGAGGTAGGCCAGAAAAGTCATTAAATAGTAGTCCGAGGTTGAGAAACCCAGTCTGGAAGGGCCAGTCTACAGTGATTAAGATGAGGTTGCAAGAAAAGTGTTTCATCAGCGGTAGGACTCTGAGAAAGAGGGAAAATGAAAAAAAGGCACAAGTGCAGAATCTGCTCCAGTGCTGAAGGAAGGCATTATTAGGCCATGTCTTTGGGTCCATGACCCAACAGACAAAACACAGAAATTGCCAGTTGAGAAGAGAGGCAATGAGTTCCAGTACCAAGGAACCCAAAAGAGCTTGGATGGCCTAAAAGATATTGGGGTTTAGCATCCAATAGGCCTTAGATTAGAAAATTAAATTATGCTGGCATAATTAATGTTAATTTGGGAATTTCTCATTACGCTTCATATGCAAAATTCCTGAAATTAAGACATAATTGTTACGTTGCGTAACTACACACCAATTGTAGTTAAAAAGTCCTGTGGAATACGCCATAAACTGTAAACATTTACTCACGTAAAACAACAGAATACAAGCAGCTGTTGTTCATGTTGCTTTTGTTTAAAGCATCCTCTCGCCAAAAATTAACGTGAGAACAACTTTTGCACTGAAATATATACAGCAGAATTACAGATTTGCATTTTGCAAAATGACATTTAATTTTATGTAACTTTGCTGACATTTCTCATTATTACAAGATAACAACCTACATGCATTTTGTACACCTCTAGCATTCAGCTTCTGCAACCCCTATGACGATGAGAATATCTATCTGCAGTTGAATTGAAAGGGCCAGGGAGATCAAGGTTGTTGCAGAGTCTATGATCCCAAAGGTCCAAATGGCCGTCAAGAAGCTTTCACTTTATGCTTCAGAGAATGTTTACATAGTGGAGAGCAGACAGATTGTCCATCCTGAGCAGGACAAAGCAATGTACTATCTGCTATGCTCTTGGTGGTAAAGAGGAGCTCCAATGGAATGGTACGGAGATGGTGTTCTGCTAGGGACCAAGAACCTCTGGTGAATAAACTGTTCTGATGGGCTCTCAAGCCTGACCTGCTGTCTTTTGACTTAATAGTCAACTCTGGAGCTGTCCTGAAAATGACTTTGCTATTATAGGATACCATGTTGAGAGCCACCAGTGGATTTCAGCCAAGGACTCCCTTTCCAGAATAATATGGCTGAATAAATCAGGCCTTGGCAGAGGTGCAAGGTTTTCCAATGCTGGAGACCTTGGTATTGGAGGGAAGAAGAAAACATAGATTAGATCGGCAAGGGATCTGAGAGACAAAGTGCTCAAGAGGGTTGTCCCAAGTTCCAGTTTTATTTGGGAAATTTTCTTTGGAGGAAGCCTTAGTTGCTGACTATGAGCCTAAACAGTCAGTGGAGTGCAAGATAACTTCTCGAAATTGATGAAAAACCCTGTATAATGCAGATGGTAAAGGGTTAGGTTGAGGCAGTGGTTCAGGATGGAGAAGGACTGATGCACAAGGAGTCAGTTGTCAAAATACGTCATGAGATAAACCTCACGAGTAGACATGGGTCTCGACCACATGGAGTGATGTGGTAAAGCACCAAGGAGCAGAAAAAAGATTTCTGCCACATCCAGTCTCACAAACGGCACTTCAGGAAGGGTTGAAGGTCTGGGCAACAAAGGATGAAAAAAAGGCATCAAGGGGAGAGGATGTGGCCTAACGGCTAGGGCGATTGACCTAAAATTTGGGGAACGGGGTTTGAGTCTCTGCAACGATGCTCAACATCCTGTGATTCTGGGTAAATCACTTAACATTCCAAAAAGAAAAATGAATCTGTCCTTGTGTAATGCAACTGGTGCTCATGTAAAGCGCTCTGATACCTTCGGGTCAAGTTTGTACTATATAAAGCTCTGAGAAAAAAAAAGATATGAATAGGTAAATTGGGATGATTTTTATGCCCCTGTTGAAAGCAGCCTTTACTATTACTTATTTATGGACTGAGCTGGCTGCTGAGAAGACAATCAACCTTGGGCAACAATTTGTGCTTCATAAAAGCAGATAATTTACTAAAGCAGATGGTTGCGGGTTCTGATAAACCTCAACAGCACCCTTCAACATATCATCGCCAGAGAACTGAGGAGGTGGGAATGCTTCATAAAACACAAAGACATAAAAGGAAATGTTGCCTTGAAGCATGTGATCTAGCTGGAATTGGTCTATAGAAAATTGAGCTCTTAGGGAGCATGTGCTTGGCTCCAATAATTGAAAAATGGAGTGAGAAGAGAAGAGAGGACAGGCGTGTAAGGTGACATAAGCTTATGTGCAGCACAGGCCTTCCATAAACATTGTCGTCACCTAAAGTATAAGAGATGGTATGGTCTAATGTCCTTCAGCAAGGTTTTTCCATGAGTCATCGTGATGGGATCAAACGTATCACTACGTTAACAACCACTAAAATGTGCAGTCCAGCTTCAGCATTTAATTCAGAAGTACCACCAGACCCTGGGCAGGTTCTCAGAGTGAGTATTTCTCAATGGAATTCTAATATATTTTCTACAAAAATTCCAAATTCTATGTAGAAAAAAAATCCCTTTCCCCCTAGCATTCACTGAGCTGCAACAACTTCCATATCTATATGCTGCTCTTAATTTGTGGAAATAAAATAACATTGACGCCAAATAGTTTCGTAGTAGCCCACCACTGGCGCTACTAAAAGCCAGGGCTGGGAAATGCCAAGGCTTCCTAGTCTTGATTTCTCATCCTGCACCTTTCTTCCACTTCTCCACATCTCTCTTTACTTCAGTCTTGCAGGTTCTTATCACCTAGCTGTCTCCCTCTTTCACTGTTTCCAGTGCTTAATTTGAGCCGGTGGCATCCGGTGCTTGGCACCGGGACTTAATTGTCAGCACAGCTACTTATGATAGACTGCCACTTGGCGGCCTTCACACACATATGTACAAAAACCAGAGCTGCATTTTGCCCTGTTTGTCGTCTGTAGTGTGATGCATTTGATGTGGGTTTAAAGAAAATAAGCATGAAGACAAGCTACAACAAACCCCAAGTACAAGCCACGTTAAAAAAAATAAACTGGAAAATCAATCCACTGAAATGTTTAGTCGGGAATACACACAATCACCATGAAAATCGACAGATTTAGGGCAATGAAGTGCGTGTCCACAACGGTAGCAAGCAACAATGTGTTGCTTGTGTGGTTTGAAGAGTGTTGTGTGTTGTGATTACATGTGGACAGGGTTTAGGTGTTGTGCATGGGTTGCCAGAGAGAGGTGCTCTTATCATGTCTGGGGTCTCAGTGGTTAACAGTGTGGCACTGTAAAGAAGTGTTAGAGAGTGTCCCC
The DNA here is from genome assembly GCF_964204655.1 of Triturus cristatus. NCBI lineage: Eukaryota > Metazoa > Chordata > Amphibia > Caudata > Salamandridae > Triturus > Triturus cristatus. The sequence goes on along the minus strand of NC_140595.1, from coordinate 630,682,300 downwards.
ATGCAGTGTACAGTGTTGTGTCCCCTTGAAGAACTGTTTAACCAACTGGAACATGTACACAGTGCTGTCCAGAAGCAAACGCAGGGGCACAGTTAAGCAACTAGATTGTAGGTTATCTAGTTTGGGCGATTTGGAGGGTGAGTGAAGTCCTGCTCTAGGGGGTCTAAAATGTATAAGCAAATACATTGCACCATCCTAGCCATGGGACAGTTGGGTGCCTTGTGTGTTTGAACCATCAGGAAAGTGATCACAAAAGGTGTAGTAATCCAAGTGGCACCATGTGCAAAGCAGGGCCACTGCCAAAAAGAGTGATCTATTGCCAAATGGGGGGAATAAGAATTGGAACAGAAAAGGAAGCTGGTGATGAGAACATTAGCCGTGCACCGTGTAATACACAAACAGTACCTATTGCTGTACAAAGACACCTGATTGAGGTGAGTGATGGAAGAGACAGGCAACTCCTCTTCGGATAACGCTTTTATGTAATAGGGGGTGCTGTAACAATTTTCATACGCGGGGAGCTGATCAGGGGTAGTCAGATCACTAAAACTATAGGGGTTCCAAACAATCCTGGTGTTACTGCTCAAGTGAATGCAGCTAATGGGTAAAACGTTCAAGTGGAGCGAGTGTTTTTGTGGGAGGGAAGAAGGTGGATGACAAGGTAGTCGGAGACAGTCTTCACGAAAATATAGTTCAATGGTGCATTATGATTCAATATTCTGATATATGTATGGATAAAAGGTGTCATCTGTTACTCAAAAATTGAGTTATTTAAATGAAACCACTAATAAATCCGAGTGGTTTTAGGCATGCACACAAGTGAATGTTTATTTGTTTTCTCACTCCACTTAGAAACTTGTCTCCCACCATCTTCCACAAAAAAAAAACCAAATAAGCCTCATGTTTTCATATTTCCAAACTTCAAATATTAAAGAGTCTTTTTTCCTCTGGTGTTTTCATGTACCTATTTCTTGCATACTCCAAACCACCCGGTCACAAGAATGACACACGCTTGCTATCAAATGCCAGTTATTTGAAGCCACTTAATGCAAACATAAACATACATGACTAGCAAATGTGCAGTAGTGGTTTGTTAAAAGCTGTTCGCCGGACTGACCTTAATTACTGTTGACCTTGAACTGCATTTCAGCAAAGAGCCAAGGCTGCTAAAAAATGATAGAAAGGCCTCATTGTTTTCAGTTATCTTTCTGATCTGCCTCCAGGTGTGGGGGACGTGGGTGCCCCACCTGCCGCACCCCTAGTCCCAACTCCCCTCTGTGATATTACTGAAGTTACAAAAAGAGCACAGGAAATGTAATTTAAAGAATGTAATCCGGGTTACAAATCCCTGCCTCTCACCCAAAACAAGGGAGATGAATAGAACCTCTGAGTCGTCTTTCAGCACATTGAGCGTCTCCTCCTTAGCTGGCCGCGTGTAGAGTAGGCCTGGGCAAAAATTTCGTTCCGTTCGCGGAAATTGCGATAATTTGACATTTTTGCGTTCCGCGGAGAGCGCGAAAATGTCAAAAATTCCGGTTTCCGCAGCTTGGCGATAATTTGATTCTTGCTCGCGCTGTAAAATAATACATTCTCGCGCGCGCGCGATCGCCTTACCTGAATCCCTGCGTTCGCCGACAAGTTTTCTTGATCCGGTCGCGTTCTCCATGAGATGTTGTATTGTTTTTAGCCATTTGCGCTGTCTCGCGACAGTTCGCGCCCGCAGTGACGTCATGCGTCGCGCGATCACGTCTTTCTTCTCGCGATCATGCACCGCGAGAACAACTCAAAACAAGATGGCCGCGCCCGCAAGCAACCACATGGGTAAGTTGGCGACCCGCAACCATGCAGAAAATCTCGCGAACATGCCGGAAAAAAACTTCCGCATCTTCGCGATATTTCTGCTTGTTTGCGATAATTTTAAACATTCTCGCGATAATTTGCGAAGGTTAATTCCGCAAATTCCGCCCACCCCTAGTGTAGAGCTCAGAGCGGGAATGGGGGCCTGGCCATGTTCTCCACCCAGGCTGTACAATACAGCCTGTGGATAACATACAAAGTGCGCATGACGGTCTGGCCTGCCCGAGAGGGCCGTCCAAACGGCCATGCGCACTTAAGTGCCCACCATTCCTCCCATTGCTGGCTGTGACGTCAGCCTAGCCCCACCCTGTGCTGTCAAACCTCTGCAGTACAGAAAAATCAAATGATAACACTGAGTTATTATGAGTTTATTTCTCCTTCTTGCACTGCTCAAGAAGCAGTGGGGAGGGGCTCCTCCGCCTGAGCGGTGCACACAGCACACAATTACATCCTACACGTTGAATCTCGCCTTGCCCTGCTTGAGGGTTTCTGGTTCCCACAGCCCTTCACCCTTTGAGGAATGTATGAGTATTGTCAGTGGACTGACAACCACTCTAAGCACCGGAAGTTTTAAGTCAATGAGAAACAATCACTTGTCAGTGTAACACTATCTCTCTGTAACCAGGCCGGTCTGCCAGAGTTACGCAGAATATATGTGCGATACTTTATGTACCGGATATGGATACGCAGCAGATAGCTCAGGTTCTCTTCGCAGTCACTTCATATCCTGCCTCTTCGATTTTATTAAAAATGTGCTAACCTCTGTCACTTTTTGACACCAGGAATAACACTTTCATTTTGGAACCCTACGGTAAACCTTTTCAGAAAACAAGGCTAGACATGCTGTGTCTGCTGTGTGAATGTTATGTTGCTTGAAGCAAAATATTTTGAGTTCGAGAGATGACATCAGCAAGGTGTCTACAACAGTGATTAGTGAGGGAGGAAGAAAAAGGGAAGAAAAGAAGCACTGGTCTGATTTACGGAGACAAAAGGGTCTTATTTATAGATTGGAGGGCTGTCCCGTGTTCCTCCACAGCAGCGGAAGGACATGGTCCGCAGCCCTGGTGGACTACAGCCGCCATATTTATAGTCCCCCGCGAGGCAGGCGAAGACCTCTATGGCTTCAGAGGAGATTCTGCCATGGTGGCTCCTCTGAAGGCACTGCTGTGAGGGAGCCATGTTCTGAGCACCGAGTGGAAGTCATTTATCCTAATTCCTGTTTGGGACCACCAGGTCTGAAGCAGGAAAAAACAGACAACAAAACATCCTCTCCCAATAGGGGAGACGGTTAGATGTCCATTGAGACAAGGCCCAATGTTTAGTGTGCCGGCAGTCAAAGGTTTTCACTGGCAGAGCCGGTGGAGGCTCTGCTGGCAGAAACATGGCGGTTTCTCTGACTCTAAACATGGGTGGGGAACCGCTAGTGTGGTGGAAGGGGTACTCCGCCACATTTTTTAAGCTGTATATCCTGTCCATAAAACTCTGAATCAGATTCATGTTCTTAACTTTATAGCCATGATACAACTATGTCCGATCAAACGCTTGGCATGTCTGAGGTATATACATCATTTTCAAACCCAGATCAACAGAGCTTACAATGTTTGGAAGGAGCTGCTGTGGGTGTGTGGTGTTGACAAAAGAAACTATGATATCTGTTGCCCATAACTACCTGTATGTTTCTTATGCTCTTTGTAGAAACACTTGTTTAGGGTTGGAAAATACACACTTTTCGTTCAACTTTAGGAATATGTTTTGATACAAAAATATTTGCCCAAATATATTCTTTCTTACAGAATAGCTCTATAAAATGCCAGAATGCCACCCTGAAAAAACTGGTGAAATTGGTGCTCCTTCTTACGGTTTCTGCAGCATGAATAACTGATCCGGATTGGATCTCCATATACAAAGAACAAACAATAAATTGCAAGACATGAATATTGCAAAATACGACACTGCATGAAGACAGCACAATATGAGGAGTAACTACCAGGCATGAATAAACAACGCAAACACAAGATGAGGTACGGAGTGCTGAAACTTTTCAACCATTCACCCACAGTCAAGAGATTTAGGTTTAATACATCGTTCTTTTGCACACTATGCCACCCCAGTTTGGAACAATCCACGTACAAATCAGTCTTGGCCCTGCTCCTCATGGAAATAGTCCAGCACGAACTGCCAAGACAGGTCCTGCCGGGACCGGAAACAGGCATGCTGGGACTGTTTTCGGGGTATCACCCCTCATCAGCTAGGCTAGCTTGAATCCAGTGGCACAGCAAGCAAGGGACCCACACCTGGGCATACCCTTAGCTAATTAGAGCGCACATAGCAACATCACAAAATAAAATGATGGACGGAGAGTTGACTTTGTAGGTAACTTTCCAGCGGGACTAGCCTGGCCTCTGTATCTGACCTGCACTCCAACGTGGTCAGCCTGAACTTGACTTTCCATCAGTGTAGCATGACCAGATGACTGTGAGTGGTGCTAAGGGCTTTTAGGCACTATTTTCACTAAAAACTTTAAAATTGAATATCTTCGGTTCTACCGATTTGATTTTTGTCATTCTGGTATCATTTATTTATTAAAATGTAATGTATTTTTCTAAATTCGTTTGGGATTTTTCTTGTGTTGTGGTTTCACTTTATTACTGTTTGTGTGCTGCATAAATACTTTACACATTGCCTCTAAGTTAATCACTTTGTGGCAAACTACCAGAGGGTTAAGCACCGGTTAATTTAGTGATTTTTGTGGGTCACCCAGACTCTGATTGTGGTTGTTGCCTTAGTGAGACTTCCCCACCCTCAACCAATCACTTAGTTTCTTACAGTAATGTAAAGGAACTGGCTTCCAGCTGATTGTAATGCATTACTTTAGAGCAGAGGCGAAACTAGACCCAACCTTCGGGTGGCTAACATTTCGAGCAAGTGGAGTGGGACAAGAATTTCAAGCAATGGTGGCAGAGGTATCTTTATGGCCAATAGGAGGGAAAGAACGAAGTGACAAACTTTGCAGTTGAAACACATTGGACAGACCCAATCTGATTATAATTAAATTATTGTAGTTCACGGTTACCCCTAGATTCCTCACTATGTTTGAATTGTTTTGTGGGGGCCTGGTTGCTAAGGCCATATTGTTCATGGGTGGTGTTTGATCTTTTTGCCGCATATTAATAGTTCAATTTTTGACATGTTTATTTTGCTGTGGCTTGAGATCATCCTTTATTTGACCTCTTGAAGCAATGTCCATTTAAGAATGAGTCAAAGCCTGATGGGTTTTCATACTTAAATCTAAAATGAATATTATCTGCAAAACAGTCATAGTTGAGGTTGAAGGAGGAGCCAAGGCAAGTGTTATAGGGGACGTAGAACTGTTAGGCACATTACTTGTGAATTGAATGGAGCGAACAGAAGGGATAAAGGGAGATGATGATCTGTCTGATAGAAAAGATGCAATCTGCTTCAGTTCGCTCCCTCCAGTCTGATGTTGTCAAGCCTTGGCATGAGGAACAGTATCAAAGGCAAGGAAGAGCTCAAGTAATGCGCATGTTGGTACGCAAATGCAGATATTTATATTAAAGCATATCCTTCAATCCTTCTATCTTTTTGACTAAAACAGTCTATTATTGGCCATAAGTAAGAAGGATCCCTTGTTTCAATGCATTTTTGTTTTATGTTGGATTTACGTTAGACATTAAGAGTTCCTTTGGAAGCATACCTGTTTTCAAGGAGTTATTGACAGTTCTGTCTGGACTGGCTACAGAGCTATTCAAGGTGACATTGGTCTGCTTGTGATTCTGCTGGCTGCAAGAGTTTTCAGCATTGATGAATCCTTCTGAGGTCAGGAAGGTTGAAAGTGGTTAACTGCAGTTGCTTTCATGTTTTGTTATCTGATGAACTGAGCTGTGCTGCTAGAATTGTGGTAAAACAGTGGGAAGACAAGAGGAGGCTGACACTGGTAGTTGTAAAGTAATTTAGGTGTGTCTTGCAGACAGCAAGGGCCAGTGGTGTGAAGGCCTGTTTACTGTGTTGCCAAGGGACCAAGATGTCCTTAGGTACTACCACTTCAGGTATTGTGGTTGACTGACTCTTTCTACTCTGAACCTTTGTAGATGGGCTGTTGATTGTAACCTTTAGGCCCCTCATCAGGTTACAGGCCACTCCTTTTTCAGATCTCCTTTCCTGCGCTATTGGCTCTTGGCTCTTGTCAGCTCTCCAAGCTGCAGCTCAGCTCTCCAGGAAATAGGGCAGGTCCCCCTGAAGCAGGGCAGGCATCAGGTATCACTTCAGCCAGCTTTCTTTGCTACCTTCTCCAGAAAAAAATGAAAATAAAATATCCACATTGTTCACCATTTATAGGCTGCAGAGTAGCCATTGCCGCCTGTGTGCATGGAAATAAAGTAATTTAGACTAATGTCTATACATTGAGACATACCTATGCACTTGTTTAGTGTCCACAAAACATCAGATTTACAGAAGTCAACTAAACATGTACAGAATGAAAAGACCATTAGAGAAGCAATAGTAATTTAGGAAAACGTAATATTGCCTGAACATGCTGTTGGGACGGCAATGCCCCTGCGATGTATACAGTCATATTGTCTTATCCTGAATATCCGACTATGAGTATCTGGTATCCCAGAGATTGATTGCAGCCCTAGCATCCTGCTTATCTAGTGCATAGAGGCCTATGCTGCCCCTTGACATGGACCTGTCCTGTGACCTGGAGTGCTTCACCCTAAGCCTGTGGTGCTTGCCCCACCTCCAACAGTTTTCGCCTGCTTTCCCCTCCTGAACCCCATCACCACTTCCTCCTAGCACATTCCTAAGACGAAGACAGATCTCATCCCCACGGCCGCAGCTCAATTTCTGTTCCAGTTCCATCCACAGCCTCAGTTCACTCTTCCCTCCTGCACCTGCCCTGTGGTTGGGATTGAACTGAATAGGCATCTAGTACTGAGGGAAGTGCAGATATTCAGTGGGTGCATTTGTGACATGTGCATGTTTACAAGTGTTGAGTAATTTAATGGGCGCTGTGTGAAAGGTGTGCCCAAGAATGCATTGGTGTGAATGCGTTGTGAGTACTGAGTGGAAGGTGTGCCTAAATGAGCGCAGCGTGAGAGGGGTGCCCATGTGACTAATGGGTGACCAGTGTGTCCATGTGAGTGGAGGGTGAGCTGCAGGGCCGGACTGGCTAACGGGCTTTCCTTAATAAACAATGCAAAACAAATGTTCAAAAAGGTACGATTTAAAGCTATTTGTTTTGCATTGTTTAGTAGCGCTCGCAGCTCCCCAGCAACAAAATGAGCCAGTCCGGCCTGGTGAGCTGTGTGAGTAAGGGGTGTGCTGAGTGCCCTGTAAGTTCAGTGAGTGGTGAACCTGTGTCAGTGTAGGGTGAAGAGTGTGAGTTGTGTGAATGTAGGTCAATCTATCCCTAGACGCTCTAAGTAACTCACTAAGTCACTGACGATTGGCAAGTGAAGTTTCAGGTGTAATTTAAACTACGATTTTATGACGTCAATAAGTAACTAGAGTGGAGAAAATAAACCATCAGTTGATCCTGCAACAAAATGTCCGCTTTTTGAACACGCCTAAAATCACTTTTCTAGAGGCATGAAAGCCCCTGAAGGTCAGAGCCAAATCCTGAGCCCTGACTCAGGAAGATTCTTGGATCCTGGAGACAAAAACGAGCCAAGTCTTCATGTGGCTTCTGCTGCCCACCCCCTTTTGTCAATCACCAAACTCCATGTCTCTTCATCTAGGGGCTAAACTGAGCAACGGGAAACTAGGCTACCTGGGATCAAAAGGTTTAAGTGCTTAACAAAATTGTGTGATCCTAGGCAATTACCTTCAGTTCATTATGCCTCCTTTTCCTTCGTCATCTGATTTGAGTGTACCTTAATAAACCTCAGTTTAGGATGTGTGCGCTACAAAAACCTCACTTACATATGCTTCAATAGCTTTGAATGTTGCTCCATTTGTTATTAAAATGTTAGCAGGGTTCACACGAGTATTTGCTTGTAATGTTTCTTGGTTTGTTTAGCAACTGTGCGGTAGATTTACTAAAAACCAATGCAATGCAGTGCAGCAACCAAAGTTGCTCAACTGCTTTGCATGAGAGGCGAGAGCAAAACAGCACCATATTTTTTAAGTTAGCGCTGATGCACAATCAAGCTGCCTACTGCCACACACATCTTAGCACAACAGTGCAAGGCTGTGTGCATAATGTATCATTCCAGTTTAAAATACTATACCTAAGTAAACTTTAAAATGTTTCCCACTTTGGGTGCATGCTGTACAGTGCAGCAAATACAAAGTTGGAAATGTTTGGAGAAATAAAAACATGTTCTTATTATTAACGCCCTGCCTCAAAGAGGCAATATTTTATTAGCATAAAGCCCTCTCTACTCTTTAGGTCTTGCCTACGCAGCGCGCATGCGTTGCTTAGGGAAAAGACCTTTTGAAATCGATTCACTTTTCGCCCTAAAAACGTTCACGCGTTGCATTGCTTTCAATGGCAACACGTGCACGTTTGGCAATTCCCTTGCGGGGGCGAGCTTTGGTGCCATGTGTTAGCAATTATTGCTCCTGGCTCCACTCGCTCCTGCAAGGGAAACGCTTTCACTTTTCCCGACACTTTTTTTTAATTACTTTTAGCGCGAGGCACGCGCACTTGTTCGTAATTGTGATCTTCCATGGAGTATCCCCCAGGATTTGTCCTCTTCCACTTCTGACGTTGTATTATGTAGCTTGGAACTTTATTTTTTTATTTATTTTAAAAAAAACACAAGCTGGTCCTCACGTCCGCCGCAATTCAAGTTTCAGCCGCACGCCTAGCTTTTTGTACACGGTGCATACTTATTTCTGCTTGGTTCCTTTAAGGCAGTAGAGTAGACCACTGCTCCTAAGCGCACTAAAAGATAGTAGTGTTATGCAAAAGCAGTCTGGAAACTTGGCAACTCAAACATAATTAGACATTGTATTGAGTAATCAGAATCAGCGACTACTTGGTACTTAAAAAGTATATTTTCAACAAAATCTACATGCCCCTCCACTCGTTTGAGCCCTCATGTACCCACTGTGTTACTAATGAGACCAACAGGTGCTCAAAGTTCTGCACATTTATGAATGCCTTTTATTTATTTTTTAAAGTCGCCAGGCTCACTGAATTCTTTGTATTCTAGGGCAGCTATTACAGCTGCCACCATTCCAACCAATCCTAATGTGACTCACAGGCATGCGCCCGCTTGAGCCAATGGGAGAATGAATAAGTTGGGCCAATCAGAGCCTGCACCCCCTCCCTCACCCAACTCTAGAGGCGCAACTGACTACTTAGGAAAACTGGAAAAGGCAAACTGTGAAAAATGGGCATGCGTTTGAAGTTACCTCAGCTCGCCTTTCACCAACTAGGAGTGTAATTATGTCTATAGCACATTTGTGCACATTAACAGCTTGCCATCTCAATGTCTAGTGACAGTTCGGTTTTTGTGCTCTATGCATTAATCAACAGTGCAATACAGTATTATGTAGACTCTCGCCCCTCCATAGCCTTATGCCCCGTTTAACATGTACAGTTAAAGTAAAAACCACGTGAAATCAACTTCTCATGTGAGCGTCAACAACAGATAGCAGGATGAGCACTAAACTTTGAACTGATAGACTTCCAAGCAGCCTTGTTCCATTTCCAACATAGTCAGCCAAACAAGTCTCCGACAGCAATCCAGAATAAGGCCCTTGCCATCCAGTCGACCCGAAACATACAAGGCAACACTCAGTGCGTGGACTGTGACATGCAGAGCAAGAAGACTCCTGTAATGAATGTGGCAATTGGCTCCCCCTTTGGGCAGTCTGTTCCATGGGTATGTGGTGAAAGGGGAAACGATGCTCTCTGGCAAAAGACATTACCTGTGCGTGGCGGTGTGGTCAGTTTGTATCATACTCCTCGTTCACTCTGTCTGCCACTTAGAAGCACCTTTGCTCTGGCGTGTCCCCGTCTTAGATGATCACTGTAACTTTTCTAAATGCGGGCTCTCTGCATTTCTTATTGTGGAAAATGTTTATTTGCAGTTTACATCAACCTTTTATTCCTGGGGAACTAGTTGGTTCACTGCAAGTTTATATACTGGATCTCATTTCTTTTACAATTGTAAATATTACAAATTTTTAAGAAAACTGATAACGTTAACTGTTGGTTATTTACTCAGGTAAGCCAAGCAAGCAGTGATCAGTCCAGCTGTTCAAGCGCCAAAGGCTTAATTCATTGCAGTCAAACAACTATAACATATCAAAATACATATCAGGATATTTATAACCCAACTTAGAGTCGTCAGTCAGAACGGATTCCGGACAGGAGCCCCGACTCCAGCTTAAATGTAACTTGTGGGTACCCTAGTCTGTGCGTGGCTCTCATGCTTAACTTTTTGGGACCGTCCGGGGCCTCTGAAATCCTTCCCCCTCAGTCCAAGCCAGACAGGGCCAATTAACTTAAGTTTGCATGAAGGGCTGCCACTCAACCCGTAACACTAGCCCACTTAGAGGCTAGGAGGGGCTGGAAAGAAGTTGCGTGTAGTAATTGACTGCCATGATCACAAATTCTTAGACAAGGTGCCTAAATGTTTGGATTGTCTCACTCAAGGAATATACTTTCCCATACCTTTCTGCTCTGAAACCACCTGATGATATCAGAGTGTGATGAAAGATATGTATTCGACAAACATTATGACCTTGATGTCCTTTTCAAACTGCAGCCCTAGCTATATTCCCTGCAGTGTAGATGGCTCAGTGAGTTGAACGTTTGCTCCTGGCATCTAGTCTGACCTGTTGGTTAGGAGTCTGAATATTGATAAGGCCATCTCAGCCTCTCACTTGTGAGTTTGATCATTTGATTGCAGTTAGCTTACTTAATTGCAACACCTGGGATTACAGAGTTTAAAAATGGCAATAATCTCATTATAAAGGGCCATATGATAAATACTGTAGTGAAGCTGACGAGATGCCAGATACCAAGAAGACCAAACTAGGAATGTGACACTGGCTGTGATGGAAAAAGTATACCCTGCTAGTATGAGAAGAACTAACTACACATACAATTTAGCTCTGAAATCTACATTTCCAAGTGGAAAGAAGGATAAAGTTGAATATTTGGCATTAGCATGTGTGTTGCTCTTTTTAAATGTCGCTTCACAAAAAACTGGGAACCCTGACTCAAAAGCTTAGTCCTTGGTACACTTTAATTTCTCTCTGTTACCAAAAGCCTACATTTGGTCTAGCTTTGTGATAGCGGGAGAAAGTATTTATCAAATATTTTGCACTAACCCTGTCGGACATTACTCATTATTCTTGAATGGCATGTTTTTGACTCAAGCACGTTCTAGTTTGTTGCTCTTCTTGAACAGCTTTAGCCCCAAGATCTTTGCCGTGTTACATCAGTTGGCCTTTCGAAACTGCTGGGAATGGCAATTGTCTATCAAAGTGTGATCCATTTGGAGAGTATTCAGCTATTTCACTCCATTGAATTGGAGTGGTCTCACATACATAATACTAACAAGCATTGGCATAGCCAATAGGTCTCGCCTTTGGGACCTTATAAGTGTTTAGCCATGCAACAGTTGATGTTGTTGCACCAAGGATATTGTGCTGCATAACTAAATACTTATAAGGTCCCAAAGGCGAGACCTATTGGCTATGCCAATGCTTGTTTTAGTAGAGAGGGCTTTGCCTTAAAAACCTTGGAAACATGGAACACTCTTGCACTGGCCTAGGAACATCCATTAGAAGCAAAGTAAAGCAAAGCCCTTCTTTGTATTACTTTCAGGTAACATTGCAGCGCAAAAATGTTTTGTGCTCAAATATAAATTCCAAATAATCATTTGCAAACCTAGCGCATAAAGTTTCTGAATCTGCTCTAAGGCTGCTGATGAATGTTACCTAATGCAGCAGTTCATTTAGTGTCCCAAAGTGAAACACTTACACAAAGCGGCGGCTTCTCCATATTGGTGGAGGAGCATTGCCCCACTGCTCAAAGCCAGCAGTTGAAAAATAAAATGATAATAAAACAATTAGGGAGCAGCAGGAGAGCAGAGGAGCATGGGGGTGGCAGCATCAGCTGAGTCTTTTAAAAAAAAATCTTATCCGTCCTCATCCAGCCATTGTATATTTGCAGCAGCTGTGACTGCGTCCACATTAAAGAAATACACTTTTTGAAATCTGCAGAGACTTTAGCACATTTTTACATGACGATTTAAATATCATGCGCAGGCTTTAGTTATAGCGCTTAGAGCCAAGCCTAATAATTTCCTGAGATCTGGCTGGGCACTCCCTATGAATTTTCTGCTTTCCCACCTTTGTATTTTCCCTGAAATAAATATTCCCTCACTGTGGCAGCAACAGTCCAATGGCAGCTCTAGAGTGCCCCTGCAGGAGCTAACGTTGACTCACTCCAGTCATTACGTGTAGAAAGTCATTACCCTACGTGCACCGCGCGTTAAATCATCTGCATGCGTGCATCGGCGTGCCTTTAAACACGCAATGAAAATGACCGCTGCCCTGGCTTGCAGAATCCCCCCCCCCCCCCCCCCCTTCGAGCATCTTGTCTAACATGGAGACATTTCAGCAGATGACCTTTGACCTCGCATGCCGTGCTCACCTTCCGTATGAGTTATTCCACATACCTTGCCCCCGCGCCTGCATCCTGACCTGCTGCCATTCCGTCCTGACATGATATTGCCTCTGAAAAGGCCTCTCGCCCCTGACCTCCAACACTTGACGTTATTGCGGTCAAGAGATCACGTCATTTTAAAAGACTGCAACGTTCTGGAGCACGTGCTTCTCATTAGCATCCTACAGTAAACACCGTGATCACTAATGAAGGCGCGCTGGATTTATTACACTGCTCAGACATCCGTCACGAAGTATTCTTGGGGATGAATGAGGTGGGAGGTTGACCTGCAAGGTGAGGGTAAAGGATCCATCTAAAAGAGAGTGGCCGCCATGTTTAAACCCCGGGCCTTGTCTTATGACACATAAGTGGGATGAGTAATTGTGCAGGGGTTTAGGGAGCATCCCAGTTGTGACGGATCAGTGAACTCAGAGGCAAACGATTTGATGTAGGAGGGATCGGGTATACAAGCAAGGATCTCGTTGTTTACTTGACAACTAGATCACAGCTATTTGATCACAGGTTCCAGGGTTTGAATCTGGAAGATGGTGTCTAGATCAGATCATCTAAGCAGTTATATCTTGTGTGTTGTTCTGGGTGTTTGCTGATTAAACTTGGGATTTTTGGGAATGGTAGGTGTTCCGCTTGAAGGCTGGTGCACCTGATGAATTCTGTGTTCTAGTTCCCTTCCCCTCCCCTCCCACTCCCTCCATTCCCTTCCCTTCCTTTCCCTCCCATGCCTTTCCCTTCCCTCCACTGCCCTCTCCCCTTCCTTCCCCTTCCCTTCTTTTCCTTTCCCTTCCCTTTCCTTCCCATCCCTTCCCTTGGCTTCCTCTCTCTTCCCCTACCTTCCCTTCTTTCCTTCTCTTCCCTCGCCTCCCCCTCCCCTCTCGTTCCCTTCCATTTCCTTCCCTCCCCTCCCCTTCCCCTCCATTTGCTTCCTCTCTCCTCCCCTACCTTCCCTTCCCCTATCTTCCCTTCCCCTACCTTCCCTACCCTCCCCTACCTTTCCTATCCCTTTCCTATCCCTCCCCTCCCCTCTACTTCCCTCTCCTCCCCTCGCCTACCTTGCCTACCCTCCCCTCCCCTCCCCTCCCCTACCTTCCCTTCTCTTCTTCCCTTCCCCTCCCCCTCCCCTCTCCTCTTCCTCTCCAAGCCCCTCTTCCCCCTCCTCTCCCCCTCCCCTCAGCTACCCAGTATAATGCAGGAAGAAAGAAAATGCGCAGGGCTGAAGTGAGATCCCAGCACTGACTAACTGCCCAGGAAGAGAGCGGGATGGAGACAAGCGATGTGATAGGTAATCCTACGTGTAATAAGAAAGGGCTTATTATCATAATCCTCAGCTGAATCCTGGTACATGGCGGTCATTGCACACCATGCATCCAGGTAAGCGGCATCACTTCAACTGAGCCAATCACACTGATGCACCACATTATAATGGTTTGTAAATATAGTTGAATTTTAGAAAGCTTAGTTAAGTTCATATACTTGGTTTAAAAATGCCCATTAGCTAGAGCATCATAACTGTTTTCTGGAATTTAGAGGTTAACTTTTCATGCAGTCAAGACTTCTCCTGTATCGATTTGACCATGGCTTTGTGAGTGACACTCATTCGGTGGGGAGAACCTCCAATGGGCCTATGTTCTGTCAGCCAGGGAATGGGCAAGGAAGATCATTCCAGGTTTAATGCTGACCATTAGACTGACTCCTCCCCAGGTTGGGCTGTTAGGAAATCTTCTGGGTTTGTGTAAGACATGACTAGTGCTCCACTGACCACACCTTCCTTTTAGAGGCACCAGCTGGTCAGAAAGTGTCCCGCTATCCTGATGCGCCACTTTGTACCTGCCCATAACTCACCACATCCTGCAAGTAATATGCAAACAAGCATTTGCAATGCAGTAGGTCTCACATTTACGAGAGTTTGAGCTATTGGCATTGTAAATGACAATGCCTTTTATTTATGTGTTGTTTTTAAAACAGATAAATAAAAGGCATTGTCATTTCAATGCCAATAGCTTAAACTCTCCAAATGCAAGATCTATTGCATTGCAAAAGCGTTTGCCGTTTTAGCTATAAAGATTTTTTTTAAGTGTTAGGAGAGAGCGTGCCCTGCTTGCAACAGCAGGCTGGACAAAGCTATTTGAGAAAATAGTGCTCGAAGGCTGTAATTAAAGGCTACCACGTAACAACACACGTAACAGGGGGTGTCCTCATGGAAGGTTACGAATTAAGACAAGGCAGTACTAAAGAGGGACTACTAAACCTATTGACCAATGAAAAGCCACAGTTTACAGTGGACAATGACACAAGCCAATGAAAAATATGGGCGGAGAGTGGGTGTAGCTTCAAGTCCATACCTGACTACAGCATGCCTCGCAGAGCAGCATATGTGCTGCCCAGGCTCGAGCTAAAAACAGCCTAGTGGTGGTTATTGATAAATTGTGCCCTTGAAGATTGATGCTTTGTTGCCAGTTTTAACACAAACTAAACCTTCAAGACATTCTGGGTACATTTACTAACTGATTATGGAGTCCTGCTATGAGCTGTTATTCCATAATTGTCACATGGACACGTATTGTATATATATATAGCTCTTACTACCCCTGATGAGGCTTTGAAGCACGCTACTCTGGACCCCAAAGGAATAGTGGTGGGTTATTACAGGGAAATATAAGTTGTTAGTTTGAGCGGTGGACATGAGAGTTTGTTAGTTGGATTGAACAGTATTAAGGAGGGATAAAGGAGGGAAGCATCTAGAAAGTGTTATTTGTAATTTCATATTAGTCAAATGAGGTTTTGGATGTGTTAAAGAAGGGATAGAGGAGAAAAGAGTCTAGAAAGGGTTAATAAGGAGATCACAGTTGAGTCAGAAGATGAATATAGGAGGGAAAAGTCTAGGAAGTGTTTTTTGGAGAGCATAGTAATAAAATTAGGTTTGGGGTGTGTCAAGGAGGTTTAGAGTAGGGAAGAGTCCTGAAAGTGTTATATGGAAGATCATAGTGGTAGAATGAAGTTTGGGGAGAGTAAGGAAAGGATCTTAGCGAAATCATAGTAATAGAATGAAAGCTTGGGATGAGTCAGCGAGTGGTGGCAGAGGACATATTGAGAGAGGTATAGGAAGAGACATAGGGTAGTGCATTGGAGGCTTTTTTTTCATTCTTTCCACAATAGGTGTTAAGTAACAGATATATATATATATATATATATATATATATATATATATATATATATATATATATATATATATATATATATATATATATATATATTTATATTCACTTAAAAAACGATAGGTTTCACACATGTTATAGTTAGCTGGACATTTCACTTGTAAAAAACCATTGAAATTCCCCCGTTATAGTTAGTTCAGATAACTATAACTCGCGCCACCGCCACTCTATCACAAGGACGATGTCATCAGTGATGTCATGAGTGATGCCACTGACCATGTCATGAGTGATGTAATATGTGACGTCATCAGCAGTGGATTGCGGGCACGCGAGTTATAGTTATCTGAACTAACTATAACGGGGGAATTTCAATGGTTTTTTACGAGTGAAATGTCCAGCTAACTATAACATGTGTGAAACCTATGGTTTTTTAAGTGAATTTGCAAGGTTTTTTAAATGCTAATTCCGAACTATAACGTGTGTGAAACCTATGGTTTTTTAAGTGAATTTGTAAGGTTTTTTAAATGCTAAGTTATGTATGTTTTATTATATTTTTTATATATTTATTTTACAATAAGCTACCTATGTATATAGTTATAGATTGACTGTATCCTGTAATTTGGAATGGCTCGTTTAAAATGTTTTTTTTAAAGGATTTTCACCGTGCGCGCACCGTGCGCGCACCCCGCGATTTAAAAAAAAAAAAAAAAAAATGTTTTTTTCACCCTTCGGGGTCCTTCAGGGACCCCCTGACAAAGGCTAGGGGGTCAGGAACTCTCTACCCTGCCCCCTTTTCACGTTCTCCACCTTTCTTTTTCACTGTCACACACAAAACACACAAAATGGCGGCCGACACTTCCAGATTTCGACCGATTAGAATGTTGACTGACATGAATCCACCAATCAGAATGACGCTTGCGCACGTTAAGGTGCGCGCACGGTGCGCGCACGGTGCGCGCTTATAGATATTTATGTGCTTTTAACTTCAATTTTCTCAGGAACTACTGAACAGATTGACACCATATATGCAAAAGGCACATGCCTGACCTGAGGACTACCTCTTTGCCAAATTTCAAGTAATTCTGTTCAGCCGTTCGGGCTGTACCTTCGACTAAAGGTCCTATGGGAAAATGCATGGGGAAAACGTGTTTTGGGACCCCCCTTTTTTCTCAGCCCCCGCTTGACGAATCACCCCGAGACTTTCAGGGTAGGAGCTGAGCGGAGCGCCCCATTAGTTTTGAAAATTTCGCGAGGATTCGTCAACCAGCGCCAAAGTTATTCAAAATAGAATTTTCAGATTTCCTATGGAAACACGGTCCTAACTATAACTATCTACTGGCGACCGCCAGTAGATAATATATATATGTGTATATATATATGTATATATATGTATATATATATGGATAGATATATGACTACATAGAAAGGGTATACATGTACAAAAATAATAAAGAGATATAAAATTGTATATTATAAAGTTCCGAGTGTGCAATTATGTATAGATAGTTAAAAGTTCAGACTTTTAGGCATTGCTGTACGTAAAAGCTAATTTATGTGTGTATTTTTATATGTTTTTTAAAATATTTATTTTATTTTTGTGTTTACATACTGTGATAGATAAAATGAACAGAGACCCATAAGCATCTAATCAAATAACGTATATGAAAACTATGCAGTGACCTTTATACATTAAGCATAACAAAATGCAAATATATATATATATATATAAACCAACAGTTGATGGACAGAATACAGAACAATGTCATACATTCACCCCAGTACAAAGATCTGAGCCTAAATCCATTGTTTTTTGCTCTCCATGCCATTCCAGTTTGAACCCAGCCATACGGAAATCAGTCTTGACCCTGTACCTCATGGGAACAGTCCAGCCCGAACTGCCAAGCAAGGTCCTTCCTGGACTGGAAACAAGCATCCTAGGACCAGTTTCAGGGTTTCACCCCCTCTTCAGCCAGGATAGCTTGATTCCAGTGGCATGGAGAGCACGGGCATACCTGTCCAACTCGGGGTGACAAATGCAAAAACAACAATTGATGGACAGAATGCTGAACAATGTCATACATTCACCCCAGTACAGAGATCTAGGCCTAAATCCATCGTTTTTTTGCTCTCCATGCCATTCCAGTTTGAACCCAGCCATATGCAAATCAGTCTTGACCCTGTGCCTCATGGGAACAGTCCTGCCCGAACTGCCAAGCCAGGTCCTTCCTGGACTGGAAACAAGCATCCTAGGACCGTTTTCGGGGTTTCACCCCTCTACAGCCAGGATAGCTTGATTCCAGTGGCATGGAGAGCACTGGACCCATGTCTGGGCATACCCGTCTCACTCAGGGTGACAAATGCAAAAACAACAGTTGATGGGCAGAATACAGAACAATGCTGTTGCACTCACTGGAGAGGGAATACTAATTGTTACCCCTCTGCTATCCAACATTTTCCCTACTGTTGTATTTATTGTGTTGCGAAATGTATTTTTTCTTTTTCTTTTTCTTTTAATAGTTTAATGTTTTAATTAATTATAGAATGCTTTGTTTTATTTTAAATTATTGATATATGTATATATTTAATTTTTATATAATTTAAAAGTTTATAAATTAAATAAAGATAATAGTTAATGAAATATATTTAAGTAAATATATGTATATGTATACATTTTTATGTTTGTGTGTTTATATTTTTTTTAATTAAGTTTATTTGCTATATTTAGTTAAAATATATATTAAATGTAATTTATTTTGTTAAAAATATTAATATTATTTAATTTATTTTATTTAAGTTATATATATTTTAAGTCAATATTTTTTACATCTATATTTTTTACTTCGATATTTTTGATTCGATATTATTGTACTTACCTGTTTAAGTATAGGGAGTCAATATTTTTGTATTCTATATTTTTGCATCAATATTTGTGTATGTCTATATTTATTACATCGATATTTAATCAGGGAACCGTCAAAAGAGTCACAAAGTATATAACAATGCAACATTATGGTGACAGTGTTAATGACCGATTAGAGACTGAGTGAGTCAGGGGGCTTGGATCTTTGGGAAGCGCTGTTCAGCTTGTGAGCCTGCTGAAGTAGTTGTTAAGCAGCAGAGATCTGAGGTCTTATTTGAAGCAAGAAAAAAGGAGGGGTTGCAGCAGAGATCCTTAGGTAGATAGTTCCACATTCTAGGAGCATTTCCTGAGAAAGGTCCTAGAAAATTTGGGAACTCTTTCTACGTACCCCAGATTCTTTTATCAATATGACCCAGCCCAACAGAGGGCTTAGTGTCAGACAGTCAGATATTATTGTTTGCTGTTTTTTCTTTTTCTAACAACGTGAAACTAAGCAACTTTTGGCTGTGCATGACCGCTTGCTGCTGAGCAGTTTCCCAAACCGAACTGAGGGGCAGTGGTCTCTCACTCGTCTGCTCTAAATGATTAGCAGAGCCCTCAAGTGGGCATTTAGGCAATGTAAGTATACAAAAAGTCTATGATTTTTCATTGTGTGACAGACAACAGGTGCTTCAGCATTCATTTATGGTTATTTTCTAACTTAATTGTCACAATTCCACAAATATAAATTAAGGCACTTGTATTTCTTTCTATGCTGCAGGGATGTATGTGTATTCAGCTCGTCTCAGGGCATAGAATGGCTTGTAAGCTCAGTGGGTTATGCCCTTACTGAAGGGTTATGTGTGTAATATATCATCACAAACTTGAATCATAAAATAGCTTGGAAGGTGAATGTGTGCTTGCTGCAGAGCATTGATCACAAAATGGGTGTCACTGATTTGCATTTTATGTAATATAGCACTGTGGGTTAATGAGTTAGTTTCAGGCATACTGTGTGACCCACAGGTCACAAGTTTTGAACAAGGGCTCTTGGGTTCAGTCTCTTAAATACAACTGTAAACAGCTACATGTAACTTGCGAGGCTTAAGGTTGAATACAAGCAGGTATTAAACTGGCCCTGGTGAAATTTTAATTATGCCGGCATAATTCACAAAATTTCTGTATTTTTGTGTTTTGGTTGTTGCACAAAATTCACATTATTACACAACCTCACTCCATTTTGCTGTCATTTGTGCCAAAATTATAGCCCCACAACATTGCGAACAACCAGAACCCAAGAAACTGTTGTTCACCGCACTTGTGATTGTATGCTTTTAGCACAAAATTACACTTGCCACAAAAATGGACGCAAGCACACATTTGGCATTAAAACATTGTGCTAAATGATGGATTCACATTTTGCATAGTTACACATCATTTCCCCCCAATTTTCTGTAATTACATGAAGGCAAAGTATGCAAATTTTGCACACCCCAAACTTTAAATCACTTTTTCTTTGTACTAAAGTTAATAAAGACAGTATGCTGGGCTTCAGTTGTGCGCTCTTAAATCAAAAGTGCCCTCTGAGTGCTAAAGTGCTTTTTTCCCAAAAGAGCCTTCTCAGTGTCCCTGTCAGAGCTAGAGGGCCCCAACAGTCTGCCCTTCCTCCATAAGTGCCTCATCAGAACTAGAGGGTTCCAGCACTGCCCTCTTCCTCCAGAGGTGCCATCGCAGTACTAGAGAGCTCCAGCAGTGTGCCAACCCAGCAGAGGTGCCTTCTCAGAGCTACAGGGACCCAGCAGCCTTCCTTGCTTTCTTCAGACATCCCTTATCAGTGCAAGAGGGCTCCTGCAGTGTACAGTAATTTCAGACATGGCTTATCAGTTCGAGCGGGTTCCCGAAGTGTGCCATTCAACCAGAAGTGCCTACTCGACAGTGCTTAAATTGTAAGAAAAAAAGTAAGTACCAGGGCCCTTCTCAGGAGGCCACAGAAGCCTGCACCACCCATTGCCGGTACCAGCACAACTACTAACCATCGCACTCCTTCAAGTGTGACAATTCGGACTATTACAGCCCACCCAAAGCTGTTAGAAGGGCAGGGAGTAGTCTGAATTGCCATTTTTAATGTATATCGAAATAATAAACACTGTTGTTGGGCTCATCTCCCACTGAGACAGGCACTGCCACCATGTGATGGGCTGTCGGTAGTGCTAGTGTTGGGAATTAAGTGCCGGTGCAGAGCACCGGACACCACCGGCTCAAATTAAGCACTGCTGTTCGGTGTCAGAGGACGGACGTGCTTCTCAGTGTTAGATGGCTTCAGCAGTAGACCCTCCCCCGATAATCCCTCATAAAATCTCTATGATCCTATGTTCTGCCATCTTTCCCCAGTCATTCCCACTCAAAGACACGGGACCTCTGCGGGGAAAGATACATCAATAAGTTTCTTGTCAGTGCGTAAAAGACATCCTCTTTGTGACCTGCCTCCAGGAGGGGTGTGTTCACTATTTTGGTTGGTCTTAGCTTTCTCTGCAATTGTCTTCTCTGAGCTTAAAGGTCTAGATGTAAACGTGTGCAATTTTGCATCATATTTCTTTTTACATTTTACCTCAAACCCTTGTGGTTTTTTATGTCTTGACATGATTATATGGACTTTGCTAATAAGTGAGTAGCTAGAAAAATAAATTAATCCACTTTCCACCTTATCCCGAATGACCGTGAGGCAGGGAGTTAAACGAGGAAGCCCGATAATCGTTTGGCTGTTCCGATAAGGGAGTACTGAAAATAAAGGGTTCCAAATTTTATCTTTTACACCTAAATTCTCTTAGAAGCTTATCCATTCACCCAACTCTCCCCCTCTCCGTCTATTCCCCCTTAATTCACCCATCCCATTCTTCTCTCACTCGTCCGTGCTTATTTCTCTCCATCCATCTCCCATCCGTTTTCTCCACCCATCTCAAGACCTGACATCTTTCTTTCTTTTCTTGTATAGTTCTCTCCTAACTTTCATCCATTTTGTCTCGGAATCCATCCTTTTCTTCACCCTCTTCTCACTCCTGTTCTTTCTCTTCCTCCCTTCGTTCCCTGTGTTATCATCTTGCCTTGGTTTCCCCCGGCTCCATCATGCTATTCTTTTGCAGTGCTACTTCTGAGCTTCTCTTTGGAGACCGCTGCCTCCGATCAGAAGCACAGAACCCAGAAACAACATTTAAAAGGCCGTAATGCAATTCATACTGCCCACGGGCACCCGCCCCCACTTAAGCTGATGAAGTTAAGTGGGCGGCTCGTGACGCTCCTGAGAATGAGGCCGTGTGGTGTGGGGAAACAACGGGACTGTCTACTACGCCAATGCGATTTCATGTACTTTTGGGCCCGAGTGAGAGACACAGCCCGTGCTGCCTCAGTGCCATTAAAGACAGAAGCAGGCGAGAACCAACGACTGCAGCGAGCGTGCCTTCCCATGCTCAGAAAACGTCATCTGATGGATAAGACACATTGAGAGGCAATATGAGGTCGGGGAATGTGCTCTGCGGTCCAGCATGGCAGGCCGCTTTCTTTCTCTTCCTCACGGAGAGGAAACCTGATGCTAATTGCCAGAGGAAGTAGATGGTCCTATAAAACATTAAGTGCTCCGGCAGAGATGTACGTTGATGAACACGCAATAGCATAAGGTATGCGGAAGTGCTCACAGAGCGTCAACAATAGGCCCGCGAGGTGAGCGCGAGGCAGTGGCGCCGCGCCGGAGCCACGCTTTGTATTGGTGCAAAGAGGGTTGGGGTTGGGAGTAGCCAATTACAAGTCAGCCGACCAGGGGAAGAGAGGCCTAGCTCACCTGCCAAGAGTCAGGGGCTGGTATGGTAGAAATATCATCCTACGATCAAGTGTATCCATATCCCTACTTTTTGTAGGATTGGTGACCCCAGTTCAGGGGTGTACTGCCAATGCTTAATTTGTTAAAGAGTAAGTGCTGGGGCCCAGAGTTTTGCTCGGAAGCCTGTGACTCATGCTATTGTGGGATGCTGAATACTAAGCCTGCATTGTCTTGAGTCACAATCACACCTCGTAGCATAGAAGGTTAATGTGCCTGCTGCAAAGCACATTGCGTAATATGTAGTTCACAGATTTGTATTTTATGTTGACAGGGAAGTGCACTACTGCTTTCGACACTGAGATCATTTTGTTGTTAAAATAAACTAATACGTTTTAGTCCTTCTAAAACACTGATATATTTGCCAGTATAAAAGAGCTGTTTGCAAACTGTCAGTCATGGATTCAGGTCCTAATTGGTTTTTTTTGTCAATGTGATGCTATTCTAAGATTGCAAAGTAGGGTTCCTTTGGGAAGTAATAACGTCTTGTTAGTACAGACAACCCCAATCACTGCATTAAGTTTTATACCCAGACTTTGAGTTTACCCAACGATTCACTTGTAACATATAATGTCTACAAACATAGACAATATGTTCCCACACCTTATAACTCTCACTGTATTATGTCACATTCATTGTACAGTGATTTACACACTTGTATGATTTATTGTCTGTGTGTTATGTAAAGCGCTCTGACATCCTACACTGAGATGAATAACGGTATAAAAGAATTAAGTAATAAAAATAGTAGGTGCCATTTAAATCAATATTTGTGCAGTTACTCATGCACACAGATATATTTGGCATTACTGCGGTTGTATGACGTAACAACGCATGTGTTTACAACGCGTGCAGTTACATCGCGGTTTTTACAACGAACGCCATGTAACCACGCGATGCCATTACAACGCAAGTCTTTACATCGACTTGCGCTAGATGGCGTGCTAACATTAGAAAAGCGTAATTTACTATTCCAACTCCAGTCCACTTAACAGTAGGGAAGGTGTTGGGATAGTAAACTACACTATTTGTAATGTTAGCACGCCATCTAGCGCAAGTCGATGTAAAGACTTGCGTTGTAATGGCATCGCGTGGTTACATCGCGTTCGTTGTAAAATCTGCGATGTAACTGCACGCGTTGTCAAAGTTTCGTTGTAAAGGTTGTTTACCCATTCCTACAGTGTTATGTTCTGTTATGTTACCACAACTTGTAAAGCGCAACAGCTGCCCCAGCAAAGGGGCGTCCCGGCGCTGACAGCAGAGCAACTGACACGTTCGAATGGGGCAGAGAGTAGGTCTACGGTGCAGGAAAAAGGTGAGTTTTAATGGCCTTCCTGAATTCCAGGTAGTTGTTAAGGTTAAGTTGTTAAGTGCACGCATATCTCTTACACACACGAGGTTGAACAAAGTGACACATTTGCCCTCCGAGTCCAAACTTCTCTAAAATACTTGTGAAGTGATGAGCTGCGTGTCAGTATTTCCTTCCATTGCATTAGTGTCTAGGTTTTAGGCTCGATATGGCTCCCAGCCAGGATGGTACCTCAACAAAATAAGTGCTGATGGCCCTTTAAATCTGGCCTTTGTTGTGCACCTAGCTGGAAGTGAAAAGAAGAAAGCTCCCTGGCTGCCAACAGGTTACTGCTCAGAACGAATGGAAAGCAGACAATGCGTGGGCACCGCTGAATTGTGCCTTGGTGTCGGAAAATTGCACCAGGACAAATTCAGCATATTTCCCTAGGCCAAACGGATCCCAGATCCGGCCCAGAAATAGCTGCCAAAACTAGGATCTGTCAGGAAACCCCTACTTTCCAGCACTGCTTCTTGTGCCTATCGAATTCACCAAGAGACAATCCCTGCCCCTGTATCTCACTGATGCAGATTCCTGCTTTCTCCCTTTGACATGTTTGTCTGTCTATCGCTTCCTCCTTATTTCCCCCTTGCATGCTTTTCACTCTCTTGCGCTTGGTCAAAATATGATGAAGAAAAATAAGTGCTGGTGCCCAAAAATGAGTGTCAGTGGGGCCCCACCTGCATTTGCCGGTTCACATTAAGCACTATATACTACAGAGATCCAGAAGGGCTGGATCCAGTTCAAATTTTAAGAATACATTTTGAATATGCGAATATTTTCGAATTTGATTAATTTTGTTAAATGCATCTTTAGTGGGTGTCCTCAACAAGGGAATAGCCAGAAAATTAAAATACCCCTCACTTCGAACCAAAGCTTTTATGGCACCAGGAAAACGAAGCAAGTCATCACGACTCTCCCCAGACAAGCTCTTTTGGCTTGTCCATCCAAGCATCTATCCATTCATCATTCGACCTCCTGTGGAAATCCATAATTTCACCTTTACAGTCTGTCATCCATTTATTCTTTCATCAATCATTCAGTCTTTCACTAATCCGTCCTTCGGTCTAGCCATATTCAAAGCTATGCGTGCATCTCCAAACATCCATCTATCTATCCAACCTTTCACTCATCCCTCTCTATCTCATCCATATCTACATCCACCCTTTCAGTAATCCATACATCCTTTCTGTCATTCATCCATCCACCCTTTCACTCCATCCATCCACCCTTTCACTCCATCCATCCATCCTTGCACTCCATCCATCCATCCATCCTCCCTTTCACTCATCCATCCATCCTTTCACTCAGACATCTAATCATCCATCCTTTCACTCAACCTTGCACCTAATCACACATCCATCCATTTACCTTTCTCTCACACATCCACCCCCTCACACATCCATCCATGCTTTCACTCATCCGTCCACCCATTCACCTTCCCTTTCACTCTTCCATCCATTCTTTCACTCATCCATCCATCTACCCTTTCATTCTTCCACCCTCCCTTTTACTCATCCATTCTTTCACTCATCCACCCTTTCACCCATCCACCCTCCCCTTCAATCACCCATTCATTCTTTCTCTCATTCATTCTTTCTCTCATCCATTCTTTCTCTCATCCATCTTTTCACTCTCCCATCAGTCCTTTTACTCATTCATCCATCCTTTCGCTCATCCATCCACCCTTTCACTCCATCCATCCATCTACCCTTCCAATCCATCCATCTGTCAATCCTCCCTTTCACTCATCTCATCCATCAATCCATCCACCCACCCTTTCTCTCATCCATCCTTTTGTCCATCAATCCAAGCTTTCACTCATCCATCCTTCAAGTCATTCATCAAACCATCTACTCATTCATCCTTTCACTCACCAATCCATCTACCCTTTCACTCACACATCCATCCATTTATCCTTTCACTCTTTAATTCCCCTTGTCTGCCAAGTTGAAGACAGAAGAAGCCCATCAAGAACTCCACCCCACTGTAGCTTCTAAAGTTGGGGGATCACGGCGTCCCAGCATCCATTGATCAGTCCATCCATCTATCCTTTTATTCATCCATCTATCCACCATTTCACTCCACTCATTCATCCACCCTTTCGCTCATCCATCCATCCTTTCTAATCATAAATCCACCCTTTCACTCATCCATCCATTCACATTTTCATCCATCCACCAACCGTCTTTCATTCATCCATTCATTCATTCACTTATCCGTCTATCCACACATGTATCCATTCATCCACTCTCACTTTCACATAGCCATTCATTATTTTACTCATCCATCCTTACATCCATCTCTTCACTCATTCATCCATCCACCCACCCTTTCACTCACACACCTATCCATCAGTCCTTTCACTCACTCAACCAACCAACCACCCTCCTCTCATGTTATTTAAGAGCCTTTGTCTGCCGAGCTGCAGACAGAAGAGGCCTATCAAGAACACCACCCCCATTTAAGCTGCGAAAGCAGGGGGCTCACGACGCCCCTGGTCCTCAAAATACATCATTGTTCATCCCTGCTGGATTGAGGTTGGACATACCTAGCCTTGATGGTCTCCAGCTTTACCTGAACTGACGGGCCTCCTGACTGCCCCTAGTGTATAAGGCACAGCAGGCATCTGCTCCAAATAATGTTTTGAGCTGGACAGACCCCACCCAAGGAGCCAGCACACTAAAATTAGACTGTCTTAATCTGCCTCACGCTTCCAATGGAGTATATTCACAAATCAGATGAGACAATGGTGTCAACCTCCATATCCTGAGAAAATAAGTGACTAGAATTATCCCCACCCACTGCTTTAAATAGGACGGGACTCTTTGGGCCTAAGACCAAGCAGTAATTAAACACTGACTTTGAAATATGTCTCTGATGGGCCCTATACTGATCTCCCCAACTTTACAGGTCAAAATGCTGATTGTATTCTCAATAGCAACTCTAAAATCCATTGAGATGACCTATGTCAGTGAGGTAGTCCCTTTTTGCATTTCACACATTTTACTTAAGCTTGAATTCCCAAAGACCATTCGCTTTTTCAAGGACCCCGTGTTTCTGTAGTTTTTAGGTCGGGTCTGGGCAGCCCTGCTCTGCGAGGCATGTGGTATTGAGGTAGGGAGTTGAAGCTCCGCCCACATTTTCCATTGGCTTGTATCATTGTCCGCTGTAAACTGTGGCTGTTCATTGGTTAAAAGGCTTAGTAGTTCCTCCTTAGTACCGCCTTGTCTCATTTTGTAACCTCCCATGGTGACACCACCTGTTACTTGTGTTGTTGCTCAGTAGGCTTTAATTACAGCCTCCAAGCACTATTTTCTCAAATAGCTTTGTCCTGCCGGCTGTCGCTGGTAGGACAAGCTCACTCCTAAAGCATTTCTTTTAATTTTTATAGCACGCATTTGCAATGCAAAAGGTCTTGCATTTGTGATTAAGCTGTTGGCATTGTAAATAACAAAGCCTTTTATTTATCTGTTTCAAAAACAACACATAAATAAAAGGAATTTCCATTTACAATGCCAATAGCTCAAACTCTCATACATGCACTACCCATTGCATTGCAAATGCTTGTTATTTCATGCAATATATCACTCTTCTATAGTGTGTACTGTGAACTGAGACACATATGGGTGAGTCCAGTTTGTGGTTTGGTGTTTATAACACAGAATGATTGGGAGTTCTGGAGTTGAGGTAGAAGACAGTGTGATTTTCCCACAGCGTCTGTCAGTGGTTTATAAAGGTATTCAGAATACAAGCTCATCCAATCTTTGGCCTCTCTGTAGAGCTCACAGACCCAAGGTTGTATGTGCTAGTTATACCATTGATTCTATGCAAAGGTTTGTGAAGGAGTTAGATAGCTGTAAAAATATTGTCAGGGCAAAAGTCAACGAAAATGTAGTGCTTGCAAGTGAGTTGATGCGTTGTGATTGTCGGGGGATAGTGAAGTAAAAGAGATACAAGAAAGTAAGTGCTGAAGAAGACAGTGAAAAAAGGAGGCTAAATAAAAAAGAGATGAAGTATGACCAGGTCCACAGGAATTAATCAATGCTGTGGCTGAAGTGTTTCCCCGCATAATTATGGATTTGCCGCATTTGCCACATAATCCATCATCTGAGGCATAATCTGCATCATTATAACCCAAAAAAGTTATCTAGATCAAATGGATTCAGGTATTAAAATGTGGAGAGACTTGTTCCAGGGCAGTGGAAAGCCCTTTGCAAAGGATAACTGGTCATTTTTGAATTGCTAATTGCTGGATTTGGGTGTTAAACTGGTTCTAATACGGTGAAATCATTACCCAGTGTTATTATGTGTAATAATGACAAGATAATGAAGTAATACTATCACAAAATGTGCTGCATTACACTGCAGAACTTGCCTTTTCCTGCCACATAGTTTGGTCCTCTCCTGCCGCATAATTCCAGTGACCTTGGGTTAGGTATAGATGGAGGACTTCAGGAAGGTAAAATGGCATAAGTGTCTAAAAGAGAGACTACAGAGGAAAGTGGAGTGAAGAGGTGAACTGAAGTGATAGACCCACTCCAAAGATCACAACCCATTCCACAGACTTCAATAATGTTTAATTTACAGTCTCCTTTTTTGCAGACTGGAAATATTTTGAATTCGAACTATTCACAATAAAATCATTGCTGTTACTCTTTTAGCTACTTGCAAACATTGGAAAGCCAATAGGCCTGCCTTGTTTTAGGTGTATATCTGTTATTGTGTGCTATATGTGGATGCAATAAAAGAAACCTCACAGAGCTCATATATTCTCAGTTCTCTCACAGCAGAAGCTTCCAGACATAAGCACTCTTGAATAATGTATTCAATGGCTAAATAAGGCGTATTTCAGCTACTTATAAATGCAACATCTCCGAAATACTTTTATTAAAAATTATAAGAAATTAATATGTTTTTTCAACAAGTAATAGTTACATATTTAAAAACATATAACTATTTTACCTTTTATGATGTTCTTTAATTTGCTTTAAATAAACACAGCTTTGCATTAATTTTCTCAATATGAATTAAAAATAAAATTCAAGTGTGTTTTTACTTGTTCAAAAATTAATATTGATAATATAAATTACTATATTTACATGTATTTAATAACATTTATTTTGAAGAATTGATGTTCTCTAACATTTTATTTTACCAGCTAGTTATTAATTTATTTTACATTTACATTTACATATTTGTAATATATTATTTTTAAAGTAAGCTAGTAATTTTTCCTATAGTTTCACATAGGAAGATCTCTGCCATGGTGGCAGAGATCTCCACCTATGTTTGAATGGTTACTAATAGGAGCTTTCCACTTATACAGTCAGTGTTAGATGCCTCCACATCCCTGAACTGTGGGATGGAGGCATGAAAGTCTACACTGAGGTGTAAATTTACACTCTGAAATGGTGAATAATGAAAAAGTGTTGACCTACAACTTGGTGTAGGAGTCTATGTTAATGTAAGTTTATTTACACGTTAATTTACCTTTCTGACTAGGGACCGGAGTGTGATGTTTAATGTGAGTCCATTGAAATCAATGGCAAAGGTACCTTTTGGAAGGTGGGGTGGGTTTTGAGAGCAGGTGGTTCCATTGATGTTAATGGGACACATTTTGCTGTTTTGGAGGACGAAGATGCTTTCAGTGAGGGTGACGCCCACCAAAAGAGGGTGCATTGAGACTGAGCTATACCTGAAGTATGAATAACAAAGTACTGTACAAAGTCGAATCGGCAATGGGCAGAGATACAAACGCTTTAGTTCAAATAGAAGTTCAGGAAACAATCACTTCTTATGGATCAGTACCACTTCACCCCTCTTGCTCATCCAGGCTCCTATCTGTGAGGTATAACTCATCCACCTCTAAGGACAGGCCACCTTAAAGTCTTAACTTCCCTCTTCTTTTATTAAAATTTTTTTTTTTCCCCAAACATTACCTCAACTGAGGAAGGTGTATAAAAGGGTTACAGCCCCAAAGAAGGTCCTGTAATAACAAGCAAGATTTATAACATTGCCAATATTATCAGGGAGGGTGGGTTGCTTGCAGGACTGGGACGAGGAAAAATCAGACTAATTGTAATAAAAAATTACCAGTAAGTAATCGTGACTTTACCACTTCGACACTTCTTCCTCGTCCCAGTCCTTGTCGGTGAGGCTGAAGCAAGCAGTTTATCAAAGGCATGGAATGCCACGCATGAAATCAAGTAATGTGGCACACATAATGAATTCAACAGAGATAGCTGCATTACAAAGTTACAGCACGGAGCAGCTTTACAATAAAATGGCCCAGAAGAAAGAACCTGAAGCTTTTAGTGGCTTACGAAAGAGCCAGGAGGAGCTCATGTACCCGCCCAACAGATCTCCAAAATGGAACCTCTTTACCCTCAGCCCAGAAGGCTGCCAACCGTCTGATAGAGTGGCACTGGAAAGAGACAATCAGACTGTTACCAGCAGTGTCGGCTGCTATTTAAAGGAGGTGTCGGGGACGAGGTATGAAAATAAATCACTTACATGCATGCAGGCCACCGCCTCTCGGTCCTCTTCGGTTGTCAACTCCGAGTCCTAGAAGCAAGAAACACACAGGCTTCCCAAGCATGACAGCAGTGTCGTGATTGGTCCGAGTGCCGTAGTTCGGCACTTCAGACATGGACTGGGAGCCCATGAATGTTCTCCACTCAGGCTGGGCAATACAGCTGGGTGGAGTTTGGCCGGCCCAAGATGGCCGACCCAAGATGGCCAACCAAACCGTCATGCACACTTAGAGAGTGGCCACCACTCCTCCACCTGCTCTGGCCAGCCCAACGTCGCCCCGCACCTAAGCCAGTACGGAAAAATAAAATGAGAATAACATTGCATTATTATCATTCTATTTTTCTTTTTTGAACTGCTCACAGAGCAGTGGAGCGACGCTCATCCGCTGTAGCAGAGGAGCTGCCGCTGATTACCAGTAAGTAATCTGGGCACTTCCAACCCTCCTAACATCAGCCCAAACCGTATAGCTCCACTCACAGCTAGAGGCCCACTGGAAATACATTGGGGAAGATTTACAAGCCCCTTGCAACATCTTTACGACACCGTTGCGTCACTTCTGTGACGCAGCGGCGTTGTAAACAATGCGCCACTATGCGACATTATTACAACGTAATGCATCTAGTGAGATGTATCACGTTGTAGAGCCCTGCGCTACATTATACCTGTGTCAGGTATAATGTACGCAGGGTGGGCGTTCCGTCGCAAGGAAGCCCCGTAAAAGTGACGCAGTGAAATCTACAAGATTTCACTGCGTCACTTTTACGACCCCGCTGCGTCAAAACCTTACGCCTGCTGTAAGCCTGCTTGTAGCAGGCGTAAGGAGTGACGCAGCAGAGCAAGTATACGATGCCCCTGAGCAGTGCTGGAGTTGCATCGCGCTTGCGACACGTCTCCAGCACTAGGTCACTTATACGCTGACAGATGCGTCACGCATCTGTCTATCCTTGCTCCGCGGTGCGCCACATTGTAAATGCGGCACATCCATGGTGGTACAAGGGGTTTTTAACGTCACGCACATTAACTGGCGCATCCCTGCTATTATGCAGGGATGCACCAGTTATTGTATATCTTCCCCATTGTGTTTAGGTGAGCTTTCTCTTGTGCATCTATGTGCCTATCCCAGTAGCACACTTCGGCATACAATTTCGTTTTTATTTGCAGAAGCAGCTAAATCTTTTAACCTACATTGTTTAACTAGTGTAATTGACCATTTATTGTGCTAAGAACAACAGAATGCCTTCCAGGCGCTTAAATGACTTTTTTACTCAACTCAGTCGAACGTTTCCCAACCTTAGCAGGGCCAGGCACTGAGTCAGCTGCGCCTGGATTGAAATCTGAGGCCTGTAGGTTGTATATAAATGTCTGCAGCAGGGGCATACCCCACCAAGCTATCCCTATACATTTCTACTCCCTGTCCCATTTGGGCGAGGTGCAGATACTCTTTACAATCGACAGATGTCAATAATTTCATTCCGCAGCTTGAAGCAGAAAAGACTTTTGTTTTCAAACGGGTTCTAATCACATATCGATAATCCCCCAGGGCACAGACGTGGCCGAGGGGCCTGCGCCTCCCACACCCATTACTGGGGATGAGGGATCAAGCGGGTGAGTAAATCTGGTCACAGGTGTGCTGGGGCTACCAGCCCATGTATGTTGTGAAGTTCAGTGGATTAGTGTAACTCCTAAGAGCTGTCTGGACCTGGAAACAATGCCCGCCTCTACCATCCTCACCTCTGGTCCCACCTGGACCCGGGCCAGGAAGCGACTTGTTTTACACAGTTAATCCGTCTGCGTACAGATTTTGGAGTGGAAATCTAAGCCGCTTGTGACGCCAGGTAGTAAAGTGCTCAGCCAGGGTAAGCAGGATTAAAGGTGGTTAAAAGGTGCAAGGTCGACACAGGTGGGGGGGCCATGGGTGAACGACAGCGCGCTTGATGCTGCTGGAGGTACCTCCACTGCAACACAGGCAGACTGAAGTGCAGATAATGGGATGAAAAAAGACCCGCTGCAGGCCTGCCACTGCTAAAAGTCTCCTTCCAAAAATGGAAAGAGCCCCCTTCCCCTACCAGCTAGAACACTTCCACGGAGTCAAGTAGGAAAGACGTACTGCACGCCTTAAACATTATCTCACTTTCTCAAGGTGTACGACACAAAATGATGCCCCCCCCATAGAATGGGATGAGGGGCCCCTGAGTCGCCTATATATATCCCGGATATTCGGTGGCCTTGAGATGAATGTGGCCCCCCTTAAGGGTTGGAGCGCCCCTGAAGAGTTGGGGGCACCTGCAGTGCAAGGGTCTGCGTTTAGTCTCTGACGCTCTCATATGTACCATCCAGTGCACTGTTACCAGCCATGGGCAGCCTACAAAAAAAAAGAGACCGAACAAATCTGTTCCTTGAAAACCTACTGTGGCTTCTGTCTAGTTCAAGACATAATTAAGGGCCACATGTACTAAGTCATTTAGAGGTCGCAAACCCTGTGATTCACTAAATCAGGGAATTAGCAACCGCTAAATGTAAATAAACGTTTTGCCATTCAATAAATGGTTACCAAATTGCAAAATGGGTTTAGAAATGCCTTTCGCATTGCAATTTGGAGAGGCGTGTTTACGGTGTTCCTTCCAAATTGCGATTCCCAACCGTATGCGTCAATGGTTGCAACATAAATTTAAATTGTAAGTCATTGAGACGTTACCAACTCTTCAAATGAGGTAGTAACCCATATTGAATGGGGTTAGGAATCCATTACCCTTTCAGAATGGCTTATGCAGTAGCCGTGGGCAATGCTTAATTTCAGCCGGTAGTTTCCTGTGCTCAGCACCTGCACCTATCTTCCACACCGGTGCTTTTCATGAGCACCAGTTAAGGACACATTAATATATGATAAACACAGGGAGATTAAGTGATTTACCCAGAATCACAGGATGTGAAACCGATGCCGAGACTTGAACTTGGTTCTCCAGCTCCATAGTCGACAGCTCTGGCCATTACGCCACATCCTCTCCCCACTTTCATAGTTAGTAGTTGGTTCTGTTTTAGGCGGCACTAACAGGAGAAATGGGCTGGTGCCAGCAGCCTCCTTGTGAAAGCCCAGGCACTTGTTTTTTTTTTTTACAAATTAACCACTGGTCCTGGTGGCACTGCCAAATATTAAACATTCTTAAAAAAAAGTGTAATACTTTGCTCGCTTGCATCTCATTGCCTTTGCTTGTTATTGTAGCAGAAGCATTTTTAACAAGAGGCTCCAAACACGGAATAGTATGACGTGTGGTGTCCAGCTGAAACTGGACTACACAACGCAAGATGTGATGGGACGTGCATGGAGGAGGGAGGGGTGTGCAGTAACCCTACAATTGGGAAGGCACACTTTATAGTTTGATTGTTTATAATTCAGTTACATGCATTTCTATAACTAATGCACAGAGAGAAAACATGATTTCCCCAGAATCTCACGGTTCCTTTGGGCAAGTGCCAAGCCGGGCCAGCAGCTCATGCACACTGAGATAACACATTTTTTCCAGACTGACACAGTTCCTTTTGTCAAGTGCCAACTCGGGACATGTGTGGGGTCCAAAGTCAGCAGCTTAGACACTAGGCCACATCTTGTCATCCTCTCCCCAAATGTCTCAAATAGCAGCGCCTGCTGGTGCTTGTTTACAGTCTAGAATTAATTTGGGGTCAGGGTGGAGCTGCCAGATGTTTTTTAGCGTTCACAGCCTCATTTTAGTCTCATCTAGGAGCTGTTCTGCTGGGGCTTAATGATTCTTTACCTCCTCAACCCTCGTCTCGTCTCAGTCCTCACTGTATGAGTTTCCACCTCCCCCATCAGGCACCACATGACCCAGCTAACAACAATTTGCAATGCAATAGGTCTCGCATTTGCGAGAGTTTAAGCTATTGGCATTGTAAATGACAATGCCTTTTATTTATCTGCTTTGCTAATTAACACATAAATAAAAGGCATTGTCATTTACAATGCCAATAGCTCAAAGGCTTGTACATGCTAGACTTATTCGAAGTAGCGGCCGCCATTGTCCCGGGCTGCTCTGAAAGTTAAAGCACGCGCTGAATGTTGCAGGAAGCATGTAGTGCCTGCAGTAGGAGAAACTCATTAAAGAAAATAGTGCTTAAAAACTAAAAAAAACGTACCGTGTAACAACCGAAGAAAAAGGGCAAGTCCTTATGGGAGGTTACAATTGAAGACAAGGCGGTAATAAGGAGGGACTAACAAGCCTATTAACGAATCAGAAGCCAATATTTACGAAGGGCAATGCCACAAGCCAATGACAAATATGGGCGGAGAGTGGGCAGGGCTTCAATTCCATACTCCAATACAGCATGCCGCAGAGCAGCGCATGCGCTGCCCAGGCTCGACCTAAAAATGAAAGACATCCCCATGTCCTTCCTTTTCATTGGTTCGCCTCTTACCTAAACATGCACTCAATTAACTACCAGTCTTAGGTACAACATTTGCCTCTTTCAATTTAAGCCTAAATTATTGTTTTTTTGTGGCTTGCCCATGACCACTATTGAAACCCGCATTTCCCTAACCCAGAGATGTTTTAAGGCAAAGTGGACTCTGGCCAAGGGCCCCAGCCTTTCAGGTGGCCCCAGATAGAGCCATCTCTGTTCTGTGGAGTCTTGCCATGGTAACTTTGAATAGTTCTTCAACATATTGTTTTAAATACAGGTTTCATTTGATTTATTTCAATGTGGGCGAGTGTGAGAGCCTATTACAGACACTGCGCAGATAAATGTTGTGTTGATGGTTCATGCAACATCCATAAAAAAAGTTTACTTTTAAATCAAAACAGGACCTCACACGTGAGAAATTTAAGAGTGTGATAGAGATTATTTGCAATAAATTAGTGAGCTTCTGCTGTGTTACAATATTGAAAAAACATGTCACTATCCCTGAATATTAGATGTTAACACATTTGGAATTTGGAGGAGTGTGGCTGTGTCAGTGTCCTGGCGAAAGAGGCCATGAATGAGCTGAAATTGGATCATAAATTCAGAGCTGTTCCCAACAGGGGCCCCCAAAATAAGTTTGTGCCAGGGTTCCCAAAATCCTGAAGATGTCCCTGCACTGGTCACCCACCAGCCCAGATGAAATTAAGCAACCATTGATGAGTCTCCTCTTTAGAAACTGGAGGCTAGGTTCACAAGGGAATAATCAATAAGGTTTGCTTTCCTTCTCTTCCCATAGGAGGGGCAGGGACAGGAAATCGGACCTATAAAAATCCCGGTAAATGAGGAGACTTACAAGCAGAGAAACTAAATAATAAATAGCCAAATTAACATATAAATCAAAGGACCCAGCAAAAAAAGAAAACATATATAGTCCTGCTGACAAAAAAAGCATAGCATGTTGGGCCCAGTAAATCACGGAAATACACAAGTGTAATTTCACCATGCTTTATCTACATAAATTCAACATGTAGATTAACTGGTGTGGAGGGGAATCCCATATCCCCAGTAAAAATAAGATATGCTTAACACATGCAAACCATGTTAATAGTTGCATTGCTGTATCAACACAGTTTTACAGTGTTGACGTTACCCAAATGCAATAGAAACATCACCAAACATTAAGTAATGATCATATGCCGGAAGGATTCAAAATAACAATACATTTAAACATACACTATACGATCAATAAAGCTTAACGTCCTTTCAGAAAACACACTAGCCTGTAAAGCTCTTGTTTGTCTTAAGCCCATTCCTGAGTAGCTCATCCAGTCCGGGTGTTTTGCGTAGCATTCTGGGGCTTGTGGTCCTAAATTTGTAATTGGATAAACAGGACTACAAGTCCCAGAACACAAAGCAGTTTGAAGAATTCAAGAATCCAAGAATTGGATAACTAGCTGACTTGTGAGACGATTAAATACAAAGACCTGAGAACTTTAAAACCGAAGACCCTCCTCTTTCATTTGGAAAGTTTATGCCTTGTCCCGCCCTCAACTCAGAACATCTCCTTTCTTCCACTTGCTTCAGTGGGCCTCAAAGCAATACAGGCCTTGTAGACCAGGATGTATCTAACATTTCTCAGATATTAAATTAAAGGATTATCCCTGGATTAGAATAATTTCCCCCACCTCTAAATCCTGTTTATCAGTTCTTCGAAACATCCCTCCATTTTGTGAGAAGCCCTCCAAAGCAAACTGCAAATCGCCTGCTGATTCATACATTTGCGTCACTGTGGCTGCTGCCCAAGGTTTCCGAATCGCATGGGCTAATGTTTCCCCCGGTCTACCACCCTCACAGTATGTCTGTTCCCAGGCATATTTACCTCAATAGTAAGTCTTCGATTTGATTGATTTGATTTGATTTTGGGTTTTGTAGAGCGCACAGCTACCCTTAGGCATCCCGGCGTTAGTGAACACAGTCCTGTAGGGTGGGAAGTCATGTGGGGAGTGCTCAGGGGAAGAGTAGGGTCTTCAGTCTTTTCCTAAATCTGAGGTGGTTTTGTTCCTGCCTCAGGGAGAGTGGGAGGGCATTCCATAGTCTGGGGGCATTGTACGAAAACAGGCGACCACCTGTTCTGGCCTTCCTAATTCTGGTGACTTTTGCCAGGGAGAGGGAGTTGGATCTAAGTTGTCTGCTTGATTGTTGATGGGACACAAGAGGCCTGAGGATGGGAGGGCCTTCATTGTGCAGTATTCTATGGGCAATGCACAGGGTCTTGAAGTTGACCCGTTCCTTGACTGGCAGCCAGTGCAGACTTCTGAGGGCTGGCTTGGCCGAGTTCCTTGCTGCGGTTCCTTCCTGTCTGCAGTCTCATCATATTCCCAGAACTTGCTCCACAAGGCTTCCCGGATCTTTGGGACAGAGTCACTAGACAGACAACTTTCCAACCATTTGATATAAGCTTCGAGCCTAGTACAGTGGGAACGCAATGTTTGTAAAACGCCATGCTGCTTAGAAATGCATTCCCCTCTAAGCACCACCTTGAAGGCCTGTCATAGGGAGGTTTTGGTGTCTACTGAGCCCTCCTTGTCATGAAAGTAGTGGTTAATCACGGTGCAAAGTTCTCCATGGAAAACAGGGTCCAATAGCAAATGAGTCGGGATGAGCCACAGGCGAGCAGTCTGAGGATGCCTAGGGGCAGAAAGTAGAGAAACACAGGCGAATGGCCAGATAATGTATGGCTAAATGTGCCACTTGCACCGTCCACGTGCCAATATTATTAGTCACCAGCCATAAATCCAGCCTTGGCCACATGTTGTGTACCTGTTGGGTCCTGGTTAGAAATTAGAATGAGGGCACGTGGGCCACCTTGACAACCATGCTGGGTGGGATGTAACTACTCACATACTGCCAGTTGCCGCCTTGCCGTTGGCTCTGCCGGTCGTGTCCCTGCAACTTCCAAATAAATCTCTTCTTTCTCACCTGTTGTCTCCTCGCTCGAGTGGATCCTTTCAGTGGCGATGACTTGGAGATGGACCTCATTCTCCGACCGACCGGCAGAGCGGGTTCCTGCGTCCTGGTACACCTTCCTTATGCTCCAAACTGGAGTGCGTCAAGGAGAAATGTAAGGAGGCTCAGGGGAAGTATGCTAGAACAGATCCTGTTAGGGGGAGACGTCAATCTTTGTTTGTCAATGGGGTTTGGTGAGAGTTAAACCTCCTGCAATAGTGGCTAAAGGTCATTCCAAGTTCTTCCCTCCATTGAGGATTTGGATGGTCAAGGAGAGAGTGGTGAGATTGAGTGATGGCAGATGGTGGAACAAAGAAAATTTGTCTAAGCAAACTTCACGGGACATGTTGCATGGGGGTGTTCCCGACAGTGCCTCGGAGGTCTGTGGGGGGCATCATGAAACCTCTGGTTCCACACAAGATCACCTTGGTACTAACTCACGAAAGTCTGTGGGAGTTAAGAGAACTTCATCCCATTTCAATGATTATGTCAAGTTTTGAAGTTACATTACATGCTGGGGGATACTGTATTGTTTGTCCCGGTTGTTCTTGATTCAGTGTTTATTGGGTAATCTTTTTGACTAGTGTTTCCGCCTTATTCTGTACTGTACATTGATTTTGTTTTAGGAAATTTTATGTTTAATACCTGTACCAATTTATATCTTGTGTTATAATGAGGGGAAGAAGTTGTTGGGTCCTGGTTAGAACGTGGGCACGTGGGCCACCTTGGCAATCCTGCTGGGTGGAATGTAACTACGCACATATTCGGCATTTGCTGCCTTGCCTTTGG
This sequence comes from Triturus cristatus, assembly GCF_964204655.1. Taxonomy (NCBI): domain Eukaryota; kingdom Metazoa; phylum Chordata; class Amphibia; order Caudata; family Salamandridae; genus Triturus; species Triturus cristatus. The sequence goes on along the minus strand of NC_140595.1, from coordinate 630,643,819 downwards.
CTCTGCCGGTCGTGTCCCTGCAACTTCAAAATAAATCTCTTCTTTCTCACCTGTTGTCTTCTTGCTCAAGTGGATTCTTTCAGTACCCCTGACATTGATAGAAGTGACGCTCTGGGGGTGGAGATACAAAACGAGTTGGGAATTGTATTTTAATGCTGCCCGATTGTTGAAATTGATCCACTGCTTTTAAACTTGTTTTTAAAAAAAACTTTATTGCTGCTGACTGCACTTTGCACAGAAACGCTTCCTTTTGCACATTTGAGCCGACCATACCAGCGCTTCTTACTGGGGGTAGCGCTCTAGTCTTTTTGTGCCGACGCCTATTTAAGCATCACCCTGAAGCGACCGCGCACTACTTACATTGATAGAAGTGACGCTCTGGGGGTGGAGATACAAAACGAGTTGGGAATTGTATTTTAATGCTGCCCGATTCTTGAAATTGATCCACTGCTTTTAAACTTGTTTTTAAAAAAAACTTTATTGCTGCTGACTGCACTTTGCACAGAAACGCTTCCTTTTGCACATTTGAGCCGACCATACCAGCGCTTCTTACTGGGGGTAGCGCTCTAGTCTTTTTGTGCCGACGCCTATTTAAGCGTCACCCTGAAGCGACCGCGCACTACTTACATTGATAGAAGTGACGCTCTGGGGGTGGAGATACAAAACGAGTTGGGAATTGTATTTTAATGCTGCCCGATTGTTGAAATTGATCCACTGCTTTTAAACTTGTTTTTTAAAAAACTTTATTGCTGCTGACTGCACTTTGCACAGAAACGCTTCCTTTTGCACATTTGAGCCGACCATACCAGCGCTTCTTACTGGGGGTAGCGCTCTAGTCTTTTTGTGCCGACGCCTATTTAAGCGTCACCCTGAAGCGACCGCGCGCAGCGGGCGCGCCGGCGGCGCGCTAAAGGCGCGCCAAAGGCAAGCCCGTCTGCGCCCGTCCGCAACCTGACGCAGCCCAGGGCCCGTCCCCCTGGCCACACCATCTCTGATCAGTGTAGGACGATGGCATACACGAGGCAGGCGCTTCTACATCTGCGCAAGGTACCGCCATCGGGCTGCGCTCACACGCTGCACATGGAGCAATGGCCTTTGAAGTGTGTGGGGTGCGGTTATACTATGTGCAAAGATCTGGAGTTGAGTAAGGAAGGTAGCGAACTTGCTTCCTTCTTACTGAATTGTCGATCGTTGAAATGCCATAGTTTGGATATATATGACTAGCTTATCGACGACAGCCCTGACCTGGTTTTTCTTACAGAAACGTGGTTGGATGAGCAGTCCCTCCCTGACATTGTTGAGGCCCTTCCCGCTGGCTATAACATTCTCCAAATCAATAGAGGGAGTCAGAAGGGGGGGGGGGGATAGCGATTGTACATAAAACTAAGCTTACTTGTACTCTCGAGCCGACTGCCATCAATAATTGTGAAGCTGGGCTATTTTCCATCTCGGTTGGCCCTAACTGTACCATCAAGGGCTACCTTATTTATCGCCCGCCTGGTGCAGCGACTGCGTTCATTGAGAGCCTCCTTGAGGCTCTAATGCTCTCTGCTCTACGTCATAATAAATTCATGATTGTAGGAGACCTCAACATACATCTGGACGATGTCAAATGTAGAGAGGCTGTAGCCCTGATTAAATCGTTGGAAGCTCTTATGTTTGTGTTGGCCGATAACAAGGCCACCCACCAAGCAGGTCACTTGCTGGATCCTATCTTTACTAATTGGGAAGATATAAGTGTATCAGACCCGATTAAGATCGTGTGGTCAGATCATTATTTGATCCCTTTTAAACTTAGGTGTTTGACCAACAGAGGGTCCTTACTGAAACCCCTGGCTATTAGGCGCAGAGACTGGAGGAAATTTAGTCATGATAGATTCAGTCATGCCCTAGGACAGGGATACCCAAAACCCAGTAATAACCTGACTGAGGCGTGCAGGATGTATGACGAGTGGGTTGAGAGTGCATTGAATAAAGTTGCACCCTGGACTCAGAAAGCTATGGCTCGGAGCTTGAAATCTGCTCCGTGGTTTACTGCTGAGCTACGAGCAGCCAAAACCAAATGTAAAACTCTTGAGCGTAGATGGAGAGTGGATTATGCCCCTTCACTACGCGAAGTCTACAAGAGTGAACTAAAGGCGTATCATAAACAAATCAGGAAGTCTAAAAGAGACTATTACAGTAAGAGGATTGACTGCTCAGAGAATACCTCTAAAGAGCTATTTAGGATCTTAAAGGAACTCTCCTCCCCGTTAGCTAGTTCAGGGGAAGCCCCCCCCTTGACTGAATCATGCAATAAGATCGCTGACTTCTTTGTGGGGAAGGTAGAAAAGATCTATGACTCTTTTCAGACCATCACAGAACACACAGATCGGCCCAACTCTTACCGCGAAATACAGGTTAAGAATACTGTTGGGAAATTTGTGGTCCCCCATACTGAGGAGTTAATTAATATTCTATCGAATATTCACTCTGGCTCGCCATTAGATGCTGTTCCAGCGAGGATTCTTCGCAATCATCTCCCCCAGGTAGCTGAACACATAGGAAATTTGGCCTCTCTTTCCTTCCAAGAATGCTTAGTTCCGGACGACTGGAAACTGGCCCAAGTTGTCCCGATAAAAAAGAAAGCTCATATCAGCATATCTCAACTGGACAATCTGAGACCTATCTCGCTCCTCCCCTATTGTGCGAAGGTAGTTGAGAAATTGGTTAACCGACAGCTGGTGAGATTCGTGGAAGATAATAAGATCCTTCACTCGTCTCAGTCGGGATTTAGAGCCAAACATTCGACGGAGACCGCTCTCCTTCTGTCGACGGAACTGCTGCGGTGCCAGGCGGATGAGGGTCACACGACCGCACTGGTCCTATTGGACTTAAGCGCGGCGTTTGACACCGTGTCACACTCAGTTTTACTGGACCGTTTGAGAGAGAAGGGCATAACCGGTCCAGCCCATGAGTGGTTGGTGTCCTTTCTTAATAACAGAAGATTTCAAGTGCACTGTCCACCGTGCAAATCCAGTATTAGATGTCTCAAACAAGGGGTTCCACAAGGCTCGATCCTGAGCCCCACATTATTCAATCTGTACATGGAACCTCTTGCTAAACTGGTGGAGTCATATGGTGTTGCCATAGTTTCTTACGCAGACGATACACAACTGGTGATCAATTTGTCTCGTGACCCAGTTGTGGAGGCTGAGAAATTTTCGGCATGCCTGGTAGCACTTGATGGGTGGATGAAGCTGAACTACCTCCGCCTCAACGGCAATAAGACGGAAGTTCTTAATGTTGGTCCCTGTCCATCCATCTGGACATCCGCTTGGTGGCCCTTAGAACTGGGTTCTGTTCCTGTCCCGGTTGAAACAGTCAAGAACCTCGGCATACTCCTTGATTCCAATCTTGCCTACACTAACCATGTGGGTAATGTGGCTGGTAAATGCTATGGTATTCTAAAGGTCCTGAGGAAGATTCTTGACCTATTGCCTCCTAGCGCCAGAAAAACAATGATACATGCCTTGGTCACTTCCCATTTAGACTATGGGAACTCCCTCCTATGCGGACTAAGTAACAAAGGTTTAATGCAGTTGCAGCGCGTTCAAAGTGCAGCTGCTAGGCTTGTTCTGAACCTTCCTAGAAGAGCCTCCGGGAAAAATGCCCTGCATTCCTTACATTGGCTCCCGATAAGGGAAAGAATTACATTCAAAATGATGTGCATTGCCCATCGCATTGCTCATCTAAAAGCTCCTTCTTATCTACAAGCACTGCTTCCAGTCTATCGACCTTCACGCTCTCTTAGGTCAATGGGCAATATGTTGTTAGTTGCTCCACGGATTCACAGAGCAAGGATGGGAGGACGGTCCTTCCGATACCTTGCCAGTAAGGGCTGGAATGACCTTCCCATCGAATTGAGAATGGAACCGTCTGAAACGAGGTTTAGACAAAGGTTGAAAACCCGTCTTTTTCCCAAAACTTAATTTAGTATAGCTCTCCTGCTCTTCACTCCACCGCCATGATTGTTGCTTGTGTGATGTTAGTGGAACTGTCAGCGCGGGGACGCACTGTTCCGTGTGCAACCATGCGCTTAACAAATGCCATTAATAATAATAATAATAATAATATAATAATAAAATTTGTCCTGTTGAAGATCAGTGTTCCTTAGACATCAGACATCTCTCAAACAGCCATCTTCAATAATGTTATTAAGCGCCCCAGCAGAATTAAGGTGGCCATGAGCCAGCGTGCGTAATCTATCTAAACGAGGGTCAATAGTCATGTAAAAGTCACCACCCCAAACTATAAGTCTAGTGGGCACCATTTTTACCAGACCCCATAGCTTATAATAGAAGTCAGTATTATCTATATCGGGACAATATGTATTCACTAGAATCAAAGGCTACATTCCTAATACCCCTGCAGGATCACAAATCTAACTTCAGGATCTGCCCAGTTTGCACCGGACGAAACTGTAAACCCTGTTTATTAAGAATAGCAACCCCTCTGGCATAGGAAGAGTATGAAGCAGTACAGGACAGAGCTGCACATCTGGGGAGCAAACAGGCATCCCACCCAGGTGTCAGATGTGTTTCTTGCAAGAAAACTATATCAACAACATGCCGTTTTAGGTAGGTGGAAATTTGTTTGTGTTTCCTAGGGTTACTGAGCCTTCGTATACTCCAAGTGAGGAGTGAGTACGTTCACCCCGCTGATTAGTGGTACTAGGTGGGTGAGTCCCTTATCAGAAAAACAAAAACATAGCAAATCATTGTCTGCAAAGTGCTGTGAACAGTAATTGAGGCCCCCATCAGTCCGTGCCAACATGTTAAAAGAAAAAACATCCAAGCCCAAGCCCCAAAACTTAGCTGATGAATTGCATCCCCCCCACAACTTTCCAACAATTTGAACCAGTTGGTCTGTGATCATCGCAATTCGGCTGTCCAACAGAGCAATGCAAGAAAATTTCCTCTACTGAGTTTACCAAAGACCCAAATCCTGAGGTCTCGACCAAGGAGGCTCCTGCATCATACATGTCACATATGTTGGGTTGTCCAAGAGCCAATCAGTATCCTTTGAAATTGGTCCCGGTGTAGACACCACCAGGGTCAAAATCATTCATCAAGCATCAGGCAGTGTCCAGTATAGGGGCGGGAGGAATTTGCGAAATTCACTTTTGCAAATTATCGTGAAAATGTTAAAAATGACCGCAAACACGCGGAAATATCGCGAAGATGCGGAAGTTTTTTTCCCACCCGTTCGTGGTATTTTCTGCGTGGTCGCGGCTTGCCAACTTACCCATGCGGTTGCTCGCGGGCGCGGCCATCTTGTTTTCACTTGTCTCGCGGTGCATGATCGCGAGAAGAAAGACGTTATTGCGCGACGAATGACGTTACTGCGGGCGCGAACTGTCGCGAGACAGCGCAAATGGCTACCAACAATCCAACATCTCTTGGAGAACGCGACCGGATCGGGAAAACTTGTCGGCGAACGTGGGGATTTAGGTAAAGCGATCGCGTGCACGGGAGAATGTATTATTTTACAGCGCGAGCAAGCAAAAAAATTCCGGTAAAATGCGGATTGCGGAAATTTTTACATTTTCGCGCTCTCCGCGGAACGCGAAAATGTCAAATTATCGCAATTTCCGTGAGCGGAACGGAATTTTAGCCCAGGCCTAGTCCAGTGGCAGATCGCCACATGCAACCCAGAGGGGAACTCCGTAAGCCACACAAGGCCGGGATCACAAGTTCGGCGTAAAAATGTACAGGGGAGCAGTAAACCTCCCCATTGCGCCATCTGGCAGCAGACAAACAAAGCTTTTTGACTTAGGCAGCCGGCTGCGGCAGCTCAGTGAAGAAGTTTGTGGTTCCTTGATGAGGGATCCGTATTTGTGCTAGGTAAAGCATGGCATATTGAATGGGAAGGGTGCAGAGGTTTTTTTTTGCCAGTACCTATTTATAAGCTTCATGGTGTTCAAAATACGGCAATGCAACTTGTCATGAATTTCACAAACTTCAATAGGTTCTTCAAAGCTCGTAAGCTACACTGGTTGCCAGTTTCTAGAAGGATACAATATAAGGAAACAAGCCCCATGCTGACATGTGCTTGTTTCCATGTCTGAGCAATCCCTTCATTTTGGGTCTTTCCTCCTGCTATCAGTCCCCTGATTTAGAAAGACTCCTGGGTGGCGGGGGGGGGGGGGGTTCTTCTCTTTTGTTGATTCCTCTATTTGGAATGCGCTCCATCTTGGCATTCCCAAAATAGAGGACGACTTTATGTTAAAATCCATCTATTTTATCTCCTATATTCATATCTATTCTGATGTTGTTAGTTCAGCACCAAGATGCCTTCGGAATTTTGTTGAACTTCATAAGCAATAAATCAACGCAACTATTACCCTGGATGTACAGGTTTTCAGTATCTTTAGTGGGTGCCCTCAGGCACTAAACGTAAGGCTGGTGGCAATTTTAGAAGAAATCAAGCAAAAATAATGGGTTGTGGATCTTGTCCTGTGGTGAAGGAGCATTGCCACCTGAAGGATAGCTCGTGTCTGGCACCTGACTTGTGGGTAGTCTGAGAGATAACTGAGCTATGTGAAGCTTGGATATATAATTTATGTCTAACCAGAGGCATATGTCTGCCCTTTATGATCAGTTTCTCAGAGTGCATTGTAAGAAAAATTTAGAATTTGCCTTATTGTATGCCTTGTGCGGTTTTCTTCCTGGATGGTGTCAATGCAAAGGCAGTATACATGCAGTTATCATATGTAGGCTTTGCATAGATGTGTCGTACCTCTTCATAAAAGTGTAGTTTGGTAGTAAAATGCTTGTGAAACCGATTTTGCTGTCAAACTAAGCCTGGGTCTGTCAAAAGCAGCATTATTCTGATATTGTGTATAATTGGTAACCAAAGGAAAAGCATTGCACAATTAAAACACCACCTTGTGCACCACTTATTCCAGTGTTACAATTTACAAACTGGCAATGTTGTTGTCAGCCTGGTGTCTATCTCCTGCCCCATTCAGGGTTGTCACTTTCTGTACCCTGGCCAGGTTAATTGCTATAATTAGCATAGTCATTTAAGCACTACCAATTTAGGGGCATATCATCAAGGGCATTATCGCCACTTTTTGCCGCGAATGCGGCGATAATATTAACGCCCTATCAACAAGACGGCGCTAACATGCATTAGCGCATGTTAGCTGCCGAATTCCCAACGCCTGGCATCTCAGCGATAAACATTGCTAAGGAGATGCAAAGTAGGCGTGGCTGGGAAAACTACATGGGAAATTATCGCGAAGGCAGCTTCGCCATATCAGCAAAGAGCCGTAGCGATAATATTCATCACGTTAATTATGCCTTAACGCAGGAATTTAACGTCTGTTAAATTCCTGACTAAGGCATACCTAACATAGGAGGTGGATTATGGTGATACGACCACAGGGTCGTATCACCCACCAAGGTTATCGCCGTTTTGAGTGCAACATCGCTGGTTTTCCAGCGATGTTGGCCCATTTCCCTGGATATTGCTGGAATATTATCGCCCTGGAGTACCGCATTGTTAATAACGCGCTAAACGGCGATAATTTCCAGCGATAGACGGCGATAAATATAAAAGCGCTAAGCGTGCTTTGCGATATTTATCGCCGTCTGTTGCTGATATGCCCCTAAGAGAGTCTTCTCAAAGGAATTTGGAAGAATTCATAACAAATGTTGCACTTTATAATTTTTAATGCATTTTATAAAATGTATAAAATGTTATAATTTCATAATGTTCCTTGCCACTGCAGGGTTTAAAAAAGCCAATGACATTTTCGTGGATTTGACACTCGGTACACTGGGACATAACAGAACAGAATTGAAAGCATCATTATTATTATTATTACATGCTGTTAAGAGGCACTATTACTGTTTCTGTTGAAGTGACCTCTTTGCAGGACATTACCCATCAAGTACACGTTCTATTTGTTCTGAATCTTGAACGAACATTTAAATCATTTGCACACTAGGGCACCATTCATTGCACATGTATTTCAAGGCAACTACTTTTTTGCCAGTTCTTTAGGCCTGTTGACTTCCTGTATGGGCATACCTTCTTCATTTGATATGAGAACCGCTCAATGGGCCTCATGTAGGTAACATCCAATTTACCGATTCATAAATACCGAATTTTACCGATTCGGTATTTATGAATCGGTAAATAAGATGTAGGTAATAATTCGGTAAATTTTACCGAATCGGAAAAATTCGGTAATTATGAATCGGTATTTACCGATTCGGTAATGAGGCATACCTTCCCATTGATTCCTATGGGCCTGGAGGCCCATAGGAATCAATGGGAAGCCATTCACCATTACCGATTCGGTAAATACCGATTCGGTAATGGGGAGAGCATATTCAAGGGTGGCAGGGTGTCACATTGACACCCTGTTGCACCCCTGAATCTTGCATGTGTGCACATGTGGCGCACATACATGCCCTAAGGGCATGTATGTCTGCCACATGGCACTCTTAAATCTGCAAAATATTACTTTTTGCAAGGTATTCGTTATTTATCACCAACCTGTATTTGGTGGTAAATAACAAATTCTTAATACTAATTTTCACTCTTTAGAGTGCTCCCTACATATGATTTCAGGATTCGGTATTTACCGAATCGGTATTTTACCGATTCGGTAATTTACCGAATCCTGAAATTATGCCTCCTACATCTCAAATAGCTAAATACCGGTCGGTAACAGGATATTTACCGAATTTCGGCAGTTACCGACCGGTAATTAGCTATCTACATGATGTGGAAATTTAGCTTGTAACTGAACATTATCTGCGCCATCTTGCCTCTCCCCAGCGCCACGCACAGCGAACGCACGGCCGCCATTTCAGGCACCCCACTCTCTCTCCCCGCTCATTGTCGATCGCCAGCGCGTCCCCCTGGCGCTGCAAGCATCCCCCCGCGCGCCGACCACCCCCGCTCTCTCATACACGGGCCATAAACCCTCTCCTTCTGCGCGACCCTGCCATGGAATCACACCCCGTGCCTGACCAACACCTCCTTTCATCCCATACATGGTCATACATCCTTCCTGATAACCCCCATCCTCCGCGCCAGATTGTCCGAACCGATCCCAGGCCATCACCTAGCCCTACGGATGCAGTTTATCGCCCCTACTGTAAGGAAAACACCCCACATCAAAGGGATTACAGCAGATCAAAGCCCCTACCCCCTGAGACCCGACCGGTTGCACACACCCACGGGAATTGGCGGAATGTCCAGCTGTGTGATAGCCATCTCCTACTGTAGGAGTGGTGGGGACTCCCACTGAAGATATGTGTGGGAACGAGCTCGAAGTGGGGATTCTGAGGAAGTTCTTTCTTGTATCAAGACAATCTCAAGAATGTGCCATGTGTGATAAACCTGCAATAAAGTCATAAACCTGTGTATAAGAGGCCAGGCCTCAGAGATGCAGTTAGAGCACCTCGTGACGATACCTTGCTGTCTGATCTGATGTGTTCTGCTCCGACGGAATAAAACTTTGTTTCCTGCCTTCCAGTCTCCGGCGCCTGCCTCTTTATTGGTTTAACATCGAATGGTATAAGAGGCGATTACCGCCGGGCAATACTTGAAAGGTCATCGACTGAAACTGCCGCTACCGTTTAACAATGAGGCCCAATGTGCGGTGCTAACACAACTATTTTATTGTGGTTTAGAACAGCACAGATTCCTGCCAGGGTAATCAGCAGATGGCAGTATAGTGGAATGCTTGGCACTCTCTTATTCAATCTCAGGAGGATTGCAAGTGGCATTAGTATTCAAATCAGAGACTTGCAAGTCACACATCCCGAAATCAGGCGCTTTAAGCCACTTAGCACAATATTCTTAGACATGAACACGTGTATGGCCTCAAACAAGTATATGTTGCAAATCTCAAAGGGCAGACTGAAAATGTACCTTTAGTCAACAGCTTGACAGGAGCATCCTTCTGAAGATGGAATTCAAATTATTTCATGAGCTCATTGCTATTTTACAGAAGGAATTTTCAGACAGATAAAAAGTCGTCTTCAAAAAACTTTGGGGAAACCGGTTGTAGAATGCTCTGTACTGCAATCTGTAGAAGAGGCTTTGTCATTGTCAGAACACTCATTCTCCTTTTTAAAGTTCTCTGTCAATCACCTATAATAAACATTGTCAAATCCACTAAAACATGTTTGTTGCACCTGTTGGGCATGCCCAATATGTTTAAAATACACAATGTATCACTCTATTTTTTTTTCCTATTTTTTTTTTCCTATTTATTTTTATATAAATTGTATACAATCACAAATGCTGTTGCATGGATTAACCATCGTTGGCCTAGAGATAATAGTACAGTGCTTTTTGTGCGGTTATCCCCTCGATGGCTAGGTTCTGATAGAGAGGTAGGTGTGAGAAGGAAACGTACAGAAAAGTTAGAAATGAGCGAAAGAAGAGGACAGAACAGGCAAGTATAGAGATATACCTTTATGACTTAAAACCATTAGTTTCCGATTTTTTGTATTTGTTCTTAGGAGAGCTCCTCCCTATTGTTTGAAGTGTTAGTCCAATCGCCATTGGTTGACCTGTCAGCCCTCCCTGCCCGAAGTTCAGGTTTAGCTGCGCTCCTAAGTAGGAGATTGTCGTGCAGCTTGGCCACAGAGAGCAGGGAAGTGCAGGAAGCACTGAATGTCCCGCCTTTCTCTCACGACCCGGGCAATTCAGAAGCCAGTGTACCCTGTAAGGCGAGCACTGAGCTGGTACATGCCTTTAGTTTGCTACCACAAATGGGAGTTTTCAAGATTTCTGAGCATGTATTATGTAAACTGAATAAAATATGTATAATATTAGAATAACTTGAATGATAATCTATTTTTCTTTGCATTTTGTCGGTGTTCAGATGCTATTCATGGCAAGTCTGGGTGTGTTTTACATAAATGAAAAAAAAACCTCAAAATTAAGAATGAAAAAAGACAGATGCAAGTTGCTACCTCCTGTACAAATGGGACGTGGCCTAGCACTGTCGGCAGGAGTGTCCCGTTTTTAAGGTGTGCTCAAGAATAATTTGCATATGGTTGATCCTTGTCCATAGTGGTCAGGTCCTGTGCCCAATTCTCACTCGCAGTCAACTCACACGTGGGCCTTCATCAGGAGTAACTGTGGTGCTTTAAATCTTTTTTTTATTTGTATTTGTCATCAGGATTCATGATTCCTGTGCTGGGTACGTAAAGTCTGGGACCTCATGCGGGTCAGTGGTACCTAGACAGGTACAAAATTTGTGAATCCTACAAAAAATACTTTTTTCATCTTTCATTTTAAGTACAGAGTGGTCCTTTTTGAGGCCCACCACAGATGAGCTTGGGGGTTAGGGTAGACCCAGCCTGCCATCCTATGCCCATTTTGCTTTTATTTTTACTAACCAGGTGCTCAGTGCACTTTGTTAGTTAATGGCAGCCACAACAGACATTTTTCTGATGGCCAGCCAATCAGAGCGTGTGAATTGAGGAGAAAAAGCTCCCTCATCCAATGGTGTGCCTTAATTTTCTTATTGGATTCACATAGCCTCTGTGGATGTCGAATCCGAAAAGGATCCGCAAATTAGCGGTCCAGATATCTCTATCCCTTAACCCTTTCCTGAACCCCCCCAAAAATTGTAAACACGTATTTCTCGAATACTTCTTAACAAATCTACATTAAATTCAGGAAAGCCACGCCCTTGAGTAAAGTTATACTTTCATGCCAAGTTTGGTTTTATTACATTCAGCCATTTTTCCTATATTGGAAAGCAAAGAAGATAGTTAAAATTGGAAATGTCACTTTTTGCCCACCCTCTCTTGTTTTTCTGGCACCTGCATCGCAAATCTTCACAAAACCTGCAATGCCAAACCCAAATGGGGTGAATTTTAATGGACAGTTTCGTGCAGATTCTCCAAATGGTGCCAAAGTTATTAATATACATACATATATTCAACAGACAAACAGTACTGCACAGTTATGGTTCAGATGCACATTCCATTGATAAGGTGTTTTTTTTTTGTTTAGTGATACCTTTGGTACTGTTTGGCTTAGCTGTTTTGTTTTGTGGGTAGAGAGCTGTATTGGCTCCCAATAGGTATATTATGTTTTATGTCAATGGTGGCCTGCGGCTAGGTCCTGTGCTCAAACTGCAGAACGTGTACAATGCCTGCTGTACACATGCTTTGGCCATGCACACCGGAAACTTAGTACAGGGCCTGCGCCAAAGCCACCACATGCAGAACACCCCCGCTACGCACCGCCTTCAGTCGTATGTAGGAGAATTGGATACAGGGCCTATTGACGATTGGCAGTAGTTGGCTCATAGTGCTCAACCGTTGGCCATACCATTTAAAAAATATATATATGTTTACCTGATTGGGAGTTGTTCACAAAACTGGTGCACGCTTCACCACTCAAGCTTTGTCGCTTCCCAAGTCGCTTCTGACTTACAAGCTACAGACTCCTAACATAGTAAATATGTAGTTGTGGTTCAGCCTTTCTTTCTATTAAAAGTGGTTTTTTTGGGTTTGCTTATACCTTTTGTGCAGTTTGATCAATATTCACAAAACTGGCCAAGTTTCAGTGTGCCCCGTTGTTTTAAAGACCCATCAGGGAACAAAAGTTAAAGGAGGCAGCGGGTTCAAAGAAGATGTTTTTCCTATTTTAGCTCTTGGCCTGTGCTACAGCAAAAGCAGCGAAAGGGGTTCATACCCAAGCGGCCATTAAATTCGACCTTCACTCAAAATGTGCTTTTATGATTTATTGTAAACTTGCTCAATAGTTTTTGAGATATTACATCTAGCAAAAGATACCAGGCATGTTTTAGAAGTTGATTACTCTAAGACTCAGCTACCATTCCTTGACATTTTGATAACCCCGTTTGATGGTGGCTTGAGTACTGAGCTATACAAGAAACCCATGGCGGTGAACGCACTTTTGAAGTATGATAGCTTTCACCCACGGGCTTTGCGGGACAATCTGCCTTTCGGCCAGTTTCTGCGCCTCAAAAGGAATTGTTCCTCAACTGATAAGTACAAGGAACATGCTAGTAATTTATCTAAACAACTATTGGCCAGAGACTATCCTAAATATTTGATCCGCAGAGCATCCAAACGCGCCGCGAATAACAATCGGGAGACTCTTCTGGCACCTAAGGTCCCCAAGACATCTGAGAACAGACTCACCTGCGTGCACACCTATTGTCAATTTTCCAACCAACTCAAAAAAAACATTTTATCTAACTGGAAAATTCTCAACATAGGCTGTGTAGGGCTGCCTAGACCCCTTTTTGCGTTCAAACGCAGCAGTAACATCAGAGGCCAGTTGGTGCACACTCACCCACGCACTAACCAAACAGGCACCCAACATACCCTGTGGGGTCTACCTCCAGTTGTGGGCCACTATCCATGCGGTTCTTGTGCGGCATGCAGCCACACCTCGGTGACCAAAGAGATAGACATTGGCACTGGCAGACCGTGGACTCTTAGAAGCCACAGTAATTGCAATAGCTCAAATTTGATCTACCTTATAACCTGCCCGTGCGGGTTAAGATATGTTGGAATGACCACCCGTCGTATTAAAACTCGTATTTTGGAACACAAAAGCACGATACGGTGTGGTCGTTCCTCCACCAAACTTACCAACCACTTTCTAGAGGTCAATCATGCTCCCAATGACCTACACTGGACAGTCCTTGATAAACCCTACATACCACCACATCTTACAGATAGCTCTTCCTTTCTATTCAAACGTGAGCAAAGGTGGGTGTACAAACTGAAATCACACGTTCAGGGACTGAACGACGATATTCCATGGCTATCCTTGTAATTTTCATGGCTTGAGTTAACCTTCTGGCCCATGTTTCACACCGTGCTCATGGGCATCACCTATCAAGTATATTTATTAACTTATTGCTGCTGTACACATTTTGCGGTTGCTCTGCTGGGCTTCCGTATACTGGCATGCACTTTCCCAGGCTGCTGGCCAACCACCGACTGTACTCTCTTTCCATTCTGACAGTCTTCTTTTGTCTTGCCCTCCCTACATATCGAGAGCTTTTAATTTTATTTTGTTATCAATTTCCCGGCGAACCTAGTGCACTCTTAACTAGTTTCGACCGCGTTGTACAAACCGGTGTTTTAGCATCAGTTCACACCAATCCCTGCGAGTTCACACCCACGGAGCGACCCGCGTTTTTGGAGCTAGTGCCGTTTCAACTAGCGCGTCTCCGTTTGAATTACCCAGCATGTGCATACTTTATTTTGCCCATTATGTATCTCCATGCGTCTTCGAGGCATTGTTACGCCTCTAATTCCTAGATTCCCTTAATTAACCCGCACACCCTGTAAAGGAGCGCAACCACCTTTTTCCCTAATTAACCGTGGCGCGCATTCCTTTGGTTTTTTGACAGCGTAATTCCAACCCGTCAGCTGCATACCTGTTTCCTTGGCAACTGCCACTCGGGTGGATCAGCACTTTTGATTGGTTCTCCCTACTCACAGCTTGTGAAACTAGTCCCCTGATTGGCTTATGTCTTATGACACATTCTTTCTTAATCCTTCTCCGTCCAACCCCGCGGGACCTCCGGCTGCAGGCTCATTCCAGCCCGGTTCCCCGACGGAGAGGTAGGATTTCTGACGCTGGGCTCACACCGTCCCTCTTTTTTAATTCTTTTTTAGTTTAATTATGTTTTTTTGAAGGCGGCTAATCCCCCACCTTTTATCGATATGTTTGGGCATACATCATGGCATTGCTGTACACACGTACAGTCGTTTTCAACTTGTTATTGTTTAGACCGATTGGAACAGGAGAGATTACGGTTTCAACATCGGTCTAACCTGTTGTTAAACGGTGATCTCTGTATCTATAAGCATACTGTGCATTCACCGATTTTGTCAGTCTCCCTCGCTGTTAGATGACCTACTCACATTTCTCACACTCGCTCATGACATGTAAGCACCCCATTCCTCAGTAGTCTTACATCTTCTTTTCAGAGCGGTGTTCCTTCCTGAGCGGTCGCCAGGTGGAGGTCAATTTTCCACCCAGTTTTCACGGGTGAGTGGTCCTTGCTTATAGTTTACACTTTCACACCTGTTACTACTTAGCATTTGGGACCAACATTCTTACACTGAATCTTTTTTGTTTAGGTGATGTCTGAATCATTGAGGAGCCGTACACCCTACAAGCAACTTTGGGGTGCCCACGATATCCTTTGATACGTTATTCTTTCATTTTTGCAGTAGCTAACCAGGTCCTGATGAAAGCCGAGCCTAGTTAGGCGCCTTGGCTAAAACATGTTGACCATTGTCTCATATATTGCTCCATTGGTTATATTGAACTAGTGGGGCTCTCACTTTTTTAATCTAGCATCGGTACGGCGGTGTCTAAGAGATTCCTCCTTGCCGTCCCGTAACTAGTTTTAACACACTCTTATTGCACTATTATTTCATCAGCACTGCATCCCCTACTCACACCCTGCTCTTCATTTGTGGATTTAGTCCACCTTTCAGTGCAAAACATAAACATCGTTGAGCTCTTACCTCTCGTAGAGGGGCCTGCGGCCCCCTGAGAGTTCGAGATTTTTCTTTGGGATGAAAATCCCATGTGATGGGGTTTGTTACCCGGGGTGAGTGAGTGATTACGTTCCTTAGGGATTGCCCTTTCACCACGTACATTAGGTTTTTGTTTCTCATTTCACACACCACCTTTTCATCTTTCTTCTTTGCTATCTCAGACCTCAGGGTTTTCAGTGTCTTTAATACATTTTAGAGATATCTTGACAATTTAAAGAATGTTTTTTATTTGCCTCTAACTTTAGCACAGCTAGATTGCTTTGAACGAAGTTTGATAGACGCTTAGCATGTTACTGTTGGTATTCTCAAATTCATGCAGATCTTTCAAGGGGGGGGCAGGAAAAGGGGGAGTTCGAAAATGTTCATTTACTAATAACTGTGGTACCTCTTGACAAAATCCACATTTTGGTGCCGATCACGATCCGGTAAAAACCGGGTACGAACCGTCGGACGGAGCATATTCTCCGTCCGACGCGTACCCGGTCGTCAATTTCTACAAACAAGGAATTACGATTCGCACGGGTACACCATGACCGTACGATTCGTAAAAAAGTCCGACCGAACAAAAAAACACCTACCAATGCGATCCGGGAAAGTGCCGACCTGACGTCGGGACGCTCGCAGCCAGCCATTCACGACCCAGGAATCACGATTCGCACCGACGTCACCCCGCACGGTGAATATTTTGCGGCAGCCAAAAACTGCCGGGAAATCAGGACGACGCGAACAAGGACCACCAGTACGCGACGGACAGACGACGACGCGAACAAGGAGGACCAGTACGTGACGGACACACAGGACGACGCCACCAAGGAGGACCCGTACGCGACAGGACGACGCGATTGGAGTACCAGTACGCGACGGACAGACATGGACCCGAACCTACGAGTCATCCCTGCCCTCATAGCAGTCCACCTGCTCTACAGGCACCGACGCAGACGCCGCAGAAGGTCAGAATAACTAAGGGAGGGGGGAAAGTGGGGTGGGGTGGGGGTGGCACGACCAGGGCAGACCACAAAACAACCACATAAGTCACACATGGCCTGGACATACCTGACTCCCATGCCCTGGTCACCACGAGGGGGTGGGGGTGTGTCCTGATAAGCCAGCGACCGCCACAACGGAAGTCCGTCACCACGCGAACCGGCAACACAACCAGACAGGTACGTCCCGTACCCACGCCTCAAGAGCGTGGGTACGAGTCGTACCACGCCCACACACACGTCACCCCAACAATGGCGGGACGGATCGTACCCACGTGGCAAAGGCCTGGGTACGGCCCGCACAAGCATCACATAGCGTGGGGACGGATATGTACGGACCCTACCCCCACCCGCGTATGCATGGAGCGTACCCCCCATGCCAAGAGTGTAAGTACGACCCGTACACCCACCCGCGTATGCATGGAGCGTCCCCCCCATGCCAACAGTGTAAGTACGACCCGTACCCCCACCCGCGTATGCATGGAGCGTACCCCCCACCCCAACAGTGTAAGTACGACCCGTACCACCACCCGCGTATGCATGGAGCGTACCCCCCACCCCAACAGTGTAAGTACGACTCGAACCCTCACCCGCGGACGTACGGACCGTACCCCCACCCCCACCAGTGTAAGTACGACCCGTACCCCCACCCGCGTATGCATGGAGCGTACCCCCCACCCCAACAGTGTAAGTACGACTCGAACCCTCACCCGCGGACGTACGGACCGTACCCCCACCCCCACCAGTGTAAGTACGACCCGTACCCCCACCCGCGTATGCATGGAGCGTACCCCCCACCCCAACAGTGTAAGTACGACACGAACCCCCACCCGCGTATGAATGGAGCGTACCCCCCACCCCAACAGTGTAAGTACGACCCGTACCCCCACCCGCGTATGCATGGAGCGTACCCCCCACCCCAACAGCGTAAGTACGACTCGAACCCTCACCCGCGGACGTACGGACCGTACCCCCACCCCCACCAGTGTAAGTACGACCCGTACCCCCACCCGCGTATGCATGGAGCGTACCCCCCACCCCAACAGTGTAAGTACGACTCGAACCCTCACCCGCGGACGTACGGACCGTACCCCCACCCCCACCAGTGTAAGTACGACCCGTACCCCCACCCGCGTATGCATGGAGCGTACCCCCCATGCCAACAGTGTAAGTACGACCCGTACCCTCACCCGCGTATGCATGGAGCGTACCCCCCATGCCAACAGTGTAAGTACGACACGAACCCTCACCCGCGTATGCATGGAGCGTACCCCCCACCCCAACAGTGTAAGTACGACCCGTACCCTCACCTCGAATGCATGGAGCGCGCCCACACCGTGTATGTCCCAAGCGTACATATCCAGAAATTGGAGGTGTGTGTGCAGAGTCCTCCCAGCAGTGCCCAGAGACAGGAGGGTGTGTGCAGAGTCCTCCCAGCAGTGCCCAGAGACAGGAGGGTGTGTGCAGAGTCCTCCCAGCAGTGCCCTGACACAGGAGGGGTGGGTGCAGAGTCCTCCCAGCAGTGTCCAGACCCAGGAGGGGTGTGTGCAGAGTCCCCCCAGCAGTGTCCAGACCCAGGAGGGGTGTGTGCAGAGTCCTCCCAGCAGTGCCCAGAGACAGGAGGGGTGGGTGTGGAGTCCTCCCAGCAGTGCCCTGAGACAGGAGGGGTGGGTGCAGAGTTCTCCCAGCAGTGCCCTGAGACAGGAGGGGTGGGTGTGGAGTCCTCCCAGCAGTGCCCTGAGACAGGAGGGGTGGGTGCCCATCACTCCCAGCAGTGCCCTGATACAGGAGGGGTGTAACACATGTGTGTGAGGCCAGAATCATCCACATGCATACTGGCTACAAGGGAACATGTCCCCATGAACTCATGTCAACAGACTCCACACACAAGTACAGTGATCACCAAGGATGCCACGATTGTCGCAGGTGGAGACATGGCCCTGCATGCATGGCCAAAGTAGAAGGGCTCCGTCACACACACAGCTCATGTAGACACAGCTCTGCGCTAAACATTGGGAACACCCTGCAGGGAAGAAAGCTGGGTACACAGAGGAAGGAATACACCCTGGGACAAGTGCACCATGCAGTAACTGCTTACATGAACAAAGAAAGTTAGCCAACACCTTGTGATGGCACACAGATCACAGGGTCCCACCAATGAGCAGTACACTACTACACATCCCACACACCCACACCCTTACACACCACCAAAAACCATGTAGCAGCCCCACCAACACCAATACCAGCATAGCAGTAGTGTGATAATGAAAACAAAATTAAGCTTTATTCAGCATGAGCACAATGTCCGTGGATCGCAGGCAGTTCAATCTTCACAAAGCCCATAGGGCAGTCAATGATTCTCAGCTGGATGGGGGACACAGTGGGATGCGTGTCCCCTACATTGCCTGCACAGTCAAATGGCATCGTCTTCCACACTGGTGAGGGCATCAGGGGGGGGGGAAGCAACAGGCACCGCAGGGACATCAGGGCAAAGGGGAGGCGTTGTGGGTGCAGGGATGGAGGACTCCACCACAGGAGGTGGGTCAGTGCCAAAGGCGGAGGCCAGGATGGCACTACACACCTTTGCAAGGTCCTCCAGGGAGTCCCCTGCACCCGAAGGGACCTCAGGCCCCAAGGAGGGGGGGGGATCAGAGGGATGGGTCGCAGCGCCACCGGGGGAGGGTGGAGACAGGGGGGGAGACTCAACCACCCTGACCGGGGACCTCCTTGACCGCTTGCGTGGTGGTGTAACTGTGGGGCTCAGGGACAGAGCGGCCATGAAGGTGTCCTTGGGGGAGATGTGGCCAGGAGAGCTGAGGGGAGGGGATTTGGAGGGAGTGGACTGGGTGGAATGCGGACTCCCACTATGGCTGCGTGTCACACGTTTGCCCCCCGACCCAGTGGGTGTGCCTACCTCACCCTGTGTGTGCGTGTCAGGAGGAGTGCGGTGGACCTTCCCTGCTGGTGTGGTGCCCGTGTCTGTTGATGTGGGTGCATGCCGACGTCTGGGTGTACGTGTGACAGGCATGGGAGTGGGAAGTGTGGATGGGGCAGGGGTAGGTGGGGGGAGGTCGCGCTGCAGGAGACCCACTGCTGCAGTCAGTGTGGAGTCGATGGACCTCAGCAAGTTGCATTGGTCAGCCTGCGATGAATGAATGCCCTCCAAGAAAGCCTCGATGTTGGTGAGGGTTTTGCCGTGGGCATGGAGGACATTAAGGATCGCAGCCTGACCAACCTGCAGTTGCCGCTGGATGTCCACAGACTCTGCATTGGCGGCAGCAGTGGAGACAGGGGCAGGGGGTGCGGTGCCTGGCAGGAAGGAGACATGCTGTGACCGGGCACGCTGGGAAGGGACACGAGCAAGTGGGAGGCGGCTGGTGGAAACTGAGGGGGCGGTGCGAGGTGTTGTTCCGCTGTCAGCTGCTGGTGCAGCCTCCGCCCACTCGGAGACATCGTCCCCGGACCTGTCAGCTTCGTAGTCTGATGTGCCAGTCGACAGGTCCTCGGCCACACTCTCCTCCGCCTCTGTACCACTCGATGTGCCAGACCCGATGTCACGGCTGGCACTGGTGCTCGGTCCCTCCGCCTGGTCTGTGTCCATGTCTCCCTCTGTGTCCCCCGACGATGCTGTGGGCAGGGTGGAGAGACAGAAATAATCAGACATCTGTACACATCTGTCACATGAGTCCAATCCACATAGGTAACATTGCATGGCCTGAAAAAGAAGATCCCTAACATCTACTGAACAGGGTACCGATGTAGGGCATGAAACACACAGTTGGTTGAGCCACCATGCCACTGAAATACCATGGAGAGCATGAGACAATAGCTAAACACAGGAAAAGGAGTCTGACATAGCACCCAGGCCCTGGGGACAATCCAGCACTGCATCTGCACCACACAGCGTTGGCGAAAATACCGATGACCAGGGACCATATCCATGAACTTGAGACACATGCTGCATAGGTAATGCTGAAAACATGCACAACATGACTCTGTCACTGCACATTGCGTGTGTGTCCAGACACATCACACACTGCCCAGACCCAGCAAGTGGTAATCAGGATTTTACACATAGGCATTGCCCGCCCCAACAAGACCCTACACGAGGCAAATTGTTGAGACACAGGTGGCACCAACATCTCATAGTCTGGGTGATACACACAGGGGCAGGCAAAAAGCGAGATTGAACGCCAAACAGCCAAGGTGCGCCTGTACAAATAATGTGGTACCAGTGCCCATCCTCAGATGAGTATAGCAAGACACACAGGCACTGGCAACTGTGAGTATGAAGAAGGACAATCAGGTCAGGCTGCACAGTGGACACCTGTACAAAATAGCACGTCTATATACATGGTGACAGGGGACAATGGCAGAGAGCACAACTTACGCTGTAGACACCGACAGTGGCCACGTGTATGATGACACATACACCACTCAGGAAAAGGTGCCCCAGGGGACAGTAGTGGGCACGCAACTACATGCTACTGAATGGTAATGACTGCAACACACGTCACCATCCCTGCACTATGTGTATCGCACACTCATGCACATCATGTCACAGGCCACTACATGGGACATGCGCGCTGTAAGGCATGACACATGAGAGACCAACTCCCATGTCTGGAGTCAGCATCAGTGCCAACTGATATGGAACCCACATGCAGTGAACTTTACAGTGCACAGGCAATGTCCCACAACCTGTTACACACCACCCCCACACATGATGCTACAGACATTGTTCCCGTGGACAAAGCGCCAGCCTACATTACCCTGTGGAGGAGTGACTACACACAGACCAGGGAACACATTGCAAGGAGGGGAAGGGTGGCAGGGGCACAGCGCTATACTGGGGCAAACAGGATCTGCACAGCACCTTCAAACCCTGCCAGTGAATTCATGCTACTGTGCCCTTACAAATGCCGGTGACACACAACAAACACACATGTACCTACCCCCTTCCGGCTGCTGCATCGCCTGTAAGCGCCTCTCCAGGTCTGGAAAGACCACCGGCAGCACACGCCTGTGGAGGTGGCTCAGACGGCGGCGGTTGCGGTTCTTGTGGCTCTCAGGTGAGTCCCCCAGCAGGAGCCGTGCAATCCTCCGCGTCCAGCACCGGATATCCTGCCAGCGTTTCCTCACCTGGGGCAGGCTCCGCCTCCGACCATCCACACGCCTCACGGCACTGACGGCGGTCAGCCAGATCTGCTCCTTGGCAGTGGCGCCCACCTGTGAGGTAGAACAAGTGACACCACATCAATACACCAGCCACATGTCACAGAGAGACATATGGGTACAAATTAGCTGGTTACAAGGCATGTCATGCAGCCAACGCATTGCACCTTTGTCATTGGGACATCATCCCCTGGTGAGGGAAAAAGCTGTACGTGCCATAGTGGGTACACAGGTGGAATGATGGCAATGTCACAATCAGTGATCAAGGCTCACACTGTGCATCACACCCACCCCTCCTGTCTCAGGGCACTGCTGGGAGTGATAGGCACCCACCCCTCCTGTCTCAGGGCACTGCTGGGAGTGATAGGCACACACCCCTCCTGTCTCAGGGCACTGCTGGGAGGACTCCACACCCACCCCTCCTGTCTCAGGGCACTGCTGGGAGTGATAGGCACACACCCCTCCTGTCTCAGGGAACTGCTGGGAGTGATGGGCACACACCCCTCCTGTCTCAGGGCACTGCTGGGAGCACACTGTACCCACCCCTCCTGTCTCAGGGCACTGCTGGGAGTGATAGGCACACACCCCTCCTGTCTCAGGGCACTGCTGGGAGGACTCCACACCCACCCCTCCTGTCTCAGGGCACTGCTGGGAGTGATAGGCACACACCCCTCCTGTCTCAGGGAACTGCTGGGAGTGATGGGCACACACCCCTCCTGTCTCAGGGCACTGCTGGGAGCACACTGTACCCACCCCTCCTGTCTCAGGGCACTGCTGGGAGTGATAGGCACACACCCCTCCTGTCTCAGGGCACTGCTGGGAGGACTCCACACCCACCCCTCCTGTCTCAGGGCACTGCTGTGAGTGATAGGCCCCCACCCCTCCTGTCTCAGGGCACTGCTGGGAGACATCAGGCACCCCCCCCCTGGGACCCCCCCAACAGTACATGGCATGTGTGTTACACCTGGACGCAATGGCCGAAGTCACAGTCACAACATAGGGACAGTCTGTGGCAGTGGCCTATGCACTCACCTGATACCCTGGTCGCCCATACAGCATGGGGTACTGTGGGAGGATCCTCCTCCAGGGTGAATGGCTGTGTCCTCTCCACAGCCCTTGACATGGTTCCAGGGAATCAGTAGCAGCAGCTGGGTCGACGAATGCAAAGATGTGCAGGCAAGTGCTCCCTCATGGGACCAGGCTGCCTTATATGTGCCCTTCTGCCCAGTCTCATGCACAGGAGTACAGAGAGATTGGTCACTCACATTTGCATCCTATGTTTCCACCAATCCCTACAAACCTAGCAGTCTGTGTGTTCTCTATCGGTTTCATTCTCCTGCATGATGTCAGCCCCACAAACACATTGCAACAAAGTAGACAAATTCCAACTGACTTCTGCTGTGCACCTTCCAGAACAATTTCGAATTTTGAACTTGGTCTCCATGACAACCAGCATGCATGTAGGCCTTAATACTTGTCCCCTATGTAATTTGGAGCATCACACACAGGTACGGTGCGTGTGGGGGCCCTAGGGCACCCCAAATGCATGGCAACGGCCCGTACATGCATGCCTACCCTCTCCATCACTATGGGTCTGCACGCGTATGCGTACCCGTAGTGGTACGGACCGTACACTCACATTTACGCTCTCCATCACTATGGGTCTGCACGCGTATGCGTACCCGTAGTGGTACGGACCGTACACTCGCATCTACGCTCTCCATCAATATGGGTCTGCACGCGTATGCGTACTCGTAGTGACAGTGAACGTAGATGCGAGTGTACGGTCCGTACCACTACGGGTACGCATACGCCTGCACACCCATAGTGATAGTGAGCGTAGATGCGAGTGTACGGTCCGTACCACTACGGGTACGCATACGCGTGCAGACCCATAGTGATAGAGAGCGTAGATGCGAGTGTACGGTCCGTACCACTACGGGTACGCATACGCGTGCAGACCCATAGTGATAGGGCCGTACACTCGCATCTACGCTCTCTATCACTATGGGTCTGCACGCGTATGTGTACCCGTAGTGGTACGGACCGTACACTCACATTTACGCTCTCCATCACTATGGGTCTGCACGCGTATGCGTACCCGTAGTGGTACGGACCGTACACTCGCATCTACGCTCTCCATCAATATGGGTCTGCACGCGTATGCGTACTCGTAGTGACAGTGAACGTAGATGCGAGTGTACGGTCCGTACCACTACGGGTACGCATACGCCTGCACACCCATAGTGATAGTGAGCGTAGATGCGAGTGTACGGTCCGTACCACTACGGGTACGCATACGCGTGCAGACCCATAGTGATAGAGAGCGTAGATGCGAGTGTACGGTCCGTACCACTACGGGTACGCATACGCCTGCACACCCATAGTGATAGTGAGCGTAGATGCGAGTGTACGGTCCGTACCACTACGGGTACGCATACGCGTGCAGACCCATAGTGATAGAGAGCGTAGATGCGAGTGTACGGTCCGTACCACTACGGGTACGCATACGCCTGCACACCCATAGTGATAGTGAGCGTAGATGCG
This sequence comes from Triturus cristatus, assembly GCF_964204655.1. Lineage (NCBI taxonomy): Eukaryota > Metazoa > Chordata > Amphibia > Caudata > Salamandridae > Triturus > Triturus cristatus. The sequence goes on along the minus strand of NC_140595.1, from coordinate 630,619,527 downwards.
AGTGTACGGTCCGTACCACTACGGGTACGCATACGCGTGCAGACCCATAGTGATAGAGAGCGTAGATGCGAGTGTACGGTCCGTACCACTACGGGTACGCATACGCGTGCAGACCCATAGTGATAGGGCCGTACACTCGCATCTACGCTCTCTATCACTATGGGTCTGCACGCGTATGCGTACCCGTAGTGGTACGGACCGTACACTCACATTTACGCTCTCCATCACTATGGGTCTGCACGCGTATGCGTACCCGTAGTGACACGGACCGTAAACTCGCATCTACGCTCGCCATCACGATGGGTACACATACGGCAGCACTCCCACAGTGATTTGGGAACATGCACAGGCCCTCTCAGCAGCAGTACGGCGGATTTTACACATCACTGTGGTGATAGGCGACACACATGTAGGAATAGGGCGGACATACTTGTCCATGGATGGACATACTTGTCCAGGAATGGACATCAAGGCATCGTCTGTGCATTACCACATGTGTGGGGCACAGGTGTCACAGGCTGTGATGTGGAACATGCCTCCTGAGTGGAGAAGGCACCAGATGTATGATGAGATGTGTACATGTGTACTGTGTGAGGGTGCAATGTGTGCCAGGCATGCCCTTGACTCCTTTGACATGTGTGCATGTGGGACTGCGCACTTGGTGTGAGCGTCACTGGCATGGCACCGACACCAACACACGGAAGTGTCCCATGATGCCAGGTACAGGGGTCATGACACATGACTTATCACTACCCACAGTGCACAATGTGACTATGCCATATATGTGTCCGGGATTTACATCAGGTTGATGTTGTAGCACCCTCAAAAGCTGCAGCCGTTGCAGCAACCAACATGTGGCTGTGTGTAGATTGTCATTGCACACTGTTCCCAACACCATGCCACATGTGTTCTCGGATGTGAGGTGCACATGTATGCAAGGGACACGGAGTAGCGTGACAAGGCCATGTCAGCAAACTCACAAGGAATGTGTGGTGAGTCATGACATGTGCACCTTCATGGCAAGGTGTGTGGGCTGGACTAGTGTAATGTCATGTGACCTGTGGCTCAAGTGTTCCGCTGCCAGTCTCTGCAATCGGCATCACACTTCTGCTGATGTGTGGGTGTATGTCACTCCTGTCTTGCGTCGGGCAGTGCACTTGCACTGGGACACAGCTATTTCCATGGCGTGGCATGGGGAGGTTCTCAATCACCGTGTGTAGCTGGGTCTTGGAAGGAGTGTCACCTTGCATCCATACGTGTCCTGGGCATGTAGCACATGCCTGACTCCCTATGTGGCATGTGTGTATTGCCAGATTTACATGTGCTCAGTAGACATGAGTTGTTCTCGTAGTGCACTCACTCTTCCTTGTCACTTCCAAATTACTGCAGAGCGCCTCCTGTTGCCCGAAGAATTCCAGACTTGGCCACCATGCAGGAGAATGACAGTATCCGGCTCTACCGCTTCACCCAACCGTTGATTCTGGAGCTGACGGCGAGACTGGCACCACACCTGCAACCGCAGCACAGGTATCCTACGGCACTAACACCCCAGCTGAAGGTAATGGCTGCCCTACATTTCCTTGCCACGGGTACCTTCCAAAATACCATAGCTCATGTTGGTGGCATGTCCCAGAGCATGTTCAGCGGTGTGCTGCATGATTTCTTGGAGGCCATGTTGATTCACCTGGATGACTTCATCAAGTTCCCAACCCCTGAACAGATGACTGAGGTCAAGCGTGGTTTCTATGCCCTGGGAGGGATGCCCCATGTCATTGGGTCCATAGATGGGACACATGTAGGTTTGGTACCACCACACGCACGGGAGGTGGCGTACCGCAATCGGAAGCACTACCACTCCATCAATGCCCTTGTGGTGTGTCTGTCCAACATGGTGATTTCACATGTCTGTGCTCGTTTCCCAGGATCAGCACACGATGCCTACATCATGAGGCGTAGCGGGATGCCTGATATGATGATGCAGCTGCGCAACGAACGAGCATGTGTTGTTGGTGGGTACAGTCTGTCTGTCCTGTATTCTGTTTGGCCGAGCAGCACTACCGCTTCGCCAGTTCTAACGATATCCATGTGCTTTCCATTTAGGGGACGCTGGCTATCCCAACATGCCTTGGCTGCTGACACCTCTCCGCAACCCCATCACGCCGGCCCAGCTCCGCTACAACACCGCCCATGGCCGGACAAGGCGAGTGATAGAGAGGACGTTTGGCATGCTGAAGAGCCGATTCCGGTGCCTCCACAAGACCGGCGGCGCACTCCCATATGCCCCGGCAAAGGTTTGCAAGATCTTCATGGTCTGCTGCATGCTGCACAACATGGCAGTTGAAAGAGCTGTGCCACTCATCCTGAATCAACATGACGAGGACCATCCACCCGTGGAGGACGAAGGTCTTGGCAATGGGGCTAGTGATGTGGAGGATGTGGAGCCGCAAGAGGACATCCGGACTCGGCTCATACGCGACTTCTTTGCTTAGTGGTGAGTACCAGTGTCTGAGTGTGCACGCCTTGGTCCCCGTGTGGCATGTGTTGTGATGTGTGTGTCCACCTGCATGTATGGCACGTGAGTCAGAGGTGTGTGTGGGTGTGTCACTGGAGTGATGGTGGCAGTGATGGTAGTATTTCCCCAGTCATAATTGTGACCTAGCATGTTGTCATCCATACATGTGTCGAGTCAATGCACATGCAAGTGGCTGTGCTTTTTGTGGCTGACTTCTTGTGTGTCTCTCTTCCCCAGGTACCTGCGCATGCCATCTGCTGGTTGCATTGTTGTGGCACTGCTATTCCTCATGGACATGGCATCGTGGGCTGACTCAGCGTTACAGGCACGGACACGTTTGGAAGTCTCCATGGGGTAAGGGATGCATCTGGGGTGTATTGGGTGTGGCAGTTGTTCACGATGTGTGCACACTGCCCAGGTCGGGGTTTGGTTCCTCTGCAGTCATGTGGCATCCCCATGGGACACGACATGCAGCTGGGTACACCAGAATAGATGGGCTGCCTGGTTGTCAGTCATCAGTGATGGGATGGTGGATTGTGATGATGGCATCAATGTGTGTGACACTGCCCTCGGACACATACGGTTGACATTGGCTTGACATGGCGTGGGACTTCCACATCAGCGGATCTATGGTGTATGGCAGGCTCTCCGTGTGCAGCTGTGGGTATTTAGCTGTTAGCCGACGCTTGTGTGCCAGTACCATGGCTATCACGCATTTGTGCTGCAGAAGGGGGGTGCCAGTGTTTGAGCCACATGTTACTCCACATGATGTGTTCATGTGTACTTCAAGTTGCCTCTGCAATCCCAAAAACATGACTATTAAAGGTGTCCCTATGCCTCCAAGGTGCCTCTGCTCAGTCAATGCTGGTGTGTTGGCACGGTGCATCCTGCATGTCTGGCATGGTATTCCCAGATTGTGGCTATGTGTCAATGTGTCGAGTGGCAAGATGCAAGCTGTGTGTGTGTGCTGAGACTGTGTATTGGGCATGATGTCCATGACTGTGTGGGTAGTGTGACATGTGCCATCCCCATGCATCCAACGTTGTCCAGGCCCCCATTCTCTGCATCCACCGGACTCAAGCTTGCAGGACATGGTTCTGCCACCTGTCTACACGTACCTGGGTGCCCCCCAGGACACGGGCCAGGTTCCCTGACCTCTGCGCATGACTGTTGCTGTACTCAATGTGTCTGTCAGCACGGTTGTTCGGCCACCCCCTCAGCTGGTTCTGCACATCACGGGTGTGTATGGTGCTCCATGTCTGTCTTGCCTAATAAACTGTGATCCATGTGTCCTGTGCCAGACTCAGGCCCCAGGGTGTGGATGGTTGAAGTGAACAGATGACTCAGGCATGTTTAGACTGTACAAGACACATGTTAGGTAATAATGCTACCAGCAGGCATCTACTCTTAATAGTGTGATTTATTAGGGGGGGGGGGACAAAGTGGGGGGCTTTCCGGGATTAGGGAATCCAAAGTTCAGTAGGGGAGTTGGTGTCCTTGCCATTGGAAATCCTCAGAGTCCATGCCACAGTCTTTGTCAACATTGGTCAGCCAGTGACCAGCAGGGCCATGTGGCAGAGAATGTCTCTTGATGCTGTGATGCTGTTGCTCCAGTGGGCCAGGTGCCAGGCCAGGTGTCCTGGGCGATGGTGATGTAGCAGCCACCCTCACGGTCCTTTCCGTGGACGACCCGGCTTCCTGCGGGGAACCTCAGCAGCAGGCCGTGACGACGTCTGGGATGCTCCGTCGGATGTTTCCTCCTCCTCCTCATGATCCCTCCCTGTGGGTGGTGATGTTCTCCGCCTTCTGGCACAGGGAGGGTCGGCCATGGTGTCGGCCATCCGACGGAGTTCAGCGTGAATCCCCTGGGACGCCGTCACTTGCTCAGCCTGTCTGTCCTCCATCCTCCGTTGGTGTAGCTGTAGACAGGCTATTAGCTCCGCATGTTGCTGGGCCTGCTGGACCTTGATCCCCTCGAGGACGGACACAACCTGGGCCATGCCCGTGGTGTCCTGCCGGTATGAGTCCAGGATGTTACGGACATGTGAAAATACCGGATCCCCAGCCAACTGGTCAGGCTCGCGCCTCCGCCGTCCTCCACTCCCACCACCCCTGCCCACTTGCGTCTGGCCTGCACTTGTGGGCACATCGGGTCTCCGGGACCCCTGAGGGGTGGCATTGGCGTTGTCGCCTGCCTCCTCCTGGGTGCCCGGGACACCGTGTCCCTCCTGGCGAGCCTGGCTGCATTGTGGTGTTGGGGCAGGGATCCTGGGTGTCTCCTGGGAAGTGGCAGGAGTGGGGGTGGTGGTTGGCACGGTTGTACCTGACGCAGGTGCTGCAGGTGGTTGGACACCAGAGGGGCCAGGTCGCTCGGGGTCGTCCGCAGAGTGGTGAGAGTGGTCGCTGCCGGTGGGATCGGTCTCCTGCAGATCCGGGTCCTGTGAGTGTTCCCCCCCAGTGTTGGGGGGTGCAGCACGACGTTGACCTGTGTGTGAGAGAGAAAATGTTAATTTGGATCCATGCAACATCCATGTTTCATCCGTTACAAAGTTGGCACATTTCCTCTTGGAATTAGGATCTGTCTTGCATTCCACTCACAGTGCACTTGTGCATGTGTGTGTCCCTTGGGCACCAATTTGGCCCCTTTAACTATGTGTGGCACAGTCTTACTTGCTGCGTCAAGTGTGACTGCAGTCAGCAGTGGAGTGTGCATGTGTGCCGAGCTATGCATTTGCGCCTTCCTTGTAGCACTGTACATGTGCACATGGAGTGGATCCACACACTCATATGATGCAGGTGGCTGTCCTTGTGCTCGTGTACAGGTTGTGACATGGCCCTGCGTTTTGCCATGATGAATAGGGGGGGTTCTGGCACTGGCCACCCTTGTCTACATGCACGCAGTCCACCTGCTGACGAGCAGACATTCCCACACACCACAGGACTGATTTGCTCTCCCTGTGTCTCCCTCCTTCTCTGTCCCCCTCTCCCTCCCTCTCTGTCCCCCTCTCCCTCCCTCTGTGTCCCCCTCTCCCTCCCTCTGTGTCCCCCTCTCCCTCCCTCTGTGTCCCCCTCTCCCTCCCTCTGTGTCCCCCTCTCCCTCCCTCTGTGTGTCAGCCTCCTCCCTCTGTCCATCTTCCTGTGTCTCCCTCCCTCTGTGTCCCCCTCTCCCTCCCTCTGTGTGTCAGCCTCCTCCCTCTGTCCATCTTCCTGTGTCTCCCTCCCTCTCTGTCCCCCTCTCCCTCCCTCTCTGTCCCCCTCTCCCTCCCTCTGTGTGTCAGCCTCCTCCCTATGTCCGTCTCCCTCCCTCTCAGTCCCCCTCTCCCTCCCTCTGTGTCCCCCTCTCCCTCCCTCTCTGTCCCCCTCTCCCTCCCTCTGTGTGTCAGCCTCCTCCCTCTGTCCGTCTCCCTCCCTCTCAGTCCCGCTCTCCCTCCCTCTGTGTCCCCCTCTCCCTCCCTCCCTCCGTGTGTCACCCTCTGTCACCTTGGCCCAGCTTCCTGGGCACACACTGTTAGCAGATCTTTGAGTGGCCCTTGGCCTGTTGATGTGAGTTTGTTTCTGATCTCCAGGCACCCATTTTGTCTGCTGTGTGTCTGTGCGCTGCTGCTGTGGTGGTGTGTGCTGCCACTCTTTCACACTGTTGGCTGTTCATTAGCTGCTGGCATGTGCAAAACAGTGCCTTCACCCCCATGTGTTGATGCAAGGCATCCGCCATTTGCTGGCAAGTCATTCCTGTGTTGGGACACAGTGTTTGTCTGGCTGTGACCTAGGCCACATGGGCAGAGGGCATTGTTGTCTGCTTTGGAGTCGCACTATGTGATTTTTGGTGCCCAGCCTCCCGCCATCCGGGTTACCGTGTCATGTGTTGTTGTCTTCTGTGGCCTGTGACTTGACATTGTCCAGCTGGGTGCATGGGGCATGGTGGCAGCAGTGGCATGTGCCTGCTCATGGAGTGTGGTTGAGTAATGCGATGGCTTGTGGTGGTTGCGTGCCTGTTATTAATTTTGGTTGTGGTTGCAGTTCCCCCCATGTGAGGTGCGTTGTTTGTGTACTCACCCGGGTCTCGGAGTCCTTCTACTCCTTCAACTGCCTCCACCGGCAGTATGGCCATCACCCTCTCCTCCCAGGGATGGTACTGTACGGGTCTGCGGGAGGGCCCTCCTCCGGTGGCGTTGGCCTGGTCGTGTTCCTCCTGTCTCTTGGCTCTGACCCTCCTCCGCAGATCGTACCACCTGTTCTGGCAATCCTGCTTGGTCCTCCTGGTGTCCGCAACAGCATTCACAGCATCGACGATGGTCTGCCACATGGCTGTTTTGGCTGCCTGGCTGGTGCTTCTGACCAATGTTCCAAAGATCTGTGGCTCGACTCTGAGGATTTGATCAACAAGGACCTCCAACTCTCGGTGACTGAACTTTGGATTCTTGGTAGTGGGCATGGTGAGGGGTGTGGGTGGGGATGGTGTGGGTGTGGGGGGTGTGTGGATGTTGGGGGGGGTGTGGATGGTTGTGTGTGTGTGTGAATGTGATGAGAGGGTGTTTGTGAGGGTGGTCGTGTGAAGGTGTGCAAGTGTAAGATGTGGTGTCGCTTGTAGTCTGGTTCTGTGGTGTCTGGCAGCAGTGGGTCTGTTGCAAAGGCTCATGGTTTGTGTGTGTGGGCCCTTTTTATTGGTCCATGGGTGGGTGTGGCAGTGTTTGAATTTTGGGTGGGTGTGTTATAAGGAGTGGTGGTGTATTGGGCCCCTGTTTGTTTTTGACAGTTGCAGGTCAGTGATTGTGTTATTTTAGTGGTTGTTGGCCATGTTTAGTGGCTGTGTGCCTTTCGAATGGTGTATTGTTGAGTTGTTTTGTTTTGTCCTTGTTGTGTACATGCGTTTTGTGCGTGTGTACGGTGTGTACATGGGCCATTTGGTTGTACGATTTGGTCCTTGTGTGTGGCTTTGTACGACTCGTACATGCGGTTGTGATGTTGGGGCATGGGGTGCGCTCCGTACTTAGGAGGTTGTGTTGGGGGTGCGCCAGGAACGTACTGGGGTGGGGGTACGACTGGAACGTACTGGGGTGTACATAGACGGTGGTACGACACGTACAGGGGTGGGGGGGTGTACATTGACGGTGGTACGACACGTACAGGGGTGGGGGTACACGGGGGTACGACACGTACAGGGGGGGGTGTACATTGACGGTGGTACGACACGTACAGGGGTGGGGGGGTGTACATAGACGGTGGTACGACACGTACAGGGGTGGGGGGGTGTACATTGACGGTGGTACGACACGTACAGGGGTGGGGGGGTGTACATTGACGGTGGTACGACACGTACTGGGGTGGGGGTACGACTGGAACGTACTGGGGTGTAGGTACACGGGGGGTACGACACGTACTGGGGTGGGGGTACGACTGGAACGTACTGGGGTGTACATAGACGGTGGTACGACACGTACAGGGGTGGGGGGGTGTACATTGACGGTGGTACGACACGTACAGGGGTGGGGGTACACGGGGGTACGACACGTACAGGGGGGGTGTACATTGACGGTGGTACGACACGTACAGGGGTGGGGGGGTGTACATTGACGGTGGTACGACACGTACTGGGGTGGGGGTACGACTGGAACGTACTGGGGTGTAGGTAGACGGGGCTGTGACACGTACTGGGGTGGGGGTGTGGCTCGAACGTACTGGGGTGTAGGTACACGGGGGGTACGACACGTACTGGGGTGGGGGTACGACTGGAACGTACTGGGGTGTACATAGACGGTGGTACGACACGTACAGGGGTGGGGGGGTGTACATTGACGGTGGTACGACACGTACAGGGGGGGGGTACACGGGGGTACGACACGTACAGGGGGGGTGTACATTGACGGTGGTACGACACGTACAGGGGTGGGGGGGTGTACATTGACGGTGGTACGACACGTACTGGGGTGGGGGTACGACTGGAACGTACTGGGGTGTAGGTAGACGGGGCTGTGACACGTACTGGGGTGGGGGTGTGGCTCAAACGTACTGGGGTGTAGGTACACGGGGGGTACGACACGTACTGGGGTGGGGGTACGACTGGAACGTACTGGGGTGTACATAGACGGTGGTACGACACGTACAGGGGTGGGGGGGTGTACATTGATGGTGGTACGACACGTACAGGGGTGGGGGTACACGGGGGTACGACACGTACAGGGGGGGGTGTACATTGACGGTGGTACGACACGTACAGGGGTGGGGGGGTGTACATTGACGGTGGTACGACACGTACTGGGGTGGGGGTACGACTGGAACGTACTGGGGTGTAGGTAGACGGGGCTGTGACACGTACTGGGGTGGGGGTGTGGCTCGAACGTACTGGGGTGTAGGTACACGGGGGGTACGACACGTACTGGGGTGGGGGTACGACTGGAACGTACTGGGGTGTACATAGACGGTGGTACGACACGTACAGGGGTGGGGGGGTGTACATTGACGGTGGTACGACACGTACAGGGGTGGGGGTACACGGGGGTACGACACGTACAGGGGGGGGTGTACATTGACGGTGGTACAACACGTACAGGGGTGGGGGGGTGTACATTGATGGTGGTACGACACGTACTGGGGTGGGGGTACGACTGGAACGTACTGGGGTGTAGGTAGACGGGGCTGTGACACGTACTGGGGTGGGGGTGTGGCTCGAACGTACTGGGGTGTAGGTACACGGGGGGTACGACACGTACTGGGGTGGGGGTGCGACTGGAACGTACTGGGGTGTACATAGACGGTGGTACGACACGTACAGGGGTGGGGGGGTGTACATTGACGGTGGTACGACACGTACTGGGGTGGGGGTGCGACTGGAACGTACTGGGGTGTACATAGACGGGTGGGGGTATACATATACGGGGGTACGTGTCGGACGTACGGGGGCTGGGGGGAGTGTTGGGCGCGTATGCGGGCACATGTCTCCATGGTTGCTATTGGTGTTCGGTGCGGACGGTGTTTTTTCCATACGGTTGTAGGCTCGGACGCACGGGATGGATCGTGATTCCTCGGTCGGACTTGGATTTTTACGTTTGTAAAGTAAATCGTCCGAGGACGTGTCGGACACATTTTCCGACCCGAGGACGTGTGGGGAATGATTCCCGGTGCGGTTCGTATGGACTTTTTACCATGCGAATCGTGATTGCCAGTTCGTACGGCACTTGTACGATTCGTACGGTAAAAAGACCCGATACGAGTCGCACGGGGGAATTTTTTACCGGATCGTGATCGGCACCTTAATGTGACTGTCTTATAGCATGTTTACTGTTTTCCTCTTATGTTGAGCTTTATGCTCATTCATCAAGAGGGGCTAAAACTAAAGGGGTGCAAAAATGTCTTTGTGCTACTAACTTTGGAGCTGTTTAAACAATAAGCAGGAAATTTGGCAAGCTGTTTCCAAATTAAGCCCCGTACAGGAATTGTATTTTATTTATTTATTTGGTGTTTTATAGAGCGCGAACGTGACCCGTTAGGGTATCAGAGCGCTTTACAGGGATAACACTATGTATACAAGTATGAAATAGACAAAAACATAAATATGGATAGAAGGAAGTGAACACACTTGGGGGATAACAGGGTGTATACAATTTTCACAACATTAGTGATATTCAGCAGTTAGAATTGTGGAAGTACCAGGTCAGTACAAGACAGAGAGCAACCAAACAGCCAATAATCAAGCAGAAAACATAAAGCAATGCTGCTGAGCTGTGTGTGCAGTGCATGAGATTTATGGGAGGAACTTGCCCATTAGGAAGGTATTGACTTCCTTTTTAAATGTTGACAAATAGGGTATTCTTCTGATGAAAGACGGCAGCGAGTTCCAGATTCTTGATGCGGTCCCAGAGAAGGCACAATTGAACGTCTTTTCCTTTCGGAAGCGGGGTAGCTGGAGCACAAAGTCTCTGGGTGACCAGGAGTTACTGGCTCCTCCAGAAACCATGATTTTCTGGGCAAGATATGCAGGGGATTTCGTATGTAGCACTTTGTGTGTGATACAAACCAGTTTGAGTTGGATACTGGCTTCAAGAGGAAGCCAGTTCAGAGCCTTCAGGTGCGGTGAAATGTGGTCGAATTTCTTTGAGCCTGTTAAGAGTCTGGCGGCAGCATTGAGGCAAGCTTTTAGGGGGGCCGTGGAGATCTTGGGCAGGGCAGAAAGGGTTGAGCATCTGTATTTGAATCTGGAGATAACAAATTCCTGAACTGCCATTTTTAAGTCCGAGGCATCAAGGAAAGGTTTTAGTTTCCTCAGGTAGCTCAGGTGAAACCTGGCAGTTTTAGCCATAGAGTTGATGTGGTCTCACATTTTCAGGTTGCTGTCCAGGGTTATTCCGAGAGATTTAGCAGAATCCGCTATGGTCAGTGTTCAGTTTAGTACCGTGATTGACTTGGTACAGTCCAGAATGTCAGTGGTACTTTTAGGGGGGGGGGATTAGAAGGAACTCGTTTTTTTGTGCATTTAGTTTGAGTTGGCTGCAGGTGAGCCATTGAACAGTCAGATTTAGGGCCGCATTCAAAGAGTTGATCTCCTCTAGTGATGAGATTTTGATGTATATCTGAGTATCATCGGCATACATGTGGAAGGAGATATTGGTGGTACGTGTAATTCAGCTAACGGTTAGAGGTAGAGATTGAAGAGAGTTGAGCCTGGGGGGACTCCGATCATTAGGGAAGGAGCAGATAGATTACTGTTGACTAAGAATCTCTGGGAATGGTTCTGGAGAAAGGATCTAAACCATTCGAGAATGGTTCGCCCTACTCCCATCCTGAGTTTGAGGCATTCAAGAAGTTTCTCGTGGTTGACTGTGTCGAATGCCGAGGATAAATCCAATAGAAGTAAGAGACATGTTTTGCATTGGTCAAGGGCTTGAAGAGCATCATCTACAATATGGAGAATAGTGGTTTCCGTGCTGTTCCCAGGCCTGAACCCAGATTGGAATTTGTCTAGCAGACTGAAATTGGTGATGTGTTTGCTGAGTTGAAGTTGCATGCATTTCTCCAGAACTTTCGCTAGAAGTGGGATATTGGATATTGGTCTAAAATTGTTTGGAGCAACAGGATTCAAAGTGATTTTTTTTAAGATGGGGTGACTTGACCTGCTTTTAGAGAGTCGGGTATGGACCATTGTAGTAGGGAAGCGTTGATCATTGTAGTCTAAATGGGAATGATAAATTGGGAGGTCGCAGCCAAGTAGTTGGAGGGGAGTGGGTCATTTAAGGTGTTATTCGGTTTTAAGGAGGATAGAATTTTCAAGATGGAATGGTCGTCATATAACTTGAAGGTGGATGAGTGTGCTTGGTTTTTGGGTGTTACCTGGGAGGAAGAGATGAGAGAATGGACCCAGGAGGAGGAGGTTGGATGATGGTGGCAGAATTAATTTAGTTTCCTAAGGAGTTAATTTTGGCTGTAAAGAAGGAGAACTCCTCACAGGTTATTAGGGGTTTTGAGGTTTCTTTGGAAGTTTTAGCCAGTTTGTTTGATTGGTGTTTGACAATTTCAAAGAGCTTGCAAGGTCTGTTCTTAGCGTTTTCCAGTTCTGATCTAAAGAACTCTTTTTTAGATTTTAGGATGTTCCTATTGTATGCATTTCTGGTCTGTCAGAGAAGTTTTAGTTGGGAGGCTGAGGGGTGCTGTCACCAGTTTCTTTCTGTTAGCCGGAGAGTTCTCCTTTCATTGTTGAGGGATCCTTTGAACCAGGGGGTTTTGTCTTTGATTTTGGATCTTTTTAGCTTTAGGGGGCAAGATCATCAATTATGTCAGACAAAGTCTAGTTGTAGTGCTCTGTGAGGTCGTTGGCCTTTGATAGATTGGGGGGGAGGTCATTCTCGCAACGTGCAACCAACTTCTTGAGGTCTAGGCTCTTTGTGTCTCTGAGCTAGACTTTCGGTTTCACAGGTTGCACTGACCTTGTCTTTTGGATGCCAGGTATTAGGAAGGTAATAGCGTGGTGGTCAGACCAGTCGCATGGATCTATTGAGTTAAGCCTGACCGCCGTTGCCTTAGCAATGATCCAATCAAGCATGGAGCCTTTCATGCGAGTTGTTAATGTGCAGGCTTGAGTAAGTGATTGGTCAGCAAGGAAGTCTTTGAAAGCGTTGACCTGAGGGTCATTGTGGTCATTCCAGTGCAGATTAAAGTCTCTGAGGCAAATGTCATTGGAGTGGAGGGAAACCTTAGCAGTAATGATTTCCATGAGTTTTTCGATGAAGGAGTCGTTTTTACCTGGGGGGGGTGGTAGAAGATATGCAGTTTGCACAACTGGGTAGCGTCATTACATATGGAGAGGGCGAGATAGTCTCAGGAGTCGGGGGGTCAGCGTGAAGTTCAGTGACGAGGAGGTCTGAGTGGTAGACACAAGCAGTGCCTCCCCCTTTTTTGATTTGCCTATCTAGCCTTACGATGCTATAATTTGGAGGGACCAATAAATCTAGGTAAGGTGGCGATGATTCATTGAGCTATGATTCAGTTAGGATTGCTATGTCAGTTTTTTGGCTCAGGATGAGAGCAGCAATATGGGAGGCTTGCTTCGCTGCTGATCGGCAGTTAAGTAGGAGGCCAGAGAGTGGAGGGTCGGGGCATGTGTTGTGAGTTAGGGAGGATAAGGGTACTTGCGCTATGTTGTTGCTATTTCCTCTTCTGTTACGGAGAGTTGATGATCTATTAGAGTTGATTGCGACCGTATGATTTAAGTATTCATCTTTCTTGTCTGGAGTACTGGGGGCATCAAGAAAGGTCTTATAGGATAAGAGGAGGGCTAGAATACCGTCCTCAGAGACGTAGTTGGGATGCTTGCGAGGGTGAAGGTGTCTAAAGCCCAGCGGCAAGGGTTGAAGGAAGGGCTTGGTAAGTGGGGGAAGAACTGAGGTATGAGAGAGCTTCGTATTCGCAAGAGAGTGTTCAGTGAGGTGAAGGACGCTCTTCAGTTCGAGGATGCTCTGAGCTTTGTTGGTTGCTCTGAGGTTCAGAGTTTCAAGGTCCATAAGTGAAGGTTGTACTTGCGTAAAGCAGACCAATGGGTCAGGACTTGTTCTGCTGGCATGATCAGGGAACGTGGTAGAGGAGCTCGACCACCCTATGGCTAGGTTTCTGGGAGGAGTGGTGTGCGAAGGGCTAGGCGTGCTCAGCAAGGTTCCAAATTGTAGGTTTCAAATTTCATGCAGACTGTTCAAAATGTCATGCAGATTGTTTAAACAGCTCCAAAGTTAGTAGCATAAAGATATCTTTGTACCCCTTTAGTTTTAGCCCCTCTTGATGAATGAGCACAAAGCTCAACATAAGATTAAAACAGTAAACATGATAAAAGACAGTCAAATTTAATGTGAGGTACCACAGTTATTAGTAAATGAACAATTTTGAACTCCCCCATTACCTGTGCCCCCCCCCCAATTGAAAGATCTACATGGGATTGGTACTTTTTAAATATTACAAATAAAAAGCTAAGATCTAGTGGCTGTTTTAAAATTGAATTTGATTGTGAATTAAAAACTGTAATTGCACACTGTGCTCCTACTGTGATAGAATCTCTTGTGCGGGGAAGATCTGCATTGGGGGCACCTGGGGAAGTGAGGGCTGGGGCGGTGTATGCGCTCTAGTCATTTTGTCCGGTCCTCGTCAAATTGGAGGTCACGGCGCGGATGAGATGTATGACGTTACAACGCATACTATTACAACGCATACCATTACAACGCATTTTTTACAACGCAAGTACTACTACAACGCATTACTTTACAACGAATACTTTTACAACGCAAAACCTATTAAAATACTGAAAAGTGCTGTTACAACGAAATCTATTACAACGCATACCATTACAACGCGATTTTTTTTTTTTTTAATTTAAAAGTACAATAAAATCTGGCACGGGATGCAGGGAAATTAGGGGTTTTAGGGTGGGGAAGTGTATTAAAATGTGGAGAAAAACTGAGCGTAAATCTACTGAAATGCATTACCAAATTAATACTCGAGTATTAAAATTAATACTCGAGTATTAAAATTAATACTCAAAATCCCCAATAAAATTCCGTTTTCACACATTTCAAAGTTTAACAAAAAGAACGATAGAATTAACAACAGTCCTTACACATTTTTATCATGATTAAATCGGAAAGTAAGTAAACAGAGTAAAACAGAACACACATACACATAGGCGCCATTTTAACCATCTCACTTGTAAAACTTGTCCTACAACACTTTCTATGAAAACAATACAAAAAGACATGTTCCAAAATGGATGCCAAAACGGAGCAAATGAGTGAAAACAATACATTTTAAAATGCATTTTTAAATTATCATTTTCCACAGTAAAATAAAGTATAAAAAAAAACACATCGAACGCAGTTTTTAAAAAAATTAATAGTGACACAGAGTAAAACTTATAAATACCAGGAAGACACCATTTTGCAATCAGTTGATTATCAACTACCAGAGAGACCAGACGTCAAAACCTGACCCTCTGTCACCTCCACTGCGACCTCCTCAGAGAGAGCACTGAATTCCTTCGGAAAACCATTATTAGTAGACAACTACTAGTAAGTCATTAAAATATTTTTAAACCATGGTTTTGCGTAAAATATGTCTACTTTCCATACAAAATATATTTTTAAATTTTTAATATTAACTTTTAAAATGTACTGTTTGTAATTTGTTATCACAAAAAATATATACCAACTTAAAACAACTACTTTCTTTTCCTAAAACAGAAACTTGCTAAATATTGAGAATCAAGAATTGGTGTACCTATTTTTGTATCTCCTCAAAGGAATCGACTCACCTTTACGATTGTGAAGGTAAATGTAATTTAATTTAAAATATTTTACTTTAACAATATATTTTTAGCATTAGCAAAAGTGTTCTATTGCAAAGGTAACTTTTTTTTCCCCTCAAACAAATTACATCATAAACGAAATTATACCATGGTGCAGGGGTAACAAATACTAATAGGACTTCAGTTAGGTACTACATGTGAAAAAGCGTTTCTATTTACTGAGATAACTATTAGTATTCTAAGTCCCAGAATATTCAGCGGTAGAGTAATTGAGTGATAGTGCAGGTGTATCCATTATTAATCTTATTTTAAAATGCATTCAATGTGTATTATGTTTTTCTTAACCAATTATTACTCATACTCATTTGACAAATATCATAATTTTCAAAAATGGTTTTTTTTAAACCAACGTTGTCAAAGTAACATTAAATTTTTTAAACTTTTTTTTTCCACAGTAAATCGGTTACAAAAAAATAACTATATCCTGCAGCAAGCATTACCTTAAAGGCAGGAGAACAAACAGCAACTGAAAAAGGTATTTTACATTATGAGTATTATAATTTCCACAATTTAATAGTCATTCCTTTTGCTATTGTTACTCGACTAAAGTGCAGAAATAGGATAACTGATGGATAGTGTAGGTGTACAATTTACTATTCCAACTCCAGGAAGGTGCAGCAGTAGGGAAAGTGTTGGATGGTGTAGGGGTGCAATTTACTATTCCAACTCCAGGAAGGTGCATCAGTAGGGAAAGTGTTATGTACTATCTATTAAAATGGATTTAATTTTTGCAAAAAGTTTTTGTAAATTTGCATATCTCTTCAAAGTTAAGTTTTCTCATTTTTTCCTTTTATCACTTTTGCAGACAATTGTATTTGTTTTACCATTGAAATCAACACATAAGTGTCTACTCCAGCCTACAGGCCATCCCCACTTAAGAAGACTCACCAAGAAAACCAATTTCAAAAAAACAAGGTATTGTTACACAACATTTAAAGGTGCAGCAGTAGGGAAAGTGTTGGATGGTGTAGGGGTGCAATTTACTATTCCAACTCCAGGAAGGTGCAGCAGTAGGGAAAGTGTTGGATGGTGTAGGGGTGCAATTTACTATTCCAACTCCAGGAAGGTGCATCAGTAGGGAAAGTGTTGGATGGTGTAGGGGTGCAATTTACTATTCCAACTCCAGGAAGGTGCAGCAGTAGGGAAAGTATTGGATGGTGTAGGGGTGCAATTTACTATTCCAACTCCAGGAAGGTGCATCAGTAGGGAAAGTGTTATGTACTATATATTAAAATGGATTTAATTTTTGCAAAAAGTTTTTGTAAATTTGCATATCTCTTCAAAGTTAATTTTTTTCATTTTTTCCTTTTATCACTTTTGCAGACATTTGTATTTGTTTTACCATTGAAAACAACACATAAGTGTCTACTCCAGCCTACAGGCCATCCCCACTTAAGAAGACTCACCAAGAAAACAAATTTAAAAAAAACAAGGTATTTTTACACA
The DNA here is from genome assembly GCF_964204655.1 of Triturus cristatus. Lineage (NCBI taxonomy): Eukaryota > Metazoa > Chordata > Amphibia > Caudata > Salamandridae > Triturus > Triturus cristatus. The sequence continues at coordinate 630,602,737 of NC_140595.1, read as the reverse complement.
ACATTTAAAGGTGCAGCAGTAGGGAAAGTGTTGGATGGTGTAAGGGTGCAATTTACTATTCCAACTCCAGGAAGGTGCAGCAGTAGGGAAAGTGTTGGATGGTGTAGGGGTGCAATTTACTATTCCAACTCCAGGAAGGTGCAGCAGTAGGGAAAGTGTAGGATGGTGTAGGGGTGCAATTTACTATTCCAACTCCAGGAAGGTGCAGCAGTAGGGAAAGTGTTGGATGGTGTAGGGGTGCAATTTACTATTCCTACTCCAGGAAGGTGCATCAGTAGGGAAAGTGTTGAATGGTGTAGGGGTGCAATTTACTATTCCAACTCCAGGAAGGTGCAGCAGTAGGGAAAGTGTTGGATGGTGTAGGGGTGCAATTTACTATTCCAACTCCAGGAAGGTGCAGCAGTAGGGAAAGTGTTGGATGGTGTAGGGGTGCAATTTACTATTCCAACTCCAGGAAGGTGCAGCAGTAGGGAAAGTGTTGGTTGGTGTAACTGTTATATTTTAGGTATTTTATTTAATTTTTCAGACTAATTTGTTTTTCTTCTCTTCTCTTTTCAGATAATGTCTAGTCTGGAAGCTGCAAAGTATATTAAATCCAGGAAGGGCAAAAATTTATTAAACCATGGTGGATACATATATAGGTGCCAATTCCGATCCGGTAAAAACCGGGTACGAACCGTCGGACGGAGCCTTTTCTCCGTCCGACTCGTACCCGGTGCGAAATCCATCCGAAAATGCAAGTACGATTCATACGGAAACACCATTTCCGTACGATTCGAACAAAACACCGACCGAACAGAAACTAAACACAATTCCGATCCTGAAAGGAGCCGACGTGACGTCGGTACGCATCCAGCCTACGTTTCACGAACCAGGAAGTACGATTCGAACCGACGTCATCCCGCACGGAAAATATTTACCGGCTGCCAAAAACTGCCGGGAAATCAGGACGACACACGCAAGGAGCAGCTGGACGCGACGAACAGACATGGACCCGAACCTACGTGCCATCCCTGCCCTCCTAGCAGTCCACCTGGCGTACAGGAACCGACGCAGACGCCGCAGAAGGTCAGCACAACAACCAGGGGCAAAGGGGGGGGCAGGGGCAGGACACACAACACCAACACATGGTACCAAATCACACATGGCCTGGACATACCTGACCATCAGGGCCTGGTCACTTCCAGGGGGTGGGGGCAAGGCCAGCAACGCAAGCGTCCGCCACAACGGAAGTGGATGGTCACGCGAACCGGTACGTACCCTACCCAGGCCGCAAGAGCGTGGGTACGGAACGTACCACGCGTCCCCCTACGTCACTCCAACAATAGCGGTACGGCCCGTACCCACGTCAGAAAGGCCTTGGTACAGCTCGTACCAGCATTGCTGGGGTCATGTAGGGGTACGCGTGGTACGACCCGTAGCCACGCCCCCAAGGCCTGTGTACGGTGCGGACCCCACGGCCCGCAACAATGGTGGGACGCACCGTACCCACACACCAAAGGCATGGGTACGGCCCGTACCCAGGCACGCAGAGCGTGGGCAGGGGTATGTACGGACCGTACCCCCACCCGTGGAAGTACGGCCCGTACCCCCACCCGTGCATGTACGCCCCGAACCCCCACTCGTGTATGTACGCCCCGAACCCCCACCCGTGTATGTACGCCCCGAACCGCCACCCGTGTATGTACGCACCCAAGCGCCACCCGTGTATGTACGCCCCGAACCCCCACCCCACCCTGGTATGTACGCCCCGAACCCCCACCCGTGTATGTACGCACCCAAGCGCCACCCGTGCATGTACGCCCCGAACCCCCACCCCACCCTGGTATGTACGCCCCGAACCCCCAGCCGTGTATGTACGCACCAAACCCCCACCCGTGTATGTACGCACCAAACCACCACACCAGCCGTGTATGTACGCACCAAACCCCCACCCCAGCCGTGTATGTACGCACCGAACCACCACCCGTGTATGTACGCACCGAACCACCACCCGTGTATGTACGCCCCCGAACCCCCACCCCAGCAGAGTATGTACGCCCCGAACCCCCACCCGTGTATGTACGGACCGAACCCCCACCCCAGCCGTGTATGTACGCCCCGAACCCCCACCCGTGTATGTACGGACCGAACCCCCACCCCAGCCGTGTATGTACGCACCAAACCACCACCCGTGTATGTACGCCCCCGAACCCCCCCCCAGCCGTGTATGTACGCACCGAACCACCAGCCGTGTATGTCCGCACCAAACCCCCACCCCAGCCGTGTATGTACGCACCGAACCACCACCCGTGTATGTACGCACCGAACCACCACCCGTGTATGTACGCCCCCGAACCCCCCCCAGCCGTGTATGTACGCACCAAACCCCCACCCGTGTATGTACGCACCTAACACCCACCCCAGCCGTGTATGTACGCACCGAACCACCACCCGTGTATGTACGGACCGAACCCCCACCCCAGCAGAGTATGTACGCCCCGAACCCCCACCCGTGTATGTACGGACCGAACCCCCACCCCAGCCGTGTATGTACGCACCAAACCACCACCCGTGTATGTACGCACCAAACCCCCACCCGTGTATGTACGCACCAAACCACCACCCCAGCCGTGTATGTACGCACCAAACCACCACCCGTGTATGTACGCACCAAACGCCCACCCGTGTATGTACGCACCAAACCACCACACCAGCCGTGTATGTACGCACCAAACCCCCACCCCAGCCGTGTATGTACGCACCGAACCACCACCCGTGTATGTACGCACCGAACCCCCACCCCAGCAGAGTATGTACGCCCCGAACCCCCACCCGTGTATGTACGGACCGAACCCCCCCCCAGCCGTGTATGTACGCACCGAACCACCAGCCGTGTATGTACGCACCAAACCCCCACCCGTGTATGTACGCACCTAACACCCACCCCAGCCGTGTATGTACGCCCCGAACCCCCACCCGTGTATGTACGGACCGAACCCCCACCCCAGCAGAGTATGTACGCCCCGAACCCCCACCCGTGTATGTACGGACCGAACCCCCACCCCAGCCGTGTATGTACGCACCAAACCACCACCCGTGTATGTACGCCCCCGAACCCCCCCCCAGCCGTGTATGTACGCACCGAACCACCAGCCGTGTATGTACGCACCAAACCCCCACCCCAGCCGTGTATGTACGCACCGAACCACCACCCGTGTATGTACGCACCGAACCCCCACCCCAGCAGAGTATGTACGCCCCGAACCCCCACCCGTGTATGTACGGACCGAACCCCCACCCCAGCCGTGTATGTACGCACCAAACCACCACCCGTGTATGTACGCCCCCGAACCCCCCCCCAGCCGTGTATGTACGCACCGAACCACCAGCCGTGTATGTACGCACCAAACCCCCACCCCAGCCGTGTATGTACGCACCGAACCACCACCCGTGTATGTACGCACCGAACCCCCACCCCAGCAGAGTATGTACGCCCCGAACCCCCACCCGTGTATGTACGGACCGAACCCCCACCCGTGTATGTACGCACCAAACCCCCACCCGTGCATGTACGCACCGAACCTGCTATAAGAATGGGGTGTGCAAAACACCCCCAGCAGTGCCCAGACACAGGAGGGGTGGGTGCAGGGTCCTCCCAGCAGTGCCCAGACACAGGAGGGGTGTGTGCCTATCACTCCCAGCAGTGCCCAGACACAGGAGGGGTGTGTACCTATCACTCCCAGCAGTGCCCAGACATCGGACAATATACCCCATCAACAAGTTCAGTGACCTACAAGGGTGATACCCCAGATGCAGGCGGAGCCATCGCTGAGCCAGCATGGCTATATTGAAAGGCAACCCTCACACATCCAGGAAATGTAGACACAGCACAGCACAGCATTTGGGAGACACCCTGCAGGAAAAATGGCCTGGGCCACAGAGGACGGAACACACCTTGGGACAATGTCACCATACAGTGAGAGCAAACATGACCAAATACCATTTGCAGAGACCTTTGTGATGGCACGCAGATGGCAGGGTACACCCCATGAGCAGCACACTCCAACATTTCACAGACCCCTAACACATTATCACCACCCCAACGCAGGGAGCACCAGCACCAACAGCAAGTCCAGGAAAGCATCAGTGTGCAAAACAAAAAGAAAAGGCTTTATTCAGCAGGAAAATATATCAGAGAAAATGTCCACTATGTACAAGGGCCATGGGCCAGCCCAGCAGCAATGTCCGGGGGGGGGGTACACATCGGGACGTGTGTCCCCTAGCTTGCCTGCACAGTTCACAAGTCCATTTCATCCACAGAAGAGGGGGCATCAGGGGGGAGGGTGGAAACAGGCACCGCAGGGACAGGAGGGGAAAGGGTAGGTGTTGTGGGTGCAGGGAGGGATGAATCTGCCACAGGGGGGGTGCCAGCGCCAAAGGTGGAGGACAGAATGGCGCTGCACACGTCGGCAAGTTCCCCCAGCGACTCCCCCGTACCCAATCCAACCACAGGCCCCAAGGAGGGGGGGGGGGCAAAGGGATGGGTCGCAGCGCCACTGGGGGAGGGTGTGGACAGGGTGGGGGACTCAACTCCCCTGGCCGGGTCCCGCCTCCACCGCTTGCGGGGTGGTGTCATCCTGGGGCTGGGGGGCACACTCGCAGTGGATGATGCTGTCACTGACTGTTGGCCAGGAGAGCTAAGGGGAGTGGATTTGGAGGGAGTGGGTTGTGTGGAATGCGGACTCCCACTGTGGCTGCGTGTTCTACGTTTCCCCCCCGACCCAGTGGGTGTGCCTTCCTCACCCTGTGTGTGCGTGACAGGAGGTGTGCGCTTCGACTTCCCTGGTGGTGTGGTGCCTGTGTCTGTTGGGGTGCGTGCACGCTGACGTCTGGATGTGCGTGGGACAGGCACGGGAGTGGGAATTGTGGATGGGGCAGGGGTAGGGGGTGTTACGCAGCGCTGCAGGAGATCCAGTGCTGCAGTCAGTGTGGAGTCTATGGACCTCAGCAACTGCCGTTGGTCAGACTGCGCAGCCGACATGCCCTCCATGTATGCCTCCATCTGGGTCAGCACCTGGGTGTGGGCATGGAGGACATTTAGCATCGCAGTCTGACCAACCTGCAACTGCCTCAGGATGTCCACAGACTCCGCACTCACCGCAGCAGTGGTGACAGGGGCAGGGGGTGCGGTGCCTGGCAGGAAGGAGACATGTGGGGACCGAGCACGGAGGGAAGGGCCACGAGCATGTGGGAGGCCGGTGATGGAACCTGAGGTGGCGGGGGGATGTGGAGGGCTGCCATCAGCTGGGGGGGCAGACTCCGCCACCTCTGGGAGCTCAGCCTCGGACCCGTCTGCGTCATAGTCTGTGTTGGCAGTCAACAGGTCCTCCGCCTCACTCCCTTCGGCCTCCGTGCCACTCCATGTGCCAGACAGGACAGCACTGCTGGTACTGGTGCTCAATCTCTCCTCCCGGTCCGTGCTAGTGTCTCCTTCCGTGTCCCCCGGCGATGCTGTGGGCAAGGTGAAGAGACAGGAGAAAATCAGACACCTGTACACTTATGTCACATGAGTCAAATATACATAGGTCACATTGCATAGCCTGAAAAGCAACAGGAGTAACACCTACAAAACAATGTACACATGTAGGCCATGGAACACACAGTTTTTCTACCCACCATGCCACTGAGACACAATGGAGATCATGACACAACAGCAAATCACTGCACCTGAAATTTTAGAGAGGAGTCAGCCTCTGGGGACAAATGTGCACAGCACCTGCACCACACTGCGTCGTCAAAAAGGGATGAGCATGAATCATATCCATTTACTCTTGCCGCATGCTGCAAAGGCAATACATGAAACCAGGCCACACATGACAGGGTCACTGCACCTTGAGCGTATGTCCAGTCAAACATCACACACAGGCTAAACCCAGCAAGGAGGATGAAGCTTCTGACATGTAGGCCTTGTACGCACAAACCACCCACACCTGAGACAATCTCATTGAGACGGAGAAAGTATGTACACCTCTTACTCTGGGATGGAAACACATGGCCTCCACTAATTCATGACTGTAAACACACAGCCCCTGGTGGCCATGTCCACACATCATTGACAGGCAAACATCATCAGATTGTCTCAACAACACACACAGGTAATGCCCACTGTGAGTATGCACAAGCAAAATGGGTCCCCCTGTACAGTGGACACATGTAGCAACCTGTAGGTCCTAACAGTTGAGCCCAGGGTACAATGCCACCCTACGCAACCCATGGCAAAGACACAGTGAATGGCCATATTGTTGGATGACGCACATGATACCTAGGAAGAGGTGCCCCAGGGCACAGTAGTGCCCACACTCCTCCATGGTCCAGGATGGACATGACTGCAAATTAAGCAACCGTCCCTGCACTTAGCAGGCCTCCCACTCAGGCACATCATGTCAGAGGGCACACAATTGGACATGCATGCTGGAAGGCTGTACATTTTGGAGACACACCCCTATGTCGTGATTCACAATCAGTGCCAAGTGACATGGACACCACAATGACTGAAATTGGCCATGGCACACGCAAGGTCCCCATACCTGTGGCACATCACCCCCACACATGATGCTGATAGCATAGGGCACCTGCATGAACTGCCTGCATAAATAACCTTGTGCAAGAGTGGCGACAGACCAGGGAACACATTGCAAGGAGGGGAAGGGAGGGAGTGAGAACAGCACTGTGCTACTTTGTGGAGAAGTTGACGCACTGCACAATCAAACCCTGGCAGTGTATCCATGCAACTGCACACTTACATTGGCTGGGGACACACAACTGACACACATGTACCTACCCCCTTCCTGCTGCTGCCTCTCCTGTAGGCGCCTGTCCATATCGGGGAAGACCACCGCCAGCACACGCTTCTGGATGTGGGTCAGACGACGGCGGCCACGGTTCTTACGGCTCTCAGGTGAGTCCCCCAGCAGGAGCCGTGCAATCCTCCTCGTCCAGCACCGGATGTCCTGCCAGCGTTTCCTCACCTGAGACAGGCTCCGCCTCCGACCCTCTGTACCCCTCACGGCACTGACGGCTTCCCTCCAGATCTCCCCCTTGGCAATGGCGCCTACCTGTGAGGATGCAAAAGAGAGAATACATTAATCCACATGAGCAAAGACACAGAGACACACATATAGAACAATCCTCATTATGAACAGGCCATGGTATGCATGCAACTAATTGCACCTTTGTCATAGGGACATTATCCACTGTGGAAGGCCAAATGCACTACGTGCCAGTGGAAGCACACGGGTGGCATGAGGGGTACCACACACTCACTGACCAGGGATCACACTGTGCCTCACAGGCTACACCAGGATTATGTACAGCACCTCACAGCAGTCACCTGCCCCAGCACACTGATGCTACCTCAGCAGAGTACACAGACACACACAGGTACAGGACAATCACATGGCATTGCCAACTGCGGGTACACACCTCACTCTGCCCATGTGCCAGTAGACGGGGGTGTCACAGGTGTGGGGCTGGCTCAGCACGGCATGCACACAGCACTGCTCCCTGCTCACATCCGATGGCCAGGCCATATCCATCCCTCATGCTGCTTGTGTGCAACACTCCCCATATGCACTCACCCACATGACAGGGGACTAACACACACACCAATGTGCAGGGGACGAACACGGCCTTTGGACACTCACAGCACAGGTACACTGAACAAACACACATCCATGGGTACTGACACCTGTCACACTGGGGGGAACACAGGATCACATCAGGACTGTGGAAACAACATCCCCAGGAGGAGTATGCAGGCAGAATGTGCCATGCACCTTGCATTCATTGTCACAGTAGGCACTATGCAAGTGAGGAGTGCACACAGGAAACACAGCATGCTCTGCATGGGTGACATGAGGCCTTCCACACCCTGGGACCCACTCCAAACAACAGTGCATGTCTGTCACACATGGACACAATGCCAGAAGTCACTGTCACACAAAAGGGGCACAGTCTAAGCTAGTGGAGTCTGCACTCACCTGAACCCCTGGTCGACCATACAGGCTCTGGAACTGTGGGAGGATCACATCTATCAGGGCAAGGTTCTCCTCCTGGGTGAATGGCTGTGACCTCTCCACAGTCCTGGACATGGTGCCAGAGGAATCACTATCAGCAGCAGTGGTCATGGATGAATGGATGTGCAGGCAAGTGCTCTCTCATGGGACCTGGCTGCCTTATATATGCCTGGCTGGCCTGTTCATGTATAGGAGTACAGATTGATTGGTCAGTCACATTAGCATCCTACGTTTCATCCAATCCCTTCAAACCTACCCCAGTGTGTGGCTTTGCATGGTTTCAGTTTTGATAATGATGTCAAGTCAACATCCACATTGCAACAATGTAGATTCTTTCAAACTGACTTCTGCTGTGCACCTGGTGCTCAAATTCAAAAATTTAACTCAGTCTCCATGGCAACCATCAGGCATTTCGGCCCTTATACTTGTCCCTCATGTGTCCCCTATGTGTTTTCATACATTTACACACAGGTACGGTGCGTTCCACGCCCTAGGGCACCCCACAAGCAGTGATACCGACCGTACATGCGCTTGTACGGTCCGGATCACAATATTGCCGCTGGCGTATGCGTACGCCACAGTAGTACGGACTGTACACGCGCTTGTACGGTCCGGATCACAATATGGGCGCTGGCGTATGCGTACGCCACAGTAGTACGGACTGTACACGCGCTTGTACGGTCCGGATCACAATATGGGCGCTGGCGTATGCGTACGCCACAGTAGTACGGACTGTACACGCGCTTGTACGGTCCGGATCACAATAAGGGCGCTGGCGTATGCGTACGCCACAGTAGTACGGACCGTACAAGCGCGTGTACAGTCCGTACTACTGTGGCGTACGCATACGCCAGCGCCCATATTGTGATCCGGACCGTACAAGCGCGTGTACAGTCCGTACTACTGTGGCGTACGCATACGCCAGCGCCCATATTGTGATCCGGACCGCACAAGCGCGTGTACAGTCCGTACTACTGTGGCGTACGCATACGCCAGCGGCAATATTGGCCCAGGGACCCTATACACGCGCTCCGAGCGTATGTACGGTGCGTATAACAACTGTCAGTGGTGACAGGCGGCACACAGACAGGAATGGAGCGGACAGGTATTGCCAAGGGTGGACACCAATGCATTGTCTGTGCAATACCACCTGTGTGTGACACAGGTGTGTCAGGATGTGATGTGGCACTTTACCCCTGAGGTGTGGGCAAAGCACATGTACGATGAGCTGTGTACACATGTCGTGTGTGATGGTGCGCATTGTACCACACATCCCCTGCACTCCTTTGACATGTGTGCATGTCGTACACACTAGTGGAGCCATGAGTCACTTGCATGTCCCAGTCACGGACACCCGCACCTGTCCCCTGATGCCAGGTACACGGAATATTACATATGACACGTGTATGGCTGCGTTGCATGCTGCAACCATGTCATGTGTGTGGCATGTCTTTCCATGATTTTGCTGTAGGTGTGTGATTCAATGTGTCAGCAGTTGCTGCTGCCAACATGTGTCTGTGTGTCGATGGGCATGGCACACTGTTCCGCACACCAGCCCACATATGTGATTTGCCATGAGGTGTGTATGTATCCAACTACACGGAGTATCAACACAAGTACATATCCACATGCTCCCTATGTATGTTCTGTCTCGACATGTACTCCTCAAAGGCAATGTGTGTGGCCTGTCCTATTCCTATGACATGTGACCAGTGCATATCGCATCCAACTACCTGTCTGTACCATACGCATACTACTTCTGCACATGTGTGGATGTCTGTGAATCCTGTGATGCGTGTGCATGTTCACTTACACTGGCCCACAGCTAGTCTCATGCCATGTCATCGTGATCTTGCCCCCCTCCGTTAGTGGCTGTCCCTTGGTAGGAGTGTAACCTGACTGGCGTTCGTGTCCAGGAACTGTGGCACAGACCTGACTCACAACGTGGCATATGTGTATTGGCTGTGTAACATGTGCTCAGTGCATTGACGATGTTGTTGTACAGTGCTCACTCTTAGGTGTTCCTTCCATTTCACTGCAGGGCTCCGCCTCTCCCTCGACGTATGCCAGACATTGCTGCCCTGCATGAACGGGACTGTATACGCCGCTACAGATTCAGCCAACGGTTGATTGATGAGTTGACTGGCCGGCTGGAAGCACAACTCCTCCCGCGCCACAGGTATCCAAGTGCACTGACACCCAAGTTGAAGGTGATGGCAGCCCTACATTTCCTTGCCACGGGTACGTTCCAACATACCATTGCTGATGTCGGGGGCATGTCCCAGACGATGTTCAGCCGTGTTCTGCATGATTTCTTAGAGGCCATGTTGGTTCACCTGGATGAGTACATTAAATTCCCAAATCGTGAGCAGTTGACAGATGTCAAGCGTGAGTTCTATGCCCTGGGAGGGATGCCCCATGTCATTGGGTCCATAGATGGGACACATGTTGCGTTGGTACCACCACAGGCACAGGAGGTGGTGTATAGGAATCGCAAACATTATCACTCCATTAATGCCCTTGTGGTGTGTCTGTCCAACATGGTGATTTCACATGTCTGTGTTCGCTTTCCAGGATCAGCACACGATGCCTTCATCATGAGGCGTAGCAGGGTGCCAGAAATGATGCTGCAGCTGCGGAACGAGCGAGCATGTATTGTTGGTGGGTAGACTCTGGCAGTTCAGTGTTTGGCGTCATCTTCCAATCTCACTGCCTGTGCTGACACACTTCTGTCCATGATGTTTCCTTGTAGGGGACGCTGGCTATCCCAACATGCCATGGCTGATGACGCCTGTCCGCAACCCCAGCACGGCTGCCGAGCACCTCTACAACAACGCACATGGGCGGACCAGGAGAGTCATTGAGAGGACGTTTGGACTTCTGAAGAGCCGATTCCGGTGCCTCCACAAGACCGGCGGAGCACTCCCATATGCCCCGGTGAAGGTGTGCAAGATCATCATCGTCTGCTGCATGCTGCACAACATGGCAGTGGAGGAAGCTGTTCCACTCATACTGGATCAAGATGACCAGGACCATCCACCCGTGGAGGATGAAGGGCTTGGTGACGGGGCAAGTGATGTGGAGGAGGAGGAGGCTGTGGAGGACATGCGGAGTCGGCTCATACGCAACTTCTTTGCTTAGTGGTGAGTTCCAGTGTCTGAGTGTGCACGCATTGGGCCGTGTGTGGCATGTGTTGCAATGTGTGTGTCCATCTGCATGTCTGCCAAGTGAGTCAGTGGTGTGTATTGAAGTGTCACTCAAGTGATGGCGCAATGGAAGGATGTTGTCTGAGGGTCATCATTGTCACCTGTCATGTTAACAACATGATACGTGTTAAGTACATGCTTGCGGATGTGCTCCTTTGTGCTGAATCCTTGTGTGTCTCTCTTCCACAGGTCCATGTGCATGCTGTCTGCTGGTGGCATTGTTGTGCTCCTGCTACTCCTCATGAACACAGCGACATGTGCTGATTCAGCGTCACATGCACGGGCAAGTGTTGAAATCTCCTCAGGGTAAGGGATGCCTCACGTCGTTTTGGGTGTGTGAATTGTTTGTAGTCTGTGTGCACTTCTCCGGTTCATGTGTGTTCCATTTGCATACATGGTGATCCTACATGGGGAACATGACATGGGGCAGGCTTCACCTGGAGCCATGCTCAGACTTGGTGACTGTCATGTGGCAGGGGATTGGGGATTGTGATGAGGCCATCATTGTGTGTAACACTGGCCTCGGAAACATACAGGTTGCACCGGGTTGACATGGTGTGTGATTGCCCCATCAGGGCCTCAATGGTGTATAGCGGCCTCTCCGTGGCAGCAGGGGGTGTTTAGCTGTTATCCGTCACTTGTGTGCCAGGTCAATGGGATGCCAGCATCTGTGTTGCAATGGGGGGTGCCAGTGTTGCTCCCACATGTACATCCACATGACCTGTGTATGTGTTGACAGAGTATCATTGTCATTCCAACACACATGACTAATAAATTTGTCCCTCTGTCTCCAAGGTGCCTCTTCCCTGTCAATGGTGCCCTGTTGCCACTGTGCGTGCCGCAGGTCTGGCATAGTTTTCATAGGTGGTGCATATGTGTCTATGTGTAGAGTGACAAGATGCTAGGGGTTTGTCAGGGAGTGGGAACTGTATTATGCACAAGATGCACAGTTCCATCCACCTCAAGGCAAGAGAGACCATCCCCCAGGGAAACTACAACATCTGTGTAGAATCCTACCCTGCAGTCTACGGACATGTGCCTCACGACTCCCATGGTACTTGTCCATATCCGGAGTGCATCTGCACAGCTCTGCTACTGCGTCGGGCAACCAGGCCACATCAACGTCCTAACGGGATGGGGGGAATGTTTCACAGCCAGCTGCAGGATGACCTTCTAGATCCACGCCCACACTCATGATGCAGCCCACAACCCCAACACAACCATGTGGCACAGTGATCCTAAACTGCATTCTGGCATCTCCATGCATCCAACCTTGGCCTAGCCACCATTCTCAACATCCGCCTGACGCAAGCATGCTGCACATTGTAGGGACACATGTCTAGACATACCTGGGAGCGGCAAGCCAGGTCACTCCACATGATCCCTGACCTCTGCGCATGACTGTTGCTCCCCTGAATGTGTCTGTAGCCACAGTTGTGCGGGAACCACTCAGCTGGTTGGGCCCAGCACAGGTGAGTTTGGTACTCCATGTCTGTATCAGATGAGACATTGGGACCCATGTGTGTCCTGGGCAAGACTGCGACCCCACGGTTTGGATGGTTGGAGTTAATTCTGAGATCAGGCATGCTTTGACTGTACGACACACACATGTATTGTAATAATGTAGAATCACGGCATCATCTTGTAAGTGTGATTAATTTATTTGTGGTGGGGTACGGGTTTGTGGGGATGACAAGAGGTGCACAGCGGGAGTGTAGAATCCAAAGTTCACTGGGGGAGTTGGTATCCTTGTCGTAGCAAAATGTCAGAGTCCATGCCACAGTCTTCGTCAACATAGGTCAGACAGTGACCAGCAAGTCCATGTGGCAGAGAATGTCATGTGCTGCTATTGGGCCAGAGGGCCAGGTGCCAGGCCAGGTGACCTGGGAGATGGTGATGTTCTGCTGACTCTCACAGTCTTTTTCGTGGACGACCCACCTTCCTGCGGGGACCCTCGGAAGCAGTCCGTGACGATGTCTGTGACGCTCCGTCGGATGAATCCTCCTCCTCCTGATCCCTCCCTGTGTCTGGTAATGGCCTTCGCCTGGTGCCACAGGGAGGGTTGCCCATGTTGTCGGCAATCCGACGGAGTACACCGGTCATTTGGGTTTGCACCGCCACGAGCTCAGCCTGTCTATCCTCCATCCTTCCTTGGTGTTGCAGTTGACAGGCATGTTGCTGGGACTGCAGGGTCTTCATCTCCTGGAGGGTCCCCTTGATGTCATTGAGGGTGGACGCAATCTGGTCCATGCCCCTGGTGTCACGCCGGTATGTATCCAGGATGTTGCTGACCTGGGACACTACCGGGTCCTGAGCTGCCTGGTCAGGTTCGCGCCTCCGCCGTCCTCCACTCCCGCCACCCCTGCCCACGTGCACCTGGCCTGCCGTTGTGGGTGCATCGGGTCTCCGGGACCCCTGAGGGATGGCATCTGCGTTGCCGCCTGCCTCCTCCTGGGTGCCCGGAGGACCGTGTCCCTCCTGGGCAGACTGGCTGGGTGGTCGTGTGCGGGCAGGGCTCCTGGACGTCTCCTGGGATGTGGCAGGAATGGGGGTGGTGGTTGGCACAGTTGTACCTGACGCAGGTGCTGCAGGTGGTTGGACACCAGAGGGGCCAGGTTGGTCTGGGTCATCCACGGAGTGGTGAGAGTCATCGCTGGCGGTGGGGTCATCATCCCGCGGAGCCTGGTCCTGTGTGACTTCCCCCCCAGTGTTGGGGGGTGTTCGTCGACGTTGACCTGTGTGTGAGAGAGACAATGTTAACAGTGTCACATGTGGCATCCATGTTGCATGCATTTCTGATTTGGCACTCTTCCTCTGGGTAGTTGGATCTGTCCTGCATTCCTCTCACAGTGCACTTGTGCATGGCTATGTCCCTTGGCCACAGCTGTCAGGGCTTTACGCATGTGTGAGACACAATCTTAGTTGATGCATCTATTTGGGTACACAGTCAGCAGTGTGGTGTGCGGGCGTAGCGAGCCATGCAGAGGCGCCTTACGTGTTGCACTGTACGTGGCCAAATGGTGTTTTGGCAAGGCAATTTGATGTTGCAGGTAGGGGACTGAAGCATTTGTGACAGGGTTCTTACCGACACGGTGGGTGGGTATACTGGGTGTGTGGTTAGGTCGGTGCCTGCAGCACGGATGGACTCGTGCACAGATTGACACATGGACCGGTCTTCATCTACGGAAGGGGGGGTTGAGGCACTGCCAGACCTGGTCTGCATGCACACAGTCCACCGGCTGACGAGTGGACATGGCCACACCACCCAAGGGTGATTTAGTCTCCCTGTGTCTCCCTTCCTCCCTCCCTCTGTCACCCTCCTCCCTCCCTCTGTCGGTCTCCCTCTGTCACCCTACTCCCTCCCTCTGTCTGTCTCCCTGTGTCCCCCCTCTGTCTCCTTCCCTCTCATTCCCCCTCTCCCTCCCTCTCTTTGTCACTCTCTGTCACCTCAGGCCAGCTTCCTGGGCACACACAGTTAGCCGGTCTTTGAATGGCCATTGGCTTGTTCATGTGAGTTAGTCCCTGTTCTCCGGGCACCCATTGGGCAGTGTGTCTGAGTGTAGGCTGCTGCTGTGGCGGTGTGTGCTGAGACTCTATCAGAGCGATGCATCTTCATTGTCTGCTGTTATGTGCAAATTGTGCCTTCAGACCCATGGCATCCTGCATGGCAGCCATCATTTGCAGGCAAGACAGTACTGTGTGGGTACACACAGTTTGTATGGCTGTGCCCTGGGCCATATGGGCTGAGGGCATTGTTGTGTGCTTGTGAGTTGCTCAATGTTAGTTTTGCTGCCCCCACTCCCAGCATCGACCACATCCTGTGTTGTGTTGGTGTTTTGTGTGGCCTGTGACTTGGCATGGCCCTGATTGATGCATGGGGCATGGAGGTGCCAGTGGCATGTGTGTGTTTGTGGAGTGTTGTTGTGTCCGGTGGTGGCTTGGGGGGGGTGGCATGCATGATTGATTGTGTATGGCATCCCCCCCATGTGAGGTGAGTTGTTTGTGTACTCACCAGGGTCTGGGAGTCCTGGCAGTCCGTGTAGTCCCTCCACCGCCAGCGTGGACATCACCTTCTCCTCCCAGGGATGGTATTGTACCGGTCTGGGGGGCGGCCCTCCTCCAGTGATGTTCCCCTGGTTGTGATTGTCAGTCATCTTCCTCTTGACCGTCCTCCGCAGATCGTACCACCTGGATTGGCACTCGTGCCTGGTCCTTCTGGTTGTCCCAACAGCATTCACAGAATCGACGATCCTCTGCCACATGGCGGTTTTTTCGGATATGCTGGTCTGTCTGACCAATGTCCCAAAGAGCTGTGGCTCGACTCTGAGGATTTCGTCGACAAGGATCTCCAGCTCCTCCTTTGTGAACTTTGGATTCTTGGTGGTGGACATGGCGTGGGGTGTGGTTGTGGGGGTGTGGGTGTGGATGGCTGTGGGTGTGTGGGTGTGGTAGTGGAGGTGTGTGTGTGAATGTGATGAGGGGGTGTTTGTGTAGGTGGTTGTGTGAAGGTATGCAAGTGTGAGGTTCAAGTATGGTGGTGTGGGTCGTCTGTGGGCTCTGGCAGCAGTGGGTCTGTTGCAAAGGCTCATGGTTTGTGTGTGTGGTCCATTTTTATTGGTCCATTTGTGGGTGTGGCTGTGTTTGAAATTTGTGTGGGTGTGTTATGAGGAGTGATTGAGTTTTGGGCCTCTGTTTGGCAGTTTGGCAGTTGCAGGTGAGTGTATGTGATGTTTGTGGGGTTGTTGGGCCTGTTTGGTGGTGTGGGGAAACTCTACTTGACTCTCCTTGTGTAAATATGGTTTGTCCGGGTTCAGTACGTGTTTTTTTGGCGTCAGTACGGTCCGTACATGCACTGGTGGGGGTGCGGTCCGTACATTCCCTGGTGGGGTGGTGGTTAGGTGCGTACATACACGGCTGGGGTGGGGGTTTGGTGCGTACATACACGGCTGGTGGTTCGGTGCGTACATACACGGCTGGGGGGGGTTCGGGGGCGTACATACACGGCTGGTGGTTCGGTGCGTACATACACGGCTGGGGGGGGGTTCGGGGGCGTACATACACGGGTGGGTGTTTGGTGCGTACATACACGGCTGGTGGTTCGGTGCGTACATACACGGCTGGGGTGGGGGTTTGGTGCGTACATACACGGCTGGTGGTTCGGTGCGTACATACACGGCTGGGGGGGGTTCGGGGGCGTACATACACGGCTGGTGGTTCGGTGCGTACATACACGGCTGGGGGGGGTTCGGGGGCGTACATACACGGGTGGGTGTTTGGTGCGTACATACACGGCTGGTGGTTCGGTGCGTACATACACGGCTGGGGGGGGGATTCGGGGGCGTACATACACGGGTGGGTGTTTGGTGCGTACATACACGGCTGGTGGTTCGGTGCGTACATACACGGCTGGGGTGGGGGTTTGGTGCGTACATACACGGCTGGTGGTTCGGTGCGTACATACAGGGCTGGGGGGGGGGTTTGGTGCGTACATACACGGCTGGTGGTTCGGTGCGTACATACACGGCTGGGGGGGGTTCGGGGGCGTACATACACGGCTGGTGGTTCGGTGCGTACATACACGGCTGGGGGGGGTTCGGGGGCGTACATACACGGGTGGGTGTTTGGTGCGTACATACACGGCTGGTGGTTCGGTGCGTACATACACGGCTGGGGGGGGGATTCGGGGGCGTACATACACGGGTGGGTGTTTGGTGCGTACATACACGGCTGGTGGTTCGGTGCGTACATACAGGGCTGGGGGGGGGGTTTGGTGCGTACATACACGGCTGGTGGTTCGGTGCGTACATACACGGCTGGTGGTTCGGTGCGTACATACACGGCTGGGGGGGGTTCGGGGGCGTACATACACGGCTGGTGGTTCGGTGCGTACATACAGGGCTGGGGGGGGGTTTGGTGCGTACATACACGGCTGGTGGTTCGGTGCGTACATACACGGCTGGGGGGGGTTCGGGGGCGTACATACACGGCTGGTGGTTCGGTGCGTACATACACGGCTGGGGGGGGTTCGGGGGCGTACATACACGGGTGGGTGTTTGGTGCGTACATACACGGCTGGTGGTTCGGTGCGTACATACACGGCTGGGGGGGGGATTCGGGGGCGTACATACACGGGTGGGTGTTTGGTGCGTACATACACGGCTGGTGGTTCGGTGCGTACATACACGGCTGGGGTGGGGGTTTGGTGCGTACATACACGGCTGGTGGTTCGGTGCGTACATACACGGCTGGGGGGGGGTTCGGGGGCGTACATACACGGCTGGTGGTTCGGTGCGTACATACACGGCTGGGGGGGGGTTCGGGGGCGTACATACACGGGTGGGTGTTTGGTGCGTACATACACGGCTGGTGGGTCGGTGCGTACATACACGGCTGGGGGGGGTTCGGGGGCGTACATACACGGGTGGGTGTTTGGTGCGTACATACACGGCTGGTGGTTCGGTCCGTACATACACGGCTGGGGGGGGTTCGGGGGCGTACATACACGGCTGGTGGTTCGGTGCGTACATACAGGGCTGGGGGGGGTGTTTGGTGCGTACATACACGGCTGGTGGTTCGGTGCGTACATACACGGCTGGGGGGGGTTCGGGGGCGTACATACACGGCTGGTGGTTCGGTGCGTACATACACGGCTGGGGGGGGTTCGGGGGCGTACATACACGGGTGGGTGTTTGGTGCGTACATACACGGGTGGGGGTTCGGGGCGTACATACGCGGGCGGGGGGTGGTGGGGTGTTCGGCGCGTATGCGGGCACATGTCTCCATGGTTGCTATGGGAGTTCGGTTCGGACGGTGTTTTTTGCGTACGGTTGTGAAATGGGGAGGACGGGAGGGATCGTACTTGCGCAGTCGGACTTTATTTTTCCGCACGGTGGGTTTCTCGCCCGGGGACGTGTCGGTGACTTTTCCCGACCCGAGGACGTGTGGGGAAATCTTCCCAATGCGATTCGTATGGACTTTTTTCCGTTCGAATCGTACTTGGCAGTTTGTACGCTACTTTGACGATTCGGACGGAAAAAAATCCGGATACGAGTCGGACGGGGAATTTTTTTACCGGATCGGAATTGGCACCATAGTAAGGAAAGAATAAGTTTAACTAGAAATCATTGGAGGTGTGTGCAATACTACACTACCCATTGCAGTGGCAGAGCGGTTACTGTTGATAATTTAGTTGTGAAAACCACTGAACATAACCACTCTGCCTCTGCAATGGAGGTAGAAATTAGAGAAACTGTGAACGAAATGAAAGCTATTGCAAGCACCTCCAATGATTCTACAGGATCCATTTTAAGAGAGGTTGCACAGCATGTCCCCAGTCATGTTGCTAGTGACATGCCTATAATTCCTAATTTGAGAAGAATTATTCAAAGACAAAAGCAGGCAAGTAACATTCAATTATCTACACCACATTCTTTCTCTGACATTAGAATTCCCCATGAACTTTCTATTTCTTTTTCTGATGAACCTTTCCTTCTGCATGACAACGAAAACCCTCAGAAACGAATTCTCATTTTTAGTACCCCACGTAACCTTGCTAAGTTAGAAAGTAGTGAAATTTGGATGATGGATGGGACGTTTAAAAGTACACCCCATCCTTTCACTCAAATATACACTATACATGCCAAAATTAACAATAGTGTAATTCCCTTAGTATACAGTTTGCTACCTGATAAGACTTCTGCAACATACACTGAACTTTTATCAGTGATTAAAAGTAAAACATCTCAAAGTCCTCGGAAAATAATTATTGATTTTGAATTGAGCATGATCAATGTGATCACTAAAACGTACACGGATACCCAAATTCAGGGATGTTTTTTTCATTTTTCCCAGGCATTTTGGCGTAAATTACAAAAAACATCCCTAGTTGCAGAATATTCTCGTGATAGCAAACTGCAATTTGAACTAAAAAAATTAACTGCACTTTGTTTTGTTGCTCCCGATAGTGTGGACGAGTACTACACTGCAATTATAGAATCTGTTTATTACACGAGTAACGAAGAAAAATTGGCACCCATTCTAAATTATTTCGAGGACACATGGATTGGACACCTAAGCAGATCGGGTCGCAGGAGGAAGCCACGATTCCATGTGGAGTGGTGGAACTGCTACACGAGTTGTTTAGAGGGAGAAGCAAAAACAAACAATGCCATTGAGGGATGGCATAACTCCTTCAACCACACAATTGGCAAACCTCATCCAAACTTCTACTCTTTTTTGGAAACTTTGAAGAAGGAGCAAAGTTTTCAAGAAATGAGAATAGCCCAAACACTCGCAGGTAGTCTAAACCCACGAGTAACAGTCAAAACAAGGGAAATGTCTGAGAGACTATTGGCTATTGTACAACAATTTTCGTTGTGTGTGGCTATAGACTACCTGGAAAATCTTTCTAACATTCTTTCTTTCTAAATTTTTTTTTTACTTACTTTCCTGCTTTGCTTCAAATGTATAAATTTTTCAAATTATAATTGGCATACAATGTATTTTCTTAAAATTTTTTCAATCAAACAAGTCGGGTTTTTTTTTTTTTTTCAAAATCTTCATTTCTAGCACAGCTACCAATGTCAACAAATTTACTTTCCCATAGTATATGATCAAATTTTCTACATCCGTACGCCATTAATATAATTACTGAAAACTTCCTTTTTTATTTCCTCCCTAAAAAATCACCAAAACTCAAACCAATCTAAATTGTACATGTCAAGCCAAAATCCAAAATGCACATTGCTGCATAATCACCAATCTTTATTCAATCATTATCTTCCAAAATTTACGAGTACGCTATTTTTTTTCACTTAGAAATGAAGTTCAAAATCCCTTTCTTTAGTTCCGAAGTAAAGAAATAAACTTTGTGAACAGTAACTTTTAATTTTTAAACAGTTACATACATTTTTTAATTAAAAAAATAACTTTTCGCGACCCGACATAGGCATACATTAATGACATTATTGTGGACATGTTTAAAAACATTTAAAACATCAATTAGTTTTCCCGCAACCTCTCCTTATTCTTTCCTTACTATATATGTATCACAATTAAAGGTTTAATCTATAATTAAAAGTGAAAATGTTTCCTACCTGGACGCAGATCAGCTTCCTGCTGCTTCCTCCTCCGATGCTCTTCAAAATGGCGCATTACGTCGACGCTCACGTCATTACGTCATCGCGTGCATCAATATTTCTAACGGACTACTTTATTTAACTAATATGTAAATAAATGTTTCAAAATGTTACTAAAATATTTATATATTTTCTAAAAATTGTTAAATGCATTGCAAAATTTAATAAAAATATGGTTTATTTTTTAAGGATTTTTCAATAAATATATATTTAGAAAACATTATTTGTTTACTGTCATTATTTTTTAAATTGTAATTTATTCATTAAAAATGTAACTTTTTAATTGTAAATTTACTAAATGTGTTCCTTACCTCCACTCTATTGTCTTTTTCCTTCAAAACTTGCTCTTTCTTCTCTTTCTGATTCTTCTTTTCTTGTTCCGCGGGTTGTATATTCTGAAGCTGCCAAAATAAATGAAGGACAAATTATCTCATAGACTTCAATGCAAAAGGGTGGGAATTTTTTTTTCAAGTAAGTTATTTTTTTCCTGGGATTTTTTCTTAAGGTATTATTATTTCTTAAATTCATTTCTTATTACTCTTTTAATTTTTATTTTTTTTATTTTTATTTTTTTTACATTTCTCTAATTTTTAAATATAATACTCCAAAAGTACTCTACCTTTTTTTAGACAAACATTAAACTTTATATAAGTAACTTAAAAATACTCTAGTATTAATCTTTCTTAATACTAATTTTTTCTTTAATTAACTGTTATTAATTTTAATTAATTGTTCTAGTATTAATATTTAATAATAATCCTTTTTTAAATTTTATTAACATATTTAATTTTAAATTAAATTACTCATTTAATAATTCCTCAAAATAAAATTCTTTTAATATTAATATTAATACTCTTTTATATTTGTAAAAAACTCAAGTACTAATATTTTGTTAAACTACTCACACTTATATTTTTAATTTTATAATACAATATACTCTTTCTATTATGATAAATACTCAAATATTAATTTTAATTAAAAATACTCTTTTAAATTAGAAAAATACTCAAGTATTAATATTTAGTTAAACTACTCACACTTATATTTTTAAATTTAAATTAAAATATACTCTTTCTTTTTTGAAAAATACTCAAGTATTAAATTAACTTAAAAAATACTCTTTTATATTAGAAAAATACTCAAGTATTAATATTTTGTAAAACTACTCACTTGTTTTAAAATTATATTTTTATAAAAAACATTTAAATATACGATATATATTTATTTAAGTTAACATTCCAAATTTAAAAAATGCGTTGTAATAGTATATGCGTTGTAAAAGTACTTACCATATAATATCATGCGTTGTAAATTAAAATATACTCTTTCTTTTTTGAAAAATACTCAAGTATTAAATTAACTTAAAAAATACTCTTTTATATTAGAAAAATACTCAAGTATTAATATTTTGTAAAACTACTCACTTGTTTTAAAATTATATTTTTATAAAAAACATTTAAATATACGATATATATTTATTTAAGTTAACATTCCAAATTTAAAAAATGCGTTGTAATAGTATATGCGTTGTAAAAGTACTTACCATATAATATCATGCGTTGTAAATGCATGCGTTGTAAATGCATGCGTTGTAAAGGCATTTTCAAAGAATGCGTTGTAATGGTATATGCGTTGTAAAAGTACTTACCATATAATAGCATGCGTTGTAAAAGCATGCGTTGTAAAAGCTTTTGCGTTGTAACAAATGCGTTGTAATAGCATAGCGTTGTAAAAGTTGCATTGTAAAGGTAGTTCCCCTTTAAACGTCCCATCCATCATCCAAATTTCACTACTTTCTAACTTAGCAAGGTTACGTGGGGTACTAAAAATGAGAATTCGTTTCTGAGGGTTTTCGTTGTCATGCAGAAGGAAAGGTTCATCAGAAAAAGAAATAGAAAGTTCATGGGGAATTCTAATGTCAGAGAAAGAATGTGGTGTAGATAATTGAATGTTACTTGCCTGCTTTTGTCTTTGAATAATTCTTCTCAAATTAGGAATTATAGGCATGTTACTAGCAACATGACTGGGGACATGCTGTGCAACCTCTCTTAAAATGGATCCTGTAGAATCATTGGAGGTGCTTGCAATAGCTTTCATTTCGTTCACAGTTTCTCTAATTTCTACCTCCATTGCAGAGGCAGAGTGGTTATGTTCAGTGGTTTTCACAACTAAATTATCAACAGTAACCGCTCTGCCAACGCAATGGGTAGTGTAGTATTGCACACACCTCCAATGATTTCTAGTTAAACTTATTCTTTCCTTACTATATATGTATCCACCATGGTTTAATAAATTTTTGCCCTTCCTGGATTTAATATACTTTGCAGCTTCCAGACTAGACATTATCTGAAAAGAGAAGAGAAGAAAAACAAATTAGTCTGAAAAATTAAATAAAATACCTAAAATATAACAGTTACACCAACCAACACTTTCCCTACTGCTGCACCTTCCTGGAGTTGGAATAGTAAATTGCACCCCTACACCATCCAACACTTTCCCTACTGCTGCACCTTCCTGGAGTTGGAATAGTAAATTGCACCCCTACACCATCCAACACTTTCCCTACTGCTGCACCTTCCTGGAGTTGGAATAGTAAATTGCACCCCTACACCATTCAACACTTTCCCTACTGATGCACCTTCCTGGAGTAGGAATAGTAAATTGCACCCCTACACCATCCAACACTTTCCCTACTGCTGCACCTTCCTGGAGTTGGAATAGTAAATTGCACCCCTACACCATCCTACACTTTCCCTACTGCTGCACCTTCCTGGAGTTGGAATAGTAAATTGCACCCCTACACCATCCAACACTTTCCCTACTGCTGCACCTTCCTGGAGTTGGAATAGTAAATTGCACCCCTACACCATCCAACACTTTCCCTGCTGCTGCACCTTCCTGGAGTAGGAATAGTAAATTGCACCCCTACACCATCCAACACTTTCCCTACTGCTGCACCTTCCTGGAGTTGGAATAGTAAATTGCACCCCTACACCATCCAACACTTTCCCTACTGCTGCACCTTCCTGGAGTTGGAATAGTAAATTGCACCCCTACACCATCCAACACTTTCCCTACTGATGCACCTTCCTGGAGTTGGAATAGTAAATTGCACCCCTACACCATCCAACACTTTCCCTACTGCTGCACCTTCCTGGAGTTGGAATAGTAAATTGCACCCCTACACCATCCAACACTTTCCCTACTGCTGCACCTTCCTGGAGTTGGAATAGTACATTGCACTCCTACACCATCCAACACTTTCCTTACTGATGCACCTTCCTGGAGTTGGAATAGTAAATTGCACCCCTACACCATCCAACACTTTCCCTACTGATGCACCTTACTGGAGTTGGAATAGTATATTGCACCCCTACACCATTCAACACTTTCCCTACTGCTGCACCTTCCTGGAGTTGGAATAGTAAATTGCACCCCTACACCATTCAACACTTTCCCTACTGCTGCACCTTCCTGGAGTAGGAATAGTAAATTGCACCCCTACACCATCCAACACTTTCCCTACTGCTGCACCTTCCTGGAGTTGGAATAGTAAATTGCACCCCTACACCATCCAACACTTTCCCTACTGCCGCACCTTCCTGGAGTTGGAATAGTAAATTGCACCCTTACACCATCCATCACTTTCCCTACTGCTGCACCTTTAAATGTTGTGTAAAAATACCTTGTTTTTTTGAAATTTGTTTTCTTGGTGAGTCTTCTTAAGTGGGGATGGCCTGTAGGCTGGAGTAGACACTTATGTGTTGTTTTCAATGGTAAAACAAATACAAATGTCTGCAAAAGTGATAAAAGGAAAAAATGAAAAAAATTAACTTTGAAGAGATATGCAAATTTACAAAAACTTTTTGCAAAAATTAAATCCATTTTAATATATAGTACATAACACTTTCCCTACTGATGCACCTTCCTGGAGTTGGAATAGTAAATTGCACCCCTACACCATCCAATACTTTCCCTACTGCTGCACCTTCCTGGAGTTGGAATAGTAAATTGCACCCCTACACCATCCAACACTTTCCCTACTGATGCACCTTCCTGGAGTTGGAATAGTAAATTGCACCCCTACACCATCCAACACTTTCCCTACTGCTGCACCTTCCTGGAGTTGGAATAGTAAATTGCACCCCTACACCATCCAACACTTTCCCTACTGCTGCACCTTTAAATGTTGTGTAACAATACCTTGTTTTTTTGAAATTGGTTTTCTTGGTGAGTCTTCTTAAGTGGGGATGGCCTGTAGGCTGGAGTAGACACTTATGTGTTGATTTCAATGGTAAAACAAATACAATTGTCTGCAAAAGTGATAAAAGGAAAAAATGAGAAAACTTAACTTTGAAGAGATATGCAAATTTACAAAAACTTTTTGCAAAAATTAAATCCATTTTAATAGATAGTACATAACACTTTCCCTACTGATGCACCTTCCTGGAGTTGGAATAGTAAATTGCACCCCTACACCATCCAACACTTTCCCTACTGCTGCACCTTCCTGGAGTTGGAATAGTAAATTGTACACCTACACTATCCATCAGTTATCCTATTTCTGCACTTTAGTCGAGTAACAATAGCAAAAGGAATGACTATTAAATTGTGGAAATTATAATACTCTTTGGTGCCGATCACAATCCGGTAAAAACCGGGTACGAACCGTCGGACGGAGCATATTCTCCGTCCGACGCGTACCCGGTCGTCAAAATATACAAACATGGAATTACGATTCGCACGGGTACACCATTACCGTACGAATCGTAAAAAAGACCGACCGAACAAAAAACACCTACCAATGCGATCCGGGAAAGCGCCGACCTGACGTCGGGACGCACGCAGCCAGCCATTCACGACCCAGGAATCACGATTCGCACCGACGTCACCCCGCACGGTGAATATTTTGCGGCAGCCAAAAACTGCCGGGAAATCAGGACGACGCGAACAAGGACCACCAGTACGCGACGGACAGACGACGACGCGAACAAGGAGGACCAGTACGTGACGGACAGACATGGACCCGAACCTACGAGTCATCCCTGCCCTCATAGCAGTCCACCTCCTCTACAGGTTACGACGCAGACGCCGCAGAAGGTCAGAATAACTAAGGGAGGGGGGAAAGTGGGGTGGGGTGGGGGTGGCACTACCAGGGCAGGCCACAAAACAACCACATGAGTGACACACTACACATGGCCTGGACATACCTGACTCCCATGCCCTGGTCACCACGAGGGGGTGGGGGCGTGTCCTGATAATCCAGCGACCGCCACAACGGAAGTCCGTCACCACGCGAACCGGCAACACAACCAGACAGGTACGTCCCGTACCCACGCCTGAAGAGCGTGGGTACGATTCGGACCATGCCCACACACGTCACCCCAACAATGGCGGGACGGATCGCACCCACGTGGCAAAGGCCTGGGTACGGGCCGCACAAACATCACATAGCGTGGGGACGGATATGTACGGACCCTACCCCCACCCCGTATGCAAGGAGCGTACCCCCCACCCCAACAGTGAAAGTACGACCCGTACCCCCACCCGCGTATGCAAGGAGCGTACCCCCCTGCCCAACAGTGTAAGTACGACCCGTACCCCCACCCACGAATGCATGGAGCGTACCCCCCATGCCAACAGTGTAAGTACGACTCGAACCCCCACCCACGAATGCAAGGAGCGTACCCCCCAGCCCAACAGTGTAAGTACGACCCGTACCCCCACCCACGAATGCAAGGAGCGTACCCCCCACCCCAACAGTGTAAGTACGACCCGTACCCCCACCCGCGAATGCAAGGAGCGTACCCCCCTGCCCAACAGTGTAAGTACGACCCGTACCCACACCCGCGGACGTACGGAGCGTACCCCCAGCCCAACAGTGTAAGTACGACCCGTACCCCCACCCGCGGACGTACGGAGCGTACCCCCAGCCCAACAGTGTAAGTACGACCCGTACCCCCACCCGCGGACGTACGGAGCGTACCCCCAGCCCAACAGTGTAAGTACGACCCGTACCCCCACCCGCGAATGCAAGGAGCGTACCCCCCTGCCCAACAGTGTAAGTACGACCCGTACCCCCACCGACGAATGCAAGGAGCGTACCCCCCCACCCCAACAGTGTAAGTACGACCCGTACCCCCACCCGCGAATGCAAGGAGCGTACCCCCCTGCCCAACAGTGTAAGTACGACCCGTACCCACACCCGCGGACGTACGGAGCGTACCCCCAGCCCAACAGTGTAAGTACGACCCGTACCCCCACCCGCGGACGTACGGAGCGTACCCCCAGCCCAACAGTGTAAGTACGACCCGTACCCCCACCCGCGGACGTACGGAGCGTACCCCCAGCCCAACAGTGTAAGTACGACCCGTACCCCCACCCGCGAATGCAAGGAGCGTACCCCCCTGCCCAACAGTGTAAGTACGACCCGTACCCCCACCGGCGAATGCAAGGAGCGTACCCCCCTGCCCAACAGTGTAAGTACGACCCGTACCCACACCCGCGGACGTACGGAGCGTACCCCCACCACACCAGTGTCAGTAGACTCGTACCCTCACCTCTAATGCAGTGTGCGTAACCCCACCGTGTATGTGCCAAGCGCACATATCCAGAAATCGGAGGTGTGTGTGCAGAGTCCACCCAGCAGTGCCCTGAGACAGGAGTGGTGGGTGTGGAGTCCTCCCAGCAGTGCCCTGAGACAGGAGGGGTGGGTGCCCATCACTCCCAGCAGTGCCCAGAGACAGGAGGGGTGTGTGCAGAGTCCTCCCAGCAGTGCCCTGAGACAGGAGGGGTGGGTGCAGAGTCCTCCCAGCAGTGCCCTGAGACAGGAGGGGTGGGTGCCCATCACTCCCAGCAGTGCCCAGAGACAGGAGGGGTGTGTGCAGAGTCCTCCCAGCAGTGCCCGGAGACAGGAGGGGTGTGTGCAGAGTCCTCCCAGCAGTGCCCTGACACAGGAGGGGTGGGTGTGGAGTCCTCCCAGCAGTGCCCTGAGACAGGAGGGGTGGGTGCGGAGTCCTCCCAGCAGTGCCCTGACACAGGAGGGGTGGGTGCAGAGTCCTCCCAGCAGTGCCCTGACACAGGAGGGGTGGGTGCAGAGTCCTCCCAGCAGTGCCCTGACACAGGAGGGGTGGGTGCAGAGTCCTCCCAGCAGTGCCCTGACACAGGAGGGGTGGGTGCAGAGTCCTCCCAGCAGTGCCCTGACACAGGAGGGGTGGGTGCAGAGTCCTCCCAGCAGTGCCCAGACACAGGAGGGGTGGGTGCAGAGTCCTCCCAGCAGTGCCCTGACACAGGAGGGGTGGGTGCAGAGTCCTCCCAGCAGTGCCCTGACACAGGAGGGGTGGGTGCAGAGTCCTCCCAGCAGTGCCCTGACACAGGAGGGGTGGGTGCAGAGTCCTCCCAGCAGTGCCCAGACACAGGAGGGGTGGGTGCGGAGTCCTCCCAGCAGTGCCCTGAGACAGGAGGGGTGGGTGTGGAGTCCTCCCAGCAGTGCCCTGACACAGGAGGGGTGGGTGCAGAGTCCTCCCAGCAGTGCCCTGACACAGGAGGGGTGGGTGCAGAGTCCTCCCAGCAGTGCCCTGACACAGGAGGGGTGGGTGTGGAGTCCTCCCAGCAGTGCCCTGAGACAGGAGGGGTGGGTGTGGAGTCCTCCCAGCAGTGCCCTGACACAGGAGGGGTGGGTGCAGAGTCCTCCCAGCAGTGCCCTGACACAGGAGGGGTGGGTGCAGAGTCCTCCCAGCAGTGCCCTGACACAGGAGGGGTGGGTGCAGAGTCCTCCCAGCAGTGCCCTGACACAGGAGGGGTGGGTGCAGAGTCCTCCCAGCAGTGCCCTGACACAGGAGGGGTGGGTGTGGAGTCCTCCCAGCAGTGCCCTGAGACAGGAGGGGTGGGTGCAGAGTCCTCCCAGCAGTGCCCTGAGACTGGAGGGGTGTAACACATGTGTGTGAGGCCAGAATTATCCACATGCATACTGGCTACAAGGGAACATGTCCCCATGAACTCATGTCAACAGACTCCACACACAAGTACAGTGATCACCAAGGATGCCACGATTGTCGCAGGTGGAGACATGGCCCTGCATGCATGGCCAAAGTAGAAGGGCTCCGTCACACACACAGCTCATGTAGACACAGCTCTGCGCTAAACATTGGGAACACCCTGCAGGGAAGAAAGCTGGGTACACAGAGGAAGGAATACACCCTTGGACAAGTGCACCATGCAGTAACTGCCTACATGAACAAAGAAAGTTAGCCAACACCTTGTGATGGCACACAGATCACAGGGTCCCACCAATGAGCAGTACACTACTACATATCCCACACACCCAAACCCTTACACACCACCCAAAACCATGTAGCAGCCCCACCAACACCAATACCAGCATAGCAGTAGTGTGATAATGAAAACAAAATTAAGCTTTATTCTGCAGGAGCACAATGTCCGTGGATCGCAGGCAGTTCAATCTTCACAAAGCCCATAGGGCAGTCAATGATTCTCAGCTGGATGGGGGACACAGTGGGATGCGTGTCCCCTACCTTGCCTGCACAGTCAAATGGCATCGTCTTCCACACTGGTGAGGGCATCAGGGGGGGGGGGGAGCAACAGGCACCGCAGGGACATCAGGGCAAAGGGGCGGCGTTGTGGGTGCAGGGATGGAGGAGTCCACCACAGGGGGTGGGTCAGTGCCAAAGGCGGAGGCCAGGATGGCACTACACACCTTTGCAAGGTCATCCAGGGAGTCCCCTGCACCCGAAGGGACCTCAGGCCCCAAGGAGGGGGGGGGTCAGAGGGATGGGTCGCAGCGCCACCGGGGGAGGGTGGAGACAGGGGGGGAGACTCAACCACCCTGACCGGGGACCTCCGTGACCGCTTGCGTGGTGGTGTAACTGTGGGGCTCAGGGACAGAGCGGCCATGAAGGAGTCCTTGGGGGAGATGTGGCCAGGAGAGCTGAGGGGAGGGGATTTGGAGGGAGTGGACTGGGTGGAATGCGGACTCCCACTATGGCTGCGTGTCACACGTTTGCCCCCCGACCCAGTGGGTGTGCCTACCTCACCCTGTGTGTGCGTGTCAGGAGGAGTGCGGTGGAGCTTCCCTGCTGGTGTGGTGCCCGTGTCCGTTGATGTGGGTGCATGCCGACGTCTGGGTGTACGTGTGACAGGCATGGGAGTGGGAAGTGTGGATGGGGCAGGGGTAGGTGGGGGGAGGTCGCGCTGCAGGAGACCCACTGCTGCAGTCAGTGTGGAGTCGATGGACCTCAGCAAGTTGCGTTGGTCAGCCTGCGATGAATGAATGCCCTCCAAGAAAGCCTCGATGTTGGTGAGGGTTTTGCCGTGGGCATGGAGGACATTAAGGATCGCAGCCTGACCAACCTGCAGTTGCCGCTGGATGTCCACAGACTCTGCATTGGCGGCAGCAGTGGAGACAGGGGCAGGGGGCGCGGTGCCTGGCAGGAAGGAGACATGCTGTGACCGGGCACACTGGGAAGGGACACGAGCAAGTGGGAGGCGGCTGGTGGAAACTGAGGGGGCGGTGCGAGGTGTTGTTCCGCTGTCAGCTGCTGGTGCAGCCTCCGCCCACTCGGAGACATCGTCCCCGGACCTGTCAGCTTCGTAGTCTGATGTGCCAGTAGACAGGTCCTCGGCCACACTCTCCTCCGCCTCTGTCCCACTCGATGTGCCAGCCCCGATGTCACGGCTGGCACTGGTGCTCGGTCCCTCCGCCTGGTCTGTGTCCATGTCTC
The DNA here is from genome assembly GCF_964204655.1 of Triturus cristatus. Taxonomy (NCBI): domain Eukaryota; kingdom Metazoa; phylum Chordata; class Amphibia; order Caudata; family Salamandridae; genus Triturus; species Triturus cristatus. Next base: position 630,572,597 of record NC_140595.1, on the reverse strand, counting down.
CCTCTGTGTCCCCCGACGATGCTGTGGGCAGGGTGGAGAGACAGAAATTATTCAGACACCTGTACACATCTGTCACATGAGTCCAATCTACATAGGTAACATTGCATGGCCTGAAAAGGAAGATCCCTAACATCTACTGAACAGGGTACCGATGTAGGGCATGCAACACACAGTTGGTTGAGCCACCATGCCACTGAAATACCATGGAGAGCATGAGACAATAGCGAAACACAGGAAAAGGAGTCTGACATAGCACCCAGGTCCTGGGGACAATCCAGCACTGCATCTGCACCACACAGCGTTTGCGAAAATACCGATGACCAGGGACCATATCCATGAACTTGAGACACATGCTGCATAGGTAATGCTGAAAACATGCACAACATGACTCGGTCACTGCACATTGCGTGTGTGTCCAGGCACATCACACACTGCCCAGACCCAGCAAGTGGTAATCAGGATTTAACACATAGGCATTGCCCGCCCCAACAAGACCCTACACGAGGCAAATTGTGGAGACACAGGTGGCACCAACATCTCATGGTCTGGGTGATACACACAGGGGCAGGCAAAAAGCAAGATTGGACGCCAAACAGCCAAGGTGCGCCTGTACAAATAATGAGGTACCAGTGCCCATCCTCAGATGAGTATAACAAGACACACAGGCACTGGCAACTGTGAGTATGAAGAAGGACAATCAGGTCAGGCTGCACAGTGGACACCTGTACAAATTAGCACGTCTATATACATGGTGACAGGGGACAATGGCACAGAGCACAACTTACGCTGTAGACACTGACAGTGGCCACGTTCATGATGACACATACACCACTGAGGAAAAGGTGCCCCAGGGGACAGTAGTGGGCACGCAACTACATGCTACTGAATGGTAATGACAGCAACACACGTCACCATCCCTGCACTATGTGTATCGCACAGTCATGCTCATCATGTCACAGGCCACTACATAGGACATGCGCGCTGTAAGGCATGACACATGAGAGACCAACTCCCATGTCTGGAGTCAGCATCAGTGCCAACTGACATGGAACCCACATGCAGTGAACTTGACAGTGCACAGGCAAGGTCCCACAACCTGTTACACACCACCCCCACACATGATGCTACAGACATTGTTCCCGTGGACAAAGCGCCAGCCTACATTACCCTGGGAAGGAGTGACTACACACAGACCAGGGAACACATTGCAAGGAGGGGAAGGGTGGCAGGGGCACAGCGCTATACTGGGCCAAACAGGATCTGCACAGCACCTTTAAACCCTGCCAGTGGATTCATGCTACTGTGCCCTTACAAATGCCGGTGACACACAACAAACACACATGTACCTACCCCCTTCCGGCTGCTGCATCGCCTGTAAGCGCCTCTCCAGGTCTGGAAAGACCACCGGCAGCACACGCCTGTGGAGGTGGCTCAGACGGCGGCGGCCGCGGTTCTTGTGGCTCTCAGGTGAGTCCCCCAGCAGGAGCCGTGCAATCCTCCGCGTCCAGCACCGGATATCCTGCCAGCGTTTCCTCACCTGGGCCAGGCGCCGCCTCCGACCATCCACACCCCTCACGGCACTGACGGCGGTCAGCCAGATCTGCTCCTTGGCAGTGGCGCCTACCTGTGAGGAGGAACAAGTGACACCACATCAATACACCAGCCACATGTCACAGAGAGACATATGGGTACAAATTAGCTGGTAACAACAAGGCATGTCATGCAGCCAACGCATTGCACCTTTGTCATAGGGACATCATCCCCTGGTGAGGGAAAAAGCAGTACGTGCCACAGTGGGTACACAGGTGGAATGATGGCAATGTCACAATCAATGATCTAGGCTCACACTGTGCATCACACCCACCCCTCCTGGCTCAGGGCACTGCTGTGAGGACTCCACACCCACCCCTCCTGTCTCAGGGCACTGCTGGGAGGACTCTGCACCCACCCCTCCTGTCTCAGGGCACTGCTGGGAGGACTCTGCACACACCCCTCCTGTCTCAGGGCACTGCTGTGAGTGATAGGCCCCCACCCCTCCTGTCTCAGGGCACTGCTGTGAGGACTCCACACCCACCCCTCCTGTCTCAGGGCACTGCTGTGAGGACTCCACACCCACCCCTCCTGTCTCAGGGCACTGCTGGGAGGACTCTGCACCCACCCCTCCTGTCTCAGGGCACTGCTGGGAGGACTCTGCACACACCCCTCCTGTCTCAGGGCACTGCTGTGAGTGATAGGCCCCCACCCCTCCTGTCTCAGGGCACTGCTGGGAGACATCAGGCACCCCCCCCCCTGGGACCCCCCCGACAGTACATGGCATGTGTGTTACCCCTGGACGCAATGGCAGAAGTCACAGTCACCACATAGGGACAGTCTGTGGCAGTGGCCTATGCACTCACCTGATGACCTGGTCGCCCATACAGCATGGAGTACTGTGGGAGGATCACATCCAGCAGAGCCATGTTCTCCTCCAGGGTGAATGGCTGTGTCCTCTCCACAGCCCTTGACATGGTTCCAGGGAATCAGTAGCAGCAGCTGGGTCGACGAATGCAAAGATGTGCAGGCAAGTGCTCCCTCATGGGACCTGGCTGCCTTATATGTGCCCTTCTGCCCAGTCTCATGCACAGGAGTACAGAGAGATTGGTCACTCACATTTGCATCCTATGTTTCCACCAATCCCTTCAAACCTAGCAGTCTGTGGGTTCTCTATCGGTTTCATTCTCCTGCATGATGTCAGCCCCACAAACACATTGCAACAAAGTAGACAAATCCCAACTGACTTCTGCTGTGCACCTTCCAGAACAATTTCCAATTTTGAACTTGGTCTCCATGACAACCAGCATGCATGTAGGCCTTAATACTTGTCCCCCATGTAATTTGGAGCATCACACACAGGTACGGTGCGTGTGGGGGCCCTAGGGCACCCCAAATGCATGGCAACGGCCCGTACATGCATGCCTACGCTCTCCATCACTTTTGGTCTGCACGCGTATGCGTACTCGTAGTGGTACGGACCGAACACTCGCATCTACGCTCACTATCACTACGGGTACGCATACGCGTGCAGACCCATAGTGATAGTGAGCGTAGATGCGAGTGTACGGTCCGTACCACTACGGGTACGCATACGCGTGCAGACCCATAGTGATAGTGAGCGTAGATGCGAGTGTACGGTCCGTACCACTACGGGTACGCATACGCGTGCAGACCCATAGTGATAGTGAGCGTAGATGCGAGTGTACGGTCCGTACCACTACGGGTACGCATACGCGTGCAGACCCATAGTGATAGTGAGCGTAGATGCGAGTGTACGGTCCGTACCACTACGGGTACGCATACGCGTGCAGACCCATAGTGATAGTGAGCGTAGATGCGAGTGTACGGTCCGTACCACTACGGGTACGCATACGCGTGCAGACCCATAGTGATAGTGAGCGTAGATGCGAGTGTACGGTCCGTACCACTACGGGTACGCATACGCGTGCAGACCCATAGTGATAGTGAGCGTAGATGCGAGTGTACGGTCCGTACCACTACGGGTACGCATACGCGTGCAGACCCATAGTGGTACGGACCGTACACTCGCATCTACGCTCACTATCACTATGGGTCTGCACGCGTATGCGTACCCGTAGTGGTACGGACCGTACACTCGCATCTACGCTCACTATCACTATGGGTCTGCACGCGCATGCGTACCCGTAGTGGTACGGACCGTACACTCGCATCTACGCTCACTATCACTATGGGTCTGCACGCGTATGCGTACCCGTAGTGGTACGGACCGTACACTCGCATCTACGCTCGCCATCACGATGGGTACACATACGGCAGCACTCCCACAGTGATTTGGGAACATGCACAGGCCCTCTCAGCAGCAGTACGGCGGATTTTACACATCACTGTGGTGATAGGCGACACACATGTCGGAATAGGGCGGACATACTTGTCCATGGATGGACATACTTGTCCAGGAATGGACACCAAGGCATCGTCTGTGCATTACCACATGTGTTGGGCACAGGTGTCACAGGCTGTGATGTGGAACATGCCTCCTGAGTGGAGAAGGCACCAGATGTATGATGAGATGTGTACATGTGTACTGTGTGAGGGTGCAATGTGTGCCAGGCATGCCCTTGACTCCTTTGACATGTGTGCATGTGGGACTGCGCACTTGGGGTGAGCGTCACTGGCATGGCACGGACACCAACACACAGAAGTGTCCCATGATGCCCGGTACAGGGGTCATGACACATGACTCATCACTACCCACAGTGCACAATGTGACTATGCCATATATGTGTCCGGGATTTACATCGGGTTGATGTTGTTGCACCCTCAAAAGCTGCAGCCGTTGCAGCAACCAACATGTGGCTGTGTGTAGATTGTCATTGCACACTGTTCCCAACACCATGCCACATGTGTTACCGGATGTGAGGTGCACATGTATGCAAGGGACACGGAGTAGCGTGACAAGGCCATGTCAGCAAACTCACAAGGAATGTGTGGGGAGTCATGACATGTGCACCTTCATGGCAAGGTGTGTGGGCTGGACTAGTGTAATGTCATGTGATCTGTGGCTCAAGTGTTCCGCTGCCAGTCTCTGCAATCAGCATCACACTTCTGCTGATGTGTGGGTGTATGTCACTCCTGTCTTGCGTCGGGCAGTGCACTTGCACTGGGACACAGCTATTCCCATGGCGTGGCATGGGGAGGTTCTCAATCACCGTGTGTAGCTGGGTCTTGGAAGGAGTGTCACCTTGCATCCATACGTGTCCTGGGCATGTAGCACATGCCTGACTCCCTATGTGGCATGTGTGTATTGGCAGATTTACATGTGCTCAGTAGACATGAGTTGTTCTCGTAGTGCACTCACTCTTCCTTGTCACTTCCAAATTACTGCAGAGCGCCTCCTGTTGCCCGAAGAATTCCAGACTTGGCCACCATGCAGGAGAATGACAGGATCCGGCTCTACCGCTTCACCCAACCGTTGATTCTGGAGCTGACGGCGAGACTGGCACCACACCTGCAACCGCAGCACAGGTATCCTACGGCACTGACACCCCAGCTGAAGGTAATGGCTGCCCTACATTTCCTTGCCACGGGTACCTTCCAATATACCATAGCTCATGTTGGTGGCATGTCCCAGAGCATGTTCAGCGGTGTGCTGCATGATTTCTTGGAGGCCATGTTGATTCACCTGGATGACTTCATCAAGTTCCCAACCCCTGAACAGATGACTGAGGTCAAGCGTGGTTTCAATGCCCTGGGAGGGATGCCCCATGTCATTGGGTCCATAGATGGGACACATGTAGGTTTGGTACCACCACACGCACGGGAGGTGGCGTACCGCAATCGGAAGCACTACCACTCCATCAATGCCCTTGTGGTGTGTCTGTCCAACATGGTGATTTCACATGTCTGTGCTCGTTTTCCAGGATCAGCACACGATGCCTACATCATGAGGCGTAGCGGGATGCCTGATATGATGATGCAGCTGCGCAACGAACGTGCATGTGTTGTTGGTGGGTACAGTCTGTCTGTCCTGTATTCTGTTTGGCCGAGCAGCACTACCGCTTCGCCAGTTCTAACGATATCCATGTGCTTTCCATTTAGGGGACGCTGGCTATCCCAACATGCCTTGGCTGCTGACACCTCTCCGCAACCCCATCACGCCGGCCCAGCTCCGCTACAACACCGCCCATGGCCGGACAAGGCGAGTGATAGAGAGGACGTTTGGCATGCTGAAGAGCCGATTCCGGTGCCTCCACAAGACCGGCGGCGCACTCCCATATGCCCCGGCGAAGGTCTGCAAGATCTTCATGGTCTGCTGCATGCTGCACAACATGGCAGTTGAAAGAGCTGTGCCCCTCATCCTGGATCAAGATGACGAGGACCATCCACCCGTGGAGGACGAAGGGCTTGGCAATGGGGCTAGTGATGTGGAGGATGTGGAGCCGCAAGAGGACATCCGGACTCGGCTCATACGCGACTTCTTTGCTTAGTGGTGAGTACCAGGGTCTGAGTGTGCACGCATTGGTCCCCGTGTGGCATGCGTTGTGATGTGTGTCTCCACCTGCATGTATGGCACGTGGGTCAGAGGTGTGTGTGGGTGTGTCACTGGAGTGATGGTGGCAGTGATGGTAGTATTTCCCCAGGCATAATTGTGACCTAGCATGTTGTCATACATACATGTGTCGAGTAAATGCACATGCAAGTGGCTGTGCTTCTTGTGGCTGACTTCTTGTGTGTCTCTCTTCCCCAGGTACCTGCGCATGCCGTTTGCTGGTTGCATTGTTGTGGCACTGCTATTCCTCATGGACATGGCATCGTGGGCTGACTCAGCGTTACAGGCACGGACACGTTTGGAAGTCTCCATGGGGTAAGGGATGCATCTGGGGTGTATTGGGTGTGGCAGTTGTTCACGATGTGTGCACACTGCCCCGGTCGGGGTTTGGGTCCTCTGCAGACATGTGGCATCCCCATGGGACACGACATGCAGCTGGGTACACCTGAATAGATGGGCTGCCTGGTTGTCAGTCATCAGTGATGGGATGGTGGATTGTGATGAAGGCATCAATGTGTGTGACACTGCCCTCGGACACATACGGTTAACATTGTCTTGACATGGCGTGGGACTTCCACATCAGCGGATGTATGGTGTATGGCAGGCTCTCCGTGAGCAGCTGTGGGTATTTAGCTATTATCCGACACTTGTGTGCCAGTTCCATGGCTATCACGCATTTGTGCTGCAGAAGGGGGGTGCCAGTGTTGGAGCCACATGTTACTCCACATGATGTGTTCATGTGTACTTCAAGTTGCCTCTGCAATCCCAAACACATGACTATTAAAGGTGTCCCTATGCCTCCAAGGTGCCTCTTCTCAGTCAATGCTGGTGTGTTGGCACGGTGCATCCTGCATGTCTGGCATGGTATTCCCTGATTGTGGCTATGTGTCAATGTGTCGAGTGGCAAGATGCAAGCTGTGTGTGTGTGCTGAGACTGTGTAATGGGCATGATGTCCATGACTGTGTGGGTATTGTGACATGTGCCATCCCCATGCATCCAACGTTGTCCATGACCCCATTCTCTGCATCCACCGGACTCAAGCTTGCAGGACATGGTTCTGCCACCTGTCTACACGTACCTGGGTGCCCCCCAGGACACGGGCCAGGATCCCTGACCTCTGCGCATGAGTGTTGCTGTACTCAATGTGTCTGTCAGCACGGTTGTTCGGCCACCCCCTCAGCTGGTTCTGACCATCACGGGTGTGTATGGTGCTCCATGTCTGTCTTGCCTAGAAAACTGTGACCCATGTGTCCTGTGCCAGACTCAGGCCCCAGGGTGTGGATGGTTGAAGTGAACAGATGACTCAGGCATGTTTAGACTGTACAAGACACATGTTAGGTAATAATGCTACCAGCAGGCATCTACTCTTAATAGTGTGATTTATTATTGGGGGGGGGGGCCAAGTGAGGGCCTTTCCGGGATTAGGGAATCCAAAGTTCAGTAGGGGAGTTGGTGTCCTTGCCATTGGAAATCCTCAGAGTCCATGCCACAGTCTTTGTCAACATTGGTCAGCCAGTGACCAGCAGGGCCATGTGGCAGAGAATGTCTCTTGATGCTGTGATGCTGTTGCTCCAGTGGGCCAGGTGCCAGGCCAGGTGTCCTGGGAGATGGTGATGTAGCAGCCACCCTCACGGTCCTTTCCGTGGACGACCCGGCTTCCTGCGGGGAACCTCAGCAGCAGGCCGTGACGACGTCTGGGATGCTCCGTCGGATGTTTCCTCCTCCTCCTCATGATCCCTCCCTGTGGGTGGTGATGTTCTCCGCCTTCTGGCACAGGGAGGGTCGGCCATGGTGTCGGCCATCCGACGGAGTTCAGCGTGAATCCCCTGGGACGCCGTCACTTGCTGAGCCTGTCTGTCCTCCATCCTCCGTTGGTGTAGCTGTAGACAGGCTATTAGCTCCGCATGTTGCTGGGCCTGCTGGACCTTGATCCCCTCGAGGACGGACACAACCTGGGCCATGCCCGTGGTGTCCTGCCGGTATGAGTCCAGGATGTTACGGACATGGGAAAATACCGGATCCCCAGCCAACTGGTCAGGCTCGCGCCTCCGCCGCTCTCCACTCCCACCACCCCTGCCCACTTGCGTCTGGCCTGCACTTGTGGGCACATGGGGTCTCCGGGACCCCTGAGGGGTGGCATTGGCGTTGTCGCCTGCCTCCTCCTGGGTGCCCGGGACACCGTGTCCCTCCTGGCGAGCCTGGCTGCATTGTGGTGTTGGGGCAGGGATCCTGGGTGTCTCCTGGGATGTGGCAGGAGTGGGGGTGGTGGTTGGCACGGTTGTACCTGACGCAGGTGCTGCAGGTGGTTGGACACCAGAGGGGCCAGGTCGGTCGGGGTCGTCCGCAGAGTGGTGAGAGTGGTCGCTGCCGGTGGGATCGGTCTCCTGCAGATCCGGGTCCTGTGAGTGTTCCCCCCCAGTGTTGGGGGGTGCAGCACGACGTTGACCTGTGTGTGAGAGAGACAATGTTAATTTTGATCCATGCAACATCCATGTTTCATCCGTTACAAAGTTGGCACATTTCCTCTTGGAATTAGGATCTGTCTTGCATTCCACTCACAGTGCACTTGTGCATGTGTGTGTCCCTTGGGCACCAATTTGGCCCCTTTAACTATGTGTGGCACAGTCTTACTTGCTGCGTCAAGTGTGACTGCAGTCAGCAGTGGAGTGTGCATGTGTGCCGAGCTATGCGTTTGCGCCTTCCTTGTAGCACTGTACATGTGCACATGGAGTGGATCCACACACTCATATGATGCAGGTGGCTGTCCTTGTGCTCGTGTACAGGTTGTAACATGGCCCTGCGTTTTGCCATGATGAAGAGGGGGGGTTCTGGCACTGGGCACCCTTGTCTACATGCACGCAGTCCACCTGCTGACGAGCAGACATTCCCACACACCAAAGGACTGATTTGCTCTCCCTGTGTCTCCCTCCTTCTCTGTCCCCCTCTCCCTCCCTCTCTGTCCCCCTCTCCCTCCCTCCGTGTGTCAGCCTCCTCCCTCTGTCCGTCTCCCTCCCTCTCTGTCCCCCTCTCCCTCCCTCTCTGTCCCCCTCTCCCTCCCTCTCTGTCCCCCTCTCCCTCCCTCTGTGTCCCCCTCTCCCTCCCTCCGTGTGTCAGCCTCCTCCCTCTGTCCGTCTCCCTCCCTCTCAGTCCCCCTCTCCCTCCCTCTCTGTCCCCCTCTCCCTCCCTCTGTGTCCCCCTCTCCCTCCCTCCGTGTGTCAGCCTCCTCCCTCTGTCCCCCTCTCCCTCCCTCTCAGTCCCCCTCTCCCACCCTCTGTGTCCCCCTCTCCCTCCCTCCGTGTGTCAGCCTCCTCCCTCTGTCCGTCTCCCTCCCTCTCAGTCCCCCTCTCCCTCCCTCTCTGTCCCCCTCTCCCTCCCTCTGTGTCCCCCTCTCCCTCCCTCCGTGTGTCACCCTCTGTCACCTTGGCCCAGCTTCCTGGGCACACACTGTTAGCAGATCTTTGAGTGGCCCTTGGCCTGTTGATGTGAGTTTGTTTCTGATCTCCAGGCACCCATTTTGTCTGCTGTGTGTCTGTGCGCTGCTGCTGTGGTGGTGTGTGCTGCCACTCTTTCACACTGTTGGCTGTTCATTAGCTGCTGGCATGTGCAAAACAGTGCCTTCACCCCCATGTGTTGATGCAAGGCGTCCGCCATTTGCTGGCAAGTCATTCCTGTGTTGGGACACAGTGTTTGTCTGGCTGTGACCTAGGCCATATGGGCAGAGGGCATTGTTGTCTGCTTTGGAGTCGCACTATGTGATTCTTGGTGCCCAGCCTCCCGCCATCCGGGTTACCGTGTCATGTGTTGTTGTCTTCTGTGGCCTGTGACTTGACATTGTCCAGCTGGGTGCATGGGGCATGGTGGCAGCAGTGGCATGTGCCTGCTCATGGAGTGTGGTTGAGTAATGCGATGGCTTGTGGTGGTTGCGTGCCTGTTATTGATTTTGGTTGTGGTTGCAGTTCCCCCCATGTGAGGTGCGTTGTTTGTGTACTCACCCGGGTCTCGGAGTCCTTCTACTCCTTCAACTGCCTCCACCGGCAGTATGGCCATCACCCTCTCCTCCCAGGGATGGTACTGTACGGCTCTGCGGGAGGGCCCTCCTCCGGTGGCGTTGGCCTGGTCGTGTTCCTCCTGCCTCTTGGCTCTGACCCTCCTCCGCAGATCGTACCACCTGTTCTGGCAATCCTGCTTGGTCCTCCTGGTGTCCGCAACAGCATTCACAGCATCGACGATGGTCTGCCACATGGCTGTTTTGGCTGCCTGGCTGGTGCTTCTGACCAATGTTCCAAAGATCTGTGGCTCGACTCTGAGGATTTGATCAACAAGGACCTCCAACTCTCGGTGACTGAACTTTGGATTCTTGGTAGTGGGCATGGTGAGGGGTGTGGGTGGGGATGGTGTGGGTGTGGGGGGGGTGTGGATGTTGGGGGGGGGTGTGGATGGTTGTGTGTGTGTGTGAATGTGATGAGAGGGTGTTTGTGAGGGTGGTCGTTTGAAGGTGTGCAAGTGTAAGGTGTGGTGTAGCTTGTAGTCTGGTTCTGTGGTGTCTGGCAGCAGTGAGTCTGTTGGAAAGGCTCATGGTTTGTGTGTGTGGGCCCTTTTTATTGGTCCATGGGTGGGTGTGGCAGTTTTTGAATTTTGGGTGGGTGTGTTATAAGGAGTGGTGATGTATTGGGCCTCTGTTTGTTTTTGGCAGTTGCAGGTCAGTGATTGTGTTATTTAAGTGGTTGTTGGCCATGTTTAGTGGCTGTGTGCCTTTCGACTGGTGTATTCTTGTGTTGTTTTATTTTGTCCTGGTTGTGTACGTGCGTTTTGAGCGTGTGTACGGTGTGTACATGGGCCATTTGGTTGTACGATTTTGTCCTTGTGTGTGGCTTTGTAAGACTCGTACATGCGGTTGTGATGTTGGGGCATGGGGTGCGCTCCGTACTTAGGAGGTTGTGTTGGGGGTGCGCCAGGAACGTACTGGGGTGGGGGTACGACTGGAACGTACTTGGGTGTAGGTACACGGGGGGTACGACACGTACAGGGGTGGGGGGTGTACATTGACGGTGGTACGACACGTACTGGGGTGGGGGTACGACTGGAACGTACTGGGGTGTAGGTACACGGGGGGTACGACACGTGCAGGGGTGGGGGGTGTACATTGACGGTGGTACGACACGTACTGGGGTGGGGGTACGACTGGAACGTACTGGGGTGTAGGTACACGGGGGGTACGACACGTCCTGGGGTGGGGGTACGACTCGAACGTACTTGGGTGTAGGTACACGGGGGGTACGACACGTCCAGGGGTGGGGGTACGACTGGAACGTACTTGGGTGTAGGTACACGGGGGGGTACGACACGTCCTGGGGTGGGGGTACGACTCGAACGTACTCCGGTGTAGGTACACGGGGGGTACGACACGTCCTGGGGTGGGGGTACGACTCGAACGTACTCGGGTGTAGGTACACGGGGGGTACGACACGTACTGGGGTGGGGGGGTGTACATTGACGGTGGTACGACACGTACTGGGGTGGGGGTACGACTGGAACGTACTGGGGTGTAGGTACACGGGGGGTACGACACGTACTGGGGTGGGGGTACGACTGGAACGTACTGGGGTGTAGGTACACGGGGGGTATGACACGTACTGGGGTGGGGGTACGACTGGAACGTACTGGGGTGGGGGTACACGGGGGTACGACACGTACAGGGGTGGGGGGGTGTACATTGACGGTGGTACGACACGTACTGGGGTGGGGGTACGACTGGAACGTACTGGGGTGTAGGTACACGGGGGGTACGACACGTACAGGGGTGGGGGGTGTACATTGACGGTGGTACGACACGTACTGGGGTGGGGGTACGACTGGAACGTACTGGGGTGTAGGTACACGGGGGGTATGATACGTACTGGGGTGGGGGTACGACTGGAATGTACTGGGGTGTACATAGACGGTGGTACGACACGTACAGGGGTGGGGGGGTGTACATTGACGGTGGTACGACACGTCCTGGGGTGGGGGTACGACTGGAACGTACTTGGGTGTAGGTACACGGGGGGTACGACACGTCCAGGGGTGGGGGTACGACTGGAACGTACTGGGGTGGGGGTACACGGGGGTACGACACGTACAGGGGTGGGGGGGTGTACATTGACGGGGGTATGACACGTACTGGGGTGGGGGTTCGACTGGAACGTACTGGGGTGTACCTAGACGGGTGGGGGTATACATACACGGGGGGTACGTGTCGGACGTACGGGGGCTGGGGGGAGTGTTGGGCGCGTATGCGGGCACATGTCTCCATGGTTGCTATGGGTGTTCGGTGCGGACGGTGTTTTTTCCATACGGTTGTACGCTCGGACGCACGGGATGGATCGTGATTCCTCGGTCGGACTTGGCTTTTCACGTTTGTAAGGTAAATCGTCCGAGGACGTGTCGGACACATTTTCCGACCCGAGGACGTGTGGGGAATGATTCCCAGTGCGGTTCGTATGGACTTTTTACCATGCGAATCGTGATTGCCAGTTCGTACGGCACTTGTACGATTCGTACGGTAAAAAGACCCGATACGAATCGCACGGGGGAATTTTTTACCGGATTGTGATCGGCACCATAATGTAAAATACCTTTTTCAGTTGCTGTTTGTTCTCCTGCCTTTAAGGTAATGCTTGCTGCAGGATATAGTTATTTTTTTGTATCCGATTTACTGTGGAAAAAAAAAGTTTAAAAAATTTAATGTTACTTTGACAACGTTGGTTTAAAAAAAAAACATTTTTGAAAATTATGATATTTGTCAAATGAGTATGAGTAATAATTGGTTAAGAAAAACATAATACACATTGAATGCATTTTAAAATAAGATTAATAATGGATACACCTGCACTATCACTCAATTACTCTACCGCTGAATATTCTGGGACTTAGAATACTAATAGTTATCTCAGTAAATAGAAACGCTTTTTCACATGTAGTACCTAACTGAAGTCCTATTAGTATTTGTTACCCCTGCACCATGGTATAATTTCGTTTATGATGTAATTTGTTTGAGGGGAAAAAAAAGTTACCTTTGCAATAGAACACTTTTGCTAATGCTAAAAATATATTGTTAAAGTAAAATATTTTAAATTAAATTACATTTACCTTCACAATCGTAAAGGTGAGTCGATTCCTTTGAGGAGATACAAAAATAGGTACACCAATTCTTGATTCTCAATATTTAGCAAGTTTCTGTTTTAGGAAAAGAAAGTAGTTGTTTTAAGTTGGTATATATTTTTTGTGATAACAAATTACAAACAGTACATTTTAAAAGTTAATATTAAAAATTTAAAAATATATTTTGTATGGAAAGTAGACATATTTTACGCAAAACCATGGTTTAAAAATATTTTAATGACTTACTAGTAGTTGTCTACTAATAATGGTTTTCCGAAGGAATTCAGTGCTCTCTCTGAGGAGGTCGCAGTGGAGGTGACAGAGGGTCAGGTTTTGACGTCTGGTCTCTCTGGTAGTTGATAATCAACTGATTGCAAAATGGTGTCTTCCTGGTATTTATAAGTTTTACTCTGTGTCACTATTAATTTTTTTAAAAACTGCGTTCGATGTGTTTTTTTTTATACTTTATTTTACTGTGGAAAATGATAATTTAAAAATGCATTTTAAAATGTATTGTTTTCACTCATTTGCTCCGTTTTGGCATCCATTTTGGAACATGTCTTTTTGTATTGTTTTCATAGAAAGTGTTGTAGGACAAGTTTTACAAGTGAGATGGTTAAAATGGCGCCTATGTGTATGTGTGTTCTGTTTTACTCTGTTTACTTACTTTCCGATTTAATCATGATAAAAATGTGTAAGGACTGTTGTTAATTCTATCGTTCTTTTTGTTAAACTTTGAAATGTGTGAAAACGGAATTTTATTGGGGATTTTGAGTATTAATTTCAATACGCGAGTATTAATTTTAATACTCGAGTATTAATTTGGTAATGCATTTCAGTAGATTTACGCTCAGTTTTTCTCCACATTTTAATACACTTCCCCACCCTAAAACCCCTAATTTCCCTGCATCCCGTGCCAGATTTTATTGTACTTTTAAATTAAAAAAAAAAAAAATCGCGTTGTAATGGTATGCGTTGTAATAGATTTCGTTGTAACAGCACTTTTCAGTATTTTAATAGGTTTTGCGTTGTAAAAGTATTCGTTGTAAAGTAATGCGTTGTAGTAGTACTTGCGTTGTAAAAAATGCGTTGTAATGGTATGCGTTGTAATAGTATGCGTTGTAACGTCATACATCCCCGTTTAAAAGTACACCCCATCCTTTCACTCAAATTTACACTATACATGCCAAAATTAACAATAGTGTAATTCCCTTAGTATACAGTTTGCTACCTGATAAGACTTCTGCAACATACACTGAACTTTTATCAGTGATTAAAAGTAAAACATCTCAAAGTCCTCGGAAAATAATTATTGATTTTGAATTGAGCATGATCAATGTGATCACTAAAACGTACACGGATACCCAAATTCAGGGATGTTTTTTTCATTTTTCCCAGGCATTTTGGCGTAAATTACAAAAAACATCCCTAGTTGCAGAATATTCTCGTGATAGCAAACTGCAATTTGAACTAAAAAAATTAACTGCACTTTGTTTTGTTGCTCCCGATAGTGTGGACGAGTACTACACTGCAATTATAGAATCTGTTTATTACACGAGTAACGAAGAAAAATTGGCACCCATTCTAAATTATTTTGAGGACACATGGATTGGACACCTAAGCAGATCGGGTCGCAGGAGGAAGCCACGATTCCATGTGGAGTGGTGGAACTGCTACACGAGTTGTTTAGAGGGAGAAGCAAAAACAAACAATGCCATTGAGGGATGGCATAACTCCTTCAACCACACAATTGGCAAACCTCATCCAAACTTCTACTCTTTTTTGGAAACTTTGAAGAAGGAGCAAAGTTTTCAAGAAATGAGAATAGCCCAAACACTCGCAGGTAGTCTAAACCCACGAGTAACAGTCAAAACAAGGGAAATGTCTGAGAGACTATTGGCTATTGTACAACAATTTTCGTTGTGTGTGGCTATAGACTACCTGGAAAATCTTTCTAACATTCTTTCTTTCTAAATTTTTTTTTTACTTACTTTCCTGCTTTGCTTCAAATTTATAAATTTTTCAAATTATAATTGGCATACAATGTATTTTCTTAAAATTTTTTCAATCAAACAAGTCGGGTTTTTTTTTTTTTTCAAAATCTTCATTTCTAGCACAGCTACCAATGTCAACAAATTTACTTTCCCATAGTATATGATCAAATTTTCTACATCCGTACGCCATTAATATAATTACTGAAAACTTCCTTTTTTATTTCCGACCTAAAAAATCACCAAAACTCAAACCAATCTAAATTGTACATGTCAAGCCAAAATCCAAAATGCACATTGCTGCATAATCACCAATCTTTATTCAATCATTATCTTCCAAAATTTACGAGTACGCTATTTTTTTTCACTTAGAAATGAAGTTCAAAATCCCTTTTTTTAGTTCCGAAGTAAAGAAATAAACTTTGTGAACAGTAACTTTTAATTTTTAAACAGTTACATACATTTTTTAATTAAAAAAATAACTTTTCGCGACCCGACATAGGCATACATTAATGACATTATTGTGGACATGTTTAAAAACATTTAAAACATCAATTAGTTTTCCCGCAACCTCTCCTTATTCTTTCCTTACTATATATGTATCACAATTAAAGGTTTAATCTATAATTAAAAGTGAAAATGTTTCCTACCTGGACGCAGATCAGCTTCCTGCTGCTTCCTCCTCCGATGCTCTTCAAAATGGCGCATTACGTCGACGCTCACGTCATTACGTCATCGCGTGCATCAATATTTCTAACGGACTACTTTATTTAACTAATATGTAAATAAATGTTTCAAAATGTTACTAAAATATTTATATATTTTCTAAAAATTGTTAAATGCATTGCAAAATTTAATAAAAATATGGTTTATTTTTTAAGGATTTTTCAATAAATATATATTTAGAAAACATTATTTGTTTACTGTCATTATTTTTTAAATTGTAATTTATTCATTAAAAATGTAACTTTTTAATTGTAAATTTACTAAATGTGTTCCTTACCTCCACTCTATTGTCTTTTTCCTTCAAAACTTGCTCTTTCTTCTCTTTCTGATTCTTCTTTTCTTGTTCCGCGGGTTGTATATTCTGAAGCTGCCAAAATAAATGAAGGACAAATTATCTCATAGACTTCAATGCAAAAGCGTGGGAATTTTTTTTTCAAGTAAGTTATTTTTTTCCTGGGATTTTTTCTTAAGGTATTATTATTTCTTAAATTCATTTCTTATTACTCTTTTAATTTTTATAAATTTTTTTTTTTTTTTTTACATTTCTCTAATTTTTAAATATAATACTCCAAAAGTACTCTACCTTTTTTTAGACAAACATTAAACTTTATATAAGTAACTTAAAAATACTCTAGTATTAATCTTTCTTAATACTAATTTTTTCTTTAATTAACTGTTATTAATTTTAATTAATTGTTCTAGTATTAATATTTAATAATAATCCTTTTTTAAATTTTATTAACATATTTAATTTTAAATTAAATTACTCATTTAATAATTCCTCAAAATAAAATTCTTTTAATATTAATATTAATACTCTTTTTAATTTGTAAAAAACTCAAGTACTAATATTTTGTTAAACTACTCACACTTATATTTTTAATTTTATAATACAATATACTCTTTCTATTTTGATAAATACTCAAATATTAATTTTACTTAAAAATACTCTTTTAAATTAGAAAAATACTCAAGCATTAATATTTAGGTAAACTACTCACACTTATATTTTTAAATTTAAATTAAAATATACTCTTTCTTTTTTGAAAAATACTCAAGTATTAAATTACCTTAAAAAATACTCTTTTATATTAGAAAAATACTCAAGTATTAATATTTTGTAAAACTACTCACTTGTTTTAAAATTATATTTTTATAAAAAACATTTAAATATACGATATATATTTATTTAAGTTAACATTCCAAATTTAAAAAATGCGTTGTAATAGTATATGCGTTGTAAAAGTACTTACCATATAATATCATGCGTTGTAAATTAAAATATACTCTTTCTTTTTTGAAAAATACTCAAGTATTAAATTAACTTAAAAAATACTCTTTTATATTAGAAAAATACTCAAGTATTAATATTTTGTAAAACTACTCACTTGTTTTAAAATTATATTTTTATAAAAAACATTTAAATATACGATATATATTTATTTAAGTTAACATTCCAAATTTAAAAAATGCGTTGTAATAGTATATGCGTTGTAAAAGTACTTACCATATAATATCATGCGTTGTAAATTAAAATATACTCTTTCTTTTTTGAAAAATACTCAAGTATTAAATTAACTTAAAAAATACTCTTTTATATTAGAAAAATACTCAAGTATTAATATTTTGTAAAACTACTCACTTGTTTTAAAATTATATTTTTAAAAAAAACATTTAAATATACGATATATATTTATTTAAGTTAACATTCCAAATTTAAAAAATGCGTTGTAATAGTATATGCGTTGTAAAAGTACTTACCATATAATATCATGCGTTGTAAATGCATGCGTTGTAAATGCATGCGTTGTAAAGGCATTTTCAAAGAATGCATTGTAATGGTACATGCGTTGTAAAAGTACTTACCATATAATAGCATGCGTTGTAAAAGCATGCGTTGTAAAAGCTTTTGCGTTGTAACAAATGCGTTGTAATAGCATAGCGTTGTAAAAGTTGCGTTGTAAAGGTAGTTCCCCCGCGGATGCCTCCCTAAGCAGATACTGCTACCGGTTGCAGCGGAGCTCACTTGCCTCAGCAGCTGTGAGCTGAGCAAAGTTTTTTAAGGGGATTATTACTTTTTAAATATCACAAATACAAAGCTAAGACCTATTGGCTGTTTCAAAATTGAATTTGATTGTGGACTGAAAACTGTAATTGCACACTATGCTCCTACCGTGATAGAATCTCTTTGCGGGGAATATCCTCGTTGGGGGCACTAAGGGAAGTGAGGGCTTGGGTGGTGTATGCACTCTAGTCTTTTTGTCCGGTCTGCCTCAAAATGAAGGCCGTGGTGCGGACGAGCAGCCCATCCACTCTAGTCCACGCCCATCCGGGACCAGGGGCCAGGGATGCTGCCCCTTTTCCTCCAGGTAGGTTTTATTACTCCTCAAACTCACTACACACACTCCGTAGCCCACCAGCGGTATACTTCTCACTCTGCGGTGACCCCAGCCGAGGACCCTGGGTTTGCAGGAATTTCAGATGGTCCCTATCGCTGGGCCTCAATCAGGTCCACCCTGACTACTCGCCCTCTTTGTCAGGGGGTCAGGCAGGCCTAATTAACTTTCGTTCCTTCGCCGTCCACAAATATGAAATATTTGAGCCACTATTCGACCAATGCCTAGATGTTTTATTTCTCACAGAAACCTGGCTGTCAGAGGTTTCTGGAGGCGATGTTATCCAGGTGTTACCCCTGTCTTCAACATTGAAAGGTTGGATAGGTATGGTAAAAATGGGGGGGGGGGGGTTGCAGTCATTCATAGGGAATCATTGAATTGTCACACTACACCACTTAAGATCGCTAACTGTGAGAGCATGTTCTTCTCACTACCTTCACGTTCTACATTCTTCCTTTCTGGAATTTTTGTTTACAGCCCACCCAGGACTTTACTCACACAGTGGTTGCAGAACTAGCTGTAGATAAAGTGAACTTCACGATATTAGAGGATTTTAACCTACACGTAAATTACGCAAACAATAACACTTCTAAAATACTTTTACAGGATCTGGCCTCTCTGCAGTTTATTCAGCAGGTGGACAGCCCCGCCCATGAGCAGGGCCATGCCATTGATTCGGTGTTCAGCAACACACTTCCGCTTCAGACCTCCTGCCCCGTAATCTGGTCTGACCACTTTATGATCCCCTTTAGGCTCCCAATACCCTCTTCAATTCCATCCACCACTTCTGCAAGGTGACTTGACCGCGCCTGGCACAAGCTAAATGAAGGAGGATGGGAACATGTCCTGGAAGCCCTATCACCTGTCCTCTCAGTGGACGTCACAATGGCTGGTATGCAGTTCAACCACTGGATCAATGACTCACTTGATAAAGTTCTCCCAAGCAGTCTGAGAAAAGTTGCAAATAGGTTTAAAAAATCCCCCTGGTTCAACGCTCATTTACTGTCCCTGAAAAAAGAATGCAAACGGATGGAGAGGAAGTGGAGAAAGTCCTTTGATGATTTAAGTAAAGCAAACTACAGGAAATCAATTAGGTTATACCACTCCGAAATTAAAAGGGTTCAAGCCACTTTCTATGACACCAAAATCACTAATGCCACAAACTCCCCCCAAAAAATCTTTAGGATCCTCAAAGACATTATAGTACCACCCACAGATTGCCCTAGGGAAAATGCCTCTGTTAAGCGGGAAACAGCATTTGCATCGCATGCTTTACATCACCTGCCATTACAACGCGGTTGTTACAACGACCGAGTTGTTACATCATGAACCATTACATCGCAAGTCATTACAACAACTTGCTGTAGGGGGCAGAAGGTGTTGGATTTACAATCCAACACCTTCCCTGCTGTTGCACAAACTGGAGTAGGAAGTAAATTATACTATTACTAAGTCCAGTGTGCCCCCTACAGCAAGTCGTTGTAACGGCAGAAGTAAAGTGCTCATTTTTCTTCCAGGGATCTGTTAATAAGTGGGTCAGAATTGAGTAACAGTTGTGACCTAGCTTCAGAACTGTAAGTACTTCAGATTGTCACCCACCCACCAGCAAACAACCATAACCTCACCTCATATACCCATGTAACCACCATTTAGCGACCACATTCCCCTACCCTCATACACACGGCTGTCATTAAAATATCCACAAAGGCACCATCATAGGTCAACACACCCATCATTCTACACCCAAACAACCTACATAATATGAAAATATTCACACCATTGGACAGCCACACATCCACCATCGCATACGACGATAAAAGAAACTGTGTGCACAAAACATATTACCACATACCATCATACCACCACACATCCATGATTACATACCTACCATTACATAAATAATAAACTAGCCCTCCAAACCATCAAACCACCATACATCTACTGTCACATACTCTCTATCTTAACAACACACAGTCGCTATCACACTTCCACAAAACTAATGTAAAAAGCTCACATACTCTCTATCATGTGTCAGCACAGGCCCCGCCTTCTCCCCAACGCCTTCTGCACACAGCTTTCAGCCATGACCTGGATATGGGGGTGGCTTGAGTTATGGAGCGTCTTGTGTGTAGTGGTAACTATAAGTGGTGAATATTATTGGTTTTGCGCGTTTCAGCTACAACCATAACACCGTTTTTAACGTTTTTCTTGTGAAAATATAGCTGTGCATAAGTGCTGATAATATACTGCCCTCAATATTACATGTCTGTTTCCATTCTCATTAAAAAATATAACTGCTAAAATACGAATAGAAAAAACATTAGAAGAACATGTGTTGACCCTGCTGACGATTCGCACCTGTTTGAAATCTTTGCAGACTTTACGATGCTGTTTTTCGTTCTCGACTAGAGGAAGCACCCCCTCTCTCCCCCCCCCCCCCATCTCCTCCAACATGCTGAGAAGAGCAGGAATGCAGATCTTCTTTTAGGTTGTTTTCGGGTGATTTTGAACTTTCTCTGACTTGTGAGGCTAACATGTGGCATCAGAAAAGGCCAAGACCTGGAAGCTATTAAGTGGATAGTGAGTGGAAAGGCGATTGCAACCTTTGGATCAACTTTTCACAGTGGATTACTTTCCCTTGGACTGACATAACCCCGAGGAAGATGGGACGCCTTCCAAATGTGCAAGAGACTTAACGGAAGGGAGGGCGCGCTCTCACTACAGCAATACTACTATGTATCAGGTGTCGTGACCTCATCCTGTCCTTTCCAATTTTCTTTGCATTAAGGAACCTGCCGTTCTCAATGGAGAACGGAGCTTTCAAAACCAGGAGGCAATGAAATAGGGCTGGCCGAGTTACGCAGAGACGAAATAGCCATGTCTACTGGAGTTGAGAGATCTGTAGTGTTTTCCACATAATTATGGATTTGCCGCATTTGCCACAAAATAAGGAACCTGCCGTTCTGAATGGATAATGGAGCTTTTAAAAGCAGGAGGCAATAAAATAGGGCTGGCCGAGTTACGCAGAGACGAAATAGCCATGTCTACTGGAGTTGAGAGATCTGTAGTGTTTTCCACATAATTATGGATTTGCCGCATTTGCCACAAAATCCATCATATGCTGAATTATCTGCAGATTGTATCCCTCAAAAACATTTGTAGCTCAAATGGATCAAAAGTTACTAAAAATGCAGCAACACGTGTTGCTACACAATGGGAGGGCCTTCACGAAGGTTGACTGTTCTACCTTTCTCTTGCTCATTGCTGTGTTTGAGTGTTTAAACTGGTACGAATGAGGTGAACACTTTGCCCAGATAGTGTTGCCATATTAAAAAAAAAAAAGGCAAATTAATGAATAAATACTATTGTTAAATGTGATGCATTGGACTTTTCTTGCTGCATAATTTAGTTAAGCATGCCACATAATTTGGCCATGTCCTGCTGCACAATTCCAGCCGGGCATAGACCACTTTGAGATCCATAGAGAGGAAAACTCATGATAACAAATCGAGAGTGCTCTCAGATATTTGGTGAGACACAATTAATTTCTCAAGCGTTTCTTAATTGTGAGCTTTGAACATGGGAATCTTGAGAAGGAGCGCTGAATTCCCCACTTTACCAAACTGTGTGATCCTGGGCTGCCCACTGTATCGCCTCTTGCTTCAATTCCCAGACCTGCCCAAAAGTGATGGTCGTAGAAACAGTTTAACTCCTTGGTAATAAATGTATAGAGGAACAGGAGTGCATTGTCGAGGAGAAAGTGTGTGGATGGCCCATTAAGCCATATGAGTTTTTTCCCATATGTTTTGCTCTATAAAACCCAATCTCGACTATCCGCCTTGCCCCCTCTTGGGAGTCTGAGATGAGCTACGCAGCCTCCATAGGAAGGGTTCGCTGCTCTTATGACTCCACACAAAGGGGGTCTTGTGCTTGGAGAAAGAAGATACCGATTTGAGAAGACACCAGGGAGAAGGGATAGGGTAAGTGAGGAAGCATTAACCACACCAGGAGTTGACCAAAGTGATAGACCACATGGTTCTAACACTGCTCCGGTGTCTGGTCTCCCTCCTCTAGGAAAAACTGGACTCACGCAGGAGAATTGTCGGCATGCAGAAGACCTCTGAAAGGTAGGCCTGGGTGGAGTTTGCGGAACTCCGCTAAGTGACCCAAAAACTCTGCGGTGTTATGTGGAGTTCTGCAAGCTCTGGAGTGCGTTACATTGCTCTGTTCGCACTGATTTATTGCGCTGGGTGTTTGTCCCCGTGCTGTAAAATCAGGATGAATGCACCACATGCAGCGTAAGAGGGCGCTGCTTCTTTCTGCTGCTTGAGTAGATGTTCTACTCAAGCGGATGTATGACGTTACAACGCATGCTTTTACAACGCATGCCGTTACAACGCATTTTTTACAACGCAAAATCTGTTACAACACATGCCATTACAACGCAAGTCTTTACATCGACTTGCAGTAGATGGCGTGCTAACATTAAAAAAGGGTAATTTACTATTCTAACTCCAGTCCACGTTGCAGTAGGGAAGGTGTTTGGATAGTAAACTACACTATTTTTAATGTTAGCACGCCATCTAGTGCAAGTCGATGTAAAGGCTTGCGTTGTAATGGCATGCGTTGTAACAGATTTTGCGTTGTAATAGTTTCGTTGTAATGGTAGTGCGTTGTAAAAGTTGCGTTGTAAAGGCTGTTCCCCACTCAAGCGGCAGCTTTCTCTATGTGAACGGAAAGTTTCTCAATGCGAGCTGTAGCGACTATCTGCAACCGCCTGCTTTGAGAAATCTAGCCAGGAGGTGGTCTGGAGTAAGGACTTAACGTTGGTGAGCGTGAGCAAGGAAAGAACTCCACTATGCAGAGCTTTTCAGAACTTTGCATGCTTGCGAAGTGGGAAAAACTCCACAAACTCTATGAGCGGAGCAGAATTTCGCGAATGGCTGGCAGGGCAAGGTCAGACAAACTTTAAGTCTCATGAGAAGGTGGGATTCAGTGGATGTGGAGAACGAGCTCATTGATTTAAATGGAGAATAAATATTTTTGGGGAGCGTGAGGAAGGTTTTCAATGTGGGTGATCAAGTCTAATTCTGGCCTTCGACTTGTTTGGAGGGTAAAGATGAGTAGCACCCTCGATATAAGGGTGAGTTAGAAGGTATGAGTAAGGGCAGTGCCAGGGGTGCAAAAGGCTGCCAATAATTGATACACGTGATGCTCTTAGTTTGATAACTCGTTAGAATAACATTTTGATTTTTCAATAACTGAGATTTTTTTCTAGAAAATAATTCTACAAAATCTCAATAAAAATACAAACTTCAGTGTGCACATTGGTTTGTTTCATACACTTTGGGCCCGATTCACAAAGGGCCTTGCAGTCTTGGCGGAGGCCCTGCTGTCGTGTCGGGGGGCCCGCACTCGTGCTTGAACCTCTGCCATGAGGAGGTCCCGCCATGAGTGTAGGGCCTCTGCCACAACTGCGGGGCCTGTGCCACGACTGCGTGGCTTCTGCCACGACACCGAAGCCTCCACCACAACTGCGGGGTCTCCACTGCAAGTGCGGGGCCTCAGCCATGACTGCGAGGCCTCCGCCATGAGTGTGGGGCCTCCACCATGAGTGCGGGGCCTCTGCCACGATTGCAGGGTCTGCGTCACAACTGCGGGGCATCCGCCATGACCGCGGGGTCTCTGCCACGACTGCAGGGCCTTTGCCATGTGTGCAGGGCCTCTGCCACAACTGAGGGGCCTCCACCAGATCGCAGGGTCACTGCCACAAATGTGGGAACTCGCCAAGACTGTGGGGCCTCCACCATGAGTATGGGGCCTCTGCCATGGTTGCAGGGCCTCTGCCACGACTGTGGGCCTCCACCAGAACTGCTGGGTCTCTGCCACAAATGTGGGGCCTCCACCAAGACTGTGGGTCCTCCACCACAAGTGCGGGACCTCTGCCACAACTGCAGGGCCTCTGCCACGACTGCGGTGGCCCTTTGTGAATTGGGGCCTTAATGTTCTGTTAGGTCAGAATGTGATACTTGTATTGTGTGCAGATGTTCTTCTGTAACACTTCACACATGTTCGCTCGGTTTAGTGTCTCTCTTTGAAGTTTCCTCGAATAATTTGCTTCCCAAGAAAGCTTTGCAAATAGTCTGTGGGGTTCTAGTTGGCCGAGTCCTGCCTCAATGCCAAATACTTGGTAAGCACATCTTGCTTATTTATGTTGATGGTGTTATTCAGAGCTCACTGGCCCCCTAGGAGAGCTGTAAATGAATGATACCATCAGTCAACACGATGCTGCAATAAAAATGTACAATTCATTTTTATTTATTGAGAGTTTTTGTGACAAGCTCAACATGTTGCTTCCTTGCTTCTTCCAAACTCATCTGAACTGTGAGCTCCGTTGTGCGAGGTATGAGTACCCACGTAGAAAATCTCTGCAATTTTACAAGTGGACCGCAAGTCCAAGATTCAGAGAGGTCAGGGCCGACTCTAGGGCGGGGCGACTGGTGCCACCGCACTGGGCGCCGACTTTGGGGGTCACTGTTTTCTCAAATATATTATGAATTTAAAAGCACCTGCTGCGGCATTCTTTGCCTCCAGTAATTTTCCGGCAACAATAAAAATGTCAAGATAACTTTAGTGATGTATGAAGCTGCAGGAGAGAGATGGAGTTTTGTCTAGTGGAGGTTTTGACTCGTCATAAGGTAGTGCAGAGGGTTGATGCTGCAAAGCAGGTGTACCATGCAGATCACAGCGTGCACATAACTTAATTAGATCAGTGGGTTACTGTTTTTTCAGAAAGAACCTTTTGTTACCTGCAGTTTATAAGTTAAAATCCTAACATAGAACATTGAGCTCTCTTACCTGTCATCAAAGAGCTGCATGTAAAAATGCACATGAGCGGGCGTGGTTGCGAAGACTTGAGGGGCTCTGTTAAAATCTGGTAGTGATGGAGTGCTGCATACATTTCCTGGCTGGGCAGGATCAATGCCATCAAGATGAATGCACTCCCCCGCTTGCTTTACCTCTTTCAAGGGTTGCCCATTCCAGTGGAAGGGGGTCTCTTTCGGGACTGGCGACAAATGATTACTAAATTTATCTTGTTAGGGAGGAGGGCTTGCCTGCCCCACCGCCTGCTCACGTGGCCACGTAAGGAGGGGGGACTGGCTCAGCCGGATTTTCAGGGACATTATAGAGCAGCTCAATTGCGAGTAATCTCAGAATGGTCGCTGCGAGCCTCAGAGAAGCACTGGCTTCATATAGACAGGCAGATAACTGGTCGCACTATTTGGGATCTTTTATGGAAGCCAAAACATGACAGACCGCCAACGCTTACATCAGCACACCCACATCCACCACGGGTATGGGATGTTCTTATGAAAAGGTTACAGCTCACTACGTTTCCTTCCCCCTACATGCCCATACATTTTAATGCTGCCTTTCCCCTGCTCTTCAAGAGGCCACTTCGAGGCTTGGAGGGAGGGAGGTTGTCACATGATTTCTCATTTATTTGACAATGGCGAGCTTCTCACCTTCCTAGAATGTAGGAAACTATTTGCGCTGCCTGCCAAGGAAGAATACCATTATTTGCAGCTTAAACACTGGGTACAGCAACCCCTGGTGCGGCTGGCCGCCACCAGGGACCTGTTTGCCAGAGAGAAGTTTGCCCAATCTGGGTCCACCTCCAAGGGTTGCATTTCCTTTCTGTATGCTCTTATACAGGCGCTGAGCCCCAGATCGGCTCCACTTCTGGGATGCACTTTTGGATACCGCTTTGGCGGATAATCAGTGGGAGCATTTAATGAGGGATATAGTGAAATGTAACTGCTCGATGTATCTAAGGGAGGCGCACTATAAGATCATGTGTGATTGGTATCTATACCTTCAGAAACTACATAAGATCTTCCCCAACACTTCGGATAGGTGCTGGCGGGGATGTGGTCTGCTGAGCGACTTTCAACACATCTGGTGGGACTGTCCCTCTATACAGCCCGTTTGGAAGGAAATCTTGTTCCAAATTAAACTCATTCTCGGCTATCCAATTCCTATATCCCTGGAACACACCTTGCTGGGGGTGAGAGACCCAACCCTGAAACACCAAACACAGAGTGATAGTTCTGTTATGTGGCTCTGCCTGGGGGTGGCTAAAATGACCGTAGCCGCAGCGTGGAAGAAACATGAGGCACCTTCTTTAGCCCAATGGCACGTGCGGCTATGGTGGGTGTTGGCATTGGAGCGCATGGCCGACATAGTGGACGACACCAGGAAAAGGCTTTGAATATATATGGTCCCCGCTGGTGAGCTACTTTTGTCAGAGGGGCTTCCACTGACGGCTTGCGCCCCACGGCTTAGGGCCCTCAACCTGTTCCATATCTGATTCCACAGCAGCACAGCTGGCAGCGGGCAGCTCGGAGGTCAACGTAGTGGGGGCCCCAGAGTCCAAACCTCATGACCACCTTACTATTATTTGCACCATGACATCACGGTTTTGTTAGTGTTTTAGGTATGTTAAGTTTCCTTTTCATGTTGCTCTCTTCGGGGGGGGGGGGGATTGACGAACAGTTGCGGAATACTAAAAGCAACAAGATATGATTGTAACGATTTGAAAGTTTTTCAATGCCATAGACCTCATGAACAAGCTGTAACCTACATGTGAGATCTGTAACGCTTGGATTTTTTTTTGACAACTGTTGCGTGTGTACTTCATTTTGGTATCAATCTCAAAGAAAACTCAAAAAAACAGAATTTGACAAAAAATCTGGTAGTGAAGGAATTCATGGAGAAGGAGGTCATTGGGGGCGCCAACAAGCATTGTCAAACTGGGCGCCACCACCACTAAAGCCGGCCCGGCAGGGTGTCAGTTCTGGGTCCGAGATAGCAGATGAGATCACCCAGCCACCCTGCAGTGCGAACAGATGTGCAGCTTTTTGCAGATGATTTGCATGGCCATCTGTGCTCTTAGCAAGTAATGTATGGAAAAGTTTGAATGAATCTGAACTCTGGTAATATCTCTGGGCACATTCCATTTTATGGGCACATTATTAGATCATCTGTGGTGTTTCAGAAGGGGACTGACCACATGCAAATCAGACCTGGCCCTGATGCAGTACTCACCGTCCAGCCTGGGCTGCTGAGCCACACCAAGATACTGGCCCTCTGAACGGTAACCTCTGCAATCTCCAGATGGCTTTCAGCATTATTAGCCAAAATCGGTGTAGTGCAGCTTGAGTCCTGAAGCATAGCAGGCAAGGGATCCACATACAGGCATACCCACACCAATAGGGTGACCCAGCTTTGCAGAATGAAAGCGAAGGATGGAGTAGAATTTATCTTATTGGTAAATGCTCTAAATGCTGTGAATACCATCATGTTTTTCATTGGCTGTACCTTTAGACGAAGATAACTTGTGAGGCCAAACAAGATGGAAACATGTCTTGGCTAGCTTATTTTCCTGCAAAGATGGGATGTGGCATTGCACTTCAGGATAGGCCCTTCCTTTTGGGACAGTGTAATATTTACCATTAGCAAATACATTTACTCCTAGTTGTCATGGTATCTGGTGCGATGGATTTTACTACTTAGAAGTATTTCCCATCTATTGGCTGATATTGTATCACCGGCAGTAACTGTCAAATATTGCTGGCAGTATTATAAGATTTTAAAGTTATAAGCGCCATGGCCCCCAACCAGGGGTGTATCCTCAGGGAAGGTGTTTGGGGTACAAGTGCTTTCAGTCTGGTACGGTGAAATTTTTGTCCAAGTCCACCTGGGATCTTTACATGCCCACAGTGACAAAATCACACAAATAACATTCTCTCTCATCTCTGTTTTGAAGGCCTTAAAAATGCTGATTAGTTTAAAAAATGTGTTTTGGGTGCCCCTAACCACCTGCCCTCCTCTCTCTTTCCACTGCCCCCCCTTGTGTCCTGCTTCTCCTATAATGTGTTTGAACAAGCTATCCCAGCATGATTTTCGGGAAGTTTGAAGCTCACCCCTCCCCATCTTATTGACCGAGCTACACCCCTTCCCCAACGCAACTCTCCCAGTATAGAAATTACTGCCACATACTTAAATATGTATGTGCATGTATGCATCTGTGTATTTCTATAGTATGAACCTAGCCGAAAATTCACTGGAGTGCTGTACAGGGTTAAAGGTAAGAAAACAGTCAATGAGATGTAGCTGGTTATTGTATTGTTATTTCATTGTGATGCAGTGTTCTTTAAAGAGGTGTGTTTTCAACTCTTTCCAAAATTGGAGCAGCATTGGGGCGGTCCTTATGTGTCCTTATGTGTCCTTATGTGTACAGGAAATATGCTCCGGGTCTGGGCGCATAGATGGAAAGGACCAGCTGCCTTGTTTTTGATTTTTTACACTTCTTTCTCTGCAGTCTGATGGTGCCCCAGCTGTGGGTGCGCTGTGAGCCACCAGAGTTGGTGAGCTTGTTTGCAAGATAAGCAGGGTTGATGGCTATGATGGCTTTGTAAATGATGACGCTGGATTTGAGAAAGGTGCAGCCAGCAAGGGGAGTCAATGGATCTCCCTCAGGATGGGACTGATGTGACCATATTTCTTCCAGCTCTCAATGTAATGTTCTGTGGTGTGTACGATGCCTTTAAGGGATCTCTGTGTGAAGTCTGGAAGGCTACAGAGGAAGGGTTTTAGCGTCTTCCAGGTGGGAGAGCATGAGTGCTTGAACAGTAGTTCTGAAGTAGCTTTCTGGAATAAAAGGTTTCACTTTCTTTAAAAGAGAGAGCTGGTACCAGGCCATCATTGTTTATACATATTTGGGTTAAAGTATAATAAGTTTTGCATTTAAAAAAAATATCAATCTCTGGCAACATATCCAGTTTACTCCAGTCCCAGAACCCCCAATTCAAAATGTCTTCAAAAAAGGAGAACTGCAGTCAGCCAATCCGCAAATATATATCCTACCCCACAACATGGGAGTGAAGAGCACTTAGAATAATAAGTGAAAGAGTGAGAGGGTACCTTACGTACGCAACACCAGGGAGGCTACCGGCAGGTTCTCACCAGTATGCCCATGTATATCATCATCGGTTACCCACTCACTGAAAAAACAGAATAGTGTCCAGTAGAGAGACAAAAGTGCAGAAAGAAAGAATTAACTGTCCCCAAACAAAGAGCCCTGTGATTTACACAAAACCGGTTTATTATTACATTACACCTCTGATCCTGAACAGTGGTGTGCGTCCACCACTCCTCCTCCCTGGTGTCCTCGTTGGGTACTTCTTTCCCGCTGCAGATGGTGTCGGCTCCGGCCTCATTTGCAGCTCCTGTTATTGCTGCCAGCGTGTCTGTGTTTGTAGCTTCCCAGCATTTTGATGGGGTTCCAGTTTGTGAGTCTCATTTTACTTGCAGGTTCTTGTCCTCCCGGTCTCATCCCTCGCAGTATTTCTCTTTCCTCTCTTTCCCTCCTAGCCTAAACTAGCTGGCAAACAAATATCTAATCTGCTATATGCAGATGATGTCATTCCCCTAAGCCAAACAAAAGTGGGGTTGCAACGACTAATAGATCGAATATCTTCGTATTCAAAAGAAAACGGGATGTGATAAACGAATCAAAGACTAAAGTTATGGTGATTACTAAAAACTCAAGATTGAAACATAAATCCAAATGGTTTCTGGAGAAACTCCAATTAGAACAAGTAGAATCATATAGATACTTGGGAGTACTATTCGATGATAATGGAAACTTTCACCCACAAAAATTTGACATTCAAAGGAAAGCAAATGCCTTGACAGCAGCATTTAGGATCCTGCAGAAATCACTAGGTAATCTTACTTGTCGCCCCTTTTTAAAGGTTATATCAGCAAAACTCCTGCCTACCCTAACATACGG
Source organism: Triturus cristatus (assembly GCF_964204655.1). Taxonomy (NCBI): domain Eukaryota; kingdom Metazoa; phylum Chordata; class Amphibia; order Caudata; family Salamandridae; genus Triturus; species Triturus cristatus. The sequence goes on along the minus strand of NC_140595.1, from coordinate 630,542,422 downwards.
TAGTGAGGCTCTAAATGGGAAAGATGCCATGATTATAAATAATGTGGTCTCAAAAACTTTTAAATCCCTTTTTCCCCTACCTAATAACGCATCACCTGCACAAATAAGGCTGGCGTTTGGTCTAAATAACCAGTTGTATGCAAGAAAAGGCCAATTTATTAAAATATGGAACAGAATAAAAAATGATCATGACAATCAAATGTCCCAGCTATTATGGCAGGAAATAAATGAAAACAGAACATTACAGGCCTGGAAATATTTAAATCCAGCGCTAGAAGAACTTGATGTGATGTCAATCTGGAGAACTACAATAACCCGGGAATCATTTGAAAAAGTAAACAATAAAATAACAAATCATCTATCGATTTTAAGAGATAAAGATATATTAGCAAAAAGAAAACATGCATGGACAATGATGAATGGGTTTTCAAAAAAGAAGATTCAAGCATATTTAGAAAAATAAACAAATCTTTACAAAAGCACGATTTGGTGTATTGCCTGGACTATGCCATCTCCCACCGTGGATAAAGTAAGAAGAGGACACATTATGTAGATTATGTAAAACAGGTGAGGAGGACATTATTCACCTACTATGTCTCTGCCCTGAACTGAAAACTGATGGAAAAACCATACTCAAGACTCTTCTCAATGTTCGAGGAGTAAGGACATGTAGGCAAGCTTTGATAATGTGTCTGCAATCTGATGATATAATTATGAATTCTGGTTTTGTAAAGTTTTTATAAAAAGTAGGAGCTAAATTAGAAAAACACTATCAAAAATCTATTAGCACTGTATGAAATATTCTAAAAATATACTATTAAATTAATATTTTACAAATATACTATGAAATGGATTTTAACAAATGCAACTGGCTTAAAACAAATGATATATTGCACTTTTATTTTTGTTTTAACTGTTTTATATTGTATTATATATTATATGTATAATGCCTCATTGTAAGATTATAGGTAATCAAACAATAAAGAATATCTATCTCCTATCCTAAATCAGAGTCTCTTTTAACTGCTGCGGGCCCCTCCTGTTTTCCACCCTTCTTTCCTTTCATTGTTGTTCCTTTCTTTCTATCTTTCTTTAATCCTCTCTCTTTCTCTTTCTAGGATTCCATAGCAAGTTCCAGCCAGTGCTGGAGCAGCACTGTGGGACCACACAGATGTTTATCATGACTTTGCACCCACGCCTTCTCACATCTCTGCCCCTTATTTCCTTTCTTTTGGGAAGCAATTGGTTTCACAGGTAACGGGATAGAATTCTATGCGGTCTTGTTCTTTTCCTTTCCTTTGGCACGTAATGATTCTAAATGGCTGGAGGGCCAAGAACCACCTCATGATCTAACGTTGATTCCTTTATTCCTATCTATCGATGTGAAAGGGACATGATCTGTATTCAGTTTGTACTTCTGACCTTCTAAGTAATATCGTAGGGCCTCCATGGCCCAGTTAATTGCTGGGCATTCCTTCTGTACTATTAAATAAGTAATTTCTCTAGGAAAGCATATTCTCCTGATAAACAATATGTGTTTTCCCCTCCCTGCTTCATCTTTTTGGGACAGCACCTTATCTATAGAACAAAATGTAATTTTACGCCTTACAAATTTTTAGCTTCACCAGCCGCCACTGACTAAAGGCCCACCACCAGAAACGTGCAGTACTTATTAAGATGGTAATCAAGAGATCTGCTCTCTTTATCAACTCTCATACCTTATTGGGCCAGCAAATACCAACTGTCCGCACTCATGACGCTAATGTCATCCAGAAACGCTTGAACCTGTACTTGATCACCCATCTAATTTTTCATTCTCCCGTCATCACAATAGTAAATATGTGTAAAGATGTCCTCTGTACTTAAGATGCTGCCGTTTTCTGCAACTCTCAATGCTGATAAACAAAGAATATTTAAAAACCCAACTCAATTGTCAAACATCACTCAAGACACAATTCTATAGGACATACCACCAGTGGTAGGAACTCATGGAAGGGAAACTAACAGAACTAACTTCTGAAGTGAAATCAATGTGATTATACTTCATAACCTATCGGCACTGACTTGACGCATGGAAAAAGAGACTGGATGACGTGGAAGAACACATCACTTGACTAGGGACATGTCTGGCACTTGCACAAAAAGGTAAACGACAGGAGGAGATGTGGCTTAGCATATACAGCTGCCCACCTTCTAATCTGGGGACCCAGGTTCAATCATGCCCATGGCGCCTGGCTCAGCATCATATGATTCTGGGCAAATCACTTAGGTGCCAATTCCGATCCGGTAAAAAAATTCCCCGTCCGACTCGTATCCGGATTTTTTTCCGTCCGAATCGTCAAAGTAGCGTACAAACTGCCAAGTACGATTCGAACGGAAAAAAGTCCATACGAATCGCATTGGGAAGATTTCCCCACACGTCCTCGGGTCGGGAAAAGTCACCGACACGTCCCCGGGCGAGAAACCCACCGTGCGGAAAAATAAAGTCCGACTGCGCAAGTACGATCCCTCCCGTCCTCCCCATTTCACAACCGTACGCAAAAAACACCGTCCGAACCGAACTCCCATAGCAACCATGGAGACATGTGCCCGCATACGCGCCGAACACCCCACCACCCCCCGCCCGCGTATGTACGCCCCGAACCCCCACCCGTGTATGTACGCACCGAACCACCAGCCGTGTATGTACGCACCAAACCCCCCCCCCAGCCCTGTATGTACGCACCGAACCACCAGCCGTGTATGTACGCCCCCGAACCCCCCCCAGCCGTGTATGTACGGACCGAACCACCAGCCGTGTATGTACGCACCAAACACCCACCCGTGTATGTACGCCCCCGAACCCCCCCCCAGCCGTGTATGTACGCACCGAACCACCAGCCGTGTATGTACGCACCAAACCCCCACCCCAGCCGTGTATGTACGCACCGAACCACCAGCCGTGTATGTACGCACCAAACACCCACCCATGTATGTACGCCCCCGAACCCCCCCCCCAGCCGTGTATGTACGCACCGAACCACCAGCCGTGTATGTACGCCCCCGAACCCCCCCCCAGCCGTGTATGTACGCACCGAACCACCAGCCGTGTATGTACGCACCAAACACCCACCCGTGTATGTACGCCCCCGAACCCCCCCCCAGCCGTGTATGTACGCACCGAACCACCAGCCGTGTATGTACGCACCGAACCACCAGCCGTGTATGTACGCCCCCGAACCCCCCCCAGCCGTGTATGTACGCACCGAACCACCAGCCGTGTATGTACGCACCAAACCCCCACCCCAGCCGTGTATGTACGCACCGAACCACCAGCCGTGTATGTACGCACCAAACACCCACCCATGTATGTACGCCCCCGAACCCCCCCCCCAGCCGTGTATGTACGCACCGAACCACCAGCCGTGTATGTACGCCCCCGAACCCCCCCCCAGCCGTGTATGTACGCACCGAACCACCAGCCGTGTATGTACGCACCAAACCCCCACCCCAGCCGTGTATGTACGCACCGAACCACCAGCCGTGTATGTACGCACCAAACACCCACCCATGTATGTACGCCCCCGAACCCCCCCCCCAGCCGTGTATGTACGCACCGAACCACCAGCCGTGTATGTACGCCCCCGAACCCCCCCCCAGCCGTGTATGTACGCACCGAACCACCAGCCGTGTATGTACGCACCAAACACCCACCCGTGTATGTACGCCCCCGAACCCCCCCCCAGCCGTGTATGTACGCACCGAACCACCAGCCGTGTATGTACGCACCGAACCACCAGCCGTGTATGTACGCCCCCGAACCCCCCCCAGCCGTGTATGTACGCACCGAACCACCAGCCGTGTATGTACGCACCAAACCCCCACCCCAGCCGTGTATGTACGCACCGAACCACCAGCCGTGTATGTACGCACCAAACACCCACCCATGTATGTACGCCCCCGAACCCCCCCCCCAGCCGTGTATGTACGCACCGAACCACCAGCCGTGTATGTACGCCCCCGAACCCCCCCCCAGCCGTGTATGTACGCACCGAACCACCAGCCGTGTATGTACGCACCAAACCCCCACCCCAGCCGTGTATGTACGCACCTAACCACCACCCCACCAGGGAATGTACGGACCGCACCCCCACCAGTGCATGTACGGACCGTACTGACGCCAAAAAAACACGTACTGAACCCGGACAAACCATATTTACACAAGGAGAGTCAAGTAGAGTTTCCCCACACCACCAAACAGGCCCAACAACCCCACAAACATCACATACACTCACCTGCAACTGCCAAACTGCCAAACAGAGGCCCAAAACTCAATCACTCCTCATAACACACCCACACAAATTTCAAACACAGCCACACCCACAAATGGACCAATAAAAATGGACCACACACACAAACCATGAGCCTTTGCAACAGACCCACTGCTGCCAGAGCCCACAGACGACCCACACCACCATACTTGAACCTCACACTTGCATACCTTCACACAACCACCTACACAAACACCCCCTCATCACATTCACACACACACCTCCACTACCACACCCACACACCCACAGCCATCCACACCCACACCCCCACAACCACACCCCACGCCATGTCCACCACCAAGAATCCAAAGTTCACAAAGGAGGAGCTGGAGATCCTTGTCGACGAAATCCTCAGAGTCGAGCCACAGCTCTTTGGGACATTGGTCAGACAGACCAGCATATCCGAAAAAACCGCCATGTGGCAGAGGATCGTCGATTCTGTGAATGCTGTTGGGACAACCAGAAGGACCAGGCACGAGTGCCAATCCAGGTGGTACGATCTGCGGAGGACGGTCAAGAGGAAGATGACTGACAATCACAACCAGGGGAACATCACTGGAGGAGGGCCGCCCCCCAGACCGGTACAATACCATCCCTGGGAGGAGAAGGTGATGTCCACGCTGGCGGTGGAGGGACTACACGGACTGCCAGGACTCCCAGACCCTGGTGAGTACACAAACAACTCACCTCACATGGGGGGGATGCCATACACAATCAATCATGCATGCCACCCCCCCCAAGCCACCACCGGACACAACAACACTCCACAAACACACACATGCCACTGGCACCTCCATGCCCCATGCATCAATCAGGGCCATGCCAAGTCACAGGCCACACAATACACCAACACAACACAGGATGTGGTCGATGCTGGGAGTGGGGGCAGCAAAACTAACATTGAGCAACTCACAAGCACACAACAATGCCCTCAGCCCATATGGCCCAGGGCACAGCCATACAAACTGTGTGTACCCACACAGTACTGTCTTGCCTGCAAATGATGGCTGCCATGCAGGATGCCATGGGTCTGAAGGCACAATTTGCACATAACAGCAGACAATGAAGATGCATCGCTCTGATAGAGTCTCAGCACACACCGCCACAGCAGCAGCCTACACTCAGACACACTGCCCAATGGGTGCCCGGAGAACAGGGACTAACTCACATGAACAAGCCAATGGCCATTCAAAGACCGGCTAACTGTGTGTGCCCAGGAAGCTGGCCTGAGGTGACAGAGAGTGACAAAGAGAGGGAGGGAGAGGGGGAATGAGAGGGAAGGAGACAGAGGGGGGACACAGGGAGACAGACAGAGGGAGGGAGTAGGGTGACAGAGGGAGACCGACAGAGGGAGGGAGGAGGGTGACAGAGGGAGGGAGGAAGGGAGACACAGGGAGACTAAATCACCCTTGGGTGGTGTGGCCATGTCCACTCGTCAGCCGGTGGACTGTGTGCATGCAGACCAGGTCTGGCAGTGCCTCAACCCCCCCTTCCGTAGATGAAGACCGGTCCATGTGTCAATCTGTGCACGAGTCCATCCGTGCTGCAGGCACAGACCTAACCACACACCCAGTATACCCACCCACCGTGTCGGTAAGAACCCTGTCACAAATGCTTCAGTCCCCTACCTGCAACATCAAATTGCCTTGCCAAAACACCATTTGGCCACGTACAGTGCAACACGTAAGGCGCCTCTGCATGGCTCGCTACGCCCGCACACCACACTGCTGACTGTGTACCCAAATAGATGCATCAACTAAGATTGTGTCTCACACATGCGTAAAGGCCTGACAGCTGTGGCCAAGGGACATAGCCATGCACAAGTGCACTGTGAGAGGAATGCAGGACAGATCCAACTACCCAGAGGAAGAGTGCCAAATCAGAAATGCATGCAACATGGATGCCACATGTGACACTGTCAACATTGTCTCTCTCACACACAGGTCAACGTCGACGAACACCCCCCAACACTGGGGGGGAAGTCACACAGGACCAGGCTCCGCGGGATGATGACCCCACCGCCAGCGATGACTCTCACCACTCCGTGGATGACCCAGACCAACCTGGCCCCTCTGGTGTCCAACCACCTGCAGCACCTGCGTCAGGTACAACTGTGCCAACCACCACCCCCATTCCTGCCACATCCCAGGAGACGTCCAGGAGCCCTGCCCGCACACGACCACCCAGCCAGTCTGCCCAGGAGGGACACGGTCCTCCGGGCACCCAGGAGGAGGCAGGCGGCAACGCAGATGCCATCCCTCAGGGGTCCCGGAGACCCGATGCACCCACAACGGCAGGCCAGGTGCACGTGGGCAGGGGTGGCGGGAGTGGAGGACGGCGGAGGCGCGAACCTGACCAGGCAGCTCAGGACCCGGTAGTGTCCCAGGTCAGCAACATCCTGGATACATACCGGCGTGACACCAGGGGCATGGACCAGATTGCGTCCACCCTCAATGACATCAAGGGGACCCTCCAGGAGATGAAGACCCTGCAGTCCCAGCAACATGCCTGTCAACTGCAACACCAAGGAAGGATGGAGGATAGACAGGCTGAGCTCGTGGCGGTGCAAACCCAAATGACCGGTGTACTCCGTCGGATTGCCGACAACATGGGCAACCCTCCCTGTGGCACCAGGCGAAGGCCATTACCAGACACAGGGAGGGATCAGGAGGAGGAGGATTCATCCGACGGAGCGTCACAGACATCGTCACGGACTGCTTCCGAGGGTCCCCGCAGGAAGGTGGGTCGTCCACGAAAAAGACTGTGAGAGTCAGCAGAACATCACCATCTCCCAGGTCACCTGGCCTGGCACCTGGCCCTCTGGCCCAATAGCAGCACATGACATTCTCTGCCACATGGACTTGCTGGTCACTGTCTGACCTATGTTGACGAAGACTGTGGCATGGACTCTGACATTTTGCTACGACAAGGATACCAACTCCCCCAGTGAACTTTGGATTCTACACTCCCGCTGTGCACCTCTTGTCATCCCCACAAACCCGTACCCCACCACAAATAAATTAATCACACTTACAAGATGATGCCGTGATTCTACATTATTACAATACATGTGTGTGTCGTACAGTCAAAGCATGCCTGATCTCAGAATTAACTCCAACCATCCAAACCGTGGGGTCGCAGTCTTGCCCAGGACACACATGGGTCCCAATGTCTCATCTGATACAGACATGGAGTACCAAACTCACCTGTGCTGGGCCCAACCAGCTGAGTGGTTCCCGCACAACTGTGGCTACAGACACATTCAGGGGAGCAACAGTCATGCGCAGAGGTCAGGGATCATGTGGAGTGACCTGGCTTGCCGCTCCCAGGTATGTCTAGACATGTGTCCCTACAATGTGCAGCATGCTTGCGTCAGGCGGATGTTGAGAATGGTGGCTAGGCCAAGGTTGGATGCATGGAGATGCCAGAATGCAGTTTAGGATCACTGTGCCACATGGTTGTGTTGGGGTTGTGGGCTGCATCATGAGTGTGGGCGTGGATCTAGAAGGTCATCCTGCAGCTGGCTGTGAAACATTCCCCCCATCCCGTTAGGACGTTGATGTGGCCTGGTTGCCCGACGCAGTAGCAGAGCTGTGCAGATGCACTCCGGATATGGACAAGTACCATGGGAGTCGTGAGGCACATGTCCGTAGACTGCAGGGTAGGATTCTACACAGATGTTGTAGTTTCCCTGGGGGATGGTCTCTCTTGCCTTGAGGTGGATGGAACTGTGCATCTTGTGCATAATACAGTTCCCACTCCCTGACAAACCCCTAGCATCTTGTCACTCTACACATAGACACATATGCACCACCTATGAAAACTATGCCAGACCTGCGGCACGCACAGTGGCAACAGGGCACCATTGACAGGGAAGAGGCACCTTGGAGACAGAGGGACAAATTTATTAGTCATGTGTGTTGGAATGACAATGATACTCTGTCAACACATACACAGGTCATGTGGATGTACATGTGGGAGCAACACTGGCACCCCCCATTGCAACACAGATGCTGGCATCCCATTGACCTGGCACACAAGTGACGGATAACAGCTAAACACCCCCTGCTGCCACGGAGAGGCCGCTATACACCATTGAGGCCCTGATGGGGCAATCACACACCATGTCAACCCGGTGCAATCTGTATGTTTCCGAGGCCAGTGTTACACACAATGATGGCCTCATCACAATCCCCAATCCCCTGCCACATGACAGTCACCAAGTCTGAGCATGGCTCCAGGTGAAGCCTGCCCCATGTCATGTTCCCCATGTAGGATCACCATGTATGCAAATGGAACACACATGAACCGGAGAAGTGCACACAGACTACAAACAATTCACACACCCAAAACGACGTGAGGCATCCCTTACCCTGAGGAGATTTCAACACTTGCCCGTGCATGTGACGCTGAATCAGCACATGTCGCTGTGTTCATGAGGAGTAGCAGGAGCACAACAATGCCACCAGCAGACAGCATGCACATGGACCTGTGGAAGAGAGACACACAAGGATTCAGCACAAAGGAGCACATCCGCAAGCATGTACTTAACACGTATCATGTTGTTAACATGACAGGTGACAATGATGACCCTCAGACAACATCCTTCCATTGCGCCATCACTTGAGTGACACTTCAATACACACCACTGACTCACTTGGCAGACATGCAGATGGACACACACATTGCAACACATGCCACACACGGCCCAATGCGTGCACACTCAGACACTGGAACTCACCACTAAGCAAAGAAGTTGCGTATGAGCCGACTCCGCATGTCCTCCACAGCCTCCTCCTCCTCCACATCACTTGCCCCGTCACCAAGCCCTTCATCCTCCACGGGTGGATGGTCCTGGTCATCTTGATCCAGTATGAGTGGAACAGCTTCCTCCACTGCCATGTTGTGCAGCATGCAGCAGACGATGATGATCTTGCACACCTTCACCGGGGCATATGGGAGTGCTCCGCCGGTCTTGTGGAGGCACCGGAATCGGCTCTTCAGAAGTCCAAACGTCCTCTCAATGACTCTCCTGGTCCGCCCATGTGCGTTGTTGTAGAGGTGCTCGGCAGCCGTGCTGGGGTTGCGGACAGGCGTCATCAGCCATGGCATGTTGGGATAGCCAGCGTCCCCTACAAGGAAACATCATGGACAGAAGTGTGTCAGCACAGGCAGTGAGATTGGAAGATGACGCCAAACACTGAACTGCCAGAGTCTACCCACCAACAATACATGCTCGCTCGTTCCGCAGCTGCAGCATCATTTCTGGCACCCTGCTACGCCTCATGATGAAGGCATCGTGTGCTGATCCTGGAAAGCGAACACAGACATGTGAAATCACCATGTTGGACAGACACACCACAAGGGCATTAATGGAGTGATAATGTTTGCGATTCCTATACACCACCTCCTGTGCCTGTGGTGGTACCAACGCAACATGTGTCCCATCTATGGACCCAATGACATGGGGCATCCCTCCCAGGGCATAGAACTCACGCTTGACATCTGTCAACTGCTCACGATTTGGGAATTTAATGTACTCATCCAGGTGAACCAACATGGCCTCTAAGAAATCATGCAGAACACGGCTGAACATCGTCTGGGACATGCCCCCGACATCAGCAATGGTATGTTGGAACGTACCCGTGGCAAGGAAATGTAGGGCTGCCATCACCTTCAACTTGGGTGTCAGTGCACTTGGATACCTGTGGCGCGGGAGGAGTTGTGCTTCCAGCCGGCCAGTCAACTCATCAATCAACCGTTGGCTGAATCTGTAGCGGCGTATACAGTCCCGTTCATGCAGGGCAGCAATGTCTGGCATACGTCGAGGGAGAGGCGGAGCCCTGCAGTGAAATGGAAGGAACACCTAAGAGTGAGCACTGTACAACAACATCGTCAATGCACTGAGCACATGTTACACAGCCAATACACATATGCCACGTTGTGAGTCAGGTCTGTGCCACAGTTCCTGGACACGAACGCCAGTCAGGTTACACTCCTACCAAGGGACAGCCACTAACGGAGGGGGGCAAGATCACGATGACATGGCATGAGACTAGCTGTGGGCCAGTGTAAGTGAACATGCACACGCATCACAGGATTCACAGACATCCACACATGTGCAGAGGTAGTATGCGTATGGTACAGACAGGTAGTTGGATGCGATATGCACTGGTCACATGTCATAGGAATAGGACAGGCCACACACATTGCCTTTGAGGAGTACATGTCGAGACAGAACATACATAGGGAGCATGTGGATATGTACTTGTGTTGATACTCCGTGTAGTTGGATACATACACACCTCATGGCAAATCACATATGTGGGCTGGTGTGCGGAACAGTGTGCCATGCCCATCGACACACAGACACATGTTGGCAGCAGCAACTGCTGACACATTGAATCACACACCTACAGCAAAATCATGGAAAGACATGTCACACACATGACATGGTTGCAGCATGCAACGCAGCCATACACGTGTCATATGTAATATTCCGTGTACCTGGCATCAGGGGACAGGTGCGGGTGTCCGTGACTGGGACATGCAAGTGACTCATGGCTCCACTAGTGTGTACGACATGCACACATGTCAAAGGAGTGCAGGGGATGTGTGGTACAATGCGCACCATCACACACGACATGTGTACACAGCTCATCGTACATGTGCTTTGCCCACACCTCAGGGGTAAAGTGCCACATCACATCCTGACACACCTGTGTCACACACAGGTGGTATTGCACAGACAATGCATTGGTGTCCACCCTTGGCAATACCTGTCCGCTCCATTCCTGTCTGTGTGCCGCCTGTCACCACTGACAGTTGTTATACGCACCGTACATACGCTCGGAGCGCGTGTATAGGGTCCCTGGGCCAATGTTGCCGCTGGCGTATGCGTACGCCACAGTAGTACGGACTGTACACGCGCTTGTGCGGTCCGGATCACAATATGGGCGCTGGCGTATGCGTACGCCACAGTAGTACGGACTGTACACGCGCTTGTACGGTCCGGATCACAATATGGGCGCTGGCGTATGCGTACGCCACAGTAGTACGGACTGTACACGCGCTTGTACGGTCCGGATCACAATATGGGCGCTGGCGTATGCGTACGCCACAGTAGTACGGACTGTACACGCGCTTGTACGGTCCGGATCACAATATGGGCGCTGGCGTATGCGTACGCCACAGTAGTACGGACTGTACACGCGCTTGTACGGTCCGGATCACAATATGTGCGCTGGCGTATGCGTACGCCACAGTAGTACGGACTGTACACGCGCTTGTACGGTCCGGATCACAATATGGGCGCTGGCGTATGCGTACGCCACAGTAGTACGGACTGTACACGCGCTTGTACGGTCCGGATCACAATATGGGCGCTGGCGTATGCGTACGCCACAGTAGTACGGACTGTACACGCGCTTGTACGGTCCGTACTACTGTGGCGTACGCATACGCCAGCGCCCATATTGTGATCCGGACCGTACAAGCGCGTGTACAGTCCGTACTACTGTGGCGTACGCATACGCCAGCGCCCATATTGTGATCCGGACCGTACAAGCGCGTGTACAGTCCGTACTACTGTGGCGTACGCATACGCCAGCGCCCATATTGTGATCCGGACCGTACAAGCGCATGTACGGTCGGTATCACTGCTTGTGGGGTGCCCTAGGGCGTGGAACGCACCGTACCTGTGTGTAAATGTATGAAAACACATAGGGGACACATGAGGGACAAGTATAAGGGCCTAAATGCCTGATGGTTGCCATGGAGACTGAGTTAAATTTTTGAATTTGAGCACCAGGTGCACAGCAGAAGTCAGTTTGAAAGAATCTACATTGTTGCAATGTGGATGTTGACTTGACATCATTATCAAAACTGAAACCATGCAAAGCCACACACTGGGGTAGGTTTGAAGGGATTGGATGAAACGTAGGATGCTAATGTGACTGACCAATCAATCTGTACTCCTATACATGAACAGGCCAGCCAGGCATATATAAGGCAGCCAGGTCCCATGAGAGAGCACTTGCCTGCACATCCATTCATCCATGACCACTGCTGCTGATAGTGATTCCTCTGGCACCATGTCCAGGACTGTGGAGAGGTCACAGCCATTCACCCAGGAGGAGAACCTTGCCCTGATAGATGTGATCCTCCCACAGTTCCAGAGCCTGTATGGTCGACCAGGGGTTCAGGTGAGTGCAGACTCCACTAGCTTAGACTGTGCCCCTTTTGTGTGACAGTGACTTCTGGCATTGTGTCCATGTGTGACAGACATGCACTGTTGTTTGGAGTGGGTCCCAGGGTGTGGAAGGCCTCATGTCACCCATGCAGAGCATGCTGTGTTTCCTGTGTGCACTCCTCACTTGCATAGTGCCTACTGTGACAATGAATGCAAGGTGCATGCCACATTCTGCCTGCATACTCCTCCTGGGGATGTTGTTTCCACAGTCCTGATGTGATCCTGTGTTCCCCCCAGTGTGACAGGTGTCAGTACCCATGGATGTGTGTTTGTTCAGTGTACCTGTGCTGTGAGTGTCCAAAGGCCGTGTTCGTCCCCTGCACATTGGTGTGTGTGTTAGTCCCCTGTCATGTGGGTGAGTGCATATGGGGAGTGTTGCACACAAGCAGCATGAGGGATGGATATGGCCTGGCCATCGGATGTGAGCAGGGAGCAGTGCTGTGTGCATGCCGTGCTGAGCCAGCCCCACACCTGTGACACCCACGTCTACTGGCACATGGGCAGAGTGAGGTGTGTACCCGCAGTTGGCAATGCCATGTGATTGTCCTGTACCTGTGTGTGTCTGTGTACTCTGCTGAGGTAGCATCAGTGTGCTGGGGCAGGTGACTGCTGTGAGGTGCTGTACATAATCCTGGTGTAGCCTGTGAGGCACAGTGTGATCCCTGGTCAGTGAGTGTGTGGTACCCCTCATGCCACCCGTGTGCTTCCACTGGCACGTAGTGCATTTGGCCTTCCACAGTGGATAATGTCCCTATGACAAAGGTGCAATTAGTTGCATGCATACCATGGCCTGTTCATAATGAGGATTGTTCTATATGTGTGTCTCTGTGTCTTTGCTCATGTGGATTAATGTATTCTCTCTTTTGCATCCTCACAGGTAGGCGCCATTGCCAAGGGGGAGATCTGGAGGGAAGCCGTCAGTGCCGTGAGGGGTACAGAGGGTCGGAGGCGGAGCCTGTCTCAGGTGAGGAAACGCTGGCAGGACATCCGGTGCTGGACGAGGAGGATTGCACGGCTCCTGCTGGGGGACTCACCTGAGAGCCGTAAGAACCGTGGCCGCCGTCGTCTGACCCACATCCAGAAGCGTGTGCTGGCGGTGGTCTTCCCCGATATGGACAGGCGCCTACAGGAGAGGCAGCAGCAGGAAGGGGGTAGGTACATGTGTGTCAGTTGTGTGTCCCCAGCCAATGTAAGTGTGCAGTTGCATGGATACACTGCCAGGGTTTGATTGTGCAGTGCGTCAACTTCTCCACAAAGTAGCACAGTGCTGTTCTCACTCCCTCCCTTCCCCTCCTTGCAATGTGTTCCCTGGTCTGTCGCCACTCTTGCACAAGGTTATTTATGCAGGCAGTTCATGCAGGTGCCCTATGCTATCAGCATCATGTGTGGGGGTGATGTGCCACAGGTATGGGGACCTTGCGTGTGCCATGGCCAATTTCAGTCATTGTGGTGTCCATGTCACTTGGCACTGATTGTGAATCACGACATAGGGGTGTGTCTCCAAAATGTACAGCCTTCCAGCATGCATGTCCAATTGTGTGCCCTCTGACATGATGTGCCTGAGTGGGAGGCCTGCTAAGTGCAGGGACGGTTGCTTAATTTGCAGTCATGTCCATCCTGGACCATGGAGGAGTGTGGGCACTACTGTGCCCTGGGGCACCTCTTCCTAGGTATCATGTGCGTCATCCAACAATATGGCCATTCACTGTGTCTTTGCCATGGGTTGCGTAGGGTGGCATTGTACCCTGGGCTCAACTGTTAGGACCTACAGGTTGCTACATGTGTCCACTGTACAGGGGGACCCATTTTGCTTGTGCATACTCACAGTGGGCATTACCTGTGTGTGTTGTTGAGACAATCTGATGATGTTTGCCTGTCAATGATGTGTGGACATGGCCACCAGGGGCTGTGTGTTTACAGTCATGAATTAGTGGAGGCCATGTGTTTCCATCCCAGAGTAAGAGGTGTACATACTTTCTCCGTCTCAATGAGATTGTCTCAGGTGTGGGTGGTTTGTGCGTACAAGGCCTACATGTCAGAAGCTTCATCCTCCTTGCTGGGTTTAGCCTGTGTGTGATGTTTGACTGGACATACGCTCAAGGTGCAGTGACCCTGTCATGTGTGGCCTGGTTTCATGTATTGCCTTTGCAGCATGCGGCAAGAGTAAATGGATATGATTCATGCTCATCCCTTTTTGACGACGCAGTGTGGTGCAGGTGCTGTGCACATTTGTCCCCAGAGGCTGACTCCTCTCTAAAATTTCAGGTGCAGTGATTTGCTGTTGTGTCATGATCTCCATTGTGTCTCAGTGGCATGGTGGGTAGAAAAACTGTGTGTTCCATGGCCTACATGTGTACATTGTTTTGTAGGTGTTACTCCTGTTGCTTTTCAGGCTATGCAATGTGACCTATGTATATTTGACTCATGTGACATAAGTGTACAGGTGTCTGATTTTCTCCTGTCTCTTCACCTTGCCCACAGCATCGCCGGGGGACACGGAAGGAGACACTAGCACGGACCGGGAGGAGAGATTGAGCACCAGTACCAGCAGTGCTGTCCTGTCTGGCACATGGAGTGGCACGGAGGCCGAAGGGAGTGAGGCGGAGGACCTGTTGACTGCCAACACAGACTATGACGCAGACGGGTCCGAGGCTGAGCTCCCAGAGGTGGCGGAGTCTGCCCCCCCAGCTGATGGCAGCCCTCCACATCCCCCCGCCACCTCAGGTTCCATCACCGGCCTCCCACATGCTCGTGGCCCTTCCCTCCGTGCTCGGTCCCCACATGTCTCCTTCCTGCCAGGCACCGCACCCCCTGCCCCTGTCACCACTGCTGCGGTGAGTGCGGAGTCTGTGGACATCCTGAGGCAGTTGCAGGTTGGTCAGACTGCGATGCTAAATGTCCTCCATGCCCACACCCAGGTGCTGACCCAGATGGAGGCATACATGGAGGGCATGTCGGCTGCGCAGTCTGACCAACGGCAGTTGCTGAGGTCCATAGACTCCACACTGACTGCAGCACTGGATCTCCTGCAGCGCTGCGTAACACCCCCTACCCCTGCCCCATCCACAATTCCCACTCCCGTGCCTGTCCCACGCACATCCAGACGTCAGCGTGCACGCACCCCAACAGACACAGGCACCACACCACCAGGGAAGTCGAAGCGCACACCTCCTGTCACGCACACACAGGGTGAGGAAGGCACACCCACTGGGTCGGGGGGGAAACGTAGAACACGCAGCCACAGTGGGAGTCCGCATTCCACACAACCCACTCCCTCCAAATCCACTCCCCTTAGCTCTCCTGGCCAACAGTCAGTGACAGCATCATCCACTGCGAGTGTGCCCCCCAGCCCCAGGATGACACCACCCCGCAAGCGGTGGAGGCGGGACCCGGCCAGGGGAGTTGAGTCCCCCACCCTGTCCACACCCTCCCCCAGTGGCGCTGCGACCCATCCCTTTGCCCCCCCCCCCTCCTTGGGGCCTGTGGTTGGATTGGGTACGGGGGAGTCGCTGGGGGAACTTGCCGACGTGTGCAGCGCCATTCTGTCCTCCACCTTTGGCGCTGGCACCCCCCCTGTGGCAGATTCATCCCTCCCTGCACCCACAACACCTACCCTTTCCCCTCCTGTCCCTGCGGTGCCTGTTTCCACCCTCCCCCCTGATGCCCCCTCTTCTGTGGATGAAATGGACTTGTGAACTGTGCAGGCAAGCTAGGGGACACACGTCCCGATGTGTACCCCCCCCCCGGACATTGCTGCTGGGCTGGCCCATGGCCCTTGTACATAGTGGACATTTTCTCTGATATATTTTCCTGCTGAATAAAGCCTTTTCTTTTTGTTTTGCACACTGATGCTTTCCTGGACTTGCTGTTGGTGCTGGTGCTCCCTGCGTTGGGGTGGTGATAATGTGTTAGGGGTCTGTGAAATGTTGGAGTGTGCTGCTCATGGGGTGTACCCTGCCATCTGCGTGCCATCACAAAGGTCTCTGCAAATGGTATTTGGTCATGTTTGCTCTCACTGTATGGTGACATTGTCCCAAGGTGTGTTCCGTCCTCTGTGGCCCAGGCCATTTTTCCTGCAGGGTGTCTCCCAAATGCTGTGCTGTGCTGTGTCTACATTTCCTGGATGTGTGAGGGTTGCCTTTCAATATAGCCATGCTGGCTCAGCGATGGCTCCGCCTGCATCTGGGGTATCACCCTTGTAGGTCACTGAACTTGTTGATGGGGTATATTGTCCGATGTCTGGGCACTGCTGGGAGTGATAGGTACACACCCCTCCTGTGTCTGGGCACTGCTGGGAGTGATAGGCACACACCCCTCCTGTGTCTGGGCACTGCTGGGAGGACCCTGCACCCACCCCTCCTGTGTCTGGGCACTGCTGGGAGGACCCTGCACCCACCCCTCCTGTGTCTGGGCACTGCTGGGGGTGTTTTGCACACCCCATTCTTATAGCAGGTTCGGTGCGTACATGCACGGGTGGGGGTTTGGTGCGTACATACACGGGTGGGGGTTCGGTCCGTACATACACGGGTGGGGGTTCGGGGCGTACATACTCTGCTGGGGTGGGGGTTCGGTGCGTACATACACGGGTGGTGGTTCGGTGCGTACATACACGGCTGGGGTGGGGGTTTGGTGCGTACATACACGGGTGGGGGTTTGGTGCGTACATACACGGCTGGGGTGGGGGTTCGGTCCGTACATACACGGGTGGGGGTTCGGGGCGTACATACTCTGCTGGGGTGGGGGTTCGGTCCGTACATACACGGGTGGTGGTTCGGTGCGTACATACACGGCTGGGGTGGGTGTTAGGTGCGTACATACACGGGTGGGGGTTTGGTGCGTACATACACGGCTGGGGTGGGTGTTAGGTGCGTACATACACGGGTGGGGGTTTGGTGCGTACATACACGGCTGGTGGTTCGGTGCGTACATACACGGCTGGGGGGGGGTTCGGTCCGTACATACACGGGTGGTGGTTCGGTGCGTACATACACGGCTGGGGGGGGGTTCGGTGCGTACATACACGGGTGGTGGTTCGGTGCGTACATACACGGCTGGGGTGGGGGTTTGGTGCGTACATACACGGCTGGTGTGGTGGTTTGGTGCGTACATACACGGGTGGGCGTTTGGTGCGTACATACACGGGTGGTGGTTTGGTGCGTACATACACGGCTGGGGTGGTGGTTTGGTGCGTACATACACGGGTGGTGGTTTGGTGCGTACATACACGGCTGGGGTGGGGGTTCGGTCCGTACATACACGGGTGGGGGTTCGGGGCGTACATACTCTGCTGGGGTGGGGGTTCGGTCCGTACATACACGGGTGGTGGTTCGGTGCGTACATACACGGCTGGGGTGGGTGTTAGGTGCGTACATACACGGGTGGGGGTTTGGTGCGTACATACACGGCTGGGGGGGGTTCGGGGGCGTACATACACGGGTGGTGGTTCGGTGCGTACATACACGGGTGGTGGTTCGGTGCGTACATACACGGCTGGGGTGGGGGTTTGGTGCGTACATACACGGCTGGTGGTTCGGTGCGTACATACACGGCTGGGGTGGGGGTTTGGTGCGTACATACACGGCTGGTGGTTCGGTGCGTACATACACGGCTGGGGGGGGGTTCGGGGGCGTACATACACGGGTGGTGGTTTGGTGCGTACATACACGGCTGGGGTGGGGGTTCGGTCCGTACATACACGGGTGGGGGTTCGGGGCGTACATACTCTGCTGGGGTGGGGGTTCGGTCCGTACATACACGGGTGGGGGTTCGGGGCGTACATACTCTGCTGGGGTGGGTGTTAGGTGCGTACATACACGGGTGGGGGTTTGGTGCGTACATACACGGCTGGTGGTTCGGTGCGTACATACACGGCTGGGGGGGGTTAGGGGGCGTACATACACGGGTGGTGGTTTGGTGCGTACATACACGGCTGGGGTGGGGGTTCGGTCCGTACATACACGGGTGGGGGTTCGGGGCGTACATACTCTGCTGGGGTGGGGGTTCGGGGGCGTACATACACGGGTGGTGGTTCGGTGCGTACATACACGGGTGGTGGTTCGGTGCGTACATACACGGCTGGGGTGGGGGTTTGGTGCGTACATACACGGCTGGTGTGGTGGTTTGGTGCGTACATACACGGGTGGGGGTTTGGTGCGTACATACACGGCTGGGGGTTCGGGGCGTACATACCAGGGTGGGGTGGGGGTTCGGGGCGTACATGCACGGGTGGCGCTTGGGTGCGTACATACACGGGTGGGGGTTCGGGGCGTACATACCAGGGTGGGGTGGGGGTTCGGGGCGTACATACACGGGTGGCGCTTGGGTGCGTACATACACGGGTGGCGGTTCGGGGCGTACATACACGGGTGGGGGTTCGGGGCGTACATACACGAGTGGGGGTTCGGGGCGTACATGCACGGGTGGGGGTACGGGCCGTACTTCCACGGGTGGGGGTACGGTCCGTACATACCCCTGCCCACGCTCTGCGTGCCTGGGTACGGGCCGTACCCATGCCTTTGGTGTGTGGGTACGGTGCGTCCCACCATTGTTGCGGGCCGTGGGGTCCGCACCGTACACAGGCCTTGGGGGCGTGGCTACGGGTCGTACCACGCGTACCCCTACATGACCCCAGCAATGCTGGTACGAGCTGTACCAAGGCCTTTCTGACGTGGGTACGGGCCGTACCGCTATTGTTGGAGTGACGTAGGGGGACGCGTGGTACGTTCCGTACCCACGCTCTTGCGGCCTGGGTAGGGTACGTACCGGTTCGCGTGACCATCCACTTCCGTTGTGGCGGACGCTTGCGTTGCTGGCCTTGCCCCCACCCCCTGGAAGTGACCAGGCCCTGATGGTCAGGTATGTCCAGGCCATGTGTGATTTGGTACCATGTGTTGGTGTTGTGTGTCCTGCCCCTGCCCCCCCCTTTGCCCCTGGTTGTTGTGCTGACCTTCTGCGGCGTCTGCGTCGGTTCCTGTACGCCAGGTGGACTGCTAGGAGGGCAGGGATGGCACGTAGGTTCGGGTCCATGTCTGTTCGTCGCGTCCAGCTGCTCCTTGCGTGTGTCGTCCTGATTTCCCGGCAGTTTTTGGCAGCCGGTAAATATTTTCCGTGCGGGATGACGTCGGTTCGAATCGTACTTCCTGGTTCGTGAAACGTAGGCTGGATGCGTACCGACGTCACGTCGGCTCCTTTCAGGATCGGAATTGTGTTTAGTTTCTGTTCGGTCGGTGTTTTGTTCGAATCGTACGGAAATGGTGTTTCCGTATGAATCGTACTTGCATTTTCGGATGGATTTCGCACCGGGTACGAGTCGGACGGAGAAAAGGCTCCGTCCGACGGTTCGTACCCGGTTTTTACCGGATCGGAATTGGCACCTTAATCTCCTTGTGCCTAAAAATGAGGAATGTAATGTTTAACAGCTAGGTTTGTACTATGTAAATACAAATGCATACATATATACACATATACATACTTGGAAAAATGGCCCACCCAAGTCAAAGTCATATAATACAGAATTCCAGAAAAGCTGTAAGGAAATTATTTTGAAGGATTTCTTGTCAATGTCCTTCCCAAACTCCTGAATAATGACTTTCCACCAATCGTAGAATTCCCGATGGTGCACAGAGAAGAATCCATAAATCCCTTCAAAATGTCCCTTCTGTTATAAACTGCTTTGTCAGACATCAACACGCACAACAGGTGATTCACAGTGCCAGGAAAAACGGTCCCCTCTCCCCCAAAGGTCAGTCTTTACATAGATATGCAGATGTCTCAATTGAGACAAACCATAAAAGAAAAGCCTTCTTAGCACTCTTCCAAAGACTGAAGCAAATGGAACATCAAATATGACTGCTGGACCCTGCCACAATTCTTGTGACACTAGATGGCAAGTCTACAGAATACTCAAAACAGGAATATCAGGAATACATTTTAGGCAGCCTATAATCTACAGCTGTAGAGCTGTCCACAGGCTAACCAAACTAAATACAAGAAGAGCCCAATCACTTCAGAAGAGGACATACCTTCAATCACCACAACCACAAACCTCACAAAAGATGCTCTATCAAAGAAGGACTAAACTAAGTGGTCGAATCTTTAACGAGAGAAAGATAAATTCATATCACCCTTGAAAAGTTAAAAAACAAGAATTACATCTGACTTATCAAACTCCTGTCCGGTCACAAACCTTACCAGTTGAAGACAACACCTGTATTACAACTACTGCTATCTATACTAACTATACATCATATATTTTTTTAATTTTTATTATGCATTTTAGTATTGTTTCATAAGACTAGCTTAAACCATTAACCCTCTCTGCTGATTGCTTTAGTCAACTGATGGGATCCATCCAGGTATACCACTTCATATTCACACATCACACATTGCTTTTTCCTAATTTGTCACCACTTTTTTGTCTCCCTCTATCTCCGTTCCCTCGCTTCCTAGTTCTTCTTTAGCACCTTTACCATCACCAGCTAGTCTCTTAGCTGTATGGTATAGTCACACCTCACCAAACACCCTACCTCACCTTGTTTTATGTTTGAGATTGTTGTGTTTGTGTTTGCTGAGAGACCCAGGTCTCCCTCCACCCCTTAACTTTGACTCTGCCACCTAAAGGCTCTCAAGGGTGGTCATTGGTCAGACAACATCTTCGAATACAGCCCACATGAAAGTTGATGGTCTCAACACTAATGGTACTACACCACAACAACACCATTTTTTCTGACTCATTAACATATGCTCTCTCTCTCAGCGAGGAAATTGTTTCCTGTAGTTTTCCTTACTTCTTCCATTACTCCTTTTCACACTCTCTTTTATATTAACTACACCGCCCTCTTCCATTTTCCCATATCATAGATTCATCACGGTCTAGGCAGTGATCCAAACATCCAACTCCTGCAACATTTTAAAAACGTTTTGTAACAACCCCCTATCTGCCCTTTAAATCTACCAAGATAAACTGAAGAGAAATTGTGTCAGTAAGGCGATATACAGTAACAAGGTATCATCAAATAAGACAAGTGAAACACCGTCCACCACTAGATCCAAAAATATGTCATTGCCATTCTGAATAGTATACCCTATCCCACAGGATTATATATAATTCGATGGACCAAGAAGGGAGGTTTATCTTTGCAAAATATCTACTCCAGATAACACGTGGGATCTATTTATGCTCCAAATCTCTCCAAGATTTCTTTCCTCTTGACCTTCTCTTATCACTCAACACTCATTGCCATCATCCCGATCCAATTAAATCTTAAATCTGGCTACCTTGATAGATGTAATATGTTGGAAAGGGCATTGCTGAAGCACATCATAACTATGGTTGGGTGAAATGTTATACTTTTTCTGCTGAAACTTTGCAAAATTCTAAAAGCATTTAATGAAATTATGCTTTTGAAGGGAAATGTGTTTTGCCAGTGACTTTTATCACGCAAGCGAGCAGAAGATTGGTTTGAGCAAACATTTGCGTGGAAAATCTTTCCAAGAGGCATAAGACCTCTGCAAGCAAACATTATGGGAAAGTGCCTAATGTGAACTTTTTCAGTTGATTTGGGGAATTGTGTGTAACAGGACGTGTGGGAATTACTCAACATCTCCCAGACCTAAACAGAACACATTGAAATACTAACTTCCTGATGACAAAAAACACTTAGGTCGCATAATAAAGTGTACATAGATGACAACAAAGAATTTGTAACATCAGCACAAATATTAATGGGCAACCAGGAAAAGCCTCATGGAAAGGCATTAAAACGAGGGAAGGAAGCGTAAACAAACAAGAAACATATGATTTAACAGACCCACTGGAGAACATGATCAAAGATTTGACACAGAAAAATAGTACGAACCCAGCCGCAGAATTACATCAAGTACTCAAGCCTAAGAAAATGCATTCAACACTCTCTTGACTTCGAGAAGCAAATATGCATTCTCATCACTGAAACTGCAGCACTAAGAACAAGGAGAAAAAGGTGGAAGACTTCTTACACTAAAAATGAAACAAAGAGAAGCAGAATTAGCCATCTCATCCATCTTTGATTAAAGTGGGACATTAATCACTCATCAAATAGAAATTCCACCAAACAAGGGTGCCCCTTATTTCTCCTCCTCTTCCTGTTAGCTATGGGAGCCACTGTCCACAGCTCAGAGGACACCATTAAAGGAGACACCAATATGGGCACCTAATACACTGTACGGCTCCAATGAGGAGGTAGGTTTAGCTGTACCGAATTTTAAAATGTATTTTCTTGCCTTTTTTGCACAGTTTTCATCAAAATTCAAAACTACGACCCTGCACTATGAAAACGAATGTATATTATGTTGCAGGATAATAATATAAAAAATATATAGTGATTAATTAAATCCCCCAAAACGGTGGAATACAGGGTGCTAAATTGGTTTATAGTCAGACAAACTAAATTTTTAAAAAACTTCAGCATACGACAGTTTAATGTTACAATTAGCCTTGCAGATTTGGTCACACAAACATTTTTAGAATTAGATCAGGAAACTAGATCAGGCAATAATAACCAGATGGAAAATTATTATGTATCATAAGATGCCCGATTTTTCAAATCGAAAACATGGGATGAGTTAGCCCGATCAATCAAAATTGATAAAAATTAATGCAATGTTCATACAATGGGATACACACATTTCTAAAAAAAGATACCTGCGTCATTGTTATATGAACAAGAGGAATTAGTGTATGATTATTTCGAAAATCCTACTTATGTTAAAGCAGGGAGCTGGAAGTGCTTGCTGGTGGGGTAGAAAACCTCGAATATATTCCTTAAACTCTGACAGATGGTTAAAAGAAGAAGATATAAACATTAGAGAAACCATCTGGAGAAAAGTCAATGACTTCAATTTTCCAATGCTTGGCGGTGCTAACTATCACAAAATGCAATTCTACACTAAATGGATAATGTAATATACCCCTGCACGCTTGCGTAAGATGTTCCCACGTAATTTAGCTTCCGGCTTTAGATGTGGCAGATCCAGGTAAATAACAGGTTCCATATTATCTGGACTTGTGACAGACTATATAATTTCTGGAACCCCATCTTTGAGTGTCTCGAGAAAGTGTTTTCTATACAAATCCTGCACAGTCCATGAATATGCATGATTTACCATTTTCTGACGCAAGCATCAGCCCATGGATTTTAAAAACTCATTTATATTGCAATGGTAGTTGCTCATTTATTAATATTGCAATGATGGAAAGCCACAGTGATCCTCACTTTCTCAGAATGGTTTCCGAAAATAATCAGGGTGCGGCAGCAGGAAGAACTTTATGCAAAACGTGTCGGCTCTACTCAGAGATTTCTGAGTATCCGGGGTTCAATGTTTTTCATGATGAATCTCTGTACCTTGATACTTTGAGATCTAGATCTCAAATTAGCACTTTATTAATGCACTTCCTTGCCACACTTTACCAAACACTTTATCCAGCACCTTATTAAGCACCGGGCTTTCACAGACTGCTGATTGATAAACCAATTAGATTCTCCCAGATTGAAATTAGAGGCCTTAAATCATTATTAAGACATAGTTTGATGGTAATAGCTTGCTGGGTAATATTGTAATGCTGGAAAGCCACTAGACTGGTTTGATAAAATGATTACGGTATGATATCTTGCAAATTTCTGGTGACACAAATTGGTTTCATGCAAGCAAGCTTTTAGGAAATCCAGGGTTTACGCCTTTTCTCAAATCTAATCTGCATATCTAGAATTAGATTATGACACATATTGTGTTTAGCATAATGAAATATGTCGCTCCATACTTTGTGAGTCATAGTATTAAATGAACACATTATCTATGCACTTTATTAAGCACTTTTTGAAGCACAGCATTTTTAGAGACTTTAGGCTTTTGTCGTCAACGTTGAGCACATTGACTTCGTTTGTAAACAGCTGCTTGGATGTATTAGATAATATTTCACATATGTATCCAGAAATGTGTTTTTCTGCTGTGATTGACATTCCATTTGGCACCACTGAAAAATAAATGTGGACACTTATCATGGCCAGTGAATATATGGTGGTACTTTATGTGGAGGATAATCTGCTTCATCGAAACCAAGACTTCTATTCCGAACCTGCCTTCTCTAATGACAGAGTTCTCTGCTTTTGGGATATTAAATGAATTGGGACAAATGCAAAGTACTGCCCTATCTGGATATGCAACCAAGGCGGTGATTGAGGGAATGATCCTCGGATTGGTACCACAACATTTTACGTATCCGGGCATACTAATTAGTACATGCTTAGCATGAATATATGTCGTTACTACGCATTCCGTTGCAACGCATGCCTTTACCACGCATGCGTTACAACGGAATGTGTTTTCCACGCTTTGCCGTTACCGCGATTTTACCTTTACTCCGCTTTTTCTTTTTTGTGGGGGAGACCCCCCCAAACCCCCTTTCTTCTTTTTTTTCCTTTTTCTGCAGGTCTCCGCCGACACTGAAAACGGACTGATGCTTTTTTTCGGATTAGGATGACGTTGTTCCGTGATGACGTTGCTTGCGTGGTGAAGATGGTCGTTGAAGCATTACCCGTTGTGAAGACGTTTACAAGGTAAGTGTATTGTTGTAAATGTAATGCGTGGAAAATCCTTCGTGGTAAAGGCTGTTTCCCCTTAGCATATGTTGTCAAAGATATCTTGAGCCCTCTGCTATGTAAGACAGCCAATAAATGTGCCTGATGGTCTCATCTATAACTCCTTCTGACCTATAAGTATCCCCTCTGGAGTTGCATCGTGCGTGCAAGGAAACAATGGGATCACATGCCAAACCTAAGCACCACTCTAATAAGAGCTGGGAAGGGAAAACCCCATTTTTTAATATAACCCTCACCCATTTTAGCAGTGGCATGCTTCATCAGCGGATTCCCCCTGGCTCCTAAAGGACAGGGTGGGCTTGACCATATTCCAGGGAGCGCTTATGAAGACAATTACATAGAGGATGTAACTTTAAAGATAAAAAACAATCCTTATCCTCTCCTAAGGTATCCATTTATTAGTGGGGTGGATGGGAAAGATGAAAAACTATGTTAGAGGTTGAAAGGATGTAATGATCCTTTGACCCTAAAGCACCAACATGTTTCAGCACGAATCCTGTTGGCCTCAATGTCCCAGGCTTTCGTCAGGGTGGATTCATACTCATGTCACCCCCACAAGCGTATTTAATGTGTGTGTTTTGTGTGGCATGCAATTGTATTCAGAGCATGCACAGGCAGCGCTAACACTTGCCACTGTGGGTAGCTCCTGAAAGTGAAAGTAAGGATGAATGCCAACATGTGGGTGCTCAGATTAAACACGCAAATCACCTCTCCTTGCATGCTATTTTCATACTGTTAAAACATACATATTCCACTCATTGGTGTCTGCTTCATATACATACTCATGCACCTCAACTGGTGTGGCAAAACAAATGGTCATGAGTGATGCCGCAGTGCACCACAGTTTTTCAACGGAAAACTCACAAGTGAAAATCATTCATACTGCGCAACTTTTTTGCGGTAAAAGAATAAAGTTCTCATGATACAGTACCTAGACTATCCTTTGTACCCCACTTGGGGGTATATGGCTATTTCAAAGATGCACATACACCTAACGAAGACCATCAAAGCCAAACATCATCATTGTAAGACACTCACCCAGAATTCTGCAGAATACTATCACCATGGGGGCATGAATGGGTGGCCCTGTGGTCAAACCATGGACCGGGTTAAAAACAGATTTGTCAATGAAAGCAAGGATATATAAAGGTGTCCAAAGGGACCCCTTACTACTCCAAGGGACAAAGATGCAGCATTTAAAAAAACACCATGCAGTCTACCTTAGTTGAGTCTCAAAACTGCCTCTAAGTTACATAATGACATCACTTCTCATATTTGGTCATTCTTGCCTGTTTCCCACAGCATCTGACGTCAGGTTGCCAATACCATGGCTCTTTGAGTTAAATGCTGGTTGTTGCAATTCGTGTGCAACCAGGGTGCAACCAGGGTTTGGTGGAATGGGGGGGTGAATCATCTGGACCCTACAATGGTTAGCTCTGCGTTACATCCTTCAATGGGCTATACCATAAACATAGTAGAGTTAGGTTATTGTAACACTTTTAATGTACAGCGGTATGAAACAGCAACCAAAACGTCGGGAGCAAGCAATTTAAAAAACACTTTTATCATTAAGTTCCAGTTTACAAAGGAAGGTATATTTATCTGCATATGTAGAGGTACACTCGGCTGGGGGCAATGGAGTGTTGAACATTTACAATGAAGCAGGATGAATGTGGGTGGTTTAGTCCTGACATACAGAGCT
This sequence comes from Triturus cristatus, assembly GCF_964204655.1. Lineage (NCBI taxonomy): Eukaryota > Metazoa > Chordata > Amphibia > Caudata > Salamandridae > Triturus > Triturus cristatus. The sequence continues at coordinate 630,515,524 of NC_140595.1, read as the reverse complement.
GTACCGGCCTCTGAGAAGGTAAGCATTCAGCTCATTCTGAATTGCAGAATGGTTGTGGCAGATCCCATGTTGGTGGGTTGCTGTTCGGGGACCAGGGTGCAAAAATGGGGAAGGACCTTCCTCTGCTTTTCTATTATTTGTAGTTGTGTTTCCATTCTTAAGGTGCTTGGCTTCTGTTGTGATGCTGTTTTCGCCACCCTGAAATGGTAAATGGGGCAGGAATGCAGAGGTGCGGGTAAGGTTGTCTTCCATGTGATGCTCCTGCTCTTGAAGGCTGTGCGGGTTTGGACGAAGAGACAGTGTTATTCCATTAAGGTTGGGGTGATAGGGTTGATCTGCTGCTGTACACCTTTGATGAGGTGTTCTGCAGCATGTAGATTGCCTTTTGAGTCCACAGAGCAGGTGATGTCACTTTCCAAGTGCAAGAGGACCAAAGCTTGAACCTTTTTTCTTCAGTCTAATACCATAAAGAAGTAATTCACATTTTTCAGGAGGGAGGGAAAAGAAGTTAATATGCTGTCTTGGTGATTTGTTATTTGAAGGAGAGGCTGCTGTTGAGGGTGAATCCACAGGTGGGAGAGACATGTTTAAAAGTGTGGTTGCTTGTTGATACTGGTGAACTTGCGGAATTCTGTTTTGGTCTGTTTGGGTTTTATGTTGGTGATGGATGCTCAATTCTGAATGAGGTTGAGGCAGGACTTGAGTATGTGAATGTGGTGAGCCGTGGATATTTTTAGGTAACTTTGTGTGTGTCAACTATATATAGATAGATCCCAATGCTGTTATCAGTGTGTAGGATTACATAGGGAGTTCCAGGCAGAGGTTAAAGTGTGTGCGTGTGTGTGGGTATATATATATATATCCAAAACACAGTATTCCACCTGGGGCCAGCTGAACTTGCGGCGGGTGTAACCGGGAAGCGGTGGTGGAAACCGCTTATGAAACAGTAAAAACAAGGAGTTCATGATACTCCCAAGGTCCGGTGCACTCACGGGGTATGTGTCGGCTATGAAACATTTGCAGACGCGTTTCTGGCTCTTGCCGTCATCCGTGCGGAAAAGCCGTCAATAAAATGACACAGTCATTTAAACGGGTCTGCCAAATGGTTGGTGGATCCTCGGCCAATGAAGGGCCGGCAATGGGGCAGCACCGTTTTCAATTTTTATTGCCTAATGCAATGTCTATGGCGCTCCCATCACTAAAAATGTTAATTGGCAGCCGTAATAACTGTGCCTGAACATCCCCTCGCCTGCCGCTGGATTAAAAATGAAAACACTGTGAGTGTCCCACATATGGTAAAGCACTCTAGCTTTGTATAAGCCACAACCTGAATAGGTCAACAGTGTCCGTAAGCGGTGGTTCAGCAGCCCAAATTGAATCCAAAACACAGTATTCCACCTGGGGCCAGCCAAACTCGCGTTGGGTGCAACCGGAAAGCAGTGGTGGAAACTGCTTCTGAAACAGCAGAAACAAGGAGCTCATGATACTCCCAAGGTCTGGTGCACTCACAGGGTATGTGTCGGCTATAAAACATAGGCAGACGTGTTTCTGGCTCTTGCCGTCATCAGTGCGGAAAAGCCGTCAATAAAACGACACAGTAATTTAAACGGTTCTGCCATATGGTTGGTGGATCGTTGGCCAATGAAGGGCCGGCAATGGGGTGTCACCGTTTTCATTATTTATTGCCTAATGCAATGTCTATGGCGCTCCCGTCGCTAAAAATGTTAATTGGCAGCCGTAATAACTGTGCCTGAACATCACCTCGCCTGCCGCTGGATTAAAAACGAAACAGTGTCCCACATTTGGTGTAGCACTCTAGCTTTGTATAAGCCACAACCTGAATGGGTCAACAGAGTCCATAAGCAGCAGTTCAGCAGCCCAAATTGAATCCAAAACACAGTATTCTACCTGGGGCCAGCCGAACTCGCGGCGGGTGCAGCCGGGAAACAATGGTGGAAACCGCTTATGAAATAGCAAAAACAAGGAGTTCAGGATACTCCCAAGGTCCGGATATGTGGGTATATTAATATACATATGATATGTTGCACAAAGTTATTTGCACTCTCATTGAAGGAGGAGGTATAATAGTATTTTTATGGACATTGAAAACCTCCATCCCCACTGCTGTAGCAGTGGAGATGATAAAAGATGATAAAAGTTGTTAGCTTCTCACTGGAGTTGAATTGTTTGCTGCAATTCTTGGTGGAAACAGAGGGTCTTTAAATATCTGGGTGTGGGTGTCTCTTGTCATTTTTTCCTCTTACTGTCACATAAAGTCTCACTGAGGAGATTGTTTACTAGAGGTGGTTTTCGCTTTACGTTTCCTCTGTGAACTGTTCGTTCACTATTGCCCTACCATCACTTCTTAGTTTTCCCCTGAACAACTCTTCGCTCCCTTCATCACTGTCTCTTACCGTGACCTTCAGCCTTAACCAAAGCTTTTCCTGCACATTAGGTTGGTTTATAGTTGTGCTTCTCTCTCTACGGTGTTTCTTTCTTTTCGTTTCCTATCTTCAGCTCTCACTTCTCCTAGACCCACTCACTGCCAGTTGTTTTGTGGTCAGTCTCCTGCTCTTGCTTGTTGTACACTGATTTGTGTAGCGCTCAAAGAACCTTGTGGACAGGTGACATAGTACCCTGTGGGAGCCCAGTGCTAGTCGTTAACTCATGCCTGGTAGACACTGTTTCTTGTGCTGTCTTCCTGCAGTGTCGTATTTTGCAATATTCATGTCATGCACTTTATTGTGCATTCTTTGCATATAGAGATCCAATCAGGATCAGTTATTCATGCTTCAGAAAGTGTAAGAAGAAGCACCAATGTCACCAGTTTTTTCAGGGTGGCATTCCGGCCTTTTTATGGGGGTATTCTATAAGAAAGAACATATTTGGGCAAATATTTTTGTGTCCAAAAATGTTTCCAGAAGTTAAAAGAAAAATGTGTTTTTTCTAACCCTAAACAAGTGTTTCTACAAAGTGCATAAGATACATACAGGTAGTTCTAGGCCAACAAACGTCCCAGTTTCTTTTGTTGACACCAAACACCCACAGCAGCTCCTTCCAAACGTTGTAAGCTTTGTCGATTTGGGTTGGAAAATGATGTAAATATCTCAGACAAGCCAAGCTTTTGATCGGACATAGTCGAATCATGGCTATATAGTCAAGACTATGGATCCTATTTAGACATTGATGGGCACGATAGTCAGCCGAAAAATGTGTCGGAGAACCCCTTCCGCCAAACTCGTCGTACCCCTACCATGTTTGAGTCAAAGGAGCCCATGTTTCTGCTGGCAGAGCCGCCACCGGCTCAGCCAGTGAAAACCTTTCACTGACAGCACGCTGGACATTGGACCTTGTCTCAATGGACATCTAACCGTCTGCCCTATTGAAAGAGCATGTTCTGTTGCCTTAGTTTCCTGCTCCAGACCTGGTGGTCCCAAACAGGAATTAGCATCGAGGACCTATACACTCTGGGAGAAAATTCTAAGCCTTTCAAGGACATTTATATTTTGTTTCCAAAAAACAAAGCCTTGCTTTGGAAGTTTGTTTTGGGAAAATAAAAAGCTTTGCTCTGAACATGGCGCCCTCACAGCAGTGCATGGGTGTCTTCAGAGGAGCCGCTGTGGCAGAATCTTCTTTGAAGCCATAGAGATCTCCGCCTGCCTCGCGGGGGATTATAAATATGGCGGCCGTAGTCCACCAGGGCTGCGGACTATGTCCTTCCGCTGGAGTGGAGGAACAGGGTACGTTCCTCCAATCTATGTCTCCATAAATCAAACTGGTGCTTCTATTCTTACCCTTTTCTTCCTCCCTCATTATTCACTGTTGTAGACACCTTGCTGATGTCATCTCTCAAACTCAAATTATATTGCTTGGAGCAAGACAACATTTACCTAGCAAATAGAGCATGCCTAGCCTTGATTGCTGAAAAAAATTACCGGTGGGTTCCAAAATGAAAGTGTTATTCATGGTGTCAAAAAGTGACAGAGATGAGCATATTTTTAAAAAAATCAAAGAGGCAGGATATGAAGCGGGCTGCGAAGAGAACCTGAGCTATCTGCTGCGTATCCATATCCGGTACATCAAATATCGCACATATATTCTGCGTAACTCTGGCAGACCGGCCTGGTGACAGAGAGCAACTGTTATACTGACAAGTGATTGTTTCTCATTGAGTTAAATCTCCTGGTGCCTAGAGTGGTTGTCAGTCCATTGACAATACTCATTCCTTCCTCTACAGGGTCAACGGCTGTGGAAACTAGAGACCCTCAAGCAGGGCAAGGCGAGATTCAATGCGTAGTATGTAATTGTGTGCGATGGCCGACACTTTACGCCCTGTCGTCAGCTAGGATCATATGCCTTCTACGGCTACCACTATCGCTTTACACGCGGCCGGCTGAGAAGAAGACGCTCAATGTGCTGAAAGACGGCTCAGAGGTTCTAATCCCCTCCCTTGTGTTGGGTTAGAGGCATGAATTTGTAAATTGGATTACATTTTTTTAAGACATTTTCAGTGCATTTTTTGTAACTTTAGTAATATCATAGAGGGGTGTTGGGACTAGGGGTGCGGCCGGTGGGGCACTCCCCCCCCTCCCCCCCCCCCACCTGGAGGCAGATCAGAAAGATAACTGAAAACAATGAGGCCTTTCCATCATTTTTTAGCAGCTTTGGCTCTTTGCTGAAATGCAGTGCAAGGTCAACAGAGATTAAGGTCAGTCCGGCGAACAGCTTTTAACAAACCACTGCACATTTGCTAGTCATGTATGTTTATGTTTGCATTAAGTGGCTTCAAAAAATGCCATTTGCTAGCAAACGTGTGTCACTCTTGTGACCGGGTGGTATGGAAGATGAAAGAAGGAGGTACATGAAATGCACCAATAGAAAAACTCCTCCTTCAAATGTATTTACTTTGAAAATATTAAAACATGAGGCTTAATTGGGCTTAATTGTGGAAGATGGTGGAAGACAGGTTTCTGAGTGGTGTGAGAAAACAAATAAACATTTACTTGTGGGCATGCATGCCTAAAACCACTCGGATTTTTTTAACGGTTTCTTAAATAACTCAATTTTTTAGTAACAAATGACACTATTTATCCATACATATATACGAATATTGAATCATAATGCTCCTCTGAACAATAGCTTCGCAAAAATTGTCTCCGGCTCCTTGTAATCCACTCTCTTCCCTCCCACAAAAACACGCTCTCCAGTTGGCAATATTTTTCTCTTTTGACAGTGGCCCTGCTTTGCACATGGTGCCACTTGGATTACTCCTCCTTTTGTGATCATCCCCCAGTTGATGCAAACACACAAAGCACCCAGCTGCTTGTGGCTAGGATGATGCAATGTATTTGCTTGTACATTTTAGACCCCCTAGAGCAAGTCTCCACTCACCCACCAAATCGCCCAAACTAGATAACCTACAAACTAGTTGCTGAACTGTACCCCTATGTTTGCTTCTAGACAGTACAATGTATTTGTACTATTTGCTTAAAAAGTGCTTCATGGGGTCACGCCACTGTACACTGCATGCGGTCAATTTCTAACACTTCTTTCCAATGCCACACTATTAAGTACTGAGACCCATGACAAGATAAGAGCACCTCTCTGGCCACCCATGCAAAACACCTCAACCATCAGGGTACGTGGAAAGGAAGGGTCATTAGCTGCAAATAGTTGGCAAAGCCTTACCCTTTAGTTATGTAGAGGGATGTCCAATATAGTTTGGTTGCCAGACTTTACTAAAGACGAGCCTTTGAAGTACCATTAGAGATGATGTTAGGTGGAATTATGTAGTCAAGGTCAATTCTAGCTGAGTTTTCTTTTACTCTTTCTAATATAAACAATGCATGTACTTCCTTTTGGCATGGCAAAGGATTTCCTGAATCCGTGCAGGTTTATTTAAGACAAGATTCAGTTATTCACTTGCTTTCAGCCCCAGGCTAACAACTGCTTAACCCTCCCTTGTCTCCTTTCAGGATCAGCGTCACACGGACAGCAAGGCAGACAGGGCGTTTTTCCAGTGGTTATAAAGAATTCTGATTTTATTTCCTTACTTCCCGCATCCATTCCTATTGTCCATTGTTTCGTTCTTCTTTCCTGATCCTCATCCCTTACTTCTACCCTTTCCATTTGGTCTTTCACGTAACCTTTCATTATATCTCTCACCTTCTTGCCTATCGTGTTTTTCAGCACTCAAACTCCTCTTACCTGTAGGCCAGTCTGACCCCATGTCAAGGATGTGCATGGGTGGGTATATGTTTTCATCTTATTAAGATTTCATTTCAGAAGATATAAAGTTAATGGTGGTCATTTAATGTACCTCCCGGCTACTCTTTCTTAAGCCAAAATGGCAATGATCTAGGGAAAAGGCGGTTTCTATTATGGACATGAGGTATACATTGTAGGATATTCTATGCTCTCCTATTGTAAGCAAGTGTTAGATTGTCCTGTTCTTTGCTTCAAGATACCACATTGGTCTCTCTCTCGTGTGCTTCCTTCACCCCAGGCTCTGTGCTTCCACTCCTGCAAACCCCAGGCCGAAAGCGATCAGTGTTGCTTTCTCTAATGTGACCCTAACCCATTGGAAAACACCCACACACTCGGTGTTGCTCTTTCCCTTGTGTGCTTCCCCCCATGCAACCACCACGCTACATCCCAAAAAGCTTTGGCTAAGTCAATAGGTACAAACAGCAAGATCTATTGCTTTTGCCAGTGCTTGTTTTGCATTGCTGCGCAATGCCTAATTAATATTGTGTTTATTTGGAAGCCAGTGAGAGGACTGCTAAGCATTGGTTCTGCTAGTTATGGTGAACTGGTGTTTTAATTTGAAAGCATCACGGATAGTCCAGTGCTCCTGCTGGGCATATGAGAGAATTGCACCAGCTTTACAGTGGTTGCGAATTCCCTTACTGTTCAGGGACCATATTACAGTAAGTTCCCTGGCAGTGCAACAGGTGTTTGCGCCTGCTTTACGTGTCCTGGGGCACTTTGGTATTAAAGAAGGGGGCGCAGATGCTTGTGCATCCCCTTCAGTAATATCGATAGCGCTAGCACACTTAAAGTGCCAGAGCTACCTTCCCTCATTTGCATAGAGTGTGCTCTATGCAAATTAGGGAATTCCCTTGCCTCTGCACCCATGCTGTATTACCAACGTCGGCACAGAGGCAAAGAAGCTCTCAGGGAGCGCACTCACAGTGAGTGCGCCCCCTGTGGGCAGCCCTCTGGAGAGGGAAATGGGGTCCTATGGACCCCCCAGACATCCCCTTGCAGGCAGGTGCAGTCACTGACTGCACCCGTCTGCAAGGGGTTCTCTAATCCTGTGTAAAAGTGCAGACGGCAGCCGCTCCGTGTTTTCACATGAATGTGCTGCTCTAGGGGCAGTGCATTTATTGTAATAGCACACCATACGACACGAATAACACATAGACGCTAGGATTCTCGGCGAATCTTAAGATGGAACGTATTATGGTTCTGTAACGAGCACCGGTACTTCAGAAGAAACGGTGTACTTATTGTGATAATTACTCCACAACTGGGACGTGTACTTTGAGCGTATTGACAATAGAAGGAAGACACTAGTTGGATTCTGATTGGGATACATAGGAATCCGCTTTTACACTTGAGGTCGAATACGATTGATGGACTAGTTGGGGATACATATAGGAATATATTTCCATAGTGAGCCTTGATAAATCCCAGGAGGGAGAAATGCGCGTCGGCTGCTGTGTTTATTGAGAAATAAAGATTGGATTTGGAATAACTCTGCATCTATCATTTGAAATTTGGGACTTTTTTGTGGTGACATCACTGTTGGAACTGTTGAGCGAAAAACGCTGCATGCGTAGAGTTGGGTGCTGGAATGCACATAGGAGAAAAGTAACATTGTATGGTGTGCTTTGGTGTGGTTAGTGTAAATGATATCTGGAATACCTTGGTAAGTTCAGAAATTTGATACTTAAGGTGAATGAGTATCTAACACCAAGTAAGCACCCGAAAACAAATAGAAATACACTTAATGACTTATATGCACTTCTAGGAGACATTTTGATGTGCAGATCGTTTGTAGCATATTCACCATTGTGCGTCTGAAAAAACATTTATTGTAATAGGGCTCAGTTTCATTGTTTGCTCCAGGCGCCCCTTTTAATAGGTGTGCCCAGCGCAAACAATGAAAATGCATAATACGGCCCCTGGTGTCTCTTCGATCTTCTGTAGAAAGTACAATCACACCTAGGTTTTTATTATGCTAATTGCCTATTTTACCTATATATTACCTATATTAATTAAATGCACCATGGGGAACATGGTCAAGACTGATTTGCATATGGCTGGGTCTAAACTGGAACGACGTGGCGTGCAAAATAACGATAGATTTAACCCAGATCTGTGACTGGGTGTGAATGTTTGATTAATTCAGCATTCCCTCCATCAACCCTTGTGTGCTTCCCCCCATGCAACCACCACGCTACATCCCAAAAAGCTTTGGCTAAGTCAATAGGTACAAACAGCAAGATCTATTGCTTTCGCCAGTGCTTGTTTTGCATTGCTGTGCAATGCCTAATTAATATTGTGTTTATTTGGAAGCCAGTGAGAGGACTGCTAAGCATTGGTTCTGCTAGTTATGGTGAACTGGTGTTTTAATTTGAAAGCATCACGGATAGTCCAGTGCTCCTGCTGGGCATATGAGAGAATTGCACCAGCTTTACAGTGGTTGCGAATTCCCTTACTGTTCAGGGACCATATTACAGTAAGTTCCCTGGCAGTGCAACAGGTGTTTGCGCCTGCTTTACGTGTCCTGGGGCACTTTGGTATTAAAGAAGGGGGCGCAGATGCTTGTGCATCCCCTTCAGTAATATCGATAGCGCTAGCACACTTAAAGTGCCAGAGCTACCTTCCCTCATTTGCATAGAGTGTGCTCTATGCAAATTAGGGAATTCCCTTGCCTCTGCACCCATGCTGTATTACCAACGTCGGCACAGAGGCAAAGAAGCTCTCAGGGAGCGCACTCACAGTGAGTGCGCCCCCTGTGGGCAGCCCTCTGGAGAGGGAAATGGGGTCCTATGGACCCCCCAGACATCCCCTTGCAGGCAGGTGCAGTCCCTGACTGCACCCGTCTGCAAGGGGTTCTCTAATCCTGTGTAAAAGTGCAGACGGCAGCCGCTCCGTGTTTTCACATGAATGTGCTGCTCTAGGGGCAGTGCATTTATTGTAATAGCACACCATACGACACGAAAACACAGAGACGCTAGGATTCTCGGCGAATCTTAAGATGGAACGTATTATGGTTCTGTAACGAGCACCGGTACTTCAGAAGAAACGGTGTACTTATTGTGATAATTACTCCACAATGGGGACATGAACTTTGAGCGTATTGACAATAGAAGGAAGACACTAGTTGGATTCTGATTGGGATACATAGGAATCCACTTTTACACTTGAGGTCGAATACGATTGATGGACTAGTTGGGGATACATATAGGAATATATTTCCATAGTGAGCCTTGAGAAATCCCAGGAGGGAGAAATGCGCGTCGGCTGCTGTGTTTATTGAGAAATAAAGATTGGATTTGGAATAACTCTGCATCTATCATTTGAAATTTGGGACTTTTTTGTGGTGACATCACTGTTGGAACTGTTGAGCGAAAAACGCTGCATGCGTAGAGTTGGGTGCTGGAATGCACATAGGAGAAAAGTAACATTGTATGGTGTGCTTTGGTGTGGTTAGTGTAAATGATATCTGGAATACCTTGGTAAGTTCAGAAATTTGATACTTAAGGTGAATGAGTATCTAACACCAAGTAAGCACCCGAAAACAAATAGAAATACACTTAATAACTTATATGCACTTCTAGGAGACATTTTGATGTGCAGATCGTTTGTAGCATATTCACCATTGTGCGTCTGAAAAAACATTTATTGTAATAGGGCTCAGTTTCATTGTTTGCTCCAGGCGCCCCTTTTAATAGGTGTGCCCAGCGCAAACAATGAAAATGCATAATACGGCCCCTGGTGTCTCTTCGATCTTCTGTAGAAAGTACAATCACACCTAGGTTATTATTATGCAAATTGCCTATTTTACCTATATATTACCTATATTTATTAAATGCACCATGGGGAACATGGTCAAGACTGATTTGCATATAGCTGGGTCTAAACTGGAATGACGTGGCGTGCAAAATAACGATAGATTTAACCCAGATCTGTGACTGGGTGTGAATGTTTGATTAATTCAGCATTCCCTCCATCAACTGTTCTATTTGTATTAAATGCACCACAGCAGAATGCAGAGAACATCAAGCTAAATCCAGATCCAGGCTAGATCAAAGCTAAATCCAAATCCAGGCTAGATCAAAGCTAAATCTATGCTCTCAAAATGGTATGGACAGGGCATTGGAAGTAGGTGTTCAGGTCCAGGGATCTTGGAGATAGTCACAAGGGATAATTTGGTAGCTTACCAAAAGCCAGGAGTGTGGCATCCAGCATAGAAAAACGCAAAGAGAGAAGGACTGTGCATATGTGTTTTTGACAAAACTATGTGCCAAAGCAGTATGACTGCAGCAAAAATCAATGTTTTCCAGTTTCCACTGGTAAAGAAATAGTCACTTTGTTGGGGTTTAATCCGCTATAATTGGTTTTACCTGAAAACCAGAAACCTTGCGCATAAGTAGTCTGGTTGCACTAGCAAAGCTTGATTATTTTTATGCACCCTTGCTGAACTGCTCTTCAGGAACAAGCCACTGCAGGCAACCACTGGACTTTGTCGATCCTAGGCAGGACGACTTTCTTTCTTCACTCTTTCTATGTCTGATTCTGAGGAAGTTGCTACAAGCTCTTCACCTCCTCTTTCCTCCTTCCTCCTCAGATGTTATGCAGATCTTCAAGCAACAGTGTGCACTCTTTTGGGCCTTCCTGGACATTGCCTTGGAAAACCGGTCAGCTGTCTGGTGCACATGGCTTACCAATGCTCTTTCTCGCTCCTCTATGACCACTACTGCCTCTGCCTTCGCTCCTAAGTCTAACAAAAGGCCCTTGCAAATGCAAGCGCCCTTTCCTATGGGTAAATGGGTGTCATCCTCTAACATCAGGTGATATCTCGCTAAGTCCCACATCTAACTTTTTCAAAGCCCCAACCATGCATACACTTTTTGAAGATTCCAGTGATGAGGATGATCACTCTCCATCTTCTAAGGGTGGCATCGACAGCGACCCCTATGACCATCCTCCTCTCAACTCTTTGGCTCCCTTTCAGCTCTTGCCCGCTCACTGCCTCCCACTTCCAATTCCCCCTTATCCTCCGTAGTAGATCTCCAAGGTGAGCTCATCTTTGATCCAATGGACCTCAGGAATGGTCCTCATCCTCATATCGCTTTGCACACTCTGCCTCAAATGTCCTCATCCTACTATTCTGTGTAAGACATCACTCCAGACATTGACCCTGACCTACTCTCTTTTTTACTGTGCACAGGTTGAAACCTTCACAAGGGCATCAACGGTCCCCACACAAGATCCTAATAATGCATTCTAGATGTCTTCAGCCATCTTAATCACCACATGGATGCCCTCAAAAGAGTTACAACTACCCCTGAGGCCTGTGATTTCAAACCTTGTAGGAGTTTGGTTCTATGCAGCTTTGTCCTCATTGGCAATACCCTCTAATTTATCTCATCCCTCGTCACAGACCCTTCCTCCTCTGCCTGACTCTAAGGTGGAGGATTTATCTTCTGATTTCCTTCCATAGGGTACCAACAACCTACTCTTTGGAGGTAAATGATTTAAATCCCAGCACAAATGCATTGTTTTTGGCAACACACAGGTGAAAATCAAATGTGTATTTCACAAGCCTTGTCTTTTTGCCTCAGCTGGCAACTAATGGGGGCACATGTCTGGCTGTTAAGGAACTCAGGGGCATATTTACAATTATGTGGCGAAGTGTGTTGTTAAGCTAAGAAGACTAACGACACGCTTCGTCACTTTAGAAATGCATGGCCGCAACATATTTACTAGAATATGGTGCAGCCCTGCGTTTCCTCCTGTGCTGACGCTAACTTTAGCTGCCTAGCGCAAACACATGCACACTTGCACCATGGTGCAAGGGTGTCTGCGTTCAGGGGAAGATTGTTTATGTACGGGAAGGTCCCCCTTCCTGCACATAAACAATCTTTAAATGCTATTTGTAACTTATATGTGTGCTGCTTAATGCAGCACACATAACAGTTGCAAAACTGCATTTTTTGTTTTTTAAATGATTGATTATGTGCAGGAAGGGAGACCTTCCTGCTCTTAAACAATCACAGGCAATTTGCAGTTTCTAAGCATTTCTCTTTGTTTTGCCTGTTTAAAACCAGGTTTTCCCTGGTCTTAATTTTGGTGCTGCCTCCTATTTACACTGCGTTTGTAAATAGGGGGCACCGTCAAAAATAATGGGTGTTGCGGTGGAACGCCCATTGCAACACCTATTGCCCACCCCTTTCCCGCTAAGCATAGCATGAAAGGGTGCCTTATTTACAAGGCAGTGTTAAGCCACGTTAAGTGGCTTAACACTGCCTTGTAAATAGGGGAAGCCCATATCGCCAACACAACGTCACTGAAAGTGACGTCGTGGTGATGAATGGGGTTTGTAAAAATGCCCCTCAGTCCCCACGATGCTCCTTTTGCAGCCAAGAGGACTTTCAGTCTGGCTGCCAAATTCCTATCTTCTTTCCTCACAGATGAGGCTGTGTGCACTTCAATCAAGGTTTCACCTACGAGGCCTACAAGGCACTCTCTCTCACTCCATCCTTTCCTAGTTAAGTCCTTTGCCACACCCTTCCATCACATCTTCCTCTCTTCCACAAGTAGAGGGTGACATTTCACAGTTTCTTCTAATATGGCAATCCATTACCTCAGATCCCAATAGCATGCACACCTAACAGGTTACAATAGAGATGTTTGGCATCCTCTCCACCAGTCCAGTCTCCCTCCTCCAGTTCTTTTTTCCACAAGGAAGTCATTGTAGTTGATAAGGAGGCATGTTTAGGCAAGATCACATTTTCCTCCTCCTCCTTCAAAGGAGGCTTGGTGAACTCATTGTTTCTTGTCAGGATAAAGGGAAAAGGCTTGAGACTGTTATAAACCTTTGCACTTTAAAATCATTAGGTTATTGAGATTAGACCTTAAAATGCCTATTATAGGTGAAGGAGCGTCGCCCCACTGCCTTTTGTAGTGTAAAAAAAGGAAAAATGAAATGACAATAACTTGAGGTTATTATCATTTTAGTTTTCCCTGTTGCAGCGTCTCTGTGGTGCGGGGGTGCTCTCAGAGCAGAGGGAGGAGTGGTTTGCACTCCCTAAGTGAGCATGAATGCTTGGCCAGCCCTCTCGGGCCGCTCAGAACAGTCATGCACAAGGGGCATATTATCAAGCACGGTGTTAAAATTATCGCCGCTTTAGCGGCAGAAAACTGCCGCTAAAGAGGCGATAATGGACTTGATAATATGCCCTTGAGAATTCCCATAGAAGCCCATGTTCTGGTGTCAACATGGGCTTCTATTGGAATTCTCTGCGGCATATTATCAAGCCCATTATCGCCGCTTTAGCAGCAGTTTTCTGCCGCTAAAGCGGCGATAATTTTAACACCGTGCTTGATAATATGCCCCTTGGTCCTTTGAGACCAGCCTTGCCTCCTCACATGGAGAATCTCTGGCTATCTTCTCACTGATCATGCCTTTTGGGACTTGCTGGTGACTTGATTAACAAGTTCTGGTCTCTGGAACCAGACATGCCTATGATTCCGCTTGGTCCATTAGGCTTCATTGGTGCACAGAACAGGGTTGGGATCCCTTTGTTGCTTCTCCAGTTCTCCGGATGAATGCACTTTCTGACCTTTCTGCCATAAGCTCTACAGGACAATTAACGTTTATCATTCAGCCTTTAACCCCTTCAGCGCGGCGCGGATTACCGCGCTGTGCTGAAGGGTGTGGGCGGGGCCGTGACGGAGCGGTTCCGTCATCCACACAGCGCGCATGACGGAACCGCTCCGTCACACGCATCGAAGGGGTTAAAGCAGATTACTGACAGAATATTGGAAACAAAAATATTGTGTGGACAGAATATCATGTATAAAATATTGAGGATCAAAGTATTGGGAAGGTAAATGCAAATAGGTATGAATAGATGTATTATTCTTAACTCCACATCTATGTACCTTGAAGATATCTATATTTTCAAGGTACATATATGTGGAGTATATATAGTAGAAAAATTCTTACCAAAGAAACATAGCTTCACAAACTTTTTGTCCTCCATATTCTTGACAATATTTCTATTTCTGATATTCTGTCTAAATACCTTTCAAACTCATCTCCCTTTATACAATTTGCTTTCCTTCGGCTGTTAGCCTGTCATCTGATGAAAGATATCGGCCCTAGGAAGTCCCCACTCGCCCACTATTTGGCCACCTGAGACATTTCCAAGTTCATAGACCTCTTCAAATAACTATGTTTCCCTTGCAAGTTTTATCTTGTAGCTTACATCTGTCCTTTGCCTCATGTCCTACCAGACAGTTTTGGATGTCAGATATATTTTTGTCTGTGACTTGCATTTCTCCTCAGACTGTCCATGTTCTACATTTCAATCATTTACCCCTTTTTCCCTCCTCTACTTTTTGTGTTATACCCTTCCTAAAAAGATCTTATTAGAGCTAATACTTCCAGGTCTAACCTTCTGAATAACTTCTCTTGACCTTAGGAAACCCTTTAAAGCTGTTTCCTGTCGGACTCTAACTCTTTGGATATTAAAATTGTCATGGCCTCCACAGATGTCTCCCCTTTCAGAGCTCACTCTTCCAGATGTGTCATCGCTTCCAAGACCTTCTACACTGGTTCAAGCTTGGAAGACATCCTCTGGAGGCAGACTGGTCTTGTGCAGTCAGCCACCTTTAGGACTTTCTACATTAAACTAGTAGATCACTTGTCTGACTTCATCATTCAAAGACTGAATTTGCATATTAGGGCATCCGATTGTCGTGCCATAAAATGGGGGTTTCCTGCCTTCAATGCAGAGGAAATCTGAGATTTTATTAAAGAAAACGAGGTGAGCATAATATTCCTCGCCTCTCTCCAGGTTGTAGTTCTTCTGTTACCACCTTGTGGTTTGTTATGGTTCGTTTGTAAGCATCGGCAGCGACGGCCCGTATAGGGCGTGTTACCGGGGCGGTGATGTGGGGCAGAGGAGGGGCAGGGTGGGGGGTTGCAAAATGCGGCATACGGCCGATTGCAGGTAAGTTACGAAAAAAATAAATAAAACAAATTTCGTTGCGCGCGCAGCATCGCCAAATGCGATGCAGCGCGCGCAACAAAATTTGTTTTCTTTATTTTTCACCCAACCTCACTGCACTCTCAGCAATATACCAGCTCCACTGTAATCAGGCGTCGTAGCACACCCGGGACATACTAGGTGTCACTGGGTGGGCCCGATGATGAAGCATGCCACCAACTAGGTTGGTGGGTGAGGGCTTCATGAATACACCTACAAGGTGTCTGTGACAGAACTACTTTGAGTACTGCATCACTTTGGTCAACTTAAGCTAGTCTTCTTTGTTTAATCACAATGATGGTCATTGCACATAAGTGGAAAGCTCATACTTTCGGAATGGAGAGCAGCAGTTGACAGGTGTTCGCAAAAAGAGGAACCCATTTATAAGGCCACAGAATGCCACAAGAAACATGACAAACTTTGGTGGTTGAAATTCTATGGGTTGATGAATGTTAATCGATAAGCAATCTAATTGTAGGATGGACCGTGAGGAGTTGCTCGGTGAGGGCCGAGTGGAGGGAGTGGGTTGCCGTCAGATGCATTTGTTTTGTACTGCTGGGTTTCAAAAACAATAAAATCTGATTATAAAAAAAAGAATAATGGAGGTGACACCAAGATACTTCAGGGGTCAAGACATTCCTCAAAATGCAACCCTGGCCTTTGCAAACATTTTGTTCTTCACCCTCCCCTCCCCTCCACCACAACCACTGTTGGCAAGCCATCATAGATTTTCCTCAACTGTATGTCCAAATTATGCAACAAAACAGCTTGTTTATGTATGCAAGAGACACCAGTGAGTATTAAATATGAGCTTGAAATATCTCCTTATTTTATCCATATTACCTCAGGTTCCCCAGGTATTGCCCTGCACACGTGCAGTTGAGGAAAACATCACAATCCCATTGTAAGGATATACGGTGTGCATAATTATAAGCATTCATGAACGTGGAGATGCACCCCAAGTATCATTAAATAATATTGTATTGATAGCTGTCAGACTCCATGCAGCAGGGTAATCGAACACAGTCAAGATTCTGGCCAAGATGACCTCGCTCCGTAGAATTTGTCATGATCATTTGACATGAAGGAGGTGCAGTTTCAAGCATTTTAGGTCCTTACGCGATCTGGTCCACAAGACCATTTTGTCCTGCTATTGCATTGCACCTTACTTAATGTGCTACTGTATGTTGCACATCACAACTGAATAGTACAGTGACTGATCCTACATTTTTCTAATTTCAAGCTCTGGACAATTACATTTAACTGTAAATTTAAGATTTTTAAGCACAAAGACCCTAAATCCTTATATCCATTTATCCCTGGTGATTTCATGTTAAATATGATTATGGTGTAGGAGAATCTTTTATGACTGCATTTCTCAAAATTATATCATCCCAAAACCTACACTAACACAGAATTAAGACAAGGATAGTGCCAATATTCCTCATCACTAGATGCCCAGCTATGGCACAGGCGAAGCAGCATCGCCTGGTGGGATACTGTTATTCCCAATTTCAAAGGGCCTGATGTTCCAACACCCACATTTCCCAGGTGCCACAATACCATGCCTGATTCTATCAGCTGGGAAGTTAGGCTGGTTGCAGGAACACCAGGGCTTTTTACCATCTTGAAAATCTGACCGGTAAAATTGCGTGAGGACTGTGCTGCAAGAGCAACCAAGCCTGCATCCTTCTCAGATGCCCCTATTATGGCATAGTGTGACAGAGCATCTGATGCTGCCCTGTGTCCTGCCATCCCCCACAACTCCTGCTCCCACTCTGAACCTGTAAGCCCACAGCTTGCCTTGTCTCCTACCACCTTCCACACCACCCGCATCCGTTTATTCCCTACTCCATGCAGGTGGAAAGGGGAACCTTACTCTGCATGTAATAGTAAATACCGTACTAAGGTTCACATGGAAAAAAACTGGTCCTCCTTTGCGTGCACAGATACACACAAAGAAACATTATTTCTGGCCATTTAGCATCCCGAATATGGATCCAGCCCACTTCTACTCTGGCTCCAAAACTCTGGATTCGTTTTTTTTCTTCCTTGGACAGAAAAACTCGAGTAACAACTCTGAATGCATTGGTGGTAATTGGTAAGAAATATGAAGTGTTACTTCTGAGCATTATGTGCTAGAAAATTAAATGTATATGTATGTATTTGCTGAAAGAGAGTTATAATGTTTATGATCTTGCGGCCTAGCTTAACCGCTGCCTACTGTAGGTCATGAGACTATATGTGCTAGAACTCTTGCGATTCTGGGCTGACTCAATAAAGGAAGTACATAACTTGTTGGGAGGTGTTAAGGTTTGGTTATTAACGGTTATGACGTAATCAGAAAACAGAGCAAGATTGTATGCTAAGGAATAAAGCAAACACAAGGAGATGATGGACGGAGCGCTGAAACTTTTCAGACATTTGCCCCCCAGTCACAGATCTAGGTCAAATCCATCATCTTTCTTTAGCTCACTTCACCACCCCAGTTCTGAGGAATAAAGATATATAATCCAGAGCTCTGTGTGTGGCGTATTCACTTGCATGCTCCCGGGATGAGGATGATGCTACATCTACCTGTGGGCTTTTGCCTTTCTGGAACTTGGCTGGAAATTGTCTGAATTGAGGGAAGTTCCTGGAATCACCCAGACCTTGATTGTGGCCTTGGAGATCAGCAGAAGGCTGTGATGTGGCCGGCTCATGGGGGAAGCTGAATAATATCTTATCCAGATCTATGACCCTCATTAAAAGTTGGCAATTGTCGATTCTGCCTCTACTGGCCCTCTCATGAATTCTGAGTAATGCAGTATTTACTGCGTATTTGCCAGGCCAAACCTGGTGAGATTTGTAGTAGAGAAGCAGCATGGAAATCATAAATTCCCCATTTCACAGGGGATAGTTTTGAATTCAATGCCAATTTCTGTTATAACATGACCACATGAGATTTACTCATACACCTGGAATGAGGGCCCTACTAATGTCGTCAGTGGTGGTATTAATGTGACAACTCTTGGGTTACTGTAGGAAAATGGGCTAAGTTTGACTAACCCTGGTTTGAGGGGTTACCAGAGGGAGGGATTTGAGTGTTCTTGCTGGGCTTAGGTTTGAAGGCAGTGATTGCTAGCTCCATTGAGGTAGGCCAGAGAAGAAGTTCATGAAGATGCAAAAAAAGGAGCTGTGTGTCTTTAAAAAGTGTTCCAATCAAATCTCAGTAAAGCTACAGAGTTGGGTCAGAGTACAATTTATGGGACCTCTGGCTGTTGAACAGTGTTTTGAATCACTCGCCTCAAAGTAGAGTCAGTTACTGAGGAGTTGTGAGTTGATGAGGAGGGAGGGTGAGTAATGCACAGGCAGCTATAAGACCTTGGTGGCCGCTGTCTGTGAAAAGTGGATAGGCTTGGAGCCGAGTCAAATGGCAGGCTGGGGCTTCCGTGAGGCTTGTAAAGGGCAGGCAGACCCAAGCATGTCAGGTCACTGCCTCTAAGATGGTGTTAGGTCTAGCACAGTCTTCACATGTCAGGCAAGGGTCTCTAGAAGACTGGTAGGGCTGAGAAGAGCCCGTCATATGCCAGGACAGTGCCTTCAAATAGCTGGAAGCGATGGGGTGAAGTCAATTGCAAGTCAGGCACCAACCTGCCTAGAAACCTTGCAACTTCCCCTATAAAGCGAGGGCATGGATTCCATTGGTGCTGCAGGTGCAGTGGCACCGGGGCCTAGAGGCCCGAGGGGCCCACTGAAGCCTAATTATTGCTGTGTTTTATAACTCAAGCAGGAGCCAGGGGGCGTTTCTTTCCTTGCACTAGGGCCCCTGGCTGCAGTTTGTGTTATAAACTACTTCAATAATCAGGCTTCAGTGGACCCCCAGGCCTCTGGGCCCAGGTGCCACTGCACCTGCTGCACCACCGATACACTGGCTATTCTCCTGCTATAGAGCACGTCCCCGCTCCTATCACCATGAAGCGTTCAGTCTCAGTGACTGACAAGGCATGATCCAATGCAATTTGCCTCCTTAAAATTGCGAGATTTTTTAGAAGAAAAAGTGAAAAAACGGGATATTTTCGGGGGGATGAAGTACAGATACGGCCCTCGAGCATGACAGCTGCATTCCTCCTGTAATGAGCAAGGCGGGTGAGTGTCTCTTAATTGAGATCACCGCGGGACTATTACAAGGAATCGCTGGTGGGGCCAGAGGCGAACAGACAGAAGAGGTCACGACCGGAGAGCCTAATGAAAACCAATGGCAGCCGGGATTCTGTGTGTGAATTCCGAGTAACTGACAATCGTGAACTAGAACTCATCGGGTGACAACACAATTACGGAAATATTAAGGGATTTATGGTAAATCATTATTTGAAACGACCAGAGGCTGGAATTGGGCAGATAGTAGAGTTCAGGGGTCATTGTTGTTATAGGAGGAAGAGTTCATATTTAGCGTGGTCTGCGTTCTAGTGATAACGAGCAGAATATTGAATGACCTTTAACCTTGTGATCTCGTTCTTACAGGCATTGTAAGAGCGCGCAATCTCGTTCCTTGAACTGATGTTCCCGCCAGTCTGGAGCTGGCCTTCGGGCTCCAGGGAAACTTCCGTAATTATGCGGCAACCTTTAAAACTGCACCCTACCGTGCTGATGCAGGCTTGAATAAGGAGCCCGCCTAGCTCCATTTCTACAGACATGGTTTTCAGTGCTGGGCATTTGTGTGAAAAAACAAATTCGTTCTGGGCATTCAAGAGCTTCAATTAGTATCGAAAACACCAAAAACAGGAATCGCAACTTTAAGTAACGCCCTTACCCAACGAAAACTCACCAACATGATACCAAAGTGGGCTCAGCTAGAAATGTATCCCATGGGCTCAGGCCCGGTT
Organism: Triturus cristatus; assembly: GCF_964204655.1. Lineage (NCBI taxonomy): Eukaryota > Metazoa > Chordata > Amphibia > Caudata > Salamandridae > Triturus > Triturus cristatus. The sequence continues at coordinate 630,495,369 of NC_140595.1, read as the reverse complement.
CTAGCGGGTGGGCCGGGTGGGCCAGGCCCACCCAAACATGAGCCTTGGCCCTCGCAGTGAGGGCTTGAAGGCAGGCGCGCAAAGCACACGTCGTTGTGTGTATGTCCGCCCGGGCCGAGACAGCTTCCCGGGAGCGCGCACACACACAAAGTTTTAGAGATGATCGCACCCGCACCCAAGTACTTCACAGGTCTTTAAAAGACCATTTACATGTTAACGAGGCTTTGTTTATTTTTTCACCCCTTCATCTCCACGTGGCAAAGGCCACAATGTTCTGCTGCGTGGATATTTATTTTTCTATGCAGCGCAGGAGAAAATAAGTTTGTTTATGTCTATTCACCTTTCCTGACCCCTGCAGCTGCTTATCACATCAGGCTGTGACACTAAGTTTGACTAACGGAGTAGGTAAGAGAATGTGTTACTGTAGGTTTTTCTTTTTAAAATATGCGCAGGCCCAGCAGGACACATATTTCGTGTGTGCTTCATTTAAACAGTTTTTACCATTATCATGGCCACTGCAGGACAACAATAAGACAATACAAAATGCCCAGATAACGCTGGTGATTAATGATCCTGCTGGAGAGCAATCATATGTCTGTTAGCAGTTTTTAAATGCAGATGAACTGTATTTCATGTGGAAGCTCAGTGGGTTACTGCCTTTGTCACAGAGATCCTTGTGCTACTTGCAGTTCAGAAGTTACAGTCCTAACCTAGTACAGTGACCAAAGAACTGTCATCAAAGAGCTGCATACAAACATGAATTGTATAGTTAGAACTTCGCTTTCTTTTTTTGTGATATAGTAAGAACTTCCCCAGTCTTTCATTATTCTAATGTTGCTAAAGTGAGTATGATTTTGCAGATATACATTTTTATCAGTAAAGCTGACCCCGATGGAATACTCTTTAAATCCTAAGGTTATGTTTCCTCAGACCAAACCATCTTAAATTATGCGGCCCACCAGTATGTATGACATGTGATTCCTACACCTTGTTATCCTCATTGGCTTATGTGATATTCCCTGTAGACTGATTTATATACTTGTATGATTCATTGTCTCTGTATAATGTGTGCGTGGTGTAAAGTACTGACACACACTACACTGATATGTGTAGCGCTGTGCAACAAATGAAATGCATATGAGGGAGGGGCTACGTAAAGATGAGGGACACTGTTGGAGGGTGGCAGTGAGGGAATCCGAGGAGGAGGTCATGGGGTGGAGGGGGGAGCTAGGGAGAGATGAGGGGCACTGCTGAAGGGTGGCAGTGTGGGAGTCAGAGGAGGAGGTGATGAGGGGGATGGGCTACAGAGAGATGAGGGGCACTAGTGGAGGGTGGCAGTGAGGGAATCCGAGGACGAGGTCATGAGGGGCTATGGGGAGAGGAGGGGCACTTGTGGCGTGTGGCAGGGAGAGAATCCGAGGAGGAGGTCAATAGGGGGTTCCATGGAGGGATGAGGGGCACTGTTGGAAGGTGGTAGTAAAGGTTATTTACGGAGAAAGAGGTTATTGGTGCGGCGCCAAAAAAGAATTTCGCATCAGCGCTGTCATGGCCTTTCTGTTTTTGTTTAATTAGCAGTCGGGTCATAAGGGCTACTGTGCAACATACTTTAAAGTGTGTGATAATTATATTTACTGCTATATTCAATGTTTTAAGTTTGCAGGTGATTTTACTAATGTTTTTACCAGGAAAAATGAAAGTGGAGCCCGATGGTGCCTGATATAGGGCTGGGGCCCAAAGTCAGCTGTGAGATAATGTGCACTGGAGAGGAGTAGTGGATAATCAAGCCTGTAAGGGATTGCGCTGCACAGTCAGGGGTTAGGTGAGGGATTCTCCCTGAAGACTCGCACAGAGGGAGCCTGAGTAGTGTCACTTGCCTGATACTCCCACCTCAGAAACCTCCTCTTCCCATCAAAGGAACATTACATGGAAAAAACACTTTTTGAGAGTGATAATATTTAGAAAGAGATTTGGAAAAGCGTGCGTTTTACTGGGCCTTGTAAGACTAAGAAGAGATAAAGGAGGGCCCTGAAGCAGGCCTGTCTAGACATATATGCGACAAATCGAGCCCGCAGTGGCCCACCCAAATGCACCTTTGGCCCATCCAAATAAAAATTCCTGGAGCCGGGCCTGCATGGGCTGCTGACAACAGAAACATAAGGGGGCAAACGTAAACCGATGCTCTATCTCTCCGACTTAATTTCCAGCTGACCGAATAGGCTTACACTGAGTCAAAATGTTCCGTGTTTAAAGTACTGCGTGTACCATTATCAGGGTGAAAGGCCCGGGTCGACCTCAAAGCTGGGGACCCGGGTTCGAGTCTCGGCAGGGACGCTCAACCTCCTGTGGTTCTGGGCAAATCAATCACGCTTAACAAAATATCTGTAACACAACTGGTGCTCATGTAAAGTGCTCTGCTGCCTTTGGGTCGAGTTGGCGCTATATTAAACTAAATAAATATATATATATATATATAGATATATATATGATGCTAAGTCATAAGAACGTCTATGAACTGATCAGCAATCCCTACATCACCAGGGGGCATATTATCAAGAATGGCGATAAAATTATCGCCGTTTTAGCGGCAGAAAATTGCCGCTAAAACGTCGATAATGGGCTTGATAATATGCTCTATGGAATTCCAATTGAAGCCCATGTTAGATGTGAAGGACATCTAACCTGGGCTTCAATTGGAATTCTATAGAGTATATTATCAAGTCCATTATCGCCGTTTTAGCTGCAGTTTTCTGCCGCTAAAACGGCGATAATTGTATCGCCTGGCTTGATAATATGCCCCCATGTTGGTACACCCTCACTTTTGTCGTGTTATATTGCCTGACAAAAATATAAATCAAACTAACCGCTACATCGCAGGGTAAGTCTGCGGGAATAAATGTGGAGTCAAAAATAGTAAATATATAAATACCAAGATGGTGTAGTAGGCAATGAAGTAGATGGAATATTTTTGCAGGTCAATGTTACCAACATCGATATAGTGCCCTATGTCTTGGTTAGTTTGGGGAGCTGGTTGCTATAATGTGTATCTCATTAAGAATAGGTAAGTGATGGGGCGAGTACTTTATTGTTTGACTTGTGATATGGTGGGAAGTTGCTCTGTGAAGTGCTGGACATACTGTACTGCGTTGTGATAATCTTTGGCGCAGGACAGCACGGATCTTGGCAGAACTCTGTGGGGCTTTTAACTTCATTTTTACTTTGTGTGAATTGCGGGACTGCGAGGACCAGAGTGCTTTCGTTCCTGCTGATTGCTCGCACCTGGTTCCTCTTCCCGCCCCTCATTCCGGCCAGTATTTCACGCCTCGCGGCCCCCGCTTCGCGGGTGCCGCTCGCAGGCGCAGGACCTTGCTCTGACTCAGGCTTACCTGGAACTGTCTCCCGCAGTGGACCTTGGCGCAGGACAGCACGGATCTTGGCAGAACTCTGTGGGGCTTTTAACTTCATTTTTACTTTGTGTGAATTGCGGGACTGCGAGGACCAGAGTGCTTTCGTTCCTGCTGATTGCTCGCACCTGGTTCCTCTTCCCGCCCCTCATTCCGGCCAGTATTTCACGCCTCGCGGCCCACGCTTCGCGGGTGCCGCTCGCAGGCGCAGGACCTTGCTCTGACTCAGGCTTACCTGGAACTGTCTCCCGCAGTGGACCTTGGCGCAGGACAGCACGGATCTTGGCAGAACTCTGTGGGGCTTTTAACTTCATTTTTACTTTGTGTGAATTGCGGGACTGCGAGGACCAGAGTGCTTTCGTTCCTGCTGATTGCTCGCACCTGGTTCCTCTTCCCGCCCCTCATTCCGGCCAGTATTTCACGCCTCACGGCCCCCGCTTCGCGGGTGCCGCTCGCAGGCGCAGGACCTTGCTCTGACTCAGGCTTACCTGGAACTGTGTCCCGCAGTGGACCTTGGCGCAGGACAGCACGGATCTTGGCAGAACTCTGTGGGG